>NC_050096.1:154820824-155465824 GCF_902167145.1 Zea mays | reverse complement strand
CTTCATGACAAAATAGAGACTCTAAGTGATAGAAAATAATATTACAAAAATTTAGAAAGTGGAATGGATTAATTTGGACTAAAAATGGATTTTCTATGATTTATACAAGTTCTAGGGTTTATTTTCATATTAAAAATCCAATTTCAAATTCATTTAATCAATTTAAATCAGTACTGGACTGGGCCTGAATTCCTGGAAAGTCCAGGGGTCTCGGGGTAACATTTCTAAGACACAGCGTACAACAGCCATGGACTGCGGGTTCTAATCTCTAATTCTAGAGGGGCTCTTTACGCAAAAGTGCACCGCGAAGGGGTATGGTGCGCTCACAGCCGTCCGATCTTAAACAGAGCTCCCGGATTAAATCTACTCATATGCGAAACGGTACCCTACGACAAGCGTTGGATGAGAGATCTATGGCTGAGATTGTATGCGCGAAAGGGGTGTGAATGCAAGCGATCTGGATCTCCCATAGGAGAATCAACGGCGCAAAATCTCCCAATTCCCAGATCTAATCATGTGTGTCCACTGTGGATCCAACGGCCCAGGCGCCGTCTTCCTCCCCTGCATCCCCCAACGTCAAACAGGAACGACGCCAGAGCCCACTGCGGCGGCACAGAGCCCATGGCCGAGGAGTTTGCTGGCGCATTAGGTCCCAAATTCCCAAATAAATTGGTGCTAAACAAAGAGGAGGGAGAGGCCAAGCTATGGATTAGTAGACTACCTGCGAGAAAGGCACCCACAAGGCTGGCCACGGCATGGTGTGATCGTCGGTGATTTCCCCAAGTCCGGCAAGCAATTTGTCGCGGTCCTGTTGATGTCTCCGCATGGGAAGGCCACTAACATGTGCAAACGGCCCCAGCGATGCACACTGACCATTAATCTGGGCCCTGGCGACGACCTGGGTGATACTGTCACGCGGCGGCAACCTTCTCTGTTCCTCATCTCTCTCATGGATTAGCTCAGCCTGCGCGCACGGCTAGGAGAGGGAGGTCGAGGGAAGAAGCGAGGAGGGTCTTCGGCCCGCTTTTGAAGCCGAGTCAAGGTGCAGTCGCAGTTAGCGAAGGTGCCGCGGGTTCAACCATACGCCCGAGATGCGCGACGAGGAAGAGAAACAGAAAGAGAAATCTTTGCCTGGCAGATGGGGACCACCACCCAGTGCCTCCCGCGTCTAAAGGGCCAGTTTAGCTGGTCCGAAGCTTGCGCGCGGCCACACCGTGCTTGGTCAGCGCGCACCCGAGTACAGCGGGTGGAAGAAGGGAGTGCTGACGAGGTGGCCCCACGCAACAGTGGCCCAGAGGACGTGCGGCGTGGAGGTGTGAGGCTGAGCGGTGGGCTAGAGGCATCGGCATGTGCGGGATGAAGAAAATGGGCCGCGCGGCGCGTTTTCTTGAGTGGGCCAAAAGCAGGGATTCCGACCCATTCTAGTGTTTCTCCATTTTCTTTTATATTTTGCTTTCTCTTTCCTTTTAGATTTTCAAATTCAAATTTGAATTCGATTGTAACTGTGAATTATACTCAGTTTAAATGTACAATTTGAACCTAAATATAGGAGGTTTTACTATTATATTTTTTGTATTTCTTTATTTCTTTGTATGGCATTTTTCTCCCTTTCCTTTACACCCAAATTTGCAAACTAGTGTTAAATCCACAAATTTGAATATCAATATATTTCTTTTTATATTACTTTTATATTGTCACAAAATGCACACCAAATAAAGTCCAGCATGATGCATAATTTAGTGAAATATAATTTATATTTATTTGTTTTCATGTGATGTTCTCATGAAATGATAAATATGGACAACACACATATATACAAAGGAATGTCCTTTCTCCTTTTAGGTTATCCTCCATAAATTACAAGTTGGGTATTACATGACTGGACTGAGCTGGCACCGTGCGACGCAGTGGACGCTCTGCCAGGCGAGAAGGCAAAAAGGGGATCATAGACTTACGTGCAGTGCACCTAATATGAGCCATCTACAAAAGACATCGTAAGCACAAGAGTGAGAGTAGAACTATAAGACCAAAAAGTAAACAGAAAGAAAAGTGAGACAAAATTTTTGAGATAAGTAAATAACATAGAGTTGGTCAAGGTGACCAACTTTTGAAAGGACACTAAGGTCAAGGTAAGAGTAGGGGTCTATAGTCCTTAGGGCGACCATTCTAGTCTAGGTTAGCGGTCCTATAGTTAGCAAGGCTTTGATACCACTTATGTCACACCCAGTTTTGGAAGGCAAACCGAATACGAACCATGTACGTGCCAGGATCAGAAACTCACGTACACGGCTATTACATAATTGGACATCATCACACAATGCTCAAAATAAATAGTGGAAAGGTACTTTAATTACATCAAGATGTCCAAGACATCCACAGAGTCTAATACATAACCATTGTCTTTAACATTAATATCAAGTGCGGAAAACAAAACGTAGAAGATAAGCCTACACAGGTAGCTGACTGGGGGTTTGCCAATAAGATGAACTAGAACTCGTCGTAGTCCCGGAACTCCTCAAAATCCTCCATGTTGCCAGCGTCTCCTCCTGAGCACTGAGTACAGTGGGGACAACCTAGGGTGGGGGTGGTTTGTAAAGCAAGTGTGAGTACACATCAACGTACTCAACAAATGTCCCATTTGGCTAAAGTGAACTAGTTGAATGTGGGGTTGGTGTTAAGCAGTTGCTTTTAGTTGGTCAAACACTTATCACTATTAGTAGAGCCAAGTTTTAGTAATAAACCCAGTTATTACCCAAAAGTACTCCCTCCAAGAGGAAATACCAGAGATCAGAATTATAACCAACATTATTAACCATCATCATAAAAGTAACCAAAGTTCTTCTAATCAAAGAGGATCCCAAGGCTGCTCTTAACCGTGAGCTCGGCTGATATACCGGTTTCTAACACTCTGCAGAGGCCGCACACTTTACCCACAAGTCTTGATCCCTTTATGTAAAGCCCAAAATTTGTATAAGGAAAAAATAAAAAAAAAATAAAAAATGCTTTGCACTCATCTTGATTTTTTTGTTTGTTTGTTGCAATTTATAATTGAAATAAAAAAAATTAATTAACTTAGCTCTAAATTAGACATGAATATTAAATTCAAGATAGAAAGTAGATAGTAGAAATAAAATATAAGGTAATATATTGTATCCATGTATGTATATTTGGTTGGTTGGTTTGTACGCGGCGTCTTTTAGGTAAAGTCATAAAAATTAGGATATTACAATTAGATATTAAGAAAGTACTCCTTCCTACCCGCGTGTAGCACCCAAAATTCTAATTTCAAATTTAAATAAAAATATCTACTAAGATTTAATTAAATTGGATGACTTTTATGTGGATTGTACATTTAAAATAATATTCTTTTAAAATAGATATTTTATTTGTGCATTGCATGCTTAACATTATTTTTGCATGTGTGAATTCAAATTCCATCTAAATAATTAGAGTTAGATTTAAACTCTTTTCTAGAAATTCAAAAAATAAGTTTTTTTATTCCTCTGGTTTGCATGCTGATCTCTTTACCCCGTTCGTTAGAACTGCCTTCCCCGAGTTTGTTTATATTAGGACTTTGTTCTTTATCTGCGTGTAAGCATTGAGACCTAAACGAGAATCCTAACGAGTAACGCGTAGGGTCCATTCGTCGAAGTCGTCTCTTACCTAGATTCATGATGAATATTTTTGTGAGTTCCGAGACCCAATAAACTTTATAACTAAGGCTGTTGGAGCGAAGGCAGAGACGCCACCCTTCGCTCGAAGTCTCCGTTGCTTGGCCGCTGCTCTGACAGACAAAGCAGGCAGGGACACCCTTCGCTTGATCGGCACCAGACGAAGACCGGCGACGAAGGCATCCCACAGTGCGGCCTCGTCCAGCTCAGAGGCCCACGTGCGATCCGGCCCATTGTAACGGGCCCTGCGTAGCCGCCGCGTGTTACGGGCCTAATTTGTAAAGGCATCCCTGTAATTACAGTCTGTAACCCTACTTTATGGGAATATTCTGGGGATAACCTAGGTAGCTGAGGGCACATGCGTCCTTAACACAAGGCGCTGGGCGTTCAGGTACCTATAAATACCCCCGCACAGTGCCCGTGAGAGGCCTGGTTAACAGAGCTATTTGCCATCTCACGCGTAACCCTTCTGTCTACACTGTTCACCCTTGTTGGCCTTCTTGCGTCTGAGAGCAAGTGCCAACATTTGGCGCCCACCGTTCGTGCTACGACAAAACCACCCGCGATGGCACCCAAGAGAGCTAACCCGAAGGCTGACGAGGCTGCGAAGGCAGCACTGCTCGCCGCAAGAAAGGGCAAGGCCCTCGCCCTCACCCAATCCACCCACCAAGAGCCCACTGAAGACAATGTTCCCCGCACCTGCGAAGACGTCACCTTCCACACCTGCGGGCCCGAAGGACAATCGCAGCCGCCCCCAGGCTTCGCCCCACTGGAAGGCGCGGACCTCACCGAGGATGGTGAAGTCCTCGGCGTCTCGGCGGAAGAACAGCTATAGCTGCGCGCCCTGCGCCTCAAGAACCGCAATCTCCAGAGGCAGAAAGAGATACTGGAGGCTAAGCGCCAGCGTGTGTCCGCACTAGCCAAAGTGCGGCAAATGATACGCGACGAGGAGCAGAAGGCCCAAGACCTCGAGTGCGAGATCGCGCTGATGCAGCGCGAAGGCCACCTTGGCCTGCAGCAAGAGCCACCCCTCCAGCAGCGCGCACAACCGGAAGACACGCGCGAAGGCCACCTCGGCCTGCAGCATGGCCCACCCCTGCAACACCGAGCACAGCCGGAAAACCCACGTTTCCCCCAGCGTGACTACACCTTCCAGCACGGCGTGCCATTCCAAGGGGTCAACTACCTCGACGAGCGAAGTCCCCTGGCGCCACACCTGCAAGTGACGCCTTGGCCAGCTAACTTCCGAGCAGGGACCTATCCCAAGTACAACGGCAGCACCGACCCGGCGCAATACATAATGAGTTATCAGGTCGCCGTTGCATCCACCGGAGGGGACGACGCCACAATGGCGAAGTCTTTCATCATCGCCCTAGAGGGCCCAGCACTCACCTGGTTCACCAGATTGCCTCCGCTGTCCATTGATTCATGGAGAAGTCTTAGGGACAAGTTCCTGCTCAACTTCCAAGGGTACCGCCCAGACACCGACGCCTTGGCCGAGCTCTCGCTTTGCAAGCAGCTGGAAAAGGAGACTCTGCGGGAGTATTACCGCAAATTCTTAACGCTCAAGTCACAGCTGCTCTCCGTCGATGATCAGATCGCTATCCACTACGCCATCAGTGGCCTTCGTGCCGGCGTCCTCTACAGCCACTGTATCAGAGATCCACCCAAGAACCTCCAGGAGCTATATCAGCTCTTTGAAAAATATGCCAAATCCGAAGAGCTCCACCAGCGCAAGGTTGAGTCACAGCGGAAACCCAAAGATGCCCCGCAGTCCAGCCGCACGTGGACGAGGACTCCGCAGCCAGACTCCGGTCGAGACGGCCGCAGTCAGCAGCAAGTGCACAACATCGCCAACCAGCATCCCGCTGCTGACCCCCCTCGCCGCCAGGAATATCCCCCCCAAGGCCGCGGAAATGGAACTCGTGGCAGGGGCCGAGGGCGCACGCAGCCGCCGCGCCGATTCTACTGCCTTTTCCACGGCAAGGACTGCGCCCACCAAACCAAAGACTGCCCCGAAACGAAGGCCACCCGAGACAGAATGGCGCGGGCGCAGCCATCCGACAATCCCAGAATTATCGCGCACAATTACCAGCCACCCCCTCCACCATATATCCACGCTCCCGCCCCGCATCCACCGCACCACGCTTACCAACACCATCAGGAAGTACAAATCGTACCTCCTCCACCCCCACCACCACACCAACAACATCAAAACATCCCCCATGCCCCAAAGCAAGAAGACTTCGCCGATCAACCATATCGCGGAGTCATTCACATGATAACAAGGGGGTCCAGCACTGACTTCGACACCAAGCGGCAGAAGCGGGACCACTACCGCATCATCAACCATGTCGCCATCACTGGCCCGGTCGTGCAGACAAAGTGGTCCCACATACCGCTAACCTTCGACACACGAGACGTCGACCTGCGCAGCGCCCCCCACATCGACGCTATGGTCATCAATTGCAGCGTGGCAGGCTGGGACTTACACAAAGTCCTAGTCGACAACGGCAGTCAGGCGGACATCATCTTCCTTCACGCCTTCGACCGCATGGGTATAAGCCACAGCCTGCTCAAGCCTTCGGACAACCCGTTGTATGGCTTCGGCGGCAAGGGCACCTTTCCCGTCGGCAAGATAGAGTTGCCCCTCTCCTTCGGTGTAGCACCCAATGCCCGAAGTGAGCAAGTGACTTTCGACATCGTGGATATGGTATATCCATACAACGCCATCATGGGCCGGGGCTCCATCAATAAGTTCGAAGCCGCCATCCACGGACTGTACCTATGTATGAAGATACCAGGACCGCTAGGCGCCATTACGGTCTACGGCAACCAGCAGACGGCGCGCAACATAGAGCGGGACTTCGTGCCCGGTCAGAGGAATGTGCACTGCCTCACGGCCCAGCGCGAGGTCTCTGCGCCCGCCAGGTCAACCGAGAAACAGCACGACAAGGCACAGCTGCAGAGCCAAGACGGGACCAAGAATGTCCCCCTCGATCAGGCCACGCCCAAGCAGACAGTCACTATCAGCGAAGACCTCACCTCGCATGAAGAAGAGAAACTCCTCTGCTGCCTGTCCAAAAATAAAGATGTCTTCGCCTGGTCCGCCCTCAACCTGGTCGGAGTCAGCCGATCCATAATTGAGCACAGCTTGGGACTCGACCCTTCGGTGCGACCAAAAAAGCAGAGGCTTCGTAAAATGTCCGACGAAAAGACAGAGGCCGCCAAGGCGGAGGTGCACCGCCTCCTAGAGGCTAAATTCATCGAGCCGGTGGCTTACCCCACGTGGCTCTCCAATGTTGTAATGGTGCAGAAAAAAAGCGGGAAATGGCGAATGTGCATAGACTTCACCAGTCTCAATAAGGCCTGCCCAAAGGACAATTTCCCGTTGCCGCGGATCGACAAAATAGTCGATAGCGCGGCCGGATGCGAGGTCATGTCACTCCTCGACTGCTTCTCCGGCTACCACCAGATATACATGAAGGAGGAAGACAAGGCCCACACCAGCTTTATAACACCCTTCGGCACATATTGCTTCATCAGAATGCCGGAGGGACTCAAGAACGCCGGGTCCACCTTCTCCAGACTCACCAAAACAGTACTCGAAGGGCAGGTTGGCAGAAACATATTTGCATACGTGGACGACATCGTCGTCGCCAGCAAGAACAAGGAAGATCACCTCGCCGACCTCGCCGAGACATTCGCGAACATGCGAGACGCACGACTCCGCCAGAATCCGGAAAAGTGCGTCTTCGGCGTTCGCCAAGGCAAAATATTGGGCTACCTGGTATCACACCGCGGCATTGAGGCCAACCCAACCAAGATCCAGGCCATCGTAAACATGACGCCTCCGCAGTCCGCCAGGGACGTCCAGCGTCTGACAGGCAGATTGGCCGCTCTCAACAGGTTCATCTCCAGGTCCGCCGAGCGAAGTCTCCCCTTCCTCAAAACACTCCGCGGTGCAAAAGACTTCGCCTGGGGACCGGAGCAGGCAGCGGCCTTCGCCTCACTGAAACAGTACCTGTCGGAGCTGGCAATCCTCACAAGCCCCGACTCGTCGCTCCCCCTATTGCTCTATGTCGTGGCTTCGCCGCATGCAGTCAACGCCGCACTTGTGCAGGAGCAGACAGTTGAGGGCGTGGTCAGGCAATCCCCTGTCTACTATGTCTCAGAAGTTCTGACACCGTCCAAGTGCAACATGACAGAGCTGGAGAAGATTGCCTACGCAGTCGTTATGTCTTCGCGCAAGCTGCGCCATTACTTCGAAGCATTCAAGGTCCGAGTCACCTCAGACAGGGGACTCGGCGAATTATTTAGAAACCCGGAGGCATCGGTGAGGATCGCCAAGTGGGCAGCCGAACTATCCGGCTACCACATCAGCTTCGAGCCCAGGACAGCAATCAAGTCACAAGTCCTGGCAGACTTCGTCGTCGACTGGACTGGGCCAGTAACACAACCAGACCCGTCCACAGAGAAGGTTTGGACTATCCATTGCGACGGCGCATGGTGCCATGCGGGGGCAGGCGCCGCGGCAGTCATCACTTCACCAACCGGGGTCAAGCACAGATATGCAGCGCGCCTCAGCTTCGCTCTGGAATCCGACAGATGCACAAACAATATAGCAGAATACGAAGCAGTCATCCTCGGCCTCCGCAAGCTAAGGGCCCTCGGAGTCACCACCTGTATCATCAAGACAGACTCCAAGATAGTTGCCGGCCAGGTCGAGAAAGACTACGCAGCAAAGGACCCCGCACTTATGCAATACCTCGCGGCCATCCGAAGCCTTGAGAGGCAATTCAAGGGGTTCACCTTGCAGCATTTGGATAGGGCTAAGAACGAGGAGGCCGACGCATTGGCCAAGGCTGCCGCCAGGGGCGAGCCCTTGCCCTCCGACGTGTTCTTTCACACCATCGGCACGCCGGCTGTCCGGAGCCCCGAAGGGCTCCAAATAACTAATGACAGCGAGGGCCACCGCATAGTCAACCTAATCATGACCGAGGACTGGCGGGCACCAATAACCCTGTTCTTACAGGGGTACTATCATCCAACCGACGTCAGCGAGGCCAAGCGCCTCAGACATCGAAGCCGGGACTTCGCACTGATTGAGGGCCAACTCTACAAGAAAGGGGTCAGTAAGCCAATGCTTAAGTGCGTCACCGAAACCGAAGGCATGCAGATCCTACGCGAAGTCCACAGTGGCACGTGCGGCTCGCACGCAGGGCCAAGGGCCCTAGCTGCCAAGGTGATCTGCCAAGGGTTTTACTGGCCCGCAATGATCTGCGCCGCAAATCGGGTCACAAGGTCCTGCGAAGCCTGCCAGAAGTTTTCTCCTCGGTCAGGCAGCCCCTCACAGTATACAAAGCTGATTGCCCATACATGGCCTCTCTAGCGCTGGGGCCTGGACATTGTCGGGCCCCTGCCCACCGTTCAGGGGAACCTTAAGTTCGCCTTCGTAGCCGTCGAATACTTCACCAAGTGGATCGAAGCGAGGGCTGTTTCTACAGTAACATCAAAGACTGCCCAAAAATTCTTCTGGCAAAACATTGTTTGCCGCTTCGGAGTACCGTCCGAACTAACAGTTGACAACGGCAAGCAGTTTGACAGCCAAGATTTCAAGGATTTTTGTTTCTCCATCGGCACCAAGCTTGCCTTCGCTTCAGTCTATCACCCGCAGTCCAACGGGGTCGTGGAGCGCGCCAATGGGAAAATCTTCACAACCATCAAGAAGATGCTCCTCGATGAAAAAAAGGCAGATGGACCGATTTGTTACCTGAGGCAGTCTGGGCGCTAAACACAACTGAGTGTAGGGCGACTGGGTTCACTCCTTTCCACCTTCTATACGGATCGGAGGCCATGACCCCGCAAGAAATAAAGCATGGGTCCCCGCGTACAGTTCCGTCAGTCGTCCCCGACGTGGACGAGCCAACTTCAAAGGATCTCATTGACGGAGACCGGGTCTTCGCCCTACAGGCCCTAAACAAATACCAAGCCCAGACCAAAGCATGGCGCGACCACGCAGTCATCCCGAGGGAGTTCAGCGAAGGGGACCTCGTACTCGTCCGAACAGCTCGGACGGAGTCCAGGGGCAAGCTGGAGCCCAAGTGGGAGGGCCCCTTTATAGTCAAGACAAAAGCTTCCCCCAGCACTTACAGGCTCACAACGCCAAACGGCGAGGACCTGGAGCACTCCTGGAACATCGACAACCTCCGCAAATTTTTTGTTTGACTCATCAGGGCTGATTCTGCCCTTGTAATTCGCCAAAAACAATCTTGTACCGGCCCGCACTCTTTTCCTCCCGGGGGGTGAGGTTTTTAATGAGGCGGAGCCATGTAATATATGTGTGAAAAATCCCCCGCAAAAACATGCGTCGAAAAAAGACCGCGACGACGGTCTTCGACATTCGACCAATTCGAGGTCACCGCGAGGCTAAGCGCTAGCCACCCTCGCGTGCGACAAATCCGCGCAGAAGTCGCCTAAGGGTGCAGCCGGACTAGCACAACAAGTGCGAAAAAACAGAAGTCTATCGCGAAGACTATCCGCGCAGAAGTCGCCTAAGGGTGCAGCTGGACTAAGCACAACAAGTGCGAAAAAACCGAAGTCTATCGCGAAGACTATCCGCGCAGAAGTCGCCTAAGGGTGCAGCCGGACTAAGCACAACAAGTGCGAAAAAACAGAAGTCTATCGTGAAGACTATCCGCGTAGAAGTCGCCTGAGGGTGCAGCCGGACTAAGCACAACAAGTGCGAAAAAACCGAAGTCTATCGCGAAGACTATCCGCGCAGAAGTCGCCTAAGGGTGCAGCCGGACTAAGCACAACAAGTGCGAAAAAACCGAAGTCTATCGCGAAGACTATCCGCGCAGAAGTCGCCTATGGGTGCAGCCGGACTAAGCACAACAAGTGCGAAAAAACCGAAGTCTATCGCGAA
Organism: Zea mays; assembly: GCF_902167145.1. Taxonomy (NCBI): domain Eukaryota; kingdom Viridiplantae; phylum Streptophyta; class Magnoliopsida; order Poales; family Poaceae; genus Zea; species Zea mays. Next base: position 155,455,225 of record NC_050096.1, on the reverse strand, counting down.
GACTATCCGCGCAGAAGTCGCCTAAGGGTGCAGCCGGACTAGCACAACAAGTGCGGAAAAACCGAAGTCTACCGCGAAGACTATCCACGCAGAAGCCGCCTAAGGGCGCAGCCGAACTAGTACAACAAAATCAGAAACGACAGCATCAAACCGTCCGCGCTAAGACCGACTATAATCACACCAGTACACAATGCCTTCGCAGGCACAGGCAGGCGAGGGCACACGACTTCATCGTACAAGCCTTTACACATATACAAGCGAGGGCACACGACTTCATCGTACAAGCCTTTACACATATACAAGCGAGGGCGCCACACTCTACATCGGCTCAACCTTAGGAATAATTCCCATCTCCCTATAATTAAATAACATTATCCTAAGCTCCTCACCCGCAAAAAGACTTCGCAGTTCCCCTTCCCCTGTACTCGCGGCGGCGGGCAAAGACAACAGTTCCTGCCGACCAGCCCTACTCACACGAAGCCGACCTCCCTCCGCTCCACTCACTCTGCGTTTCGCAACCGCCCTTCGTCGCCGACGCCCAGTACTGGGACCAGGCACATCTTCTGTGTCCACAGCGTGCGGCGAGGTCTCCGCCGCAGCCACATCCAAAGCCGCAAAATAGTCCAAATCCTCCTCCGACGACTCCTCAGTCCACTCAACCGAGCTCCCAGAATCAGCAACATCAAAAAACTCAGAAAATTCAGATGCAGATCCACCACATTCATTACCACCTTCCACGGTCGAAGCCGCCAAAAATTTAGCAGTAGCGGTTGCGTGCGCAGGCCCAAAATCTTGAACCTGCGCAGCAACCAAAATTCAATAACATATCCAAAATTCCCCAACCCTCTACACCCACTACGCCACCTGCGAAGGCCCTGACGTTGCGGGAGCCTCCGTCGTTGGCTCCGCCGTTGGCTCCGCCGTTGCTTCCGCTGTTGTTTCCACAGTCACCACCGCGGGATCTTCAACACTCGGCGTAGCGGCTGCGGGGGCATCCGGCGCGCCTTCGTCCACCTTTGGGGGCAGGTCTTCGCCGGCCGCAGCGGACGCGGGGGCTTCCGGTGCGTCTTCCGCGGTCCCCGAGGTTCGCTCCAGGGGGACCCCAGTCGCGGCCTCCGCCGGGGTCGGCTCCGGGTCAGGCAGCGCGCTGTTCAACGCCCCGAAGTCGTCCACCCGCTCGCCACGCAACGCCTAAGACAAAACACGCAAAATTCAGCAAACACACGCACACCCCACACCCAACAAACCCCAAACAAACGAAAATGTTACCTGAGCCATCGCCGTCTCCGCCCGCTCCCTGACCACCTCGCGACCGTGCGGACCCCACATCCGGTCGTAGAGGGCTCCGACAGATTCCTTCACCACGAGGTCTTCAACCTTATAAACATCTCGATCAAAATCTTCATCCGCCTGGTCGAAGACCTCGAAGTGCCGGCACCCTTCGTGGGAGAGCGCGTTCATCGCCCCCTCGCAGGTGACCAGGGAGGCGTACGACATAAACCCCCCCACGACAGTGGGGAGTTCCAGCAGTTCTTCCTGCACCCATTCCAGAGAGCGAAGCCCGGGCTCTCGGTCCGGCACTTCGAAGTCACCGGTCCGCGCACCCAGCTCACGATATGTGCTCACAAGCTGTGTGCGCGTCCGTTCGGCCTCCGCGCGCATCGCGGCCTCGGCCCGCTCCACGCGGCTCTCCAGGGCGATGAGCCGCTCCTGCAGCTGCTCGGCGCGCTCCCTGGCAATATTTCCCTCTGCTCGGGCCAGCTTGGCCTCCGCCTGCGAAGCTTGCGCCTTGACGAGGGCCTCGTTGGTCTCCCTTCTCTCCCCCGCCAACTGGCGCCGGAGGTCAGCCTTCTCTCCCTCCAGCGCGGCCACCTTGTCCGCCAGCTTGCGGCACTTGCTGTCGGCGGCCGATTTCTCTCGAACGGCATCAGCATGTTGTGTCCGAAGTCTCTCGACTTCGGCAGACACAACTGCCGTAAAGGCCCCCGACGCCGTGCGGTTGGCAAAGTCAGCCACCTGCACAACACACATAAGACCGCGGTGCCGCTAAAAAAAAGAGGAGAGAGAGCGAAGTCCGGCTCAGCGGACCTGACTTAGCGACTCCACCACCTCCTTCAGCCGACGGGACGCAGCGCCCGCCTCATCCCGCACAGCCGCGAGGGCCACCACCTCGCCTCCGGCGCTAAGAGCCCCGCCCTTCGCCTTCGGCGCTGCGGCAGCAACCGCTGTCGCCGCGGCAGGCGCAACTACAACAAGTTGGCCTTCGTCCGACCCTGCAACGCATCAACGAAAAAAATAATAATACATTAAAAAAAGGGGGGGAGCCAGCGACTTACCACCAAGATAGTCCTCCACACAAATGTCGGTGGCGAAGTCGGCGACACGCTTGCCTGCCGACAGCAACGCTCGGGCCGCCTTCGCGGCCTCCGCCACCCTGCTGGGCGGCGGCACAGCCTTCGCCAGTTTGGAGCCTCCGGCGCCTGCCGCTGTCTCTGGCGCCTTGCTAGATGCAGGGACGCCCGACTTCGCCGCCAGCGGCGGCTTGCCTCCGCCGAGGGCCGCTGCCTCTTCGGCCTGGCTTCAACAAGCCTGACAGCCTCCTGGCGTTTTTGTGCAGCCCCCTGGCGATCCTTGTCCATCACTGCTGACACAACAGCAGCAATATTCCGCCCGTAAGGAAAAACTCTCCATTTGCGAACCATGCGAGATGTAAAAACGTCCCCGCTGGCCGCGCGGGGGATAGGAACATTCCTAGGCCAGCAGCCCCCGGTAACCTTCAGCATCCGAGCCGAAGACTCCCGGAGCTCGGGCGAAGACATCCTTTCCCCCGGGGCCGCGCACGTCCTCATCAACTCTCTAGCAAACCCATCGGAAACCCCAAGTCCTCCCATGGCAGTACCTAGTTTCCTCTTCTTAGAGGATGGGGCGGCCGCCGGCGCAGGGTCGTCTTTAGTCTCCACCACCGGCTTCTTCCCCCGGCGGTCCGCATCGTCTTGACCAGGATAGCCGTCATACGGCAGTTGGTTCAATTCGAAGACCCTGTTCAGACGGTCATTCGACCCGCGGATCTCCCAGCTGCGCTGACCCTCTGTCCTCGGCACATAACGTCCAACAAGCCGCACCGCCCCATCCTCCGCCTCACGCACAAAGGCGGCCGGATCACGGTTTCGCAGATTTAGCGCGAAGGCGGGACTCCGCACCACCTTTCCACCACGGAAAGGCATCTGGCGAGGGCATACTTCGCCCAACGCCCAACCATGCGCCAAGGGCCATACCCCGTACGCCACGAACTCTTCAACCAAGTCGCGCCCACTGCTCTGGCCGGCGGCACATCGAAGGGCCCCTTCGTCCACATCATCCTCCGCCACTTCAAAGGGCGGGTACGCCGAGTAAAAATGAGAGCACATCTCCGACACGGGAAGTCCCTCATGGCCTTCGACGGTACCCTCAGCAACGTAAAACCAAAATTCATTCCAGTTGCCCCACTTGTTGCGGGCGCAAGGAACCAACTCGACTACCTGCATCGTGGTCTTGCCGATCTTCGGCGTGAATGTGCAGGACCCAAACTGAGCAACTTCGTCCCCAATCATCCTCTTCTGCCAGTGTAAACAATAATGCTTCGCAAAAACTTCGACCGATGGCTGTCCGCCGTACGAAGTCGTCGCCCAGACATACTTCGACAGGGCCACCACGACATTCGGCGTCAGCTGATGTATTTGAACGTTGAACCTGCGCAGGACTTCGCCAACAAACTGGTGTGCAGGCAAGCGGAGACCGGCGGCGAAGAACGCCTCGAAAACAACCAACTCGCCCTCCGGCTCGGGGACTTCCTCCGTCCCCGGGGCACGAGCAACTCCGCCACCAAAGTAGCCCAACCGCTGCATATCCTCCACGCGGGCCGACGACATTCGCGACACACCGAAATCAACAGAATCGCCGGCGCGCAACTCCTCCGCCATCAAACTACTCAGCGTCTCCTCCGACGAGGCGGCGGCCGGCGGCCGGCGGCGAGGAATCGGTGGCGGCGTAGCGGCAGCGGAAGAAGAGGAGGATGGCATCACTACGTACCGTCGGCGGAGGCGGGCAGTCTGCTTCACTCGCGCCAGATCTCCGGTGAACAAGAGCACGGCGGGCAGACGAGTAGCAAGACGGCGGGCGGATAGGATTTTCGCGGAGCGCGGAAAGTAAAGTTCAAAAAGCGCCGGCCCCCGCCCCCTTTTATAGGCAGGGCGCGGCTCTTCGGGAAACCCGCAATCCAACAGGGCGCGGCGCTTTGGGAAACCCACAATCCAACAGTACACCGTCAATCAACGGTCACATCAAAAACCCCCGCGGAACCACTTCGAGCGAGGGCAGCGTCTCCGCCATCTAGCGACGTCTTCGGCACCAGGTGACTTTGTCGAACCGGTCCCTCGGAGGGCAAATGTTGGAGCGAAGGCAGAGACGCCACCCTTCGCTCGAAGTCTCCGTTGCTTGGCCGCTGCTCTAACAGACAAAGCAGGCAGGGACACCCTTCGCTTGATTGGCACCAGACGAAGACCGGCGACGAAGGCATCCCACAGTGCGGCCTCATCCAGCTCAGAGGCCCACGTGCGATCCGGCCCATTGTAACGGGCCCTGCGTAGCCGCCACGTGTTACGGGCCTAATTTGTAAAGGCATCCCTGTAATTAGAGTCTGTAACCCTACTTTATGGGAATATTCTGGGGATAACCTAGGTAGCTGAGGGCACATGCGTCCTTAACACAAGGCGCTGGGCGTTCAGGTACCTATAAATACCCCCGCACAGTGCCCGTGAGAGGCCTAGTTAACAGAGCTATTTGCCATCTCACGCGTAACCCTTCTGTCTACACTGTTCACCCTTGTTGGCCTTCTTGCGTCTGAGAGCAAGTGCCAACAAAGGCCCTTAACACGTGCATGTCAATAATTATACTAAATATGATAATATATAAAATACAAATAAATATTGAGTACAAATTATTTTATAACATATGATTACTTCTATATTATTGCCATATTCACGTGATAACCTTGGAATTTCCATCCGATGCATGCCTATCATTAGATTGGTGAGTATTTTGTGTCTAACGTAATATCCAAGCTAATAAAATAAGTATCCTTGTTCTCGCCTTGGGATGCGTCGTTTTTAACTAAACACCAGATAAGATAAACCAAATCATGCATGGATGACACTTATCTATTGGATGGATAAGCTCATGAATGAGCTGCATGCGGTCGTGCAGTTAAAAGTCATTATTACCTACCCCTACTGCATATAAAAGTAGACGCCAGTGCCATATGTAGATCACAAAGCATGCAAGCTGCTAGCGAATCATAGGGAGCAGTAGTCCCAGCCGCCGCCATGGGATCTGGCCGCGTCGCTCGGCGGAAGCAAGAAGAAAAGGAGAGTGAACCGAGAGGAGAGAGCTCACCTCGCCTACGACGTGTTTGGATCAGAAGACGGATAAGGGTAACCCCAGGCTCGGCATGTCGTTCATCTTCAGCCACCATTTCCGCCAGGAGCAGTGAACTGCGCGTCTCGTATCAAGGTAGGAATTCTTTCCTAGGTTTACGTTCTTCTCCTCTTGGCGTAGAGCCGTTCGAATCATAACCCTTGGGCACCAGGGCCTCGAACCGCTGCATGCCGGCCGGCTCGCCGCCGTGGATGCTGGCTTCGCTGCCGTGTTCAGGCTCGAATGAGAGAAGAAACACCAACACCGTTGATCTCTGGATTGAGGGCTCAGATTAGAAACATTATACTCCTTCGGTAGGACCGTCGCGAGCCGTCCGATCTGAATCCCGTGACCCAGATTCGATCTCGGATGTTTTAAATCAATGCCGTGGATCGGCGATCTGACGGCTGAAATTAGAACCAACTTACCCCTTCGTCTTATAAAATCTGAACCATCAACATTTAATCCAACGGCTGTGAACGGCCGATACCCCCTCCTTCAGCCTGTGTGTTTTACAAAAGAGACCCCTGACTTTAACCAAATCAACCCGCCGTCCTCCAGCAAGGCAATCTGAGTCTAGAGAGGTTTTGTAGATCAGACCCTGCACTTTTCTGTATTTGGCGCGCAGACCAGAAACATGGGAAAATAGAGAATTAATATTAGAAATGGATTTTTAATACAAAAATAAATCCATAAACTTATATAATTCATATTAAATTCATTTTAGCTCCAAATTGAGTCATTTCAGTTGTAATAATTTTGTTTTATCATTATCTATTAGTATCTATGTTTAGCAATGAAACATGAATTAAAATTATTCATCGGAATTAATCTATACCATGTGCTCAATAACTCCAGAAATTCATAACTCAATAAAAGTAAATCCGTTTTGATTCATTCTAGTTGCATTAGTCTCACAATAATATTTATTATCATATGGTAACATTGTTTTGTCATGAAATATAGGTTAAAATGTTGCACTTAGTCTTTTCTATATTTAACCACGTGGATCTTTGGAAAATCATAACTCGGTAAGCGTAGCTCCGAATTTAGTAATTCTTGTTCCCACGATCTTGTAGAGACGCGTAGGCTATTATTATGCAGTTTGTACTTATGTTTGGTGTAATGTTAATTTTGTCTATACATGTTTGTTTGTATTACTACGACTAGAAGTGAGGACACGTGTCATCTGAAGAGCAAGTTGGTACCTGGAATCTCAAGTCCCAGACAAGTTGTGCCCTTGATCACTTCTTTTTACCCAGTCATGTTCTGATTAATCATAATGATTTGCATAGGTTAATTTTGATGGGACCCAATAGGTTACCCTAGTTTGACTATCTTCATACCTTGTTCACCACTGAATATTTAGGTAGTACTTGCTATTGCTTTATGTGGATTTGGGTATAGAGATACACATTATTTATTATCATACTTTTATTATCAGTAGTTATTTACTGTTCATGATAAGATCATTATGTTAATTAGAACATGGAGCGATCACCCGGGAAAACAGTGCTACCACAAGGGTTTAATGGGACGCCCTTGGCTGATTAATTAGGAAAGCTAGTGGAGGACTACCTTACCCGAAAGGGGCAAGGGCAGTAGGGGAGTGGTCAGTGTAGGGAGATCCTTGGTTGATTTTGCTGCGATGGCGGTCAGGCAAGGGATCCCTACATTGAAGCTTCCTATAAACTGTAGCGGGTTTTTTGAAGCTAGTGGAACTTTGTAAAGGCCTCGGAGTGTTACCCTGCCTCGCTTCCTTGGTAGAGGTGTATGGGGCCCGTACAACCCCATGGCAAATGGGTAACATGACTTGTGGGTAAAGATGCGCAACCTCTGCAGAGTGTAAAACTGGTATATCAGCCGTGCTCATGGTCATGAGCAGCTCGGACCCTCACATGATTAATTTATGGAACTTAAATTCAATTTGTCATATGCATTGCATCGCAGGTGATGTTGTTACTTCTGTTCTACTACTTAATTGGGTTGGTATTTACTTATACTTAGTAATTGCTAATAAAAATTTTGACCAACTTTAAAAGCAATGCTCAGCTTCAACCATCCTCTTTGGTAAGCCTTACACTTCACGTGAGCTCCCACCTTTGGCGAGTTCATGCACATTATTCCCCACAACTTGTTGAGCTATGAACGTATGTGAGCTCACTCTTGCTGTCTCACACCCCCACAGGGTCAAGAACAGGTAGCACATGATGAGGCGCATGGAGGATGCTGCGATGTGTTCGTGAGAGGTCTAGGTCGTCATCTCCCAGTCAACTTTGGGTTGCTGGACCATTGTCTCCTTATAATGTAATTATTTATTTATTTTGTACAGAACTCCTATTATATAGTAAAGATGTGACATTTGATCATGTGCCATGATTCATCATATGTGTGAGACTTGGTCACAACACACTTGGTGATTATGTTCGCGCCCGGGTCTTGGTGCCCCTAAAACCCGGGTGTGACAGAAGTGGTATCAGAGGAATGTTGACTGTAGGACGAAACCTAGATAGAACTTGACAACCATTATCTACTTACCTTTGCTACTCTGGTTCTTTCTAAACTTTCCTTAATCTTTTCTCATCTATTTCCGCTTTACTCTGATTATTCTTATCTTTTCTTTCTAAAGACAAATGTGGATTTCACACTTTGAAATCCTATGCCTAAAGTGACCTTTAGGAATAGGATACCTATTCTTAGGAACAAAAACAAAATTATTTTTCTTTTATATATATAACTATGGACTTGAATGCTTGTTCTTATGATACTTGTCTGATTTGGATCTTTGATTGAGTGTGATGAGTTGTGGAGTAATGTCCACAATTACATCTACATATACATATAGGCATAAATATAAATAAATAAATATTCTAAGATAAAAAAACCTAGATTATCCCTTATTAAAGTATCTAGCCTAACAATATCCATCTAATCTTAAAAGATTCTATCCTACACTCATAGATCTATCTCATCCATATCTATCTTAACCATATTCCCCAATCCCGACGATATACACTAACCTCGAATAAGTGAGACCAAGGCCGGAAAAGAAGAGATCAACCTCGTCAAGGAAGGAGAAAAGTCAAACTCAATCTTCAGATGCCTTACCACTCAACACGGAGTTATTTTTCACCATAAACTTTCTTACACTAGGTTATTCTTGCTCTAAACTACCCATCTTTTAGCCTACATAATAATGTGGCTATACTTACGTATACCTATGCTCTTCTAATCACCCACAAATTTTTTTTGAGACTCTGGACTTTTGGACCAACGATAGACTAAAAGCTGAATTACAAACCAATCCTTTTGTATCTCTTTTTCTTATAAATCTCGAGGACAAGATTCTTTTTAAGGGGGTAGGATTTGTAAAGCCCAAAATTTGTATAAGGAAAAAATTAAAAAAATGCTTTGCACTCATCTTGATTTTTTGTTTGTTTGTTGCAATTTATGATTGAAATAAAAAAATTAATTAACTTAGCTCTAAATTAGACATGAATATTAAATTAAAGATAGAAAGTAGATATTAGAAATAAAATATAAGGTAATATAATGTATCCATGTATGTATAATTGGTTGGTTGGTTTGTACGCGGCGTCCTTTAGGTAAAATCATAAACATTAGGATATTACAATTAGATATTTAAGAAAGTACTGCTTCCTACCCGCGTGTAGCACCCAAAATTCTAATTTCAAATTTAAATAAAAATATCTACTAAGATTTAATTAAATTGGATGACTTTTATGTGGATTGTACATTTAAAATAATATTCTTTTAAAATAGATATTTTATTTGTGCATTGCATGCTTAACATTATTTTTGCATGTGTGAATTCAAATTCCATCTCAATAATTAGAGTTAGATTTAAACTTTTTTCTAGAAATTCAAAAAAAATAAGTTTTTTTATTCCTCTGGTTTGCATGCTGATCTCTTTACCCCGTTCGTTAGAACTGCGTTCCCCGAGTTTGTTTAGGACTTTGTTCTTTATCTGCGTGTAAGCATTGAGACCTAAACGAGAATCCCAACGAGTAACGCGTAGGGTCCATTCGTCGAAGTCGTCTCTTACCTAGATTCATGATGAATATTTTTGTGAGTTCCGAGACCCAATAAACTTTATAACTAAGGCCCTTAACACGTGCATGTCAATAATTATACTAAATATGATAATATATAAAATACAAATAAATATTGAGTACAAATTATTTTATAACATATGATTACTTCTATATTATTGCCATATTCACATGATAACCTTGGAATTTCCATCCGATGCATGCCTATCATTGGATCGGTGAGTATTTTGTGTCTAACGCAATATCCAAGCTAATAAAATAAGTATCCTTGTTCTCGCCTTGGGATGCGTCATTTTTAACTAAACACCCGATAAGATAAACCAAATCATGCATGGATGACACTTATCTATTGGATGGATAAGCTCATGAATGAGCTGCATGCGGTCGTGCAGTTAAAAGTCATTATTACCTACCCCTACTACATATAAAAGTAGACGCCAGGGCCATACGCAGATCACAAAGCATGCAAGCCGCTAGCGAATCATAGGGAGCAGTAGTCCCAGCCGCCGCCATGGGATCTGACCGCGCCGCTCGGCGGAAGCAAGAAGAAAAGGAGAGTGAACCGAGAGGAGAGAGCTCACCTCGCCTACGGCGTGTTTGGATCAGAAGACGGATAAGGGTAACCCTAGGCTCGGCATGCCGTTCATCCTCAGCCGCCATTTCCGCCAGGAGCAGTGAACTGCGCGTCTCGTATCAAGGTAGGAATTCTTCCCTAGGTTTACGTTCTTCTCCTCTTAGCGTAGAGCCGTTCGAATCATAAGCCTTGGGCACCAGGGCCTCAAACCGCTGCATGCCGGCCGGCTCGCCGCCGTGGATGCTGGCTTCGCTGCCACGTTCAGGCTCGAATGAGAGAAGAAACACCAGCACCGTTGATCTCTGGATTGAGGGCTCAGATTAGAAACATTATACTCCTTCGGTAGGACCGTCCCGAGCCGTCCGATCTGAATCCCGTGACCTAGATTCGATCTCGGATGTTTTAAATCAATGCCGTGGATCGGCGATCTGGCGGCTGAAATTAGAACCAACTTACCCCTTCGTCTTATAAAATCTGAACCATCAACGTTTAATCCAACGGCTGTGAACGGCCAATACCCCCTTTAGCCTGTGTGTTTTACAAAACAGACCCCTGACTTTAACCAAATCAACCCGCCGTCCTCCAGCTAGGCAATCTGAGTCTAGAGAGGTTTTGTAGATCAGACCCTGCACTTTTCTGTATTTGGCACGCAGACCAGAAACTTGGAAATAGAGAATTAAGATTAGAAATGGATTTTTAATACAAAAATAAATCCATAAACTTATATAATTCATATTAAATTTATTTTAGCTCCAAATTGAGTCATTTCAGTTGCAATAATTTTTTTATTATTATCTATCACCTAGTATCTCTGTTTAGCAATGAAACATGAATTAAAATTATTCATCGGAATTAATCTATACCATGTGCTCAATAACTCCAGAAATTCATAACTCAATAACCGTAAATCCGTTTTGATTCATTCTAGTTGCATTAGTCTCACAATAATATTTATTATCATCTGGTAACATTGTTTTGTCATGAAATATAGGTTAAAATGTTGCACTTAGTCTATTCTATATTTAACCACGTGGATCTTTGGAAAACCATAACTCGGTAAACGTAGCTCCGAATTTAGTAATTCTTGTTCCCACGATCTTGTAGCGACGTGTAGGCTATTATTATGCAGTTTGTACTTATGTTTGGTGTAATATTAATTTTGTCTATACATGTTTGTTTGTATTACTACGACTAGAAGTGAGAACACGTGTCATCTGAAGGGCAAGTTGGTACCTGGAATCTCAAGTCCCAGGCAAGTTGTGCCCTTGATCACTTTTTTTTACCTAGTCATATTCTGATTAATCATAATGATTTGCATAGGTTAATTTTGATGGGACCCAATAGGTTATCCTAGTTTGACTATCTTCATACCTTGTTCACCACTGAATATTTGAGTAGTACCTGCTATTGCTTTATGTGGATTTGGGTATAGAGATACACATTATTTATTATCATACTTTTATTATCAGTTGTTATTTACTGTTCATGATAAGATCATTATGTTAATTGGAACATGGAGCGACCACCCGGGAAAATAGTGCTACCACAAGGGTTTAATAGGACGCCCTTGGCTGATTAATTAGAAAAGCTAGTGGAGGACTACCTTACCCAAAAGGGGCAAGGGCAGTAGGGGAGTGGTCAGTGTAGGGAGATCCTTGGTTGATTTTGCTGCAATGGCGGTCAGGCAAGGGATCCCTACATTGGAGCTTCCTATAAACTGTAGTGGGTTTTCTGAAGCTAGTGGAACTTTGTAAAGGCCTCGGAGTGTTACCCTGCCTCGCTTCCTTGGTAGAGGTGCATGGGGCCCGTACAACCCCGTGGCAAATGGGTAACATGACTTGTGGGTAAAGATGCGCAACCTCTATAGAGTGTAAAACTGGTATATCAGCCGTGCTCTCGGTCATGAGCAGCTCGGACCCTCACATGATTAATTTATGGAACTTAAATTCAATTTGTCATATGCATTGCATCGCAGGTGATGTTGTTACTTCTGTTCTACTACTTAATTGGGTTGGTATTTACTTATACTTAGTAATTGCTAATAAAAATTTTGACCAACTTTAAAAGCAATGCTCAGCTTCAACCATCCTCTTTGGTACGCCTTACACTTCACGTGAGCTCCCACCTTTGGCGAGTTCATGCACATTATTCCCCACAACTTATTGAGCTATGAACGTATGTGAGCTCACACCCCCCACAGGGTCAAGAACAGGTACCGCAGGATGAGGCGCATGGAGGATGCTGCGATGTGTTCGTGAGAGGTCTAGGTCGTCGTCTCCCAGTCAACTTTGGGTTGCTGGACCATTGTCTCCTTATAATGTATTTATTTATTTATTTTGTATAGAACTCCTATTATATAGTAAAGATGTGACATTTGATCTTGTGCCATGATTCATCATATGTGTGAGACTTGGTCCCAGCACACTTGGTGATTATGTTCGCGCCCGGGTCTTGGTGCCCCTAAAACCCGGGTGTGACACTTTATGCCTCGGGTCGATCAAACCCTCATATACTCCCAAGGTGAGTCGACAAGGTTTCACTACGTAGCCTTTACAAAGACTCCCCTGGTGCATAGCTGCTCTTTAGGTTTCGCCAGTCATACAAACGCAGTACACCTCCCCAAGGTGGGTGACTAACAAAACCAAATCAAATGAACCTCTGCACCCCCCCCTTGGCAGAGCGAGCACTACGCCCCGGCCCCCATTGACGGACCTCAGGCAAAGACAACTACACCCCCAGGTTCATTTAATTATTCAGCTAAGGGCGTCTCATTCCACTCTCATGGTTGCACTGTTATCCCGGGTGGTCACTCCACGAACAGGTCCTTACGGAGAGGTACTCAGAAAAAATGGCCTGAGCCCCCTAGAGTATCACAATATCATCATCGGGATAACGTCATCGTATCATAAATAATCACATCATGTTCATTGATTAAGTTAAAGCAATAGCATAAAGCTAACCATGATTAACCCAAAAAGGTAAACAAGGATAAGGTAAATACAGACTAGTCAATCCTTAGGTTTAAATAAAGTAATTTGGGACAGTGAATTATAAAGTATGTAGGACATAATGGGTCAGAGAACACTTGCCTCCACCAGGTTGTTGCTCAGAAAGGTCTTCAGCAACACACTCAGGAACCACAGACTGCTCGTTGTCTAAATAAAGCGATCATACATTCAATATATTTAGAAAGTACAAACGAACAGCACACCAAACATGTACAAACATTGGAATACATCTAAAAAAGGCACAGTACTAAAATAAAGAAGAATGAGGTCAAAGTATAACATGAACTAATTACATTTAGAAATAGATTATTCTTTAAGTGTTGTCCATAATTACATAACCTAGTTCTATTCATTTTACTGTGACCTAAAAGTTAGACCAGAGATGAATTCATGTAAAACATATTATTAATCTCACAAGACTAAATATACTTTAACCTCTAGGGTTTTCCTTTTATTTATTTTATTAAATAAATAAATCCACACATATACTAGTTAATAGTTAACCATAAAATTAGAATGTACAGACAGTAGATGGAACTAAGTTATTTAAATAGAGAATATTCCTATGAACATTTTGCAATTTGAATCACTAAATTTGGAGTTCATATGCAAAAGATATGATATAAACAAGTTTGGGAATTTAAAATATGAAAATAGGTCTAATTCTGTATATATTTAAAAGCCTAGGGTTCAATCTGCAAGATCACAGGGGCATGCGCGCGAAAACCAGGGATGTCGGGTTGATTTCCTAAAACCCGAGGGTCTCTTAAGCAAAACTACACGTGAAGGGGTATCGGACGATCTCATCCATCGGATCAGAGATCGACGAATAGGATTAGATCCGCGGGCGAGGGCGCGCACGCGGGCGAGCGAGGCGTTGACAAGCGGGCCAGCGGTGCCAGCGATCGAGGGGAGGGGGCGCGCTGACCGGTCGGACCCAGCGCTAGGAGCGCAGGTACTGATCGATGGGCCCAGACACAGGGCGCGCGGGCGCAAAGCGGTATCCCGCGACCTCGACCGTGCGATCAAGATCGAACGGGGGAGATCAAAGCCGGGAGGGCTGGTTAGCTGCGGGCGGCGCCGCTTCTCCTCGCGGCGGTGAGGTCGCCGGAGTTGGGGCAGGTGCATGCTACGGTGATTCTGGGGCCGCCGGAGTTGGCTAGAAATGAAGGGGATGACTCGGCGAGCTCGTTGTTGGGGTTGTGGCCACGAGACCAGGGTCAGAGAGGGGAGAATGGCGGGGAAAAAGACTCCGGGTGGATCAGGACAATTCCGGTGAGGAATTCCGACTGCTAGGAGAGGCAATCGACCGCGATGGGGCTCGGTCTAAATTCAGTGGAGGTGGGGGAGCACTATGGACCTACGTCGGGGCACTGGACAGGGTTGGGTTGGCTGGACACCGTGCGGACGCGGCGAGCAAGCGTGGCCGCACGCCGGCGAGGCCAAATTGGCTAAAGGCAGGCGCAAATAGGAAAAACCAAGCATAGGGGCGGGTGTATCACCTCGGGCGGAGCTCGAGGTCTCTTGGCGTGGCCTCCGGCGAGCTAGAAGACCGGCCCGGCGGGCGTGGGTCTCCGGCGAAGCTGAGCGGCGTGGGCACAACGCGAGAGGGAGCGAGGCTGTGTGAAATGGGATGGGAAGTGAGTGTGGGCGCGGGCGGTGCTCAAAAAGGGGCTGGGCATGGGCGGGCGACGTGGCCGAGGATTCCGACGACGTGCGCGAGTGCGCGCGCTGGTCCACGGCGAGGCGCGGGGAAGGCAAAACTGACATGGGAGGCCCACGGCGCAGCGAGGGAGGGAGCGAGCGCACGGGGCAACGACTCATTGTCTGGCAGAGTGGGCCCGCAAAGCAGAGAGGGAAGAGGGGGCGCGGGCAAAGGGAACCGGCACCGACAGCCTGGCCCCACTGGGCAGAGGGAGGGAGAGAGTGAGCGCGCGGGGAAGGAAACCGCCGCTGACAGGTGGTGCCCACCTGTCAGGCGGCACGAGCGCGCGACCCTACTGGGATGGATGGGCCGGCTTGGGCTGCTTTGCCTTTTTCTTTTTCCCTGGATTTTCTAATTGCTTTTCCATTTCTTTTTCTCTAGGGTTTTCAATTCAAATTCAAATCAAGTTTCAATATCAAACTAATTCAACCATGTGCAACAATTCAAAGGGTATTTAAGCTCAGCATGATGCAACATGTCATAAATCATAATGTTTTGGCAAAAATAAATAATTAATCCCTCCTTAATTAAGGTATATCTAATCAAAAGGAAAGAGAGAGAGAGAATCTAGGGAGAGACAGAACCTACAGTGAGAGAGAGAAGGGTAACACCTTGTCGGGGACCATAATTAGGGGTACCCTCAAGACGCCTAATTCTCAGCTGGTAACCCCCTTCAGCATAAAGCTACAGAGGCCTGATGGGTGCAATTAAGTCAGGGATCAGTCCATACGAGTGACTCGATCACGCTTCGCCCGAGCCTAGCCTCGGCCAAGGGCAGCCGACCTCGAGGGACTTCCGTCTCGCCCGAGGCCCCCCTTTTAACGGCGGACGCATCTCCGGCTCGCCCGAGGCCTTGGCTTCGCTAAGAAGCAACCCTGACTAAATCGCCGCACCGACTGACTGAGTTGCAGGAGCAATTAACGCAAAGGTGGCCTGACACCTTTATCCTGACGCGCGCCCCCCGGCAGAGCCGAAGTGACCGCCGTCACTCCGCCGCACCACTGACCGGCCTGACAGAAGGACAGTGCCGCCTGCGCCACTCCGACTACAGTGCCACTCGACAGAGTGAGTCTGACAGGCAGTCAGGCCTTGCCAAAGGCGCCATAGGAAGCTTCGCTCCGCCCGACCCAGGGCTCGGACTCGGGCTCAGCCCCGGAAGACGGCGAACTCCGCTCCGCCCGACCCCAGGGCTCGGACTCGGGCTAAGACTCCGAAGACGACGAACTCCGCTCCGCCCGACCCCAGGGCTCGGACTCGGGCTAAGACCCGGAAGACGACGAACTCCGCTCCGCCCGACCCCAGGGCTCGGACTCGGGCTAAGACCCGGAAGACGACGAACTCCGCTCCGCCCGACCCCAGGGCTCGGACTCGGGCTAAGACCCGGAAGACGGCGAGCTCCGCTTCACCCGACCCCAGGGCCCGTACTCGGGCTAAGGCCCGGAAGACGACGAACTCCGCTTCGCCCGACCCCAGGGCTCGGACTCCGCCCGGGCCTCTGCCGAACGATCTCCGCCTCGCCCGACCCGGGGGCTCGGGCTCGGCCTCGACCACGGAAGACAGACTCGACCTCGGCTTCGGAGGAGCCCCCACGTTGCCCGACCTAGGGCACAGGCCCGCCACGTCAACAGGAAGCGCCATCATCATCCTACCCCGAGCAGACTCGGGTCATGGAGAACAAGACCGGTGTCCCATCTGGCTAGCTCCGCCAGATGGGCAATGATGGCGCCCCACAAGCTCTGTGACGACGGCGGCTCTCAGCTCTCTTACGGAAGCAGGTGGACGTCAGCAAGGACTCGACCGCTCCGATAGCTGTCCCTCCGCCAGGCTCCGTTGCTCCTCCGACAGCCACGACATCACGCCAGCAGGGTGCCAAGATCTCTCCGGCTGCCACATTGGCATGTACTTAGGGCGCTAGCTCTCCCTCCGCTAGACACGTAGCACTCTGCTACACCCCCATTGTACACCTGGATCCTCTCCTTACGCCTATAAAAGGAAGGACCAGGGCCTTCTTAAAGAAGGTTGGCCGCGCGGGACGAGGACGGGACAGGCGCTCTCTTAGGGCCGCTCGCTTCCCTCACCCGCGTGGACGCTTGTAACCCCCCTACTGCAAGCGCACCCGACCTGGGCGCGGGACGAACACGAAGGCCGCGGGATTTCCACCTCTCTCACGCCCATCCTCGGCCACCTCGCTTCTCCCCCCTTCGCGCTCGCCCACGCGCTCGACCCATCTGGGCTGGGGCACGCGGCACACTCACTCGTCGGCTCGGGGACCCCCCGGTCTCGAAACGCCGACAGTTGGCGCGCCAGGTAGGGGCCTGCTGCGTGCTGACGAACAGCTTCCCGTCAAGCTCCAGATGGGTAGTCTCCAGCAACCTCTCCGGCCCAGGACGGTGCTCCGTTTCGGGAGTCTCGAGTTCATGTCGTTCGACGGCGGCTACGACATGATACTCCTTCCACCGCCGCGCGACAATGACAATGGCGGCCGACAACCCGCCCACCGGCGGCGGAACCGACGACATCTTCCCCGCGTGGCGGAAGAACAACGTTCGAGCTCGCCCCGTCCTCTCCCCCGCCAACGGAGGAGGAGGCGGGGCAACCAAGGCCAAGCGGAAGGCCGTGCTTCGTCGGCCGTCGAGCGAATCGACGCCCCCGACGCCCCAGCGGAAGGCACGCCGGGCGTCGACCTCGCGTTCGAGACGAAGGCAAGCGCCGTCCCCCCGCGACACGCTGATCCCGAGCAAGAAGACGACGCCGGCGCGCTTGCGGAGAGCTTGCGGGACGTCGCCCTCGTACCTGAGACGACGGTGCAGCCAGTCCCCGATGTGACTACGTCGCTCCTCGTCGACCAAAAGGTACTGACTAACTCCCATCTTACGTCTTTTCGACTCGGCCTCAACCCGCCAAGCGACCACGCTTTGGCGGGCACTCTCATTGAGGCGAGTGCAACCCCACTGGGGTTTCGTATGCGGTCGCCTTGGGACCGATTGACGGACGTCTCGACCTACGGGCCCTCTGGGTCCGAGGAAGATGACGATCCCAGCATCTGTTGGGATTTCTCTGGATTTGGCAACCCTAGTGCCATGCGGGACTTCATGACCGCATGTGACTATTGCCTCTCCGACTGTTCCGACGGAAGCCGCAGCCCTGGCGACGAGGACTGCGGCCCAAGCCGCGAATGTTTCCACGTCGAGCTAGGGGATCCCTCCGAAGGCAACCATCTCGGCATGCCGGAGGACGGTGATTTTCCTAGGCCGGTGCCTCGCGCCGACATCCCGCGGGAGCTAGCTGTGGTCCCCGTTCCGGCGGGGGGTCACGACCCACAGCTCGAGCAAGTCCGCGGGGCGCAGGCCAGGCTCGACGAGGGAACAGGGGCGCTTGAGACAATCCACCGGGACGTCGGGCAGGTATGGGCGGGCCAACCCCCGGCCGGAGAAATACGTCACCTGCCCCAAGGTCTCCAGCACCGCGTCGCCAACGATGTCAGGCTCAGGCCGCCGCCCGCATCCAGCGGGGTTGGTCAGAACCTGGCAGCCGCAGCGATGCTCCTCCGCACGATGCCGGAGCCATCAACCACCGAGGGTTGGCGAATCCAGGGAGAGCTCAAGAATCTCCTGGAAGGCGCTGCGGCCCGACGGGCCGAGAGCACTGCCTCCCGAAGGCAGGGATACCCCTCGGAGCCTCACGCCGCGACTTCCCGATTTATGCGGGAAGCCTCGGTCTACACCGGGCGCACGCGCAACACCGCGCCTGCGGCCCCGGGCCACCTCGGCAACGAGCACCATCGACGCGACCGTCGAGCCCACCTCGACGAAAGGGTGCGCCGAGGCTACCACCCCAGGCGTGGGGGGCGCTACGACAGAGGGGAGGATCGGAGTCCCTCGCCCGAACCACCCGGTCCGCAGGCCTTCAGTCGGTCCATCCGACGGGCGCCGTTCCCGACCCGGTTCCGACCCCCGACTACTATCACAAAGTACTCGGGGGAAACGAGGCCGGAACTGTGGCTCGCGGACTACCGCCTGGCCTGCCAACTGGGTGGAACGGACGACGACAACTTCATCATCCGCAACCTTCCCCTGTTCCTCTCCGACACTGCTCGCGCCTGGTTGGAGCACCTGCCTCCGGGGCAGATCTCCAACTGGGACGACTTGGTCCAAGCCTTCGCCGGCAATTTCCAGGGCACGTACGTGCGCCCCGGAAATTCCTGGGACCTTCGAAGCTGCCGGCAACAGCCGGGAGAGTCGCTCCGGGACTACATCCGGCGATTCTCGAAGCAGCGCACCGAGCTGCCCAACATCACCGACTCGGATGTCATCGGCGCGTTCCTTGCCGGCACCACCTGCCGCGACCTGGTGAGTAAGTTGGGTCGCAAGACCCCCACCAGGGCGAGCGAGCTGATGGACATCGCCACCAAGTTCGCCTCTGGCCAGGAGGCGGTTGAGGCTATCTTCCGAAAGGACAAGCAGCCCCAGGGCCGCCCATCGGAAGAGGCTCCCGAGGCGTCTACTCCGCGCGGCGCCAAGAAGAAGGGCAAGAAGAAGTCGCAATCGAAACGCGACGCCGCTGACGCGGACCTTGTCGCCGCCGCCGAGTACAAGAACCCTTGGAAGCCCCCCGGAGGTGCTAACCTCTTCGACAAGATGCTCAAGGAGCCGTGCCCCTACCATCAGGGGCCCGTCAAGCACACTCTCGAGGAGTGCGTCATGCTTCGGCGCCACTTCCACAGGGCCGGGCCACCTGCGGAGGGTGGCAGGGCCCACGACGACGACAAGAAAGAAGATCACCAAGCAGGAGAGTTCCCCGAGGTCCGCGACTGCTTCATGATCTACGGTGGGCATGCGGCGAATGCCTCGGCTCGGCATCGCAAGCAAGAGCGCCGGGAGGTCTGCTCGGTGAAGGTGGCGGCGCCAGTGTACCTGGACTGGTCCGACAAGCCCATCACCTTCGACCAGGCTGACCACCCCGACCATGTGCCGAGCCCGGGGAAATACCCGCTCGTCGTCGACCCCATCGTCGGCAACGTCAGGCTCACCAAGGTCCTGATGGATGGGGGCAGCTGCCTCAACATCATCTACGCCGAGACCCTCAAGCTCCTGCGCGTCGATCTGTCCTCCGTCCGAGCAGGCGCTGCACCCTTCCACGGGATCATCCCTGGGAAGCGCGTCCAGCCCCTCGGACGACTCGACCTCCCCGTCTGCTTCGGAACGCCCTCCAACTTCCAAAGGGAGACCTTGACGTTCGAGGTGGTCGGGTTCCGAGGAACCTACCACGCGCTACTGGGAAGGCCATGCTACGCGAAGTTCATGGCCGTCCCCAACTACACCTACCTGAAGCTCAAGATGCCGGGCCCCAACGGGGTCAACACCGTCGGCCCCACGTACAAACACGCGTTCGAATGCGACGTGGAGTGCGTGGAGTACGCCGAGGCCCTCGCCGAGTCCGAGGCCCTCATCGCCGACCTGGAGAACCTCTCCAAAGAGGTGCCAGACGTGAAGCGTCATGCCGGCAACTTCGAGCCAGCGGAGACGGTTAAGGCCGTCCCTCTCAACCCCTGTGGCGACACCTCCAAGCAGATCCGGATTGGTTCCGGGCTCGACCCCAAATAGGAAGCAGTGCTCGTCGACTTTCTCCGCGCAAACGCCGACGTCTTTGCGTGGAGTCCCTAGGACATGCCCGGCATACCGAGGGATGTCGCCGAGCGCTCGCTGGATATTCGGGCCGGAGCCCGACCCGTCAGGCAGCCTCTGCGCCGATTCGACAAGGAGAAGCGCAGAGTGATAGGCGAGGAGATCCACAAGCTAATGGCAGCAGGGTTCATCAAAAAGGTATACCATCCCGAATGGCTTGCCAACCCTGTGCTTGTGAGGAAAAAAGGGGGGAAATGGCGGATGTGTGTAGACTACACTGGTCTCAACAAAGCATGTCCGAAGGTTCCCTACCCTCTGCCTCGCATCGATCAAATCATGGATTCCACTGCTGGGTGCGAAACCCTGTCCTTCCTCGATGCCTACTCAGGGTATCACCAAATCCGGATGAAAGAGTCCGACCAACTCGCGACTTCTTTCATCACGCCATTCGGCATGTACTGCTATGTCACCATGCCGTTCGGTCTGAGGAATGCGGGCGCGACGTACCAGCGGTGCATGAACCATGTGTTCGGCGAACACATCGGTCGCACAGTCGAGGCCTACGTCGATGACATCGTAGTCAAGACAAGGAAGGCTTCCGACCTCCTCTCCGACCTTGGAGTGACATTCTGATGTCTCAAGGCGAAAGGAGTCAAGCTCAATCCTGAGAAGTGTGTCTTCGGGGTGCCCCGGGGCATGCTCCTGGGGTTCATCGTCTCCGAGCGAGGCATCGAAGCCAACCCGGAGAAGATCGCAGCTATCACCAGCATGGGACCCATCAAGGACTTAAAAGGCGTACAGAGGGTCATGGGATGCCTCGCGGCCCTGAGCCGCTTCATCTCACGCCTCGGCGAAAGAGGTCTGCCTCTGTACCGCCTCTTAAGGAAGGCCGAGAGTTTCGCTTGGACCCCTGAGGCCGAGGAAGCCCTCGGGAACTTGAAGGCGCTCCTTACAAAGGCGCCTGTCTTGGTGCCCCCAGCTGATGGAGAAGCCCTCTTGGTCTACGTCGCCGCTACCACTCAAGTGGTTAGCGCCGCGATTGTAGTCGAGAGGCAAGAAGAGGGGCATGCATTGCCCGTTCAGAGGCCAGTCTACTTCGTCAGCGAAGTATTGTCCGAGACCAAGATCCGCTACCCACAAGTTCAGAAGCTGCTGTATGCTGTGATCCTGACAAGGCGGAAGTTACGACACTACTTCGAGTCTCATCCGGTAACTGTGGTGTCATCCTTCCCCCTGGGGGAGATCATCCAGTGCCGAGAGGCCTCGGGCAGGATCGCAAAGTGGGCAGTGGAAATCATGGGCGAAACGATCTCGTTCGCCCCTCGGAAGGCCATCAAGTCCCAGGTGTTGGCGGACTTCGTAGCTGAATGGGTCGACACCCAGCTGCCGACGGCTCCGATCCAACCGGAGCTCTGGACCATGTTTTTCGACGGGTCGCTGATGAAGACGGGAGCCGGCGCGGGCCTGCTCTTCATCTCACCCCTCGGGAAGCACCTACGCTACGTGGTACGCCTCCATTTCCCGGCGTCCAACAATGTGGCCGAGTACGAAGCTCTGGTCAACGGGTTGCGGATCGCCATCGAGCTAGGGGTCAGACGCCTCGACGCCCGCGGTGACTCGCAGCTCGTCATCGACCAAGTCATGAAGAACTCCCACTGCCGCGACCGATGAGGTTCGGCGCCTGGAAGACAAGTTCTTCGGGCTCGAGCTCAACCACATCGCTCGGAGCTACAACGAGACTGCAGACGAGCTGGCTAAAATAGCCTCGGGGCGAACGACGGTCCCCCCGGACGTCTTCTCCCGGGATCTGCACCAACCCTCCGTCAAGGTCGACGACACGCCCGAGCCCGAGGCGCCCTCGGTTCGGCCCGAGGTACCCTCGGCCCCAGGGGCCGAGGCACTGCACGTCGAGGAGGAGCAGAGCGGGGCCACGCCTGATCGAAATTGGCAGGCCCCGTACCTGCGATATCTCCGCCAGGGAGAGCTACCCCTCGACCAAGCCGAGGCTCGGCGGGTAGCTCGACGCGCCATGTCGTTCGTCTTGCTGGGCGACGAGGAGGAGCTCTACCACCGGAGCCCCTCGGGCATCCTCCAGCGATGCATCTCCATCGCCGAAGGTCAGGAACTCCTGCAAGAAATACACTCGGGGGCTTGCGGCCATCATGCAGCGCCTCGAGCCCTTGTCGGGAATGCCTTCCGGCAAGGCTTCTACTGGCCAACGGCGGTGGCTGACGCCACTAGAATTGTCCGCACTTGCGAAGGGTGCCAATTCTATGCGAAGCAGACCCACCTGCCCGCTCAGGCTCTGCAGACGATACCCATCACCTGGCCCTTCGCTGTATGGGATCTGGACCTCGTCGGTCCCTTGCAGAAGGCGCCCGGGGGCTACACGCACCTGCTGGTCGCCATCGACAAATTCTCCAAGTGGATCGAGGTCCGACCCCTGAACAGCATCAGGTCCGAGCAGGCGGTGGCGTTCTTCACCAACGTCATCCATCGCTTCGGGGTCCCAAACTCCATCGTCACCGACAACGGTACCCAGTTCACCGGCAGAAAATTCTTGGATTTTTGCGAGGATCACCACATCCGGGTGGACTGGGCTGCCGTGGCTCATCCCATGTCGAATGGGCAAGTAGAGCGTGCCAAGAGCATGATTCTACAAGGGCTCAAGCCTCGGATTTACAACGGCCTCAACAAGTTCGGCAAGCGATGGATGAAGGAACTCCCCTCGGTGGTCTGGAGCCTGAGGACGATGCCGAGCCGAGCCACGGGTTTCACGCCGTTCTTCCTGGTCTACGGGGCCGAGGCCATCTTGCCCACTGACCTGGAATACGGCTCCCCGAGGACGAGGGCCTACAACGATCAAAGCAACCAAGCTAGCCGAGAAGAATCGCTGGACCAGCTGGAAGAGGCTTGGGACAAGGCCTTACTACACTCGGCGCGGTACCAGCAGTCCCTGCGACGCTACCACGCCCGAGGGGTCCGGTCCCGAGACCTCCAGGTGGGCGATCTGGTGCTTCGGCTGCGGCAAGACGTCCGAGGGAGGCACAAGCTCACGCCCCCCTGGGAGGGGCCATTCGTCGTCGCCAAAGTCCTGAAGCCCGGAACATACAAGCTGGCCAACAATCAAGGCGAGATCTACGGCAACGCTTGGAACATCAAACAGCTACGTCGCTTCTACCCTTAAGATGTTTTCAAGTTGTTCATATACCTCGCACCCACGCAAAGTTTAGTCATCAAGGAAGGGTCGGCCTCGCCTCAGCAAAGCCCGACCCTCCCTCGGGGGCTAAAAGGGGGGAGACCCCCTCCGCGTCGAAATTTTCCTCGAAAAAGGATCTCTTTTTAGCAGAATTTCTTTCGTGCTTTTTGACTACTTCGAAAAGCGGATCCTGGAAACGACGGAGTACACGTAAGCAGCCAAGGCTGACCGAGCCGAGGGACTCCTATGCCTCCGGGATACGGATACCTCACTCATCACCTTCTGCGATAAGTAACTCGCGTTCGGATAAAGTGATTCCACGGACCGAACAAGTCTTCAC
The DNA here is from genome assembly GCF_902167145.1 of Zea mays. NCBI lineage: Eukaryota > Viridiplantae > Streptophyta > Magnoliopsida > Poales > Poaceae > Zea > Zea mays. The sequence goes on along the minus strand of NC_050096.1, from coordinate 155,431,251 downwards.
GTTCAGAAGCTCTTCTGCCGAGGCGGTCCTTCAAGCCTTCTCGACTGAATCGGTGACAGGGCCTCATGGACGGGCGAAAGTACGCGTAAGCGGCAAGGCCGACCGAGCCGAGGGACTCCCATGCCTCTGTGATACGGATACCTCACTCATCACCTTCCGCGAGAAGCAACTCTCGCCCACACAAACATCCCTGTTACCGACAGAAAGTCCAGATGCTCGAAATAAGAGGAAAGGAGACGCGGCTTTACGACGCAGCGAGGGTGTGTTTTCTGGCCTCGGCGGCCGCAGAAGGCACACGCTATAAGATAATCTGATCCTGCAGGCTCGGGTCTTCACGCTGGAAGGGGGCTGTAGCACCCTCGGCATCGACGACGCCTTCAGCGAGATCCGACCCAGCCTCGGACGGCGACGCGGTCCGGGGACTTCTCCGGGAATCCGGCCCGAGCAGGCGGCTCAGCCGGTTACCCCTGGGGCCTCGGCCAACCATCTTCCAAGGGCGCCAGCCCGACCCGAGGCCTCGGCTGATCGACTCCGGCGTCGGCCCCGGTGACGGGCAACCCGGCTAGGCTCCGGCCAACGAGGTTCCCATTTTCGAGCCAACTCCGCCTCTGTTCGTACTGATATCGCTACCCCTGGCCTCGGCTCATCGAAGAGCAGCCAAGGGGTCCCTTTAACTAAGCTAGAGGAGCCTCAAACAACAAGGCCGATCGAGCCGAGGGACTCCTACGCCTCCGGGATACGGATACCTCACTCGTCACCTTGACACGGGGCGACTCATGCTTGGTGAAGCGTTTCAGATAATCAACAGGCGAGACTTAGCGCTCGAAAATAAAGAAAAAACACGGCTTCGTGCCGAAATTACATACATGTTCAGGCCTCGACAGCCACAATGAACAAAAACACTGGCATTCAAGGTGCCATCACAAACGGAACTCCGGTTCCGTCCCCGCGGGTACGAGCGACCTCGGGCGTGCGGGGTGACGAACATCGGGAGGCTCGCCAGTGACCTCTGCAGCAGCAGCCATGGTCCCGGGTGGACGCGGCCACCGGAGGGCTCTTGTTCGCGGTCCCGCTCAAGGGACGCGAACCAACCATCAAAGCCAAAGAGCGGGCCGCTCCCAAGCGCTCCGGCAGATCCTCACTGCCGTCCTCGCCGCGAATGCGAGGGAAAGGACGGAATGTTGCATCCTAGCTGGATAGCAACAGTTCGCCTTCCCCGGCATGACTGGAGGACGTCTCCGTCGCAGCGCGGGAGGACGATTGCCACCACCAGAAGCTGGAAGAGGAGGTGGTTCGCCAACCCGCGCAGGAGGTAGAGCCCCGGCTCGCCTCGCTCCCCGCCCCAGCGAGGATGACGAACACCCCCGATGCTGGGGACGGGATCACAGCCTGGTTTGCCTCTCCCCATCCAGGAGCTAGAGGTCACCGTCTTGGGTGACCACTGGCGGAGGGGAGCAACCAGGCTGTGTGATGAAAATCCTTGAAGCAGAACGATGGCTAAAAGGTACCAACTCCCACGGAGTTGCGTTCCTCCAACGAGGAGGCGGAAAGACGGTGGATACCCCCCATCCGGGGGCTTGGAAGATGGAAAGACATGACGCATAAGGGAGGAAGAAGACATGGTTGCCTTCCGAAAGGGGTCGCCCTCCTTTTAAAGGCAACTCTCCCTACGTGCACCCCCAAACGCCATGGGCTGAGTCTTCTCCAACACGCTCCAAGGCCCTCCCCTGCGGCTCGGGGGCTGGGTCCCGCATGTCATGCAAACCGGCTCAGAGCAGAAGAAGCGCGCGGTGCACGCGACCGCCCAGCGGTTATAAGCGACCCCCCACTTTTGCCCAGACCAACGGGCGGAAGGGGCGGGCAGCCATGCAGGCGGCATGCAACCACGCCAGGTGGACGCGCTTCTCCGACTTCTGACACGCCAACTTGGAGGCCCAGGCCCACGCGTCACGCAACCAGCGCGCCAGTTGCTGCATGCAAGCAACCGCACCGCCACTTGCACCACCGTCGCACCTCTTCGGTTGCGGAACCTACGCCGCGACTCGAGGCGACCCAGCGCACGACCCAGCAGCGCCAGCCTGGCGCGACGGTCAATGCGGCCGAAAGTGGGCCGGAAGTAATGTCGGTGGCAGGCGGGCGGGAGCAGCAGTCACGTCGTCAGCCGGGCTCACGTCCCATTCAGGGACAGCAAGAGAGCCTCCTCCCACGGCGTGAAGACGGTGCGCCCGTGATCCGTTCCTCGAACGGCTCGCGCACGCGCAACGGCCGCCCCGCCAACCACTCGCCCCGTCGCATTAACTCCGCGGCAGGACAGGCGGCGCCTCTGGCTGGAGCAGCGGGCGACGCTTCGCCTTCGCCGTAATAACCGCGCCAAAAAAGGTACGCCACGTCGTTCGATTTCGTATCCTTTTCCTTTTTTCCTCTTTCTCTATCTCTTGCAACAGGGACCGGGAAAGGGGGATACCCCGAAAAGGATCCTTCTCTGTGAAGGAACCGGGCTCCGAGCCCCCCCTACTGATCAGAGGTTCGAAGGCTGGCCCTCCGAAGGGTTCAACAGTCGCCTCAGATCGCGTGGGCCCGACACCCACTACTGGTCAGGGGTTCGAAGGCCAGCCCCCCGAAGGGCTCCATGGCCGCCTCAGGCTACTCGGGCTCCGCGCCCATTACTGATCAGGGGTTCGAAGGCTGGCCCCCGAAGGGTTCACAGTCGCCTCAGACACCGAGCGAGGGATGACCAGGGGTACGTTCGATACATAACCGAGGCTCGGGCTGCGCTCCCGAGGTACCCTAAGACATTTCCGAGACCAGCGGGAACGATCTTGTAATGGAATCCCATCGGAGGGAGGCATCGAGCCCTCGGACCCCGTCGCCAGGGGACCGGGTCCGGCAGATCACTCGCAGGTACTTTTGGGCGTGCCTCTGGGCCCCTAGCCGACCCCCAACGAACGGGGCACGGACGTCCACTCGGATCACCCGCTTGCAGCTCACCGGAGACACCATGTTCGGTGCCCATCGAGGGTAACATGGCGCTCTCCCCCCCTCCTCCTTGCGGAAAGGCGACGCAGGGGCGTATGTAAAAAAGCCGAGTCTGTCCCTGATCGTCCTCTCGCCCTGTGCGGAGGCTCAGGGGCTGCTCTCGCAAACCCGGCTCCGGCCAGACCGTTGACAGCGTCAACATACCAGCCCGAGAGCTTGGGCCCCGACCGTGCACCCGGGCTACGGCCAGTTCGCATGAGGGAACAACCAGACCAGCCGAAGCATTACGCAAGGCATTAAGACCTCGAAGGAGTGAAACCACTCCTCCGAGGCCTCGGGGGCTACACCCGGCGGGTGCGCTCGCGCGCACCCACCAGAACAAAATGCAACCGAGAAAGGCTGGTCCCCTTGCAAAAAAGTGCGACGAAAGCCTCCAAGTGAGTGCTAACACTCCCTTCGAGGCTCGGGGGCTACTGTCGGGGACCATAATTAGGGGTACCCTCAAGACGCCTAATTCTCAGCTGGTAACCCCCATCAGCATAAAGGTGCAGAGGCCTGATGGGTGCGATTAAGTCAGGGATCAGTCCATACGAGTGACTCGATCACGCTTCGCCCGAGCCTAGCCTCGGCCAAGGGCAGCCGACCTCGAGGGACTTCCGTCTCGCCCGAGGCCCCCCTTTTAACGGCGGACGCATCTCCGGCTCGCCCGAGGCCTTGGCTTCGCTAAGAAGCAACCCTGACTAAATCGCCGCACCGACTGACCGAGTTGCAGGAGCATTTAACGCAAAGGTGGCCTGACACCTTTATCCTGACGCGCGCCCCCCGGCAGAGCCGAAGTGACCGCCGTCACTCCGCCGCACCACTGACCGGCCTGACAGAAGGACAGCGCCGCCTGCGCCACTCCGACTGCAGTGCCACTCGACAGAGTGAGTCTGACAGGCAGTCAGGCCTTGCCAAAGGCGTCATAGGAAGCTCCGCTCCGCCCGACCCAGGGCTCGGACTCGGGCTCAGCCCTAGAAGACGGCAAACTCCGCTCCGCCCGACCCCAGTGCTCGGACTCGGGCTAAGACCTGGAAGACGACGAACTCCGCTCCGCCCGACCCCAGGGCTCGGACTCGGGCTAAGACCCGGAAGACGACGAACTCCGCTCCGCCCGACCCCAGGGCTCGGACTCGGGCTAAGACCCGGAAGACGACGAACTCCGCTCCGCCCGACCCCAGGGCTCGGACTCGGGCTAAGACCCGGAAGACGGCGAGCTCCGCTTCGCCCGACCCCAGGGCTCGGACTCGGGCTAAGGCCCGGAAGACGACGAACTCCGCTTCGCCCGACCCCAGGGCTCGGACTCCGCCCGGGCCTCTGCCGAACGATCTCCGCCTCGCCCGACCCGGGGGCTCGGGCTCGGCCTCGGCCACGGAAGACAGACTCGACCTCGGCTTCGGAGGAGCCCCCACGTCGCCCGACCTAGGGCACAGGCCCGCCACGTCAACAGGAAGCGCCATCATCATCCTACCCCGAGCCGACTCGGGTCATGGAGAACAAGACCGGTGTCCCATCTGGCTAGCTCCGCCAGATGGGCAATGATGGCGCCCCACAAGCTCTGTGACGACGACGGCTCTCAGCTCTCTTACGGAAGCAGGTGGACGTCAGCAAGGACTCGACCGCTCCGACAGCTGTCCCTCCGCTAGGCTCCGTTGCTCCTCCGACAGCCACGACATCACGCCAGCAGGGTGCCAAGATCTCTCCGGCTGCCACATTGGCATGTACTTAGGGCGCTAGCTCTCCCTCCGCTAGACACGTAGCACTCTGCTACACCCCCATTGTACACCTGGATCCTCTCCTTACGCCTATAAAAGGAAGGACCAGGGCCTTCTTAAAGAAGGTTGGCCGCGCGGGACGAGGACGGGACAGGCGCTCTCTTAGGGCCACTCGCTTCCCTCACCCGCGTGGACGCTTGTAACCCCCCTACTGCAAGCGCACCCGACCTGGGCGCGGGACGAACACGAAGGCCGCGGGATTTCCACCTCTCTCACGCCCGTCTCCGGCCACCTCGCTTCTCCCCCCTTCGCGCTCGCCCACGCGCTCGACCCATCTGGGCTGGGGCACGCGGCACACTCACTCGTCGGCTCGGGGACCCCCCGGTCTCGAAACGCCGACACACCTGAATTTGGATGATAATAAGAAAGAAATTTTATACCCCCCAAAATTCAGGGCGTTACAAGCAGGCATGGAAAGGTTCTAGGTCAGGGTTTTCTCAGTCGTCGGTGAAACGCCAAAAGGTGGTAATCAGGACTTGTTGGAGACTTGTTCTCAAATGCTATGAATTAAGAACAAGGCAACATAAAATGTTAAATGTTAATGCCCCTCGTCCGCTGAAGCATTATTTCCTTAAGGATTTAATGAACTTCGGACGAAGGTTAAAGATGGTACAATTACGAAGGTTGAATCTTCGTTATTGAACTCTCAGAGATTGTATAAAACAATTCGAGATATGAAATTAACGACAAGTAATTTATAAATAAACAACATCATTTTCATATTATACAAACTTGATGTATTCAAATGTTAGATACATTTATACCTCTGCCTTGGCAAAGAATAATTTCTGGGTGATGCAATTGCAATTGCAGAAATCCGTGAACAGTAAAGGAATACTGTTCACTATTTATAGGCACAGGACACAGCCTGTGAGGAATTACAATCATGCCCCTCATAAAAGTTTACAACATTGACTCAGACCCTTATGGACCAGAAGGTCATTCTATCTTTAAGTCGATTCGTCCCTTCACCTTCGGATATGTTGTATTATCAGAGCTTCATGAATGATACCTTCGGCGCCACGTACGGGTAGCTTCAACCGAAGCTGTCTCTTTCTGCAGGACCTTCGGCGACGAAGCATGGTCCCAACAGTAGCCCCTTCGCGGTGCTAGATCGTTTTTCGTAACGAGCTTGATCCATGAAAAAAGTCTCTTAGGCTTCAGGAAGCCGAAGGTCCGAAAACACCTTCCTTGAGCTCGTTGTCAAGAAACGATAGCGGTCCCACCCTGCAGGGTTACTATTTGGTCTCTGCGGTCCACCGCGCAGTGGGTGTGAGCAGCTGTTTGCCTGGTGTAAAAATCGTGACGATTCACCTTCTTACCTGCAGTACTATATAAACAGACGGGTAGGTGTGAAGTTACCACAACATTCATTGCTATTGCACTGTTTTGCTGCCAAAATTTTTAACCATAGCCGAAGCTTGACTCTCGCAATTAGACGAAGCTCCAGTTTAAAGCCTACTTCGTTAGAAGAAAAAACTTCGGGAGATAAAGTTTTTAGTTCCCAAGAAATTCAGAATTAAATGGCCAGAGTGCGCTCTACCGCTAGAGTTGAGCGTGAGGGAGGCGAAGCCGAAGGAGCGGAGACTGTTCCTATTTCCGAAGCGATGCAACGATCCGGACTGGTGACCTCGGAAGAAATCCGCACTGCCGAGACAGAGCAGACTGCTGCCGGTACAGAACAAGTTGCTGCCGAAGCGGAAGAAGAAGATATTGAGGAAGCTGATTCCGATGATGATTACCATATTGTCGTACCAAGCAAGCCCAGCCATTTGGACTTCGGAAAGTCGACTGTCTCCAAGGCTGATTTCTCCAAAATGGTGAAGTCGGGCTATTTCAGTGAGAATGAGAAGAAGCTGCTTCGCTTCGGGGGGGAAGAAACTACTCTGAAGCCAGAAAAGGATGAAATAGTTATTTTCAAGAGCTTTCTAAAAGCTGGGTTGAGATTCCCCTTAAACAGGATGATCTCTGATGTGCTGCAAAGATTTGGTATCTATTTTCACCAACTGACTCCCAACGCGATTGTCAGGCTCAGCGTCTATATCTGGGCTCTCCGAAGCCAGGCGGTGGAGCCATTTGCCGACAGCTTCTGTCGAGTTCATGAGTTGCATTACCAAACTAAGGCCAGAAAAGATGGATTGCATGAAAATTTTGGTTGCTATAATTTTGCTTATCGGAAGACCACGAAGTTTCCCGTGATCAGCTACCGAAGCAAATGGCCGACAGGCTGGAAATCAGAATGGTTTTATGTCAAAGTTGACGAAGACAAAGAGAAGCTGGTTCAGAGCCCTCTTGAACTAATCTTCGGAGAAACAAGACCCCGATGCAAAATGGCAGTAGATGGTCCAACTTGGGCTGCACTGGGCGAATTCAAGATTATTGCAGAACATATTGGCACTAAAGATTTAGTGTAGGAATTCCTGGCCTTCAGGGTTTTTCCAACTATGAAAGAGTGGACAATGCCGAAGCTTAAAGGGGAAAAGAAAGAGGGGGAACTCGTCCGACTGCCCTACTATTATAAGTTCAAGAAATATTTTAAAGTACCCTGCCAAGAATGGCTTGATACAATTGAAATAATGAGTAATGAAATTCTTGGGAATTACTCTAAAAAAGAGGACCAACTGATGACAGCGGCCTTCGGCACTCGGCCGAAACGAAGGCTGAACAGGGTACTTGATGCCATAGGATTTGAATATGCTGACTATGGCCGACTGGGCGGAGATGCTGGAGGCCCGAAGCGAAAAAGGATTGCCAGCGCTACTGACAAAGAAGTCGTCAAGGTAGCCAAAAAGAAAAAGAAAGATTCTGAAAATCTTAGCGCTGAAGAGTTAAATCCTGAGCCGAAGGTGGCTACTACAAGAAAGAGAAAAAGTGCATCCCTAGAGCCGGAAACGCCGGTCCGAGAAGAAGATACTCCTGCTTCTTCTGCTGTTGAAGTAGAAGAGATTATGAAGGTAATGACTGAACCCTTGCCTATCAGGCTAAGTCCGCTGGCACTGGAACTGACGAAGTTTTTTCAGAGGGACAAGGTAGCTTCAGCAGCAAAAAGTCCTGTGAAGCCGAAAAACGGAGAATTATTCAAGTGACGGATGTGATCCATCAGACACCGCCACCGGCGACGGTGTCAAAAATTGTCTTTGCCGAGACTGCCGAAGCCGAAGGCGCCGCAGCCGAAGCTACTGGAGTGGAAACCACTGAAGTTGAGACCAGCGAAGCCAAAGCTACCAGGGCCGAAGCCGGGACCACTGAAGAGTCGAACCTGGAAACCACACTTGAGGTTATTGACAATATACTCCTGAAAATGGCTGAAGAAGAAACTGCTGCAGCTGCGGTGAGCACGACAACTGAAAAGGGGAAAGAGCAAATTGATGAAATTTCGGAAGAAGATTTTAACTTTCAAGATTTGCTTGGAGAAGAGTCAACAGACGCTGAGAAATAGGAGTTGAAAAAATATGCCATATCTTGCGGATATAAATCAGGGGCTATGCTATTTGGTGGGGTGAACGAAGGGAAACTAAGATGCCTTCGGAACCGTACCGAGGCCAAAATTGTTAGAACCCTCTACAAAAGCATTGGCTTGCCGAAGCTGGAAACTGACTTGTGCCGTTATCAACGACACCACATCGCCGGAAGCTTGCTTTATGCTAACTTCAAGGTAACGAATATTTTTGTTATTTTATTACTATTATTACTATCTTTTAGGTTGCGTTCTAACGAAGATCGTTTCGACAGAGCATATTATTAAGCAAGGTTCTAAAAATGCAACAAGATCTAGAAGAAGAGAAAAACAAAGCCGTCATTCAAGGTTTGGCTGAAAAAGTTGAAAATCACGAAGCCATTCTGAAAAAGAAAGACTTCATAATCCAAGACCTTGAAATCATGGTCAAAGAGCACGAAGATGCATTAGAAAAGAAGGATTTTGTTATTCAGACCATGGAGGGTGTTGGGGACTTGTTCTCAAATGCTAAGAGTTAAGAACAAGGCAACATAAAAAGTGTTAAGTGTTAAAGTCCTTCGTCCTTCGAAGCATTATGTCCCTTCGGGAAATAATGAGCTTCGGACGAAGGTCATAAGAGACATACCTTCGTGAACATAACAAGTAATGACGAAGGATTCATATAAAGCATGAAATATAATATAAGCATCATCATAGAATCATTTCTATTTTATTGACATGGAAAAATAGAAATGATTTTAGATTACAAATGTACCTTCGGTCCTGAGAGAAGATAAAAAGCACAAGCGTGACGCAAAAGCAAATGCCAAGTCAGCGTGAACAGTACGGGGGTACTGTTCACCTATTTATAGGCACGGAATACAACCCATACAAAATTACATACATGCCCTTTACATTTGGTGATAATTCCATAGCAATCTATCGAGGTCTAAATGGCCTTTTCATCTTTAAGTCGGTTCCCTTTTCTGCGAACATGCCGAAGCTTTCCTGCTTCACAGCTTCGGCACTGCCAACCTTCGTATCTTTTGAGGTTCTCCCTCTTTGACATAAGTCCGAAGGTACCTGTTCACACATTACACTCTAGAAACACTGTTAAATCAAGCGTATAAATACGGCCATACCGCAAACTTATTTTGCACGCTTTCTGGCCAACCACTCCTGCTCACTCATTTTTTAGCTCTTGTGCACTGTGATCTGCTAAGTTTTTAGCTTTGAAGCTTCGGCTTTTAAAAACAGTTTTTTAGTGTTTCCGAAGATGTCTGAAGCTGCTAAGAAGGCTGCTGCTGAGATGAAGCTGAGTCTTGATGAAGAGAAGAACTTAGGGTTTCTTATAGCAATGTCGAAGACCAACACAGAAAAGATCACCAGGGAAATTCTGGAAGGGCTGTCTGAAGATACTGGTGACAGTGAAAGTTATGATGTGGACAGCGGTGGCGAAGACTCCGAAGATCGCCCCTGGCGACCAAGCCATTCAGTTTATGGTAAATCAACTATCAAAGAGAATCATCTTGTTAATATGAGAGGAAGGTATTTCCGGGATCTGTCCATTGTGAGGGCGGACGAAGGGGAAAAAACTTGTCCACACCCTGAAGAAAATGAAGTTGTGGTGTATCGAAGCTTTTTGAAAGCTGGATTGCGATTCCCCTTGAGCAGCTTCGTCGTGGAGGTGTTGAAAATCTTCGAAGTCTATCTTCATCAACTTACTCCCGAGGCAATTATAAGGCTAAATATCTTCGTGTGGGCCGCGAGAAGCCAAGGTCTGAAGCCTGACGCCAGAAGCTTCTGTAATGTTCATGAATTATTATATGAAACAAAGCCTTGGGGCAAAGAACAGTACCATAACAACTTTGGCTGCTACAGCTTCGTCTCTCGGTCCGGGGCAAGCTGTCCCGTACCAACCTTTCGGAAGAGATGGCCCGGGGATTGGATGACAGAATGGTTTTATGTGAAGAATGACTTATCAGCACGAGAAGACATCAAAGGTATAATTATGCGTCCTATTTGGCAAAGCTTCGGCCTTCGGAGGCCGAAGGTTGAAATGAACGAAGCCGCCGAAGAGTGCCAAAGAGCCTTCGGCGTTGTCTGCTCTTTTATAGGAACAAGGGACTTAGTACAAGAGCATATTGCCTTCAGGGTGTGGCCGCTTGCGGAGAAATGGGAAATGCCACAAGAAACCGTTAAAGAGGCCGACGAAGGTGGACTTGTCAGGTTTAAGTACACTTTTAAATTTGAAGATAAATTTATTGAGCCAGACGATGAGTGGTTGAAAAGCATTGACAATTTAAGTGATGAGCTGCTTGGGACATACTCGAAGGCCGAAGATACTGCAATGTCAGCAGCCTTCGGAGGCCGAAAAAAGAAAAGGCTGAATCGGGTATTTGATGCCATCGGGTTTGTCTACCCTGACTATTGCTACCCCATTCGAAGGCAGAAGAGAAAAAATACAACCTCTGCAAAAGAAGAAACTGCAGCTGCTCCTAGCGAGCCGGAACCGAAAAGGAAAAAGATAAAGGTTCTTACTTATCGACCGCGTTATATTGAACCAGCTTCGGTGCCTGAGTTTGCCGGAGAGACTTCTTCGGCCACCGAAGCTGAAAAACCAGCCGAGCCAACTTTGCTGCCAGAAGTCACAGAAACAGCCGAAATACCAACGAAGACAAAATTGGAGCAATCAAAAATTTTGTTACCAAAAACGAAAGAGAAGGCCGAAGCGCCATTCACAGAAAAAATGGAAGAGGTAAAGGAAGCAACCGAGGACTCCAAAACATCAGAAGTTTTGAGTCCTGTGGCAAACATTGAAACAGTAAGTAATCAAAAAGTGCCAGCAGTGACTCCGAAAAGAAGGAGAATGGCTAATGTGCTAGATGTGCTGGAAACGATCAAATCTTCAAGCACCCCTCCGAAGAAGGCTGCCGTCACTCCTGAAACAACAGTCGAAGCTTCGGGTTCTAAAGCTCCAGAGCAAGATACTGAAGCCGAAGCTGGGCCCTCAGGGCCCTCAAAGGCAAAAACCTTGGAAAGTGAGGCAGAAAAAATAACAAAGCCAACTTTTGCTGAAGGAACTGGTGTTGTTACCCCCGAAGCATCCAAAATTCGTGATTATATTTTTCGTCATGCTTCGGGGAAAAAATTAACAGAAAAAGAAGAACAAGAGGCCCAACACTATGCCCAAAAGTTGAAATATCCAAAGGGGGCGTTGATATTTAATGGCAGTGGAGAAGAAGATTTCTTGTATTGCCTCCCCGACAGCAAGGAAATTTCTGTCTGTCGGGAGATGAGCAGAAGCTTCGGATTTCCAACTTTAGAAGACGGACTTTCGGTGCTGTCAAAGAACGATCTGGCTGACAGCCTAGCTTACAACAGTTTAAAGGTGCGACAAATGGAATTCTTATATTTTTGTTGAATTCAAAATTTTCCGTTTGTTTAAAACTATTGACACAGACATATTCCTGTCTGCAGGGCCTGATACTCAGCAATGCCCTCAGAGCACAGAAAGATGCTGAGGACGAAGGATGTACTATAGCCCTGAGTAACCTTCGTTCCGAAGTAATTGAACTGAGGAACGAAGGTCTCGAAAAAGACAAAATATTATACTCATTGATAGATAAAATAAAGGAGGACGAAGCTGCTTTCAAAAGTCAAGCTGAAGCTCAGAAACGCGAAATTGAAGACCTTCGGAAACAACTGGCCAGAGCCAAAGAAGAACGTATACTTGAAGAAACAAAGCGTGAACTCAGCGATCAATGGGCAGATCATCTAGAAGTGACTGTTGAAGAGCTTCGTTCGTCCAAAAAGAAATGCTACAATAAATCTGTAGATTGTGTTAAAAAATTAAAGGCTAGCTTCGCCAAAGTCGGCGCATTCTCAAGTGAAGAAAATTTTTTGAGGGGCAATCCCGAAAGTGTCATTGAATGGATTGACCACGAAGCTGAAGCCTTCGAAGAAATTTTAAATAGCCGAGGAGATATATGTGCCTTCTCTGGCGCCAGAGGGATTGCCACCATTTTAGAGAAGAAGGGCTGTGAGCATGTGAAAATTTTAGCACAGTCCGAAGCTGCTTTGTCCTTTGAAGATACAAAAGATCCTTCGGCCGAAGCTAGCATAATTGGTGGAAAGTTTTTTACTGATATCTGGGATAACGGTGGCCGAGAAATGGCAAGAGAAATTATTCAGAGAAGTGAAAAGGGCATCCATGATGCTAGAGAAGTGGCTAAGGCTGCTAAAAAGAGCACAGAGCCCGAAGGTCAATTAGGTACTAAATAATAGTTTTTACCGTGTTGTAATCTTTAGGCTTTTAAGATCTGTTTGCGATTTGTAATAGTAATGTAGTCGTGTCCCGTCCTCACTCAGATCCTACTCAAGCATCTTCGGGCCCTCAGCCTAAAGATGACGACGAAATTAAAAAGATGGCCGAAGCTATCATGGATCAGGTTGTCGATCGACTGCTGAACGAAGCTGCAGAGATAGTACTTAGGGAAGACTAAGTGCTATTGCAAAAAACATTTGATATATGATTTGTGTAATATTCTGTAATCCTGTATGTAATATACTTGTTTTATGATTCAATTCTTTACGATGCATGAAACTTTAAACACGTACCATTTTTGAGTCTTCGACGAAAAAACACCTTCCCTTCTTTTCATGCTTCGTGAAGAAGAATTTATCATTTATCACGACAATATCCATAGTGTTCTGATAAGAAATATCCAAGCTTCGTAAAAATAATCTCCGAAGCTATACCTCGAAAATCAATATTGTTTCTCCCTGTAACTTGGCATGATTTGCCCCTTTTCAAAGCATTTTCCGAAGATCGATAACATGCCCCCTTCTCGTGCCACATGCAGCATGATGTATGATGATTATGCTATGCAAAATGATGTGATGATGTTATGTTATGCAAAATGATATTTTGTGCCGAAGATACACACATTCCTGCAATGGGGCACAATCTTTTGTATCAATACTGACTTTTTCATTATAAGCCTCCCTTAGGAGCTTCTTCGCCTTTTACTTCAGCGGAATCAGCGTTTATTTTTCGCTGTAAGTTCTGCATCCCCTTAGGAACGTCTTTGGAACTTCTTCGCCTTTTACTTAGGCGGTATAAGCTCTGCATTCCCTTAGGAACGTCTTTGGAGCTTCTTCGCCTTTTACTTAGGCGGTATCAGCGTTGACTTTTCGATGTATGCTCTGCATTCCTTTTGGAACGACTTTGGAGCAGAAAACTTACACTGCGCTCCCTTCGGAACGACTTTTTGTGACTTCGTCAGACTTACTCTGCGTTCCTTAGAACGACTTTTTGTTGCTTCGAAGGATTTTCGATAGTCCGAAGGTCCTTTTTATTATCACAAACCTGTGAAGAAAACATATTTTTCTTGTAGGAATCAACGAAACTAATTACATGAAACCTAAACAATGTCCTTTATTAGAAAAAATAAAACTGAATGAAAAAGATTGCTATTAAGGTAGGATATTTGTCAATAGATGTGTTTTGACTCTGGCACGGTGCTGTTGACCGTGCGAGCTTCGGACTGTTCTCTGAAGTCCCTTTGATGTGGAGCATATTGGCTCCCTTCTGGCTGCTGGCCTTGTTGCAACGGGGGTGGAGGCGGGGGCTGTTGCCAGGAAGCTGAAGGCTGACTTGCCGAAGCAGCAGAGACTACAGGATGGTTGCCCACATATTCTGGGATGTAGGGCGAATGATACGAAGCAGTGTGCATGACCTGCTTCGGCTGAGCCTGTTGCGCGGCAGCTTCGGCTATCTCTTTTTGCTTCTGAATGGTAACATGACACATCCTGGTAGTATGACCTTTGTTTTCACCACAGAATAAGCAAAATATTCTTCTGGGTTGATCCCCGAATCTTCCGCCGAAGCCCCTGGCGCCTCTGCCTCTTGGAGTTGGTGGTCGAAAGGAGCTTTGCTGTTGCCCTGAAGTCTGTGAGGAGTACTGTGGCCTTTGCTGCTGGCTCCCCTTATCATCATTTTGATTGGAATTATGAATTGATCTGACATGCTTCGGATAGAATCTTCCTCCGAAGCCCCTGGTCATCTCAGAAAATCTGAAGGCCTCCTCCCTTCTTTGGCGAAAATCATTGTCAGCTCGAATATATTCATCCATCTTCTGGAGCAGCTTCTCTAGCGTTTGTAGTGGCTTCCTGGCAAAATACTGCGCTGATGGCCCTGGCCGAAGCCCCTTGATCATGGCCTCAATGACAATCTCATTGGGCACTGTCGGCGCCTGTGCCCTTAGACGCAGAAACCTTCGGACATATGCCTGAAGGTATTCTTCGTGGTCCTGAGTGCACTGGAACAGAGCCTGAGCAGTGACCGGCTTCGTCTGAAATCCTTGAAAACTGGTTAACAACAAATCCTTCAGCTTCTGCCATGAAGTGATCGTTCCTGGTCGAAGGGAGGAATACCAGGTTTGAGCAACACTTCTGACAGCCATAACGAAAGATTTGGCCATGACTGAAGCATTGCCACCGTACGAAGACACTGTTGCTTCGTAGCTCATCAAGAACTGCTTCGGGTCTGAATGGCCATCAAATACGGGGAGCTGAGGCGGCTTGTAGGACGGAGGCCAAGGTGTAGCCTGTAACTCAGCGGACAGGGGAGAAGTATCATCAAAAACAAAATTCCCACGATGGAAATTGTCATACCAGTCGTCTTCGTTGTGAAAGCCCTCCTGATGAAGGTCTTGATGCTGAGGCCTTCGGTGTTGCTCATCCTGAGCAAGATGACGAACTTCTTCAGAGGCTTCATCTATCTTCCTCTGCAGTTCAGCTAGCCTGGCCATCTTCTCCTTCCTGCGTTGAACCTGCTGCTGAAGGATTTCCAGATTCTGAATCTCCTGATCTAGATCATCCTCCGGATGTGTTGGACTGGTAGCCTTCCTCTTCTGGCTTCGTGCCTCTCTGAGAGAAAGGACGTCTTGATTGGGGTCCAGCGGCTGCAGCGTGCCAGCCCCTGGTGCTGAAGCCTTCTTCGGCGGCATGACGAAGCTGATGCTTGCCGAAGGTGTCGAAAAGCTCAGGAAATGGAAGTGAGTTCACCGGAGGTGGGCGCCAATGTTGGGGACTTGTTCTCAAATGCTAAGAGTTAAGAACAAGGCAACATAAAAAGTGTTAAGTGTTAAAGTCCTTCGTCCTTCGAAGCATTATGTCCCTTCGGGAAATAATGAGCTTCGGACGAAGGTCATAAGAGACATACCTTCGTGAACATAACAAGTAATGACGAAGGATTCATATAAAGCATGAAATATAATATAAGCATCATCATAGAATCATTTCTATTTTATTGACATGGAAAAATAGAAATGATTTTAGATTACAAATGTACCTTCGGTCCTGAGAGAAGATAAAAAGCACAAGCGTGACGCAAAAGCAAATGCCAAGTCAGCGTGAACAGTACGGGGGTACTGTTCACCTATTTATAGGCACGGAATACAACCCATACAAAATTACATACATGCCCTTTACATTTGGTGATAATTCCATAGCAATCTATCGAGGTCTAAATGGCCTTTTCATCTTTAAGTCGGTTCCCTTTTCTGCGAACATGCCGAAGCTTTCCTGCTTCACAGCTTCGGCACTGCCAACCTTCGTATCTTTTGAGGTTCTCCCTCTTTGACATAAGTCCGAAGGTACCTGTTCACACATTACACTCTAGAAACACTGTTAAATCATGTTTTTGAGGACCTTCGGAAGCCGAAGGCCCCCAACAGAGGGCTCTTTGGCTGAAGTCCAAACTGAGAATGACAAATTAAAGAATGAATTGCTCCGACAATCAGAAAAATTCGAGCAGGAAAAGAAATATCTTGAAGCAAACCTGAAAACTGAAGTGGATAAATACTCAAATTTGCAGAAATCCTTTAAAGAACTTCAGGAGAAATGCTTAAGCTTCGGCAGCCGATGTGTGCAGCGGCTGAAGGACGTGTTTCACTCTGTCGGAGCTAGCTCTTCGAAATTTACACCTTCAGCTGAAAATCTGCCAAGAACATTAGAATATATTGAAGGCGAAGTTGATGCCCTTGACGAATTTATTGGTGGGCACGCCGACTTCTGCGCCCTAGTAGCTTCTCAGGGCACAGCTACTGCTTTTTGAAGGCTGGCTGCACACATGGAAACATTGTGAACAGACCAAACTTCAGCTTGTCAGCTTCAGATTTGATAGATATCCCAAGCTTAGCCAGAAGCATCGGAAATAGATTCATGACCCAGATCTGGGTAAGTGGCGGGCGGAAAATGGCAGGCGACGAAGCTCGAAGCCATCTTAAGCTGGTAAGAAACTTATGTTTGTTACTTTTACCTTTTCCTTTGAAATTTGTACCTTTCTTACTCTGTTGTTTGGTATATACAGGATGACGAAGCTGAAGATTGATAATGCTGATGTTTATCAAAACTGAAAACGAAGCCTTAGCTGAAGCTTAGAGTTGCTTATAATGTGCTTTCCTGCAAAAATTCTTGGAGAAACTCTTGTAATATAGATATGGAACAACTCATGTAAAATTTGTACATACCTTGTAATATATCTTGTCTCCCTTATCCGTATTCAGTCTGCTTTGTTGTGGACGAAACTTCTCTTTTGAGCCGAAGGCGAAAAACACCTTCCCTTCTTTTCGTACACACCGAAGCATAAAAAAAAATTTTCTTCAAATCTTTTCCTTATTTTCTGAAGCACCTGTCTTCTTTGTGTAGCATGATGATGATTCTATATATGTCTAAATGGATGTTTATGAGTGCAAATGACATGATGACATGTAATGTGCAAATGAATATTAGGACACATGTTCAAAAACCATAAGCACGGCCCTTCATCCCCTCAAGAATGATACAAATCTTTTTGCCGTTTACTTTTCGGCTTCACCGTTTACTTTTCGGTGTATCAGCGTTGACTTTTCGCTGTAAGCCTCCCTTAGGAGCTTCTTCGCCTTTTACTTTCGGCGGAATCAGCGTTTATTTTTCGCTGTAAGTCTCCCTTAGGAGCTTCTTCGCCTTTTACTTTCGGCGGAATCAGCGTTTATTTTTCGCTGTAAGCTCTGCATTCCCTTAGGAACGACTTTTGAGCTTCTCCCTGTTTTCTTTTCTTTTTCCTTTGCACTCGAAGGTGCGTTTTCAGCTTTTACATTTACATTTTTGGGGGATATCGCTCTTATAGAATTGAAATAAGAAAAAAAGAAATTACATGTTGTGGCCCCATTAAAAACCTTTCTCCCCCTTTGGAAAGGAAAAGGGTGCCACAAAAAGAATATAAAAAATTACATCGAACTAAACATAATATCGCCGAAGCTCATCCGCATTCCACGATCTAGGAATGTCATTGCCGTCCATATCCTTCAATCTGTAAGAACCGGGTCTTGACGAAGATACTACCAAAAAGGGGCCCTCCCACTTTAGCTGTAATTTGCCTACTATTTCGGGGTTAGCTACTCTTCGAAGTACCAAGTGTCCTGGTTCAATGTTCTTCAGCTTGACCTTTCTATCTCGCCATTTTATTGTTTCAGCTTGATATTTATTGATGTTTTCCACAGCTTGAAGTCTGATCCCTTCAATAGCATCTTTTTCTACAGAGCAATTAGCTTCGTTTTCGCCCTCTGCCGAAGCTACTGTTCTTATTGATCCTGTTTTGGCCTCTTCTGGGGTTATTGCTTCGTCACCAAACAATAGTTTAAAGGGTGTAAAGCCTGTTGATCTTGACATGGTTGTGTTATGACTCCACACCACTTTGATTAACTCATCTGGCCACTTTCTGTAACACCCTGAATTTGGGGGTATAAATTTTTTTTCTCTAATATCCACCAAATTCAGGTGTTACACTCTCATTTCTTTGCTTCCCTTCTATTTTTCCTAAAAGTGGAGAATTATTTTATTTTATATCTAGGTGTAAGCTTAGTAAAATAAAACCCCAGAGGTGCTTGAGTGTTACATTCATGCCGATGCATAGTGTTTATAAGTGCAAAATGTTACCAAAACATGCTAAAATATCTCGAGGATGTTCCCGAGATTTTTTGGAATCTTCGGAACTTTCTTTGGGTATCAAATATGAATTTCAACCTTTCTAATATTTAAATGCCTACATTTAGTATTTCGAGAACTCAATAATACATATTTATAAATATAGATATATTTCTTCCTCTCGTCGAGCCTGTTCCAGATCTCATATCCTTTTTACGGGATCGTTAAAACATCTCTCTTCTCAAATGTCATGCTGCTAGCATCTACCCCACCGCCCATCCAGGCGATTAACCTCGTTTGCCCTAGCGTCTATCCCTGTCTACCTCTCCACCGTTTACCCAAGACATCTACCCATCGGCACTACCTTCATCTACCTCCATCAACTCCGCCTCGCCTCTGTGCCAGAAGTACCTCGTCCACGTTCTGCCGCAAACCATTTCGTGTGTTCCTGAATTGTCACGCAATAACCTCTCTGATGATCTCATGTTCTCTATCCTCCACCTCAGATCCTCTCACGCTGCTGCGCACGCCTGGAAATCAGTGGGACCCACCTGTCATCACTCCCCTTATCCCCTCCTAGTATACTGTTTCTCCCACTCAACTAGGACGCAAGTCGCAATAGAACTGGTGCCAACCCACACATCCTCGCTCGGACTACCTGCATAAGGGCCTAGGTTCTTGTGCAGTTATCACCCTCCCCACTGCAGTAGAATGCTGCAACCGCTCTCCCATTTTCCCCTATGCGTGAGCACATCGTGCCCCACCCCCACGACCCATGGCCCAGCATCTAGGACGACGCTACCTCTGCAAGCAGTCGCGCCCCCATGAGCTTCGGCCATGACGCCATCAGGCCGATCCCTGCTCACTTCTCGGGGGAGTCCACTGGTGAGCACATTCATCAATCTACCTTATGCAATCTTCGTTGTCGTCGTTGGAAGCCACCATGGCGCAACCCGCGTGACCCCCCTCTCGCCCAGCTGGTGGCTTTCCCTGTGCCTCGTGCCTCCCCTGGTCGAGCGGCCTGCCTGCCATGGTAGAGAGATCACAGGGCGCGACCGGCCCAGCCCCCCCTCCGCGCATGAACTCTGCTCCTATCCTCTGCATGAGCCCGGTGGGCGGCCAGCAACGCCACCGGCGAGCCGCCCCCTTCCTGGTGCTCGGCCGACGAGCTCCCCCCCCCTTGCGGCAGTTATTTCTTCCCCCTATGAACGTGCTAGAGGTTAGAGAAAGGCCAGATCAAATCCCACTTTTTTGATTCCCTGTGGATGTGTCTGTGTGGCCCTTCGTGTGGCCCCAATCCAACCAATAAAAATGCGCCACATCGCTTTCATTCCGCGAATTAATAACTATTCAATATCATTTGTTTTTGAAAATCTATTTCACCCTGTTCGAGTTGCGTTAATTTTATAATAATGTCGCCAACAGGTAAATGACATTATTTTGTCGCATCACATGTTTTGGTTAATTAATTGATTACTTGTTTTTCCAATGGTTAATAAAATAACATTCTAATTTAGATATAGTTTTAACGGGCTCTTTTATAAATACCCGTTAAAGTAATCATGTCGATTCAAATGTTTTAATTAACACTTTCTTAGTATGAACGCGATATTGTTTAGCGATTTTAGTGTGTCGTCGATCGCGCGAGTCGCGATTCGGGCGCTTTAAGAAATTGTTTATTAGCCGCGAATTACTAATTATTCAATACGTTATGTGTCACAAATCTGTTTTGACTCGTTTTGGACGCGTCAACTCCAAAGCAGTGTTAATTTCATAATAGTAACATTATTTGGTCACGATGTAAGTTTTAAGCAAATAGTTAATTATTTGTTGTCCAATATTTATTAGAATAACAATTTGAATAAAACCAATTTCTAGTTTTTATTTGCGCTTTATAGATACATATTAATATAATTACGCCTGCTCGAATGTTTTTGAATTAATACTTGTCAGTATAGACGTGTTACAACGTGTGTCGTCTCTTGTCGATCATGTGTGTCTCGCGCGCTGTCCGCACGTTATTTAATTATTTCCGTTATTGTCGCTTGCGCTAATTAGTCAATTATTGTTTAGTCGTTGGTTATTTAAAATAACGATTTAATTAGAACGAGTCTGTTTTAACTCGCGCTTTTATAAATATAAATGTTAATTAACTTGATTAATACCAGTCTAAATACTTTTAATTAATTATTTGTTTGTTGTTGTTAGCACGCAACATTGATCGCGTGTCATTGTGTTGTTCGCACGCGTAGTCGCGTTGACTCACGCGTGTCGCGCGCTGTCGTGCACGTTGTTTCGCGTACCGCAGTGCTGTTTCACGCGCGTCGTCACGTGTCGTTCATGAGTGTCGCGCATGCTGTTCGCACGCGTTGTCGCGTGCCGTTCACACGCGTTGTCACGCGCCTTTCGTGTGTGTCGCGCGGCGCGTGTCTCGCCGCACGTTGCTCGCGCATGTCTCGCGTGTCGATCACATGGGTTGCGCGGCGTCTGCTCATGATGATAAATTGCTTCCGCTTATAATCACTTATATTAAATAATGTTAATTTGTCAGGTTATATATTTTAAATAATTTATTTAATGTTGCTCGACTAATGTTTATTAGATTAATATTCTAACTAGATTAAATGTGTAGTGTTCCACTTGAACTTTTATAATAAATATTACCATGGCAAATATTAACTTAACTACTTTATCTATATTTAACATTTGTTTAGTATAAACGTGTCGCATGTTTGGTTTTGTCACCTGTCGCGCGTGCTATTCCGCACGTGGTGGTGTTCCCGTTCGCGCTGGTCGCGCGCGCTGTTTCGTGTGTCGTCAGCGTGCTATGTCGCGCGTATCCGCGCGTCGTTTGCACACTGTCGTGTTGGGTTCGCCGTCGTCACGTTGTCTGCGCTTGCCGCGCGTGGTGCGCGTTAGGGCGCGTGGTGCGGTCGTGCTATTTCACGCGTTACGTATTTCGTCTCGCTCCACTAATTCGTCCCGCTTAGAGTCGCTGATGTTATTTAAATTACTTATTTAACTAAGAATTGTTGGTGTGGTCAGCTAATTAAAATTGTGCGATAGCTCTAGTTTTATTTTAAATAAATATCGATTAACATAATCAGATCAAACTAAATAATGTTATGATTAGTACTCGTTTAGTTTAGACGCGATAACTTCTTGAACGTGGCTCCGCCTATCGCGTTTCTTTTTCCTCGCGTGACCGTAGTAACACGCCCTATTTCGTTTTGCATATTTTATTATGTTCTTATTTGAATGGTGTAATGTTCTTATGCATATATATGTTTGTTTGTGCCTGTTTTATTCGCTGTGCGTCGCGAATAGATTGCGATCCGTTTTCGAGCTTCGAGGGATCAAAGATCAAGCGTTGGCGACCAAGTGATCCAGTTCTTCGAGTTCCACAAGGTTGAAGACCCTGAGCATCTGTTTAGTGAAGGCAAGTGTCCTCTGACCCATTATGTCCCATTTACTTTATAATACACTGTCCCGCATACTATGAACAACCTAAGGATTTACTAGCTTTCTATTTACCTTGTCCTTGATTTACCTTTTGGGTCACTATGGTTAGCTACATGCTAGCGCTTTACTTTAATCAATGAACATGATGAGATACAATGATGATACTATGATTTTATTCTGGATATGATGATATACTTGTGGCATTTAAGGGGACTCGGGCTGTTTCTCGAGTACCTCTCCGTAAGGACCTGTTTGTTGAGAGACCACCCGGGATAACAGTGCAACCATGAGGGTGAAATGGGATGCCCTTAGCTAATTAATTAGAGGAACTAGAGGTGTAGTTGCTTCGCCGTCGTGCCGTCAATGGGGTCCAGGCACAGTGCTTGCTCTGCCGAGGCTGAGTGCCGAGGTTCTTTCGTTTTGCTTTTGTTAGTCACCATCCTTCGGGGAGAGGTACTGTGTTTATCAAACTGGAGAAACCTAACGGGCGGCTAGGACCTCTAGGGAATCTTTGTAAAAGCTACATAGTGATACCCTGCCGGACCACCTAGGAAGTGATCAATGGGGAGTCATGATCCCCGGGCAAAATGGGAATCACGGCTCATGGGTAAAGTGTGCGACCTCTGCAGAGGGTAATGAAACTGATATATCAGCCGTGCTCACGGTTATGAGCGGCCTTGGGATCCTCTTTGATTAGAGATACAGATGGTTCGAGATACAATGATTTTATTTATGGTTTTGGCTCGACGATGATAATGTTTTTCCTCGATGAGGAAATGATTCACGGGTTGATTATATTATAAAACTTGGCTTCCACTAATAATAAATATCTGACCAACTAAAAGCAACTGCTTGAGCTAAACCCCACATAAAAGCTAGTCCACCTCAGCCAAACGGGACATTTGCTGAGTACGTTGATGTGTACTCACCCTTGCTTTCACAAAACACCAGGTTGCCTTTGGTGCAATCTATGCTCAGGTAAAGAAGAAGTCGTCGAGGTGGATCTCTAGGAGTTCCAGGACGTCGACGAGTTCGAGGATTAGGCTAGCGACCTCCCCCAGTCAGCCGCCTGTGGTGGGTTGTTTACGTTGGCTACGTTTCGATTCTGTGTACTTTGATTTATATTATGTAAATGACTCTAGTCTGTAATATTATTACTTACTCTTTATTGTAATTCGAAGCATTGTGCTATGATGAGTCATTTATGTAATCGCTGTGTACGTGAATTTCTGATCCTGGCACGTACATGGTTCGCATTCGGTTTACCTTCTAAAACCGGGTGTGACATAAGTGGTATCAGAGCCTTGCTGACTGTAGGACCACTGACCTAGAGTAGCATTGGCCATTTTAAGGACTTATTGATTATTACTTCACCTCATCCTTGATTTTGCTTCAAAATATTAGTCATCTCGACTAATTCTATGTTGTGCTCCTATATGCCCCCTTGCCAAAAAGTATTTTACTCTAGTATGGTCTATACTTTTCTCATTCTACTAGATCTGATCTCGCTCTTGTGCTTGCGACATCCTTATAGATGCCCCTGACCATAACCTTCTTGCCTTTTGGATTTATTCCTCTTCCATCATTAAATTTCTACCATTTGGGAATCCTTATTCCTTTGTTATTGACATACTCGTATCCCTGAATTCTTTAATACTCTTGTGTCAAATACTTACACCTGAATTTCTACTGCCTACTTAGACATTTCAGTTCATATGACCATGATCTTCCTGTCTTTGGAGACCCTTTCCTGTTCTGTTGTTAGGTCATTATCTTTCAACAATTTATATTCCATTGGTTTTAGTATACTCGTGTCCTTAGAGTCTTGCACACTCTCGTATTTTTTATGTATGCTTATCTTCATACCCCAATATTTGTTTAAGACATTTTTCAACTTACATGATCTTGACCACCCATGTTTCTTAACGATCCATGAGCGGTCATTTTATTATGCACATCCTTGGCAATCTCGTTAATTCTTTGTAACTTCCTTCGGTAATGAATTTTTTTTACTTCAACTCTTCTATCAGAACCTCACTTATCTTATCCTTGTTTGTTTTCTCCACTTTGTCACTTTGCGATTCTTGCCTTAACTCTATCCATGGATTACGTTTTTCACCATTATCACCTTTATATCTTACCTTGATGTTTATCTTATACCGGTCTTTAAAATAACCTCTTTTCTATCTCAATCTGAGCATTGTACTTTACCTACTTTTCCCTTGGTCGTATCCTCTTCTTTGTCACTTGCGAGTTTTTAACTCTAACCTTAGTTGTGCTTTTGTTTGTCATTTCCTTTAACTTTGTCATCTCTCTATCCTATCTTGGTGATTACGTTATGTCTGTTATCTAAAATCTCCAGTCTCCTATCCCAATTTGAGAGCGGTGTTTTACTTACCTCACCCTTGGCTATATCCTCTTCTTTACCGCGTGTAAGCTTGGGTGCAACTCCATTCTTTGTTGTACTCATACCACTAGCTCTTCAATGCCTTCATATTTTCTCTCATACCCTTATCTGTTATCGCCTTTGACCCTTGCGATATTTTTGTCTTCTACCTAAATTCTCACCTTAAACTTATCCTTTAGAAGCCTCCCCTTTCTTTCAACCCAGTTTGAGAATTATGAGTTACCCATCTCTTCCTTAATTCCTTTTCCCTCCTTGTCGCCTTACAGGTTATGTCCCTATTCCATCCTTTGATGTGTTTTTATTTGCTATCACCATTCCCTGGTCATCTATCGATCTTGCCTTGATACTCACCTTTAAGCCTACTTCTTAAAAATCCCCTCTCCTCCACCTCAATTGGAGAGTGGCAGTTTACTTATCTGGCCCTTGGACGTACCCTGTCCTTTTCCATTTATAGGTCCCATCTTAACTCCATTCTTTATGGTACTCATATCCTTTGTCTTATGCCTATTTACCTCATCTCCTACATCCTTGTCCGTTATCACCTTCAGACCCTCGTGATATCTATTCCCTTGCCTTCTGCTTACATTGAACCTACCCTTTGAAGCCTCCTCTTTTCCATCCCTGTTCAGGGATAATGCCTCATCTATTTCATCGTTGACTGCTCCCCCTTCTTTGACGCCTTGAAAGTTTTGTCTAAAATACATCCTTTGTCGCGTGTTTGTCCATTATCACCTTAACCCTTGTCATCCCTCGATCTTTATCTTGATGCTTATCATGTACCTACATTTTTAAAGCCGCCTCTCCCATTTTATTTCAAGAGTGATGTCTTACCCATCCCGCTCTTGTTCGTTCCCTCTTCCTCTGTCGCGTTGCAAGTCTTAGCTTTTGCTTGATATCACCCTTACCTTCCTAATACCTAGATCTTTCCATGATGCTTATCCTATGCCTACCTTTTGAAATATCATCTTTCCCATCTGGATTTGAGAATGGTGTTTTACCTATCCCGACCTTGGTTGCATTTTCTCCCTTGCCAGTTACAATGCTTGCTTTAACTCCATCCCTTATTGTGCCCATGCCCACATCATGCATGTCTTATTATTCCTCTTGCCTTTCGATAGCCTTAGAGTAGCTTCCTCTTTGTAAGGAAAGACCACCATCTAGTTAACATTAACGTATAGCAACGAGATGTTTGTTGTTGTATGCTTGTGTTGTTTGACTTTGTGTGTTGACAGATTTGTTTCTTTGTGATGAATGTTGATGTGTTGTGGCCCTTGGTCCGCAATGGCATCCATTTACTAGCTGAGTGTCGTAGAGTTAAGTAGTTGGGTTCTCCCCCTGCTCTCTCTAATTCGTCTATGCTTACCATTTCTCGCTATTCATTCCTCTTGCACCTATCCATTTGGCAACCTCCAACCTCTCTTAATCAGTCAAGATCAGAGTCGGCAACATCTTCATCAAGTGCATATCAACGCTCTTGTTAAGGGGGTTAGTCGCTAACCCCAATGAAGACAATGCGATCAACATCAACCAACAAGATTGAAGTGGTGCAGCGAAAGCGTGTGTGGGTCCTAACCCATAGGTCCAAGAGATCCTCAAGAATTGCATCGATCGGTCTCAAGCATCTGAAAGTCAAAGCAAACCAATCCCAAGTTAAGCTCATAGAGTCAAAGTCAACTCAAGAAGGTCGTGAACAGCCTATGAACCAACCTCGTTTTCTTGCTAGCTTCTTCTTGAATCTCGGGGGCGAGATTCCTGTTAAGGGGGTTAGATCTGTAACACCCTGAATTTGGGGGTATAAATTTTTTTTCTCTAATATCCACCAAATTCAGGTGTTACACTCTCATTTCTTTGCTTCCCTTCTATTTTTCCTAAAAGTGGAGAATTATTTTATTTTATATCTAGGTGTAAGCTTAGTAAAATAAAACCCCAGAGGTGCTTGAGTGTTACATTCATGCCGATGCATAGTGTTTATAAGTGCAAAATGTTACCAAAACATGCTAAAATATCTCGAGGATGTTCCCGAGAGTTTTTGGAATCTTCGGAACTTTCTTTGGGTATCAAATATGAATTTCAGCCTTTCTAATATTTAAATGCCTACATTTAGTATTTCGAGAACTCAATAATACATATTTATAAATATAGATATATTTCTTCCTCTCGTCGAGCCTGTTCCAGATCTCATATCCTTTTTACGGGATCGTTAAAACATCTCTCTTCTCAAATGTCATGCTGCTAGCATCTACCCCACCGCCCATCTAGGCGATTAACCTCGTTTGCCCTAGCGTCTATCCCTGTCTACCTCTCCACCGTTTACCCAAGACATCTACCCATCGGCACTACCTTCATCTACCTCCATCAACTCCGCCTCGCCTCTGTGCCAGAAGTACCTCGTCCACGTTCTGCCGCAAACCATTTCGTGTGTTCCTGAATTGTCACGCAATAACCTCTCTGATGATCTCATGTTCTCTATCCTCCACCTCAGATCCTCTCACGCTGCTGCGCACGCCTGGAAATCAGTGGGACCCACCTGTCATCACTCCCCTTATCCCCTCCTAGTATACTGTTTCTCCCACTCAACTAGGACGCAAGTCGCAATAGAACTGGTGCCAACCCACACATCCTCGCTCGGACTACCTGCATAAGGGCCTAGGTTCTTGTGCAGTTATCACCCTCCCCACTGCAGTAGAATGCTGCAACCGCTCTCCCATTTTCCCCTATGCGTGAGCACATCGTGCCCCACCCCCACGACCCATGGCCCAGCATCTAGGACGACGCTACCTCTGCAAGCAGTCGCGCCCCCATGAGCTTCGGCCATGACGCCATCAGGCCGATCCCTGCTCGCTTCTCGGGGGAGTCCACTGGTGAGCACATTCATCAATCTATCTTATGCAATCTTCGTTGTCGTCGTTGGAAGCCACCATGGCGCAACCCGCGTGACCCCCTCTCGCCCAGCTGGTGGCTTTCCCTGTGCCTCGTGCCTCCCCTGGTCGAGCGGCCTGCCTGCCATGGTAGAGAGATCACAGGGCGTGACCGGCCCAGCCCCCCCTCCGCACATGAACTCTGCTCCTATCCTCTGCATGAGCCCGATGGGCGGCCAGCAACGCCACCGGCGAGCCGCCCCCTTCCTGGTGCTCGGCCGACGAGCTCCCCCCCCCTTGCGGCAGTTATTTCTTCCCCCTATGAACGTGCTAGAGGTTAGAGAAAGGCCAGATCAAATCCCACTTTTTTGATTCCCTGTGGATGTGTCCGTGTGGCCCTTCGTGTGGCCCCAATCCAACCAATAAAAATGCGCCACATCGCTTTCATTCCACGAATTAATAACTATTCAATATCATTTGTTTTTGAAAATCTATTTCACCCTGTTCGAGTTGCGTTAATTTTATAATAATGTCGCCAACAGGTAAATGACATTATTTTGTCGCATCACATGTTTTGGTTAATTAATTGATTACTTGTTTTTCCAATGGTTAATAAAATAACATTCTAATTTAGATATAGTTTTAACGGGCTCTTTTATAAATACCCGTTAAAGTAATCATGTCGATTCAAATGTTTTAATTAACACTTTCTTAGTATGAACGCGATATTGTTTAGCGATTTTAGTGTGTCGTCGATCGCGCGAGTCGCGATTCGGGCGCTTTAAGAAATTGTTTATTAGCCGAATTACTAATTATTCAATACGTTATGCGTCACAAATCTGTTTTGACTCGTTTTGGACGCGTCAACTCCAAAGCAGTGTTAATTTCATAATAGTAACATTATTTGGTCACGATGTAAGTTTTAAGCAAATAGTTAATTATTTGTTGTCCAATATTTATTAGAATAACAATTTGAATAAAACCAATTTCTAGTTTTTATTTGCGCTTTATAGATACATATTAATATAATTACGCCTGCTCGAATGTTTTTGAATTAATACTTGTTAGTATAGACGTGTTACAACGTGTGTCGTCTCTTGTCGATCATGTGTGTCTCGCGCGCTGTCCGCACGTTATTTAATTATTTCCGTTATTGTCGCTTGCGCTACTTAGTCAATTATTGTTTAGTCGTTGGTTATTTAAAATAACGATTTAATTAGAACGAGTCTGTTTTAACTCGCGCTTTTATAAATATAAATGTTAATTAACTTGATTAATACCAGTCTAAATACTTTTAATTAATTATTTGTTTGATGTTGTTAGCACGCAACATTGATCGCGTGTCATTGTGTTGTTCGCACGCGTAGTCGCGTTGACTCACGCGTGTCGCGCGCTGTCGTGCACGTTGTTTCGCGTACCGCAGTTCTGTTTCGCGCGCGTCGTCGCGTGTCGTTCATGAGTGTCGCGCATGCTGTTCGCACGCGTTGTCGCGTGCCGTTCACACGCGTTGTCACGCGCCTTTCGTGTGTGTCACGCGGCGCGTGTCTCGCCGCACGTTGCTCGCGCATGTCTCGCGTGTCGATCACATGGGTTGCGCGGCGTCTGCTCATGATGATAAATTGCTTCCGCTTATAATCACTTATATTAAATAATGTTAATTTGTCAGGTTATATATTTTAAATAATTTATTTAATGTTGCTCGACTAATGTTTATTAGATTAATATTCTAACTAGATTAAATGTGTAGTGTTCCACTTGAACTTTTATAATAAATATTATCATGGCAAATATTAACTTAACTACTTTATCTATATTTAACATTTGTTTAGTATAAACGTGTCGCATGTTTGGTTTTGTCACCTGTCGCGCGTGCTGTTCCGCACGTGGTGGTGTTCCCGTTCGCGCTGGTCGCGCGCGCTGTTTCGTGTGTCGTCAGCGTGCTATGTCGCGCGTATCCGCGCGTCGTTTGCACACTGTCGTGTTGGGTTCGCCGTCGTCACGTTGTCTGCGCTTGCCGCGCGTGGTGCGCGTTAGGGCGCGTGGTGCGGTCGTGCTATTTCACGCGTTACGTATTTCGTCTCGCTCCACTAATTCGTCCCGCTTAGAGTCGCTGATGTTATTTAAATTACTTATTTAACTAAGAATTGTTGGTGTGGTCAGCTAATTAAAATTGTGCGATAGCTCTAGTTTTATTTTAAATAAATATCGATTAACATAATCAGATCAAACTAAATAATGTTATGATTAGTACTCGTTTAGTTTAGACGCGATAACTTCTTGAACGTGGCTCCGCCTGTCGCGTTTCTTTTTCCTCGCGTGACCGTAGTAACACGCCCTATTTCGTTTTGCATATTTTATTATGTTCTTATTTGAATGGTGTAATGTTCTTATGCATATATATGTTTGTTTGTGCCTGTTTTATTCGCTGTGCGTCGTGAATAGATTGCGATCCGTTTTCGAGCTTCGAGGGATCAAAGATCAAGCGTTGGCGACCAAGTGATCCAGTTCTTCGAGTTCCACAAGGTTGAAGACCCTGAGCATCTGTTTAGTGAAGGCAAGTGTCCTCTGACCCATTATGTCCCATTTACTTTATAATACACTGTCCCGCATACTATGAACAACCTAAGGATTTACTAGCTTTTTATTTACCTTGTCCTTGATTTACCTTTTGGGTCACTATGGTTAGCTACATGCTAGCGCTTTACTTTAATCAATGAACATGATGAGATACAATGATGATACTATGATTTTATTCTGGATATGATGATATACTTGTGGCATTTAAGGGGACTCAGGCTGTTTCTCGAGTACCTCTCCGTAAGGACCTGTTTGTTGAGAGACCACCCGGGATAACAGTGCAACCATGAGGGTGAAATGGGATGCCCTTAGCTAATTAATTAGAGGAACTAGAGGTGTAGTTGCTTCGCCGTCGTGCCGTCAATGGGGTCCAGGCACAGTGCTTGCTCTGCCGAGGCTGAGTGCCGAGGTTCTTTCGTTTTGCTTTTGTTAGTCACCCTCCTTCGGGGAGAGGTACTGTGTTTATCAAACTGGAGAAACCTAACGGGCGGCTAGGACCTCTAGGGAATCTTTGTAAAAGCTACGTAGTGATACCCTGCCGGACCACCTAGGAAGTGATCAATGGGGAGTCATGATCCCCGGGCAAAATGGGAATCACGGCTCATGGGTAAAGTGTGCGACCTCTGCAGAGGGTAATGAAACTGATATATCAGTCGTGCTCACGGTTATGAGCGGCCTTGGGATCCTCTTTGATTAGAGATACAGATGGTTCGAGATACAATGATTTTATTTATGGTTTTGGCTCGACGATGATAATGTTTTTCCTCGATGAGGAAATGATTCACGGGTTGATTATATTATAAAACTTGGCTTCCACTAATAATAAATATCTGACCAACTAAAAGCAACTGCTTGAGCTAAACCCCACATAAAAGCTAGTCCACCTCAGCCAAACGGGACATTTGTTGAGTACGTTGATGTGTACTCACCCTTGCTTTCACAAAACACCAGGTTGCCTTTGGTGCAATCTATGCTCAGAGTAAAGAAGAAGTCGTCGAGGTGGATCTCTAGGAGTTCCAGGACGTCGACGAGTTCGAGGATTAGGCTAGCGACCTCCCCCAGTCAGCTGCCTGTGGTGGGTTGTTTACGTTGGCTACGTTTCGATTCTGTGTACTTTGATTTATATTATGTAAATGACTCTAGTCTGTAATATTATTACTTACTCTTTATTGTAATTCGAAGCATTGTGCTATGATGAGTCATTTATGTAATCGCTGTGTACGTGAATTTCTGATCCTGGCACGTACATGGTTCGCATTCGGTTTACCTTCTAAAACCGGGTGTGACACTTTCCCCTGGGCTGATTGAAGATTGACTTCATTATTCCTGTCATTATGATCCCATTGGCTCTTTCGACAAGTCCATTTGACTCTGGGTGTCGGACTGATGCAAAATGGATCTTCGTGCCAATTTGATTACAAAATTCTCTGAAGGCTTCAGAATCAAACTGTGTCCCATTATCCACAGTGATAGCCTTCGGCACTCCGAAGCGACAAACAATGTTTTGCCAGAAAAACTTTTGAATAGTAAATGAAGTTATTGTGGCTAAGGGCTTCGCCTCAATCCATTTGGAAAAATATTCCACTGCCACCACCACATATCTTAAGTTCCCTTGTGCTGGTGGTAATGGACCTAGCAAATCCAGACCCCACCTTTGCAACGGCCAAGTGGGTTGTATTAATTGAGTTAAAGACGAAGGTTGTTTTTGATCTCTTGCACATTTCTGGCAACCTTCGCACTTTTGAACTAAATCCGCTGCATCCGAAGCTGCCTTTGGCCAATAAAATCCTTGACGAAAAACTTTCCCAAGCAAGGGCCTAGATCCAATGTGAGATCCACACAGACCTGCATGTATGTCCTTCATTAATTCTATACCTTCGGATCTGGATAAACACTTGAGCAATGGAGAACAGACCCCGCGCTTGTATAACTCCCCTTCTATTATAACATATGGTCGAGCTCTTGCTTCTATTCTCCTGTTATAAGCTTCGTCGTCTGAAAGGAAATTACCCTGAAGGAAAGAGATGATCTCAGTTCTCCAATCTTCACTATAAACAGGGGATATGTTAAGGATTGCTCTTTCAAGAAGCTCGACCGAAGGTGCTTTTATTGTTTCAAAAAATACTTCCGAAGGTATAGGCAGTCCCTAGGCTGGTGACTTAGCCAATAGATCAGCGTATTCATTTTCTCCACGAGGAATATTTTTGACAAAGAAACCTTCGAAGGAAGCCTCAATCCTTCGGACTGTATCTAGATACTTTTCAAGCTTCGGGTCTCTTGCTTTGTAACTTTTGTCAATATGACCAGAAATAACTTGAGAATCAGTTTTAAGAATGTCCCTTCTGATTCCCATTGCCTTTAATTTCCGAAGACCCAAAAGCAGAGCTTCATACTCGGTGATGTTATTTGTGCAACTAAAATCAAGTCTTGCCGCATAACAAGTTTTAACTTTGGAAGGTGAAACCAACACAGCAGCTGCTCCCGCTCCGAAGGTTCCCCAAGACCCATCGCAAAACACTGTCCATGCTTCGGCGTCTTTATTTATTTCTTCCTCCTGAGCCCCTGGCGTCCAGTCAGCAATGAAGTCTGCTAACGCCTGGGACTAAATCGAAGATCTATGAACATAATCAATACAAAATTCATTGAGCTCTGCAGCCCATTTTCCAATCCTTCCAGTAGCTTCTCGGTTCTTCATAATATCCTTCAGAGGTTGTGAAGAAGGAACAATTATGTTGTAAGCTTGAAAATAGTGCCGAAGCTTCCTAGAGGCCATCAAGACAGCATACAGTACCTTCTCCAACTCTGTATAATTTTTCTTTGATAAACTAAGAACCTCGGATACAAAATATATTGGGGCCTGCCTCTTAACTTGGCCTTCAAGCTTCTCCTGAACAAGCGCTGCACTTACCGCTGAGTGCGAAGCTGCCACATATAATAACAAAGGAGCCCCTGGCGTAGGTGGAGTTAATGTTGTTAGATCTATCAAATACTGCTTCAGCTCTTCGAAGGCCTTCTGCTGGATTGGTCCCCATTGAAAGACTTCGGCTGTCTTCAGCACTTCGAAGAATGGTAAGTTTCTCTCTGCTGATCTAGATATGAATCTATTGAGAGACGCCAGCCTTCCTGTCAATCTTTGAGCCCCCTTTTTTGTACTTGGTGGTTCCATTCGAAGTATTGCTTCGATTTTGCTTGGATTAGCCTCGATTTCCTTTGTTGAGACTAGGCAACCGAGAAATTTCCCCTTCTTTACTCCGAAGACACATTTTTCTGGATTCAATTTTAGACCAGCCTGTCTAAAATTAGCGAAGGTCTCTTGCAAGTCTGCAATGTGGTTATCTTGCTTCGTGCTTTTTACAATGATGTCATCAACATAAGTTAGCACATTCCTTCCTATCTGAGAGTGAAGGACCTTCGCTGTCATTTTGCTGAAACTTCCTCCAGCGTTTTTGAGCCCCTCAGGCATCCGAAGGTAACAATACGTCCCACTAGGGGTTATGAAGCTGGTTTTTGGTTCATCTTCCTTCTTCATCCATATTTGATGATAGCCTGAATAGCAATCCAGCAAACTCATAAGCTTTGATGAAGCTGCTGCATCAACTAAGGAATCTATCCTTGGCAATGGAAACTCGTCCTTCGGACAGGCCTTATTGAGGTCAGTAAAATCGATACACATTCTCCATTTACCATTGGCCTTCTTCACCATAACAGTGTTAGACAACCATTCTGGGTATTTTACCTCTCTAATAACTCCGGCACTGAGGAGTCTTTTTACTTCATTCCGAGCACCTTCGGCCTTGTCTTCAGACATTTTCCGAAGCCTCTGCTTTCTGGGCCTGAAGGATGGATCAACATTGAGCGAATGCTCAATAACATCCCTGTTAACTCCACAAAGATCATTAGCTGACCAAGCAAAAACATCTTTATTGTTGAACAGAAACCTTATCAAGGTTTTCTCCTGCTCTTCGGACAATTGAGATCCCAATAGCACCTTCTGCTCTGCTATATTCTCACATAGGAGCATGGGTTTCGGCTGGTCAGCCGAAGCAGCTTTTTCCCTTCTGAACTTGTATTGCTCACAAGCTTCAATTCCTTCTATATTATGGATTGCTTTTGAGTCTGTCCAATTTCCTTCGGCCCTTTTGGCAGCTTCTTGACTTCCATGAATAGCAATGGGCCCTTGGTCCGAAGGTATCTTCATGCAAAGATAAGCTGGATGCAAAATAGCTTCGAAGGCATTAAGAGTACCACGACCAATGATTGCATTGTAGGGGTACTCCATATCAACAATATCAAACATAACTTGTTCAGTCCTTGTGTTGTTGATGAATCCGAAGGCCACTGACATTGAGATTTTGCCGAGTGCTACAATCTGCCTTCCTCCGAAGCCGCAGAGGGGATGTGTGGCATCAACAATTTTATCTTCGGGCTCTTGCATCTGTCTGAAGGCCTTAGCAAATATGATATCAGCTGCACTGCCTGTATCAACCAAAACATTGTAGACCAGAATTCCTTTGATAACACAAGAGATAACCATAGCATCATTGTGTGGGTAATCCTTGAGTTGAAGGTCCTCTTGAGAGAAGGTAATAGGAATGTGAGACCATCTTGACTTGATGAAGGGTCCTTGTACCCCGACATGCTGTACCCTTCTCTGTGCTTCCTTCTTCTGCTTCTTGTTGGCTGGTTCTGAGCATGAACCGCCTGTTATCGGGAGTACCAGCTTCGAAACCGAAGCAGTTCCAGCTTGAATATTGAACGAAGCCATCAGCTCAGAAGAGTGGAAGTGAGTTCACCGGAGGTGGGCGCCAATGTTGGAGACTTGTTCTCAAATGCTATGAATTAAGAACAAGGCAACATAAAATGTTAAATGTTAATGCCCCTTGTCCGCTGAAGCATTATTTCCTTAAGGATTTAATGAACTTCGGACGAAGGTTAAAGATGGTACAATTACGAAGGTTGAATCTTCGTTATTGAACTCTCAGAGATTGTATAAAACAATTCGAGATATGAAATTAACGACAAGTAAATTATAAATAAACAACATCATTTTCATATTATACAAACTTGATGTATTCAAATGTTAGATACATTTATACCTCTGCCTTGGCAAAGAATAATTTCCGGGTGATGCAATTGCAATTGCAGAAATCCGTGAACAGTAAAGGAATACTGTTCACTATTTATAGGCACAGGACACAGCCTGTGAGGAATTACAATCATGCCCCTCATAAAAGTTTACAACATTGACTCAGACCCTTATGGACCAGAAGGTCATTCTATCTTTAAGTCGGTTCGTCCCTTCACCTTCGGATATGTTGTATTATCAGAGCTTCATGAATGATACCTTCGGCGCCACGTACGGGCAGCTTCAGCCGAAGCTGTCTCTTTCTGCAGGACCTTCGGCGACGAAGCATGGTCCCAACAGGACTCCTTGTTCTACAAATGTTCCTTACCATTCAACTACCTATCCTTTCAAAAACCCCACTTATATTCGTCCTGCCAACTGGCCAAACCAATTTCCACCTGCAAATACTCAAGTTCCCCGCTTGCCTTCTTCAACTGGCACTAAATATCCTTGCTATAAATGTGGAAAAGCGGGACATTTCATTAAAGATTGTCACTATCCTCGACAAAATAACTCCAACTTCCAGAGACCAGCGGGAAACAATTCTCAAAATCAGAACAAGAATACTTCTGACAATAGTGCAAAAGGGAAGGACAATAGGAAATCTGGGCGAGTGTTTTATACTCAAGTTGATGTGACTTCAGAAGGGCATCAGGTGCTTATGGGTACGTTCCTTGTTGCCCATCATCCTGCCAAAGTACCTTTTGACACTCGTGCATCCCATACATT
Organism: Zea mays; assembly: GCF_902167145.1. Lineage (NCBI taxonomy): Eukaryota > Viridiplantae > Streptophyta > Magnoliopsida > Poales > Poaceae > Zea > Zea mays. The sequence goes on along the minus strand of NC_050096.1, from coordinate 155,395,895 downwards.
TCTCAGTAAAGATTTCGCAATGCATCATAACATTTCTATTCAAGAAGCAAGATGGGGTGTGGCAGTACAATCACCTGGGGGTCGATTGTTTACGAAGGAAATGGTTTTCCAGGTGCCTATAAAATTGGCTAGGCATGATTACCCTACCAATATGATTGTGCTAAAAGGCCAAGACATAGATGCGATCTTAGGTATGAATTGGTTAGTCCAACATGAGGCTACTATTGATGCGAGAAAACGAACCATTACCTTAAATACCATGTTAGGAGAGGGCCAGTTAATAATTCAGGTATCCTCTCTACAAGAAGTTCCAGAAAGAGCCTATAGTGCTATAATTAAAGGGTTAGCCAATAATTTAGTGGTGCGAGAGTTTCCGGAGGTATTTCCAGAAGAATTGCCCGGTTTGCCTCTAGAACGGGATGTGGAATTCTCTATTGAACTAAAGCCTGGTACAACTCTTGTTTCTTGGAGATCATACATAATGCCCCCAAATGAACTGGCCGAATTGAAGACTCAATTGCAATATTTACAAGAAAAGGGTTTTATTCCACCCAGTTCTTCCCCATGGGGCTGCCCTGCAATTTTTGTGAAAAAGAAAGACCAAACCTTAAGGACGTGTGTCGACTATAGACCCCTAAATGAAGTAACTATCAAGAACAAGTATCCGCTGCCGTGAATAGACCTTTTGTTTGACCAACTTGTTGGGGCAAAGGTATTTTCAAAAATTGATCTCCACTCAGGTTATCATCAAATTCGGGTTCGACCGGAGGTTATTCCAAAGACAGTTTTCACAACAAGATATGGGTCATACAAGTATTTGGTTGTGTCGTTTGGACTTACTAATGCTCCTGCCCATTTCAGCTATTTAATGAACTCGGTGTTTATGCCCGAGTTGGATAAATTCGTGGTGGTTTTTATCGATGGCATCTTGATTTATTCCAAGAGTAAGGAAGAACATGCCACTCATCTTCGGGTTGTGCTGGCTCGACTTTGGGAACACAAGTTATATGCTAAATTCAGCAAGTGTGAGTTTTGGTTAGATCAAGTTCCATTTCTTGGTCATATCTTGTCAGCTGAAGGGGTAGCCGTGGATCCGGGTAAAGTGAAGGATATTTTAGAATGGAAGCCGCCTACCACAATTCATCTTGTTCGAAGTTTTCTTGGTATGGCTGGATATTATCGTCGATTCATTCCCGACTTTTCAAAAATCTCCAAGCCTATTACCGAACTATTGAAGAACGATGTGAAGTTTAATTGGACGCCAGAATGTAATGAAGCTTTTGAGAAGCTAAAGAAATTGCTAACTACGGCACCGGTGTTGGCCCAACTTGACATTGAGAAGTCCTTTGACGTCTATTGTGATGCTTCGGGTATGGGCATCATATGTGTATTAATGCAAGAAGGCCATGTAATAGCATATGCCTCACAACAGTTGAAGAGACATGGAGAACACTATCCTACTCATGATCTAGAGCTTGTCGCAGTGGTTCATGCTTTGAAGATCCGGCGCCATTATCTTCTGGGCAATACTTGCCATATTTATACGGATCATAAAAGTCTCAAGTACATCTTCACTCAAGCTGAACTAGATATGAGACAGTGGAGGTGGCTTGAACAAATCAAGGATTGTGATCTAGAAGTACATTATCATCCGGGAAAGGCAAATGTGGTCGCGGATGCGCTTAGTCGCAAGGAACATTTGTGTTATGTGTCGACTAGTTCGTTCGAAAGCACAATCTGCCAAGAAATAGAACGGTTGAATTTGAGTATGTTTCAACCCACACTACTAGTCAATCTGCAGTTGGAATCAACTCTAACTAACCAAATTGTGGAAGCTCAGAAGACAGATGCTAGAATTACTCATATTAAGGAATGTATGGTAGTGGATCCCACTATGTGTTTTCAACTTGATGACAAAGGTACTTTTTGGTTTAAGAATCAGTTAGTAGTCCCAAAGGTCCCAACATTGAGGCAACAAATACTTGATTAATCTCATGCCTCCCGGTATTCTATTCATCCTAGGAGTAATAAAATGTATCAAGACTTGAAATCGCGATTCTAGTGGACAAAGATGAAAATAGAGATTGCTCGTTATGTGGCTAAATGTGATGTATGTCAACGAGTGAAGGTTGTACATCTGAAGTCTGCTGGACCATTGCAATCATTGCCACTGTTAGAAGGGAAATGGGAGGATATCAGTATGGACTTTACCATAGGTTTACCAAAACATAAAAGGGTTATGACTCTATCTGGGTGATTGTGGACTGTTTTACTAAAGTCGCACACTTCTTACTGGTAAAGACTTTGTTGTAACACCTCAGGTGTTACCCAAGGCCCTGGCTCAAGGCCAGCACTCATGACCTATCATCACATGTGTTTAAGTGGAGGAGAGGGAACCCCAAAACCTTGGAAACCATGGATTAACTAAGAAATATTAATGACAAAAGCTTTACCCAAACATTTTGAGCAATTGTCACCTTGGGCAAAAGAGGTTAAACCCTAGACCCCTTAAAGCACTAGACTTCCAAGCAAGGGATTAGTGGGCAAGCTAATCAAATGGCCAATTCTTGTTTCTAATCCTTAACCAAAATTTAAGTACACTAATGTATCTACAAAAACAGTAAAGGAATCATTACAAAAAGGCCCCTTAACGACCCCAAATCCATTCTTTAAGTAGAGAGAACACTAGAGCTCTCTAATCTTCTCTAAGTCAAAAATAAACCCTAATCTAAAGATCAGGCGTGTTCACTTAGTAAATGGCGCCAAAACCACTTGGTCTGAATACCAAAAAGGAGCCAAACTACCTAAGGAACCCACTGGAAAAATTTGAACCCGAGCCAAAACCATTTGACACGATTTGACATCACTTTTGTCTCGGGGTGAACAGTGAGACAACCCAAATTTGGCATCCGCATATCTCCCTAGCCAGGGCATATCTCCCATTGGAACTCACATAAAAGAGATAGCCCTAGGTGCTAGGAAGAGGTCTACGCAGGATTTTTGCCAAGATTCGCACATTTGCGATCTCAACAAGCGTTTGAACAAGGGCAGAAACACACCTCCACCTGTTCGACGCGCCCTGACCTCGCTAGAGCACGCCCGGCGCCGGACCCCGCGCGCCCCACGCCGCACCAAGCAAAGCCTGTGCCACTGCCCGCGCCCGCGCCTATAAAGCCAGCCGAGGCTTCAACCGTACGCCCCCGCTCGCTCTCGACCTCGCCGGAGCGCAAGATCAGCGGTGTTTGCCCTGCACACGACGTCCCAGCGGCCGCCCGAGCACCCACCACCGTAGACCGGCCAACCGAGCCATTTCCAGCCCCGTCCGACCCTTGAGAGAGACTCTACGTGCCTCGATGAAACTCCCAGAGCAAGGAATCGAGCTCTGCCTCACCGGAGACACCGATTCAGGGTCACCGGACTTCACCAGATCGCCGGGGAGCGTAGACCGGGCTCCACGGTGAGCCTTTCTTCAATTCCTTGCACGGGTAGACTCCTTAGCACCCTGTGAAGGTTCTCGTGCCCTTGGATTGAACTATATCGTCGTGGATAGGCCGGAGCACCCGCCGCCGACGAGCTCGCCCGCCTGCGTACGTGGACCGGCCGATTCCGGTCATCACTGTCGTCGAGCCGTACCTCATCGTGACCGCAAGGACTTCCCGGAGCCAACCCCACCCTTCGCCGGACCTCCCTCATCGCCGGTAAGCCGCGCCGCCCTATTTACTTCCGCGGGTACTGTTCAAAAGGGGGGAGGGACCTCGGGGAAGAAGGAAAAGAAGTCAGGGGGGTTTTGAATGGTCAGAGACTCAGGTGAATAGTTGCGCAGGGGTATAAGTAAAAGGATTGTTTTAGGAAAAGCCCAGGGTCCTCGGTGTAACCTGGTTTTTCAGAAAATCTTTAAACATTATTCTTTTAAATACAAACAGAGCTTGTAAAATTCATAACTTCAGTTTTATTCAACCAAAATGAGTCAAACCAATTTTGCTAGGTTTTGAATAATGTGAACTACTTAGGAAAAATACAAAACCCCTAAGTGTTGTAGAAGATTTTGGAGTTTGGAATTAAATAGTATTCTGGCCAAAAGCTAAATAAAAGAAGGAAAAATAGTTAGACTGGGGTTAGGAAAAATCACAGAAGTACTTAACCACTCCCTAATCTGTTTAAAAATAGTACATTCCTCAGTACACCAAATTAAGGAAGGGTTTACCATATAAACTTATTTTGGCTCAAAGTTAAGAAAAATAGAAAAGGGGATTTAAAATAAGAACCAGGGGCAACCACATTTTTGCTAGCTCACTTATTTAACATAGTTTACTGGAAAGTTTTGTTAGACCCTCTGTTAGTACAAAAGAAATGCATTACCTTTTATTTTATGAAAACAATGAAAACTTAGGAAAATCTTGGAAAAATAAACCTGAGGAGAAACCACCCCAAGACTTGGAATAACTCATAATATGTTATTAAGAACCTAGGAAAAATGTAAGTTCTGTTGTTTGATATTTTTTAAGTAGTAAGTTAGTTATAAGTACCTTTTTGGCATTAAACTTTAGAAAATCACAACTAAATATTCATTAGGCCTTTTTCTATGATTTTTAAAACAAAGATCTATTATTCCCTAGGAATCTTGGTAAAAAAAGGTTGAACCAGAAACCCCACAGAAACTAGAGCTATAGTGTAAAGTGTCTTTTTATCCTTACTTTTGTTAATTTTGCACAAGTAGTATCTGAATTAATTTCAGCCTCAAACTTCTAGAATAACCCACAAAGGTAAATGCTTACCCACTGTAATTTTTATAACATTTTTGGAAAATAGTAACTGACCATGATAGTTCAAAAATGCTTAATAAGAAGTACAATAGGAAGGAAAAGGGAAATTTTGGGAGAAATAGATGGCGTACAACCAAAACCTTCCAAGGATCTCATGGAGCATAGTAATATAATTAAAGAGTGTGAGTTCATTCAAAATCTCAAAGGTGAAAGTATAGAACCCTTAAGTATACCCAAAAGAAACCCTAGAGTCCCACTAAACTTAGTACTACTTTACCATTCATAACCTTTACAATTTATCATGTCATTAATAAGCATATATCTTATTCATTGCATTCGATAGGTTGTAATCTCACTGACGGGGAGTACATCCTCATTCCGGAGCAAGGAGTTGCTCAGGAGGTAGTCCAGGAGCCAGCGCCAGAGTCTGCCATCGAGGATCTGCCTGCCCCAGCTTTGGAAGGCAAGCCCCGGTTTTATGCATAACCAATTCTATATGCTATTTTAATGCACTTAATGTTTGTAGGCTTGTACTGTGCACTTAAGTGTAGGAGTTGATTGAAACCTTAGTTGCATGAACTCAGGCTTTTCCCTTGTGATGGATACTAGTATGCTAGGTCGAGTAGCTGCTTCGATAACTAGGGATCTCGGTAGAAGTCGAGTGATTTTTCTAGCACTCGTGCGAGGTCAGGAATTGGTTGTATCCACGTTGATAACAGAATAATGATGGTCTGTGGACATGGATCCATGGGGATGCGTTGTCTACGAGATGAGTACAAGTGCGGTCACTGCACGACGGCAGTCGGGGTCAGTGAGGCATTGTACGCCAAGGCGGTGAGTCCTGATCTGTTGACGGGAAATCGATGGGGACGGTTGATGTGTGTGGGGACGGAGTGCCTCACCACGTTGTGTGTTTATGTTTACCTTGCAAGGATAAAAACTTGATTTGAATCGTCTGCTTCTCGCAGCTAATGAGACTGCTTGATCCATTGTACTGCATTGAGTAACAAGTGGAAATATGTTGATTGGCAAAAGATGTTGGTTGATAAAATGTTTGATACCATGTATGATTAGATAGCTTCACAATTAGTCTTAAGAGAGTCACACTAAAACTTGAAAAGCTAAACTTGATTTTAGACTCAGCTAGTGCTTTTTGGCAAACCAAACCCCTCAGCCAAACAGCTGCTTGTCTAGAGGTAGAGGAGTAGACTCCTCACACCGGGTAAGTCTAGCTGAGTATTAGTATACTCACCCTTCCTTGTGGCATAAATTTTTAAAGGTTCTTTGGAGGACATGGTTGCTAGAGTGACTTGGCCGTCCATCTTGCCACCGGGTTGGACAGTCGAGTGGGACCCTGCCTCAGCAGAGGAGGAGCATGAGGAGTGATGGGCCAGGCTTCCCCATCTCTCCATTTATTTACCGTTAGTTCTGTTCCGCTGCAATCCGAACAATGACCACTACTTTTGCTAAACTCCGATGATGTTGTAATAAATTTAATACTCCTTAATGTATGGTTTTATGTTTTATTGTATTTGCTCTATGCCTCACCATCGAGTGAGTACATGGTACTTGATCCTGTTACTGGCCTCGTCGGACTAGATCCGAGGGACTGACGTTTTATTCCCATTTAAGTGTGGTCTAGCCTTTGAGGTGGGACTTAGGCACTTAAGTTGGAATAATTCGGGCAGTTCTGCCACAGCTGGTATCGGAGCTTGTACCACCACAGAGGAATCAATAAACCATAATTACCATCCTTTTTGAAAAGTAAAACATGTTAGAAACCCATGTTGGATAGAGCGGTAAGGCAATAAGGATGAACATAGAGCGTGAAGCCTTAGGATAATGGGAGGGTAGCTAGGTGGCTAATTAAGTGAGCCCTACCGGCTACTGTAAGGGATGGAGATTTTCCCCTATTCCCTCTAAGTTGATGTGATGTCGTTTAGGACGAGCATGCATGCATCCTTTATTTAAACTACTTGGTAATTGGGTAAGAACTTTAAACACATGATAATGAAAGATTAAGTACACTCAGTGACCTTATCGTAACCTTCGATAGGCCAAGCTTTGATCCCCTTTTATTTTTATAATTCTTTTTCCTTTTTCTGCTTACGCTTACCCGTGCACAGATGACTTCTCACGGATCCTCAGAAGGAGGGAACACACATTCCCACACGGACGGACTTGCACGAGAGGGCTTTCCCCGCATCTTGTGGGAAGTGCTGCAGGGAGCCGGTTATACGATGCCTCCCCAGTATGTGGTGCAGTTGTTCGAGGAGCACCGGGTACCCCGCTGTAGGGTGAGGATGACCTTGGAGCCTCATCCCTTGCAGTCAGGCTCGCATTCGTTGGACTCCGAGTCTTTCGGATACCGGGCTGAAGACACCATCAAGGCCATTGCCCTCCACGGACTGACGACCTTTTGTGGCTTTCACCCCTTGGAGCTGTCCACTCACCCCATTGGTTTGTTCCCCACTGAAAAGGAGGACGACCCAATGTGGAAAGATCGAGTGGAGCATGCCAAGGATGTGTGGGCTCTTTACCCAGGGCAGACTGCTCACTTGACGGTGCGATGCATGAATGCCCTATACCGCCTGCAAGCGGTGCGAGGAGAGGCAATGTCTCAACTAATGGGCTTGTTGGAGGCTACCAAGATCACGCTGGATAATAGGGAGGAACTTGTGGTAGACCTATCCACTGAAATGGTGGAAAAGGACCTCCAGGTGGAGCAGATGGCCACCCGGATCCAAGAGCTTGAGGAGCTAGTGGGAGCCAGGGAGAACACCATTGAAGTTCTTGAGGATCAGCTGATAAACACTCAACAACAACTCGAGGAGGCTAACCAGCACTTGGATATGCACCATCAGGAGATTCAGGACATGGAGGCCGACGAGGATGTTGACATCGAGGGAGGAGTGGAGCCGGAGCCTGCATCCAGCCTGGACACTGCTGGCTCAGGGAGACCACCTTCACCCGAGTCAAGCGTTGCCTCGTTTGCTCACTAGGTTGCAGGGATAGTGTTAGAAGTGTGTGGCGGTAGAACTCCTCGAAGCTAGCTTAGCTTTTGCACCCTTGGGGTACTAGGCTAGATAAAGTTGAGTCTTTTGGGTCACTGATGTAATCATAACAAACTCTTTTGGAATTATGGACGGTGGATGATGTCAACTTTTAATTATGAAGGAAGTTTTATGTCATGGGGTATCTTTTATGAAATATGCAAAGAAATGTTGACATTTTGCAAACTTGTCCTTTTTGAATCTTTTACCACATGTGAACCCTGACATCACGCGTATGATATTAAGAGCATCCTAAATTTTCAGATGGCGGGAAGGGCGCGACGTGGACAGAATGAGCGCATTCCTCCACCACCGCCACCGCCTCCTACCATGCAAGAGTTGATGGCTCAGCAGAATGAGATTCTGCGACAGTTGGCTCAGCGTTAGCCGCCACCTCAGCACTATGGTGGTGGTGATCACCATCAATGTCCCCCAGCAGCAGCCACTTATCAGGAGTTCCTCAGCACTCAGCCGCCGTCGTTCACTCGGGCAGAGGATCCGCTTGATGCTGATGTATGGCTCAGGGTAGTCGAATCCAAATTCCCACTGCTAAATGGAGTTTGTTCAGATGTGGCTAAGGTCAGGTTCGCCACCCAGCAGCTTCGCGGACCCGCACGGATATGGTGGGATCACTTCCTCGCTATGCAGCCAGTTGACCACGTGGTGGAATGGAGAGAGTTCAAGGCAGCATTCAGAGGGCATCACATACCGGTAGGCATTATGGATTGCAAGCTTAATGAGTTTTTGGCACTTACTCAGGGGAACCGTACTGTGTTGCAGTACGCTCAGGCCTTCAATGACCTGTGTCAGTATGCAGGATATCATGCAGACACTGATGAGAAGAAGAGGGACAGGTTCAGGAGGGGCCTTAGTACTAAGCTCCGTGACCGTCTCAATACAGTCAGGGCCAACAGCTACAATGAGTTAGTCAACATGGCCATTTCCCAGGAAGACTGCATCACAGCCCGCCAGGCAGAAAAGAAGAGGAAGACCCCTGTGGCAGGACCTTCAGCTCAGCCTCAGCGCTTCAGGATTGTATCTGATACTCAGAACAGGGGACCTCAGCAACAGCAAGGACGTTGGGTGATCCGACCACAGCAGCAGCAGCAGGCACCCAACCGCTCTCAGCCCCTAGTTCAGAGGAACAATCAGCCACAGCAGCAGTACCGTCAGGCTAATGACAACAGATGTTTCACTTGTGGTAACACTGGGCACTATGCCAAGAATTGCCCCATGAATCAGCAGAGGTATGGACAGAATTTCAATCAGAATCAAGGCAAGTGGAAGAAGGTGCAAGTGAGACAAGGCAGGCTGAACTTCACCACCATGGCTGACATTCCAGAGGGAGCATCCGTCATGAATGGTATCTTTTCCATTTTGAATTATCCTGCAATCATTCTTTTTTATTCTGGTGCATCACACAGTTTTATCAGTGCAAAATTTAGTGCCAAGTGCCAGTTACCTTTCCATCACACCAATGGGGGTATTACAATCTCAACACCAGGAGGCAGGGTTGCCACCTATCAAATCAATAGGCATGTGCCTATAAAGTTTGGTAGTCTGATAATTAAAACCACCCTTCTCATTTTGGGATTGGATAGTGTGGATACCATATTAGGAACTGACTGGTTATCAAGGCATCAGGCAGTAATTGATATTGTAGCAAGGGCCATTGAGATACACTCCCCTACTTGTGGTGAGACTACATTATATTTGCCTAACCAGGGTTGTACCCGTTCTTGTGCCTTCACCCTGATAGGGTCACCCGTTGAAAGAATCCCAGTGGTCTGTGAATACCCAAATGTTTTTCCGGATGAATTACCAGGGATGCCACCCGACAGAGGCATAGAGTTTGCAATTGAGTTGCAACCCGGAACTACCCCTATATCCAAGAGACCTTATAGGATGCCTCCAGCAGAGTTGGCAGAATTGAAAAAGCAGTTACAAGAATTGTTGTACAAGAGATTCATTCGCCCAAGTACTTCCCCATGGGGATGTCCAGCCTTGTTCGTGAAGAAGAAGGACGAGAGTCTAAGATTGTGTGTTGATACCGCCCTCTCAATGCGGTAACCATCAAAAATAAGTATACATTGCCTCGCATTGATGTATTGTTTGATCAGTTGGTGGGAGCCAAGGTATTTTCTAAGATAGACCTTCACTCTGGCTACCATCAGATTAAGATCAGGGCCAGTGATGTTCCGAAGACGGCTTTCTCTACCAAATATGGGCTTTATGAGTACTTGGTGATGTCTTTCGGGCTGACCAATGCCCCGGCATATTTCATGTATTTGATGAACTCAGTATTTATGCCAGAACTGGATAAGTTTGTGGTGGTTTTCATTGATGACATTCTGGTATATTCAAGGAATGAACAGGAGCATACTATGGACTTGCATACAGTACTTCAGAGACTGCGCGATAATCGTTTGTATGCTAAGTTGTCCAAATGTGATTTCTGGCTGAAGGAAATAAAATTTTTGGGTCACACCATTTCTCAGGATGGGGTATCAGTTGATCCTGAGAAAGTACAAGAAGTGATGGATTGGAAGCCTCCTACCACGGTGCGGCAGATTCAGAGTTTTCTGGGATTGGCAGGGTATTATCGATGATTTATTCTGGATTTCTCCAGGATTGCCAAGCCAATGACTGAATTGTTGAAGAAAGGAGTGAAGTATGAACGGAGTCAGAAATGTGAGGATGCCTTTCATGCACTAAGGCAACATTTGACAACAGCACTCGTGCTAGCTCAGCCTGATAACACCAAACCCTTTGAGGTTTATTGTGACGCTTCAGGTACTGGATTGGGATGTGTCTTGATGCAAGACAACAGAGTCATTGCTTATGCCTCTCGAGCACTCAAGCCTCATGAGCAGAACTACCCCACACATGATCTGGAGTTAGCAGCCGTAGTTCATGCTCTGAAGATTTGGAGACATTATTTGTTGGGAGCTCATTGTAATATCTATACTGATCACAAGAGTCTCAAATATATTTTCACGCAGGCTGATCTTAATATGAGACAGAGAAGATGGTTGGAATTAATCAAGGACTATGATTTGGAAGTGCATTACCATCCGGGCAAAGCCAATGTTGTGGCAGATGCCTTAAGCAGGAAGGCCCAGTGCAACTGTGTGATTATGGACTCCAAGATCGCCACTCTGTGTGACGAATTGTGCAAGCTGAATGTGGAAGTTTTTTCCTCAGGGGCTTTGAATTACATCTCAGTGGAGCCCACCTTGCAGGAGCAGATAGTCATGGCTCAAATTGGTGACAAGGGTGTTCAATTCATTAAGGAAATGATCGAACAAAAGGTGGACAAATACAAATGCTTCCATCAGGACAGCAAAGGAATTCTATGGTTTGGAGACCGATTGGTTGTTCCTAAGAACCCCGAGCTCAGAAAGAAAATATTGGATGAAGCTCACCTTTCCAAATTCTCCATGCACCCCGGCAGTAACAAGATGTATCATGATCTCAGATCCTTGTACTGGTGGACCAGAATGAAGAGGGAAATTGCTAAGTATATATCTGAATGCGACACTTGCCAAAGAGTCAAGGCCAGTCATTTGAAGGTAGCGGGCACCTTACAGCCCCTTCCCATACCATCTTGGAAATGGGAGGATATTTGCATGGATTTTATTGTAGGATTGCCCAATACCTCCCGACATCACGATTCTATTTGGGTCATTGTGGATAGGTTGACCAAGACAGCTCATTTCTTGCCAGCGCATACCACCCACAAGACAGAGAAATATGCAGAAATCTATGTTGATCAAATAGTGTGTTTGCATGGAATTCCGAGAACTATTGTATCTAATAGAGGGGCAATGTTTGTGGCACGTTTCTGGGAGCAGCTTCAAAAGTCACTTGGAACCACTGTGATTAGAAGTTCAGCGTACCATCCTCAGACAGATGGTCAGACAGAGAGAGTGAATCAAATTCTCGAGGACATGTTGCGAGCCTGTGTGCTACACTATGGTAAAAATTGGGACAAGTGCCTTTCTTTGGCGGAGTTCTCATATAACAACAGCTACCAGTCCAGCTTAAAAATGGCACCTTTTGAGGCCTTGTATGGGAGAAGGTGTAGGACACCGCTAAATTGGTCACAAGCTGGAGAGAGGGAAATATTTGGACCTGACCTGGTACTTGAAGAAGAGGAGAAAGTCAGAGTCATTAAGAAGAACCTAGAAGCTGCTCAGGCCAGACAAAAGAGTTATCATGACAAGAGGAGGAATCCTCTACAATTTGAAGTGGGAGATCATGTTTATCTTAAGGTGTCACCGACAAAAGGTGTTCAGAGATTTGGAATCAAGGGCAAGTTAGCTCCTCGCTACATTGGGCCCTATGAGATCAAAGAGAATTGTGGACCTGTAGCATATCAATTGAAGTTGCCACCTCATCTGTCAGCAGTTCATGATGTATTCCACGTATCTCAGTTACGGAAGTGTGTCCGCTTACCCACGAAAGTGCTACTGAAACTAGAATTGGAGATAGAACCAGACTTGTCTTATCAAGAGCACCCTGTCAAGGTATTGGACCAAAAGGAGAGATCAACTCGGGCAAGGTCGATCAAGATGTATAAGGTTCAGTGGAGCCACCATTCAGTAGATGAGGCTACTTGGGAGAATGAGGATTTTCTACGTTCTCGCTTACCCGACTTTCTGCCCAAAGGAGTCGGTACGTAACCCAGAACCCCACCCCCACCTGCCCTTTGAATCTAAATATAAGAAAAACTTAAATGTTAAGGGTAAAGTAAGCTTTGAAAATAACTTTAAAAGGACTTCCTTCTGAAGTTGCAAAGAGAATGACATTCGAAGAGCAGTTAACTAGAGAAACTTGGCAAAAGGAAAATGCAACACACTAGCACACCTTCTTGGTACCCCTCTAAAGGATCCCTACCCAAAATCTCGGGACGAGATTCCTTTAAGGGGGAGGGCTGTAACACCCTAGGTGTTACCCAAGGCCCTGGCTCAAGGCCAGCACTCATGACCTGTCATAACATGTGTTTAAGTGGAGGAGAGGGAACCCCAAAACCTTGGAAACCATGGATTAACTAAGAAATATTAATGACAAAAGCTTTACCCAAACATTTTGAGCAATTGTCACCTTGGGCAAAAGAGGTTAAACCCTAGACGCCTTAAAGCACTAGACTTCCAAGCAAGGGATTAGTGGGCAAGCTAATCAAATGGCCAATTCTTGTTTCTAATCCTTAACCAAAATTTAAGTACACTAGTGTATCTACAAAAACAGTAAAGGAATTATTACAAAAAGGCCCCTTAAAGACCCCAAATCCATTCTTTAAGTAGAGAGCACACTAGAGCTCTCTAATCTTCTCTAAGTCAAAAATAAACCCTAATCTAAAGATCAGGCGTGTTCACTTAGTAAATGGTGCCAAAACTACTTGGTCTGAATACCAAAAAGGAGCCAAACTACCTAAGGAACCCACTGGAAAAATTTGAACCCGAGCCAAAACCATTTGACACGATTTGACATCACTTTTGTCTCGGGGTGAACAGTGAGACAACCCAGATTTGGCGTCCACATATCTCCCTAGCCAGGGCATATCTCCCATTGAAACTCACATACAAGAGATAGCCCTAGGTGCCAGGAAGAGGTCTGCGCAGGATTTTTGCCAAGATTCGCACGTTTGCGATCTCAGCAAGCGTTTGAACAAGGGCAGAAACACACCTCCACGTGTTCGACGCGCCCTGTCCTCGCCAGAGCATGCCCGGCGCCCAACCCTAGCGCGCTCCACGCCGCGCCAAGCCAAGCCCGTGCCACTGCTCGCACCCGCACCTATAAAGCCAGCCGAGGCTTCAACCGTACGCCCCAGCTCGCTCCCGACCTCGCCGGAGCGCAAGATCACTGGCGTTTGCCCTGCACATGGCGTGCCAGCGGCCGCCCGAGCACCCACCACCGTAGACCGGCCAACCGAGCCATTCCTAGCCCCGTCCGACCCTGGAGAGAGACTCTACGTGCCTTGGTGAAACTCCTATAGCAAGGAATCAAGCTCTGCCTCGCCGGAGACACCGATTCAGGGTCACCGGACTTCACTAGATCGCCGACGAGCGTAGACCGGGCTCCACGGTGAGCCTTTCTTCAATTCCTTGCACGGGTAGACTCTTTAGCACCCCATGAAGCTTCCCGTGCCCTTGGATTGAACTATATCACCGTGGATAGGCCGGAGCACCCGCCGCCAACGAGCTCGCCCGCCTGCGTACGTGGACCGGCCGATTCCGACCATCACCGTCGTCGAGCCGTACCTCGTCGTGACCGCAAGGACTTCTCGGAGCCAACCCCACCCTTCGCCGGACCTCCCTCGCCGCTGGTAAGCCGCGCCGCCCTATTTACTTCCGCGGGTACTGTTCAAAAGGGGGAGGGACCTGGGGGGAGAAGGAAAAGAAGTCAAGGGGGTTTTTGAATGGTCGGAGACTTAGGTGAATAGTTGCACAGGGGTATAAGTTAAAGGATTGTTTTAGGAAAAGCCTAGGGTCCTCAGTGGAAACTGGTTTTTCAGAAAACCTTTAAAACATTATTCTTTTAAATACGAACAAAGCTTGTAAAATTTATAACTTCAGTTTTATTCAACCAAAATGAGTCAAATCAATTTTGCTAGGTTTTGAATAATATGAACTACTTAGGAAAAATACAAAACCCCAAAGTGTTGCAGAAGGTTTTAGAGTTTGAAATTAAATAGTATTTTGGCCAAAAGCTAAATAAAAGAAGGGAAAATAGTTACACTGTTAGACTGGGGTTAGGAAAAATCAGAGAAGTACATAACCAATCCCTAATCTGTTTAAAAATAGTACATCCCTCAGTACACCAAATTAAGGAAGGGTTTACCATTTAAACTTATTTTGGCTCAAAGTTAAGAAAAATAGAAAAGGGGATTTAAAATAAGAACCAGGGGGCAACCACATTTTTGCTAGCTCACTTATTTAACAAAGTTCACTGGAAAATTTTGTTAGACCCTCTGTTAGTACAAAAGAAATGCATTACCTTTTATTTTATGAAAACAATGAAAACTTAGGAAAATCTTAGAAAAATAATCCTGAGGAGGAACCACTCCAAGCCTTGGGATAACTCATAATATGTTATTAAAAACCTAGGAAAAATGTAAGTTTTGTTGTTTGATATTTTTCAAGTAGTCAGTTAGTTATAAGTACCTTTTTGGCATTAAACTTTAGAAAATCACAACTAAATATTCAGTAGGCCTTTTTCTGTGATTTTTAAAACAAAGACCTATTATTCCCTAGGAATTTTGGTAAAAATAAAGGTTGAACCAGAAACCCCACAGAAACTAGAGCTATAGTGTAAAGTGTCCTTTTATCCTTACTTTTGTTAATTTGCACAAGTAGTATCTGAATTAATTTCAGCCTCAAACTTCTAGAATAACCCACAAAGGTAAATGTTTACCCACTGTAATTTTTATAACATTTTTGTAAAATAGTAACTGACCATGATAGTTCAAAAATGCTTAATAAGTACAATAGGAAGGAAAAGGAAAATTTTGGGAGAAATAGATGGCGTACAACCAAAACCTTCCAAGGATCTCATGGAGCATAGAAATATAATTAAAGAGTGTGGGTTCATTCAAAATCTCAAAGGTGAAAGTATAGAACCCTTAAGTATACCCAAAAGAAACCCTAGAGTCCCACTAAACTTAGTACTACTTAACCATGCATAGCCTTTACAATTTATCATGTCATTAATAAGCATATATCTTATTCATTGCATTCGATAGACTGTAATCTCGTTGACGAGGAGTACATCCTCGTTCCGGAGCAAGGAGTTGCTCAGGAGGTAGTCCAGGAGCCAGCGCTAGAGTCTGCCATCGAGGATCTGCCTGCCCCAGCTTTGGAAGGCAAGCCCCGGTTTTATGCATAACTAATTCTATATGCTATTTTAATGCACTTAATGTTTGTAGGCTTATACTGTGCACTTAAGTGTACGAGTTGATTGAAACCTTAGTTGCATGAACTCAGGCTTTTCCCTTATGATGGATATTAGTATGCTAGGTCGAGTAGCTGCTTTGATAACTAGGGATCTCGGTAGAAGTCGAGTGATTTTTCTAGCACTCACGCGAGGTCAGGAATTGGTTGTATCCACTTTGATAACAGAATAATGATGGTCTGTGGACACGAATCCATGGGGATGCGTTGTCTACGAGATGAGAAATTGGAATAAGGATTAACGTGCGGATACCTGTGTCAAGCGTTTGAACGTACTAAACATATGCCAAGAAATATGGTAAATCGGTAAGCCTAGTACCTGAGTGAACCTGCCCGTAGACTTTACCCCTCACGCGACCTGAGACGTGGTCTCCCATTCCGGTTATGGTGGGTACAAGTGCGGTCACTGCACGACGGCAGTCGGGGTCAGTGAGGCATTATACGCCAAGGCGGTGAGCCCTGATCTGTTGACGGGGAATCGATGGGGACGGTTGATGTGTGTGGGGATGGAGTGCCTTGCCACGTCATGTGTTTAGGTTTACCTTGCAAGGATAAAAACTCGATTCGAATCGTCTGCTTCTCGCAACTAATGAGACTGCTTGATCCATTGTACTGCATTGAGTAACAAGTGGAAATATGTTGATTGGCAAAAGATGTTGGTTGATAAAATGTTTGATACCATGTATGATTAGATAGCTTCACAGTTAGTCTTAAGAGAGTCACACTAAAACTTGAAAAGCTAAACTTGATTTTAGACTTAGCTAGTGCTTTTTGGCAAACCAAACCCCTCAGCCAAACAGCTGCATGTCTAGAGGTAAAGGAGTAGACTCCTCACACCGGGTAAGTCTAGTTGAGTATTAGTATACTCAGCCTTGCTTGTGGCATAAATTTTTATAGGTTCTTTGGAGGACATGGTTGCTGGAGTGACTTGGTCGTCCATCTTGCCACCGGGTTGGACAGTTGAGTGGGACCCTGCCTCAGCAGAGGAGGAGCATGAGGAGTGATGGGCCAGGCTTCCCCATCTCTCCATTTATTTACCGTTAGTTCTATTCCGCTGCAATCCGAACAATGATCACTACTTTTGCTAAACTCCGATGATGTTGTAATAAATTTAATACTCCTTAATGTATGGTTTTATGTTTTATTGTATTTGCTTTGTGCCTCACCATCGAGTGAGTATGTGGTACTTGATCCTGTTAGTGGCCTTGTCGAACTAGATCCGAGGGACTGACGTTTTATTCCCATTTAAGTGTGGTCTAGCCTTTAAGGTGGGACTTAGGCACTTAAGTTGGAATAATTCGGGCGGTTTCGCCACATTTGTATCCAACAAAGACTTATGTTGAACTATATATTGCTCGGATTATGAGTCTGCATGGTGTGCCTAAGACCATAGTGTCTGATCGAGGACCTCAATTCGTCTCTAGATTTTGGGAAGACTTCCACAAATCTCTTGATACTAAGCTAATTCATAGTTCAACCTATCATCCCCAAACCAGTGGGCAAACCGAAAGGGTGAAACAAATATTGGAAGATATGTAAAGGGCATGTGTATTAGCCTATTCCGGAAAATGGGATGAGTGCTTGCCAATGGCTGAATTCTCCTATAACAATAGTTACCAAGAGAGTATCAAGATGGCACCTTTTGAGGCTCTTTATGGTCAGCGGTGCAAAACTCCACTGAACTGGTCAGGACACGGTGAGCGGTTTTTCTTTGGGCCAAATTTAGTAAAGGAAGCGGAAGAGAAATTGAAACTTATCCAATAGCGTTTGAAGCTAGCACAACATCGTCACAAGCATTATGTAGATAAGAGAAGACAACCCTTGTATTTCCATGTTGGCAATTTTGTGTATCTAAAAATTTCACTTATGAAGGGAGTAACTCGTTTTGGCATCAAGGGAAAGTTGACACCATGATATGTTGGTCCTTTTGAAATACTAGCACAGTGTGGATCTGTGGCTTACAAAGTGAAGCTGCCTGAACATCTTTCGGCCATACATAATGTATTCCATGTATCCCAACTAAAGAAATGCCTTCAAGTACCTGACAAGGTGGTAGAAGCTTCTAATATTAATTTGGAACCAGATTTAACTTATTCCGAGCATCCTGTTAAGATTGTAGATCAACAAGAGAGGGTTACCCACAGAAAAAACAATCAAATTTCACAAAGTGCAATGGAATATGCATTCTGAAGACGAAGCTACGTAGGAATCTGAAGAATTTCTAAATAGTCAGTTTCCTATGTTCTTAGAATCCTGTAAATCTTAAATTTGTTGTAATCTATCTGTAATGCAAACCACCCGGGGCCCCACACCCCTGCCTTGTAACAAAAATAAGGAAATGAGATTGTGACGCGTTTCATTTTCCACTACTTAGCCACAAGCTTTAATCTCGGGACGAGATTTATTTTTAGGAGGAAAGGATGTAACACCCCTAGTGTTACCAAAACTAAAAATTTGGCTTGACATCGTTTGCACTAGCATTTCATTATGTATGATACACCTAGAGTGCATCCATTAGGTAAAAAAAATTCAAAACAAGTTGTGATGTGATGTCTTGAATTGATCCTTAACCCTAGGGTAGGGTGCTTACCCAAGGACTAGAAGCATGTGGGTGTGTGAGATAGCAATTTGATTATGAACTCAAAGGTTAGTGAAGATGTTCAAAAGAGACTAAACTTAGAGTGTTGGAGCGGCACATAAACCCTAGAACACTCAAACCCTAATAAGGACCCTAGAAACCCTAATTAGTGCCTTATGAGGTGACTCTAATTTTTATGCACTTTTGGACCAAAGTGCATATATCAAAGTGGTAGAGTAAAAAAACTAGGCAACTTTTATATTTGGAGATTTTTCATGTTTTATGGAACAGATTGGAGTAAATTGCAAAAAGGTCCCAAAGGAACCCAAATGCTTAACTCTGAAAAACAGTGATATTGTGCTGACTTTTGATCCCTGTATCTCTTGATCCATGGGGATTTTGCCATGGGGCACTACAACAAATTTGTAGAGCTATTAAAGTAGTCCAAGTTTGATTAAGGGAGTGAGCCTTAGAGTTGTACAAAAATTGGAGCAAAATGGCCTGGAAGTTGGGCTGTCAGTCGAGGGTTGGCCTGAAGGTTAGACTAACAGTGACATTAGATCAAGTTGAGAGCTGAATTGTGCTTGATTGAGTGGAGGTATGAACAAGAACCCTATAACAAAATTAAGGCTCACATGATGGACAACAACTTTTCTATGGTCGGCTTGGTAGGTTGTTGAATGAAAGTTGAAGAGAAATGACTCTGTCAGGCGCACTGAATGAACATTGCCATGGTACAGTACACTGAAGAAGATTCTTGGTGCAGTGTACCTCGCTGCCAGTGCTCGGGCACCGCGATTCGAGCTCACCGTGAAGATTCATGCACAGATCAAAGTGGATATTATCGGGCAAGTGAAAAGATCGTGACTACAGATAAATTTGTCAGCTGGCCACTGTAACCACTTGCTTCACGACCGGCCGAAATGTCCTCATCGGCGTCTGCTGCTCGCCACGAGGATGTCATGTGCTTGGAGACGTTACCACGTTGCAATAGGTTGTTGTGGACAGCCCATTTACCGCCTGGGGCCTTACCTCACCGAGCGCCACGACAGTTGCCCTCCGATGACTCACCTCCCTTCCGGCCGTGAGATCTTCTCATCCCAAATTCACGAAGCACTCACGTAGCTACTATAAATTAAAGGCTCTCCCTGATCCGCCTTCTGGTTATGCGCCTAGCGCACCCTTCCTCACTTCCAGTTACCCACTAGAGCTCACAAATTCCAGTTTTCCCCCATCGTGGTCATTTACGCTGCCGTCAGGCACCCAGCCGTGACCAACCATTCTCAGGTTCGTTCCTTCCCCTCTATGCCATGTGCTAGCATACATGAATGTTAGCATAGCTTGTCGGCCCAACCGATTGAATATTATCGCGATAGGGCATCAAGAACCTTACCTCGTCGCTGTAGAACACGTCTGAGAGCACGCTCCCATCGACCCACTTTCCCATACCCGCTCCGTTCAAATTCACGTGTGTACCCACCCTCTGGTGAATCAGTGAAACTCACCCTAGCTCCAATTTAAACACTATCATGTTTGGTTGTTCGGAACACGCTCACCGGAGCTCTAGCGTCGTTGTGGCCATGAATAAGCATCAATTAGGGTTGGACCAGTCCAATTAAGTGTGGGCATATGCTTGGGTAGGCTCATGCTTGGTGTCCGTGTGCTTGTTGTCTCATGGAGGGGTCACCGTCACCGGGAACCCACGAGTCCGGCCATGTATTCGACACGGCTCCGTCAAGGACCTAAAGCTGTGAAGAAACATAAGTCCAAGGGTCTTTGCGCAAATGTCAGTGAGACACGTAAATAGTACCTAGGGTTATTTACTGGTTGTTGGGGACTTGTTCTCAAATGCTATGAGTTAAGAACAAGGCAACACAAAATGTTAATGGTTAAAGTCCTTCGTCATTTGAAGCATTATTTCCCTTGGGATACAATGATCTTCAAACGAAGGTCATGAAGGACGTACCTTCATCATAGCAGTATAAATTGATGAAAGAAGAAGGATATGAAACATGAGAAATGAAATGAATAATCATATGACATCATTAATATATCTTTTCTATATCATCATGAATGAACATGTACAATATTGAATTACATTTATACCTTCGGCTTGACAGAAGGCAAAAGTCCAAGCGTGACGCACGAGTGAATACAAGTCAGTGTGAACAGTACGGGGGTATTGTTCACCTATTTATAGGCACGGGATGCAGCCCGGTCAAAATTACATTTATGTCCTTGATGACTAGTTACAATCATGACACAAATTATCATGGACTGATCGGTCCTTTCCTCTTTAAGTCGGTGCAGCCCTTCGTCTCAAGGCATGTCACTATGCCGAAGCTCCCTGGATCGTAGCTTTGGCATGTACCTTCGCGCTATGTTTGCTTATATGCCGATCTTTCGAAGGTGTTTCTGCTTAGAGGACCTTCGGCGAAGAAGCAGGCCCCCAATAGTAGCCCTTCGCGGTGCTAGATCGTTTTTCGTAATGAGCTTGATCCGTGAAAAATCTCCAAGGCTTCGGAATGCCGAAGGTTTGAAAAACACCTTCCCTAAGCTCGTTGCCGAGAAAGGATTGAAATATTTCGAGTGCGAGGTGGCCCACCACGCAGCGGGTACGAACGATCTGGTGATTCACTTCCAAAGCGCCGAGTTGTCCACCGTTCAGCGGGTGCGGGCGACTGTTCAGCGGGTGCGGGCGACTTGGCGATTCACTTTCCCACCTGCAGCACTATATAAACATACGGGTAGGTGTGTAGTTACCACAACATTCATTGCCATTGCACTATTGTACTGTTGAAAAATTTAACTATAGCCGAAGCTTTTTCACTGCATTCTCGAGCGAACCATCATTTTGAATTAGCTTCGTCAAAAGAGAGAGCTTCGTCAAAAATGTAAAAAACATCAGCTTCGTAAAAACCGCAAAAGATCCATCAGATGGCCAGAGTACGCTCGACTGCGAGGGTGACTCGTGAAGGAGAGGAGACTGAGGCCACCGAAACAGCTCCGGTTTCGGAAGTCATGAGACAATCGGGCTTAGTTGTAACAGAGGGAGCCATTGACAAAGGTGCACCTGCTGTTGAAGCTGAACAAGCTGATATTGAGGAAGAAAATGCTGATGAAGAAGAGGAGGATTATAGCATTTTGATCCCATCAAAACCCAGCCACCTTGATTTTGAGAAATCTATTGTATTTGAAGCCGACGTGCCCATGATGATGAAACTGGGCTACTTCGAAGAAGCTAAAAAGAAGCTTATTCGTTTTGCCGGAGAAGAAACCACTCCAACGCCGAAGGATGATGAAGTAGTGGTTTTCAAAAGCTTTTTCAGAGCAGGATTACGGTTTCCTCTGAACGAGATGATAGGAGAAGTTTTGGATAATTTTGAAATTTATCTTCATCAGCTGACCCCTAACGCTATCATTAGGCCTAGCATCTTCATCTGGGCCCTTCGAAGCCAAGGGATGGACCCAAATGCTGAAGCTTTCCACCGAGTTCATGAGTTGCATTACCAAACGAAGGCCAGAGAAGACAGACTACATGAAAATTTTGGTTGTTATAACTTCGCGTATCGCAAGGATACGAAGGCTCCGGTCCACAGCTATCGCACCAAGTGGCCAACCAGCTAGAAGAGTGAGTGGTTTTATATTAAGGCCGATGAGAAGAAAAGAGGGAAACTGATGACGATGGTGATGAGCCCGCTGTCTTTAAGCTTTGGAATGACCAGGCCTTTGTGCAACATGAATCCAGGGTCAGCATGCCAACTGTCTGTATCAGAATTCAGGGTGGTGGCTGAACAAATCAGTACTAGAGATCTAGTTCAAGAATACTTGGCTAACAGGATGTCTCCGACGTTAAGTGAATTTAGCATGCCGAAGCTAAAGGGAACGAAGAAGACACTTGAGCTTGTGCGATTACCTTATCGCTTTAAGTTTGAGAAGCAGTTCAAGGAGCCCTGCCAAGAGTGGCTAGAAATTATTGAGACAATGTGCAATGAAATTTTGGGAAACTACACCAAAAAAGAAGATCTATTAATGACTGCAGCCTTTGGCACCCGACCAAAACGAAGGTTGAACCGAGTAATGGATGCTTTAAATTTTGAATACCCTGATTATGAGTGACTCAGCAAGGGTGCCGAAGGGACAAAGAGAAAAAGGGTTGTCAGCGTTCTGAGCAGGCAGGCTGCTAGAATGGTGAAAGAGGATGAAAAAACTCTAAAGAAGAGGAAATCCAGTCCCGAGCCGAAAGCGGTGACTTCTAAGAAGAGAAGAGCTGCAACTCCAGAGTCGAAGGTGGCTGAGATGGAAGAGGAAACTCCTTCAACACCTTCTGTTGCCGAAGTAGAAGAAATTTTAAAGGTAATGACTGAATCCTTACCTATCAAGCTGCTAAGTCCTCTGGGACCGCATCTAACGAAGCTTTTACAGAAGAAGGATGAACCTTCGACAACGAAAAAGGTGATTGGGCCTAAAAAGCGAAGAATTATTACTGGTATGCGAGCTATTGAGGAAACGCCACCGTCGGCCTTAGCATCAAAGATGACACCAGCTGCCGAAGCAGGTACTTCTACCGAAGCTGCGGCCGCCGAAGCTAACAATCTGGAGAGTACGTTATCTGCTATTGATAAAGTGCTCTTGGATATGGCCGCAGAGGAGACTGCTATGGCTACAGAAGAAGTCATGGCCGCAGTGTGACAGAACCTCCCAAGTCATTAGGCCCACCTACAGTTGTCCTTGTCCAATGGACCTCAGACAACCCTGCAGGTGCACCTGATCACTTGACAAATTCGGTATCTGAATTCCTTACCTTGCCCAAGAGCGTTTCACCCGTCACGCAGACATTACAATACATCGGAGGAACGAGAATGTGGAAGCAATTACAATAACTTACTTTATATTAAAGTAAGAAAGAGTTGTATTATTACAGACCAGAACAATATAAGAGTGTTGAGTATTATTATTACATAACCTGGGAGGCAAAAACCCCTCCCGATAAACAGTAAAAAGTTTTTCTTAACGGAGGACCCTTCCTCCCGCAGCTTCAGTCTTGATTTTCTTCTTTAGGTACCACCTTAGAACAGAAGCAACAGAAATTTGCTGCTTCTTCACCGAAAACAACATGGGACAAAGCCCTGAGTATGAAGTGTACTTTCGCAAGTCTTACCCGTCAAAATAAAAGACTTTCAAGGATATGCTAGCCTTTAGGAGTCAAGGTATGGCTTATCAATAATCAAAGACTCTGTTTGCAGAAATGCTTACTAATAGTGGATCCTTAAAAGTCTAGTTTTATTAGCAAGTTACGTCATTACCTGAGTTCTAGAGTTCTTTCTACCCTAGTTCAAGCACTTGACCTATACTAGCCAATTTCTTATCACCCCTTTCTTATTCACTGGAATGCTACATGTAGGGCAGTGACCAGGTCTTCATGTCCGCGAAGTTACGGCAATCCGAATCGATTATACTCAGCTGAGGATCTCCAATCACATGACATATGTAGCACTTAACCCTTGCATATGTCAACTTGCCATCGGGGTTCTTAAGACCAGATCAGGTTCACGCCAACCGAGAGCACAGATACACCACCGTCCAGCCTCTTGCCACGGAGGGTACACTCTACTCTCGCCATCTCTTCACTCCCATTGTGTGTTATCTTATTCTGGTATTAGTCTGCCCGAGGCAAAGCTTACCCATGACGAGGCACGTGACCAGTTAAAGGGTCCTCGATCATCAAGCCTACATCGAGAAGGTCCTTAATCGACTCACACGGAGACACTACACCGGGACTCTCTTCTCGTGCAAGTCACCCGCCCGGTCTCAGCTTTATCATTTCAAACCCAAAGTTTGGTACCTGACAGAGGTACATCTTTTCCAATGTTGAACCCATCATGGCCATGATGGATCCACCATCAAGTTTTATTTTTGAAAACATCCCACCCACTTTGAAGCATCATCTTTTGTGAAAACAAAACATTTTGTTTTTTTAGAGCAAAGCTAAGCATAAGAAAAACCTTTTTGTAAAACAGGGGATTAAGGAGAAAGTAATCAAATCCAAGGTAGGAAATGTAGCAACTGGTTTAGCACACAACTCCTATCACCTAATGCATCAAGTAAGTGAGAAAGATTTTAAAATAGCAAGGAGGTGGCAAATGCACCGGGGCTTGCCTTGTGTGACAGGTGAATCAGGCTCTGCTCCACAGATATCAAAGTAAAAGCAGTTTGTTGCCTGAGGTTCTTCAGGTGGTGGTGTAGTCCTTGCTTCTTCAACTTCTATTTCCTCCTCGTTTTCTATATATAGCCATATATAATCATGAATGCTCATGTAATGCTCATGAAAATGCAAAGATAATAAAGGTATAATATCTAATGTCTTGAATATAACTTTCCTTCACGGATCTCCGGGAAACTAGGGTTTTTGGAGTCTATAGTGAAGTTCATAAGGCAGGGGACTAGGGTTTTGGGTTCTAAGTACCAAACATGGTTCAAATAATACCAAATTTTACCCAAGGCTTCTAAATAATATTTAAAGTTTATCTAAAATGTTTGGTGAATTTTGGAATGATTAATTACTCTCTAAAATTCCAGAAGTATGGGTTTTGGCTATTTTAAATATCCCAAAATTCCCTATTGGAACTAAAAATCATGAATCTATTTTTATTAATTACCATAGAAAATTAGGAGCCTAGCAAAATTGGTTTGGTATTTTTAGCATTTTTCTATAATTTTCTAGGAATTCTCTAAGTCCAGAAGAAAAATAAAAAGAAAAAGATGCTACAGGATTGGGCTCATTTCAGCTCGTGACGGCCCAGCAAAGACAGAATTCGGCCGCGCGCGTGCCCGCGCTGTCAGTTTTGCGCAGGGAACCCTGACGGTTTGAAATTTCTATAAAGAGTCCTTCCTGCTATTCCTCTGTCTCGCTGACACTTGCAGAAACACCCCCGCGCTTTCACCTCTTTACATCTCGTAGTCCACGACGGTGAACGGCGGGGAACCGAGCTCCAACGAGCTCATACCGGCCGGATCACTCGATGACCGGTGCTCTACTTCGGCTGAGACCTAATTCAAGCCCTAACAAGAGTTTCCCCTCAACTAATTTCATTAACGGAGCTCTAACACGCTCTGTCCACGGTGACAGCGGGTACCACGGGCAATCGAACGCGTTCCCGGCGATCTAAGGGGTCCTAATCCAATTGGCGGGGTCGGGGAGCATCAGGGACACACCAGAACACTAAAACGAAAGGGCAGAGGGTACGAGCGGACCTGAGATGAGCTAGCCACGACGAGGTCTCTTTCACGGTGGTGCAAAGCAGATTTGGGGGAAATTTGGAATTGGCGAGCTCTGGTGAACAATTGGAGGCACGGCTAGGTGGCTTGGTGCGTGACTACCCTACGGACCCGTCGGTGTGCTCAATTTATAGTGTGCTTGAGCGGTGGTGTTTAATTTGGACGAATTGCACTGGCGGTCGAGAGGGGAACCGAGTCACTGGCGTGGTGATTCGTGGCCTTCACCGTGGCAGACCCACCGGCGATGAGCCAGGACTATAGAGCGGTTTATGGTGACTCACCGCGACGTGGTAAAGTGTCGAGGCACGTAGCCTGGCCGGATAATGGTGAACGCCGGTGATGCCAGCGCGATTGACCATGATGGGACACGACGGCCGGTGAGAACAGTGGCCGGAGTTTATCTACAGCGCGATATTTCTTACCGAGGAGCGCTATCTGTGTTCGACCGGGCGTGAATCACAACACCGGTGTGGATCTGGGCGCAAGATCACCGGCGGCGAGGGGGGTGAATCTGCGATCTCTTTCAGTCACTATACAATGGAATCTCTATTCAATGCGCCTGACAACCCAATTTGCAAGGCCTAGATCTCAAATCTTTTCATGACAACTTGCTAATCTGCCTGTAACAAAGTTGTTGCCTGATGATCCAGCTACATTCTTGCTATAGAAACCATAGCCAAACACTTACTGGATCATGGTCGAATCCTAGTCCAAAGATTGCCCAATCTCATTGTTAGTTTGAAGTCAGACCTAGGGCAGTCTGACAGCCCGACTTTGGGCTCATTTTACTCCAAATTTTTCATGTGACCAAGTCTTAATCCCTATAGCAAAGCTGTTCTCCTTTAGTAGTTTTACAAACTTGATGCGTTGACCCTAGGCAAATTCTTAATACTTTTGGATCTACAGGGCCCTAAAGTCAGCTCTATTCCACTGTTTTCAGACTTAACCATTGGAGCACTAGGGTGGACTTTTTGCAAATAAGCCCAAAACTTATGGTTTCATTTGCAAATCTCAAAATATGTGAACCATATGACTAAAGATACTCTATTTCCATGATTTTTGCACTTAGGTCCAAAAGTGTGCACATTTTGCAGATAACCCCCTAGGGTTTCAGTCCAGGGTTTTCCATGGGTCTATTTATGGTTTTTGGTACTTCTAGGGTTTGGATATCACTTATGTTCATTAATGGTGACATTTTATGATCATTACTAATAAGTTTTGAAGTTTTCTTTTGTTTAGGCTTTGTTTACTCTTTTAAGCCTAGTCTAGGGTTAAATACTGTACCCTAGGGTTTCACCCATGAAATGTCACATCAATACAACTTTGTTTGAATTTTTTTGCCTAGTGAATGCATTCTAAGTGTGACAAACACATGATATGCCAATGCTTATGATGTCATGCTCAAGTTTTAGTGGCAGTAACACCAGGGGTGTTACATCCTTCCCCCCATAAAAGAATCTCGTCCCGAGATTAGAAGTCCTAGAGCAAGTAATGGAAAAGGAAACATGACATAGTTTTATTTCCTTATTTTTGGTACAAGGCAGGGGTGGTATGGGGTTCATTCCTCTATTACAACAAATGTATGCATCTTATAATTTACACGAAGCTAAAAAGCCTGGGAAATTCTTATCTAAAAAGTCTTGAGTTTCCCAAGTAGCTTCATCTTCTGTGTGTTGGTTCCACAGTATCTTGTAAAACTTGAGAGTTTTCCTTCGGGTAATCCTGTCCTTTTGATCCAAGACTCAAACAGGATGTTCTGAATATGTCAAGTCTGGTTCTAAGGCAACATATGTTACTTCAATGGTTCGATCTGGGACCCGAAGACACTTCTTCAATTGGGATACATGGAACACATTGTGCACTGCAGACAATGTTTCGGGTAACTGGAGTCGGTATGCCACTGGTCCATATCTTTCAAGGATAGGAAAAGGACCAATGTACCGGGGTTCAAGCTTCCCTTTTACCCCGAAATGTGATACAACCTTCATTGGTGAAACTTTCAGGTAGACATAATCTTCAACTTGAAAGTGCAAGGGTTGACGTCGCTTGTCTGCATAACTCTTTTGTAGAGCTTGGGCTTTTTCAAATTATGAATTATTCGTTGAACCTTTTCTTCTGTTTCCTTTACCATATCAGGCCTGAAGAAACATCTTTCACCCGGTTCAGACCAGTTTAACGGAGTACGACACCGTCGTCCGTACAAAGCTTCAAAGGGTGCCATTTTGATGCTCTCTTGATAGTTATTATTGTACGAGAACTCCGCCAATGGTAAGCATTCATCCCATTTCTGTGGAAATTCTAGAGCACAGGCTCGCAACATGTCCTCAGGTATTTGATTCACCCTCTCAGTCTGCCCACTAGTTTGTGGATGATAGGCCAAACTGTGGAGCAACTTGGTACCCAAGGATTTGTGAAGTTCTTCCCAGAATTTGGATATGAATTGAGGTCCACGATCCGACACTATGGTCTTCGGAACATCGTGCAAACTGAGAATGCGAGCAATGTACAGTTCCGCATATGCGATTACTGGATACTTTACTTTGATTGGGAAGAAGTGGGCAATTTTTGTAAGTCGATCAATTATAACCCAAATAGAATCATATCCTTTTGCTGTCCTGGGCAATCCCACAATAAAGTCCATGCTTACATCCTCCCATTTCCATGTTGGTATAGGTAAAGACTGCAATGGGCCAGCAGTCTTCATATGTATGGCCTTGACACGTTTGCAAGTGTCACATTTTGCCACATAGCGTGCAATTTCAATCTTCATCTTTGTCCACCAATAATGGTGTTTTAGATCATGATACATCTTAGTGCTTCTGGGATGAATAGAATAGCGACTAATATGTGCTTCATCTAAAATTTGCTGGCGGATCTCATCATTCTTGGGCACAACTATGCGGTCATTAAACCATACAACACCTTGATCATATCTTCTGAAGCAGTTGGCTTTACCGGCCTCTATTTTCTCAAGAATGTGTTTCATACCCTCATCCTCTCTTTGTGCATCAATTATCCTTTGCAGGAGGACTGACTCAAGTTTTAAGTGATTTGAAGTTCCATGTTGAATCATTCACAGGTTCAACTTCTCCATTTCTTGGCGTCAGAAGTCTTCATTGTAAGACAATGACATAAATCCTTGCGACTTAACGCATCTGCCACTACATTAGCCTTGCCTAGGTGATAATGAATCTCCAATTCATAATCTTTAATCAGCTCAAGCCATCTCCTTTGCCTCATATTCAACTCTGATTGGGTAAAGATGTACTTCAGAAAGTAGTTAGATAAGAAGAAAAGAAATTTTCTAGATAAGTTTTTGAAAATTCTTTTTGAAAATGTCTCATAACATCTGCAGAGATGGGCTTCGCTTCGATACCAGCTGTGACAGAACCTCCCAAGTCATTAGGCCCACCTACAGTTGTCCTTGTCCAACAGACCTCAGACAACCCTGCAGGTGCACCTGATCACTTGACAAGTTCGATATCCGAATTCCTTACCTTTCCCAAGAGCGTTTCACCCGTCACGCAGACATTACAATACATCGGAGGTACGAGAATGTGGAAGCAGTTACAATAACTTACTTTATATTAAAGTAAGAAATAGTTGTATTATTACAGACCAGAACAATATAAGAGTGCTGAGTATTATTATTACATAACCTAGGAGGCAAAACCCCTCCCGATAAACATTAAAAAGTTTTTCTTAACGGAGGACCCTTCTTCCCGCAGCTTCAGTCTTGATTTTCTTCTTTAGGTACTGTCGGTGTTTTGGATCCGACCGCACACCCGGGGTTGCCCCTCAAGGTGTTTTTAGGAGTAGGACAGTGTCGACAACTGTAGCAAAATGGTTCGTGCCGATTGCACGAGGGACAGTGGACAAAGTTTACAGGTTCGGGGCGCTTAGAGATGCGTAACACCCTACGTCCTGGTGAGTATGCTTGGTGAACGTGGTTACAAGAGAGCTCTCTGGATTGAGAGTATAGAGAGTTGATGTGGGTGGCTCAGTAGTAGGGTCGATCGTTCTGAAGGGATGCCCCCTAGGCCTTATATACTCGGCCGTGGGGCAATACACGTGGATATGATAACAACGTGTAGCTAAAAGATAGTGAACTGTTTGAGTTTATCTCCCTGTAGTTCTGCCGACTTATCCTCGCATGGCTCCGTTGCATGGGGGCTCCAGCGCGGGAAAGTCGGATCTCTGTTGTGGTCGCTCGCTCGACGTTGTGGGTCGTCCGGGTTTGCACCAATCCGGCCTCATGTCGATCTACTTTGCTGGTTGTCTCTCCCCAGGCCCACGAAAGAATGACCTTACGATTTATTGGGCCCTTGGGCCTTTCGTGAGGTCTTTTACTCTTTTAGTGGACCCGGGGGATATCTATCCCCCACAAGCCCCCGATCTTTGGGTTAATTTAGAGGTAATCAGCCAAAAGATCCCAGGTCCAGCTTGCATGTGATTTGAAGAAAATGACTTCTTGTTGTCTTCTCCTGTTTTGATCACTCGTAGACCGAAGCCTTGTTTCGTGCTTGTGCCTTAGAGGTCGGCATTTCAATTTGTAGGATTCTGAACTTCATTGGGTGCACCGGAGGTGCACCCAATTGGTGTAGCCCCCGAGCTTCGAGTAGATTTTAGAAAATAATCTACTCGAAGGTCTTCCCCAGAAATTATTTCCATTTGTGCTCCTGCGTTTTGGTTGAGGGCTGGCCTTTTAATCTTGTCCCACGCCTTAGAAGTCGGCACTATCTTGGCTTGGAATGATGATCCATGGGGTGCACTGGAGGTGCACCCAATGGGTGTAGCCCCCGACCTTCAAATGGATTTTTGAGGATAATCCATTCGAAGGTCTTTCTTTTGTGTCTCTTTGCTGAAAATTATCCTTTCTGTTTGTAGAAATTGGCATGAAGCTATTCGCATTATGCTTTGGAGGTCAGCATTACGTCATCAATATTTTGCTTCAGAGGTCAGCATATATTTTGTCTTTAGCAGCCGAGTTCGCAATCCATCCATATCTTGCTAGGTAGTGCAATTTATTTGCTCTGCGACTGATTGGACGTTTGATGGACGTTTTCTGTCTAGTCTTCACGTTGCTTCTGTCGGCCATATTTTGTACTTCACTGGCTATATTTGGCTTTCCTCTGATCCTTACTGATATCTCATTTTTGTCTTGAGGTATTCACTGCGTGCCCTGCACAGATGTGACTGTTTTGAAAAATATACTGATAATTCCTGGGCGTCCCCCCCCCCAATGGGTGTGGGCAAGGGATGGCTTGGTACGTTGAGTGTTTTAGCCGGCTGCTTCTGAGTAGTAATGTGATGTGACGGCGGGTGTAATCATATCCTCCGCGCTGTTGACTAGAGTCCCAATGGGTGTTGTGTTGCGTGAAATGGCGTCAGCCACCTGACGTGTCTTCAGACGGGTTGAAGTGCTTATTGAATGCTTTGCGACTGTTCAGTGACCGCGGTTGGAGGTGAGCGGTTGCCTTCTCCTTCTATAAATAATGCCGTTGTCTCTCTGGCTTTTCCACATCTCTCGCTGTTCTCTGTTGCTTCCCTTTCTTCTCTCCCTTTTGGTTCCACCATGGGCAAGAACAATAAGCGCAAGCGTGAGCCAACTCCTCCATCGGAGGAGTTTGGTGACTCGGAGTACTCAGAGGAGGAGTTCTCCTCTGAGTCTGAGGGGTCTCCGGCTCCCATCCCCCTGCGTGAGTCGTCTAACAACTCAGACGACTCCCAGGGGCTCGCGGCGGAGGTCTGGACGTACATCCGGGCCGTCGAGCGCTCTGGGCTCGAGGGCTCGGATGAGTCGGAGTACTCCTCGGATGAGGAGGACTCGGACGGCGGTGGCGATGACGAGGACGACGACGACGACGATGACGACGACGATGGCGATGGTGACGGTGATGGCAGCGGCAGGGGCGGGCGGCGGCGGCAGCAAGGACGGTGATGGCGGCGGCAGCAGGGGCAGCAACCGGGGCGACAACAGCAGGGGCAGCACCAGAGGCGGCAGCGGCGGCGGCAGCAACAGGGCCAGTGGCTAGATGCCACTGGTCTTTTAGATATTAGTATAGTATAGTTAGAATAATGTAGTAGTAGTGTAGAGTAGTATAGCGTAGTGTAGTAGTAGTAGCAGTAATGTAATGTAGTAGTAGTAGGGAAGTATCAACTCGTAAAGAGTTGATTTGTAAGTATGTTATCTTCCTTCTAATGAAAGAATGATGTTGGCTTCTCCTTTATGATTGTCCTGCTCATTTGTGAAGCTGATTCCTTTGAGACAGTAAATGAATAACTTGGGGATCAAACTGATGCTTTCAGAAATAGCTGCCGAGTAACTTGTAGACGGTGTCGGCGCTTAAGAGGTAACTGCCGAGTGACCGAACACAGTATCGGAGTTTTAGAGATAACTGCCGGGCGACTTGAGACAATGTCAGAGGGCGACGTCAGCGTTTTAGAGGTAACACCGAGCGACTGAAGGGCGACGTCGGCGTTTTGGAGGCAACGCCGAGCAACTGATCACTATATCAGCGTTTTAGAGGCATCGTCGAGTGATTGGAAAGCGACGTCAGCATTTTAGAGGTAATGCCGAGCGACTGAACACGATATCAGCGTTTTAGAGGTAACGCCAAGCGACTGGAGGGCGACGTTGGCGTTTTAGAGGCAACGCCGAGCAACTGAGCACTGTATCAGCGTTTTAGAGGCAACGCCGAGTGATTGGAAAGCGACGTCAACATTTTAGAGGTAATGCCGAGCGACTGAACACGATATCAGCGTTTTAGAGGCAACGCCGAGTGATAGCAGGCCACACGAGCCACTTTGAGGATGATAGCCGAGTGATGAGGTGGCGCACCGGTGTTTTGGAAATAACTGCCGGATGACCACGTGGCACGGCAGTGTTTTGGAAATAACCACCGGGTGCTGACTGGGCACTTTTTGAAACGGTATCTGGCTCGGGAATATCCCATACGTGCTGCGCTTTTAGCCGCCTTTGCTTTCCGTGCCCTAGTTCTTGCTTTCTCGGTTCCGAATCCTCTCTGCTATTCGCCTCCCACTCCGCTCGCTGGTAGAATCGAGATGGCGCCCAAGAGGAAGACCTCGAGTTCATCTGCTATGGTGATTCCTCCAATCGACCCCAACAGCCAGTTGCCTTTCGCAGGTAACCACATGTCCGTCATTTCTGAGCCTGAACTTCTCCACCTCGTATCCATCGGGGTTCTTCCTCCGCGGGAACTCTGTTCCTGGCGAATTTGCCATGGGTTTACTGTTCCGACTGAGGATACCCATGAGTCCGTTGTTTACGCCCCTTTCCTTCTCCGCGGCCTTGGCCTTCCCATTTCTCCCTTTTTCCGCGGCCTCCTTGATTTCTACCATCTTAACTTGACTCATTTGAACCCCAATTCAATCCTGCAAATCTCCATTTTCGTTCATTTATGCGAGGCCTTTCTTGGCGTGCTGCCGCATTTCGGTATGTGGAAATACTTGTATCATTGTCGCCCTGGGATGGACGGGGGACAACATCAGTTGGTTGGGGGTGCCAGCTTGGAGATGCGCCGCGGGAGGAAGACTGAATATCTCGAGATCCCTCTCAAGGACAGTATCAAGGGATGGCGCTTGGAGTGGTTCATAGTTGAGAATTATGGGAATTCTCTCCCCTCCCGGTCGGGAAGACAGCCGGACGTTCGCACCCCAAGCTGGACCGAGTCTCCCACAGATCAGGAGGTAGCTGAGGTAGGTGTGTTGCTAGCTGAAGTTGGACTGCTGAAAGAGAGGGGTCTGACTGCTGAGGCCGTGGTTACTGATTTTGTTTTCAAGAATATTCAGCCATTGAAAGACAGGGCATACCCAGCTTATCTGTATCGAGGGCTAGCCGACTCAACTCGGGTTACCAACAGAAGAATTCCCTCTGCAGACTTGGTGAGCCGACTTGAGATGATCCTTAGGGGCAAAGTGTCAAATGTTGGTGCTCCAGTGGCATACTCGGCCTGGAACCTGCCTCCTCCCAAAGCCTTCACCCTTTTTGTGTCGAATCCACCTGTCACTGATGGCAGTTCGGGCCTTAGAGTGCGACCCTCTGCTGATGAAGTTAGTGCCTTGGTTGCTACGCTTGGGGAGATTCCTGATGATGAACGACAGGTCCATTTTGAGGTGCCCTTGAACCCTAGTGATGCAGAGATAAGTGCTATGCTTGATTTGCTGGCTGAGGATTCTTCCGACGCTGCTCCTGCTGGGGCGTTGGTAGTGGCGCCCCTCCCAGAGGCTGATACAACTTTGGATACTCATAAGCCTGTCAATACTCGCCCGAGGCGCCCTTGCCGAGCCAATCAGCCTGATCCTTCTGCTGATGAGCAAAAGAAGAAAAGAAGACGCCTCCGGCGAGTATCCAGTTTGGATCGGGACGCTGGTACCTCGGTTCCTGCTACTGAAGAAGTGCCTGCGACTGGATTTACTGATGCTGACCCCAATGGGTGTACCCAATCTGCTGCTGATCCCAATGGGGGTGCTGCTTGTGTTGCCAATGTGGATGACGAGGAGGAAGAAGATGAAATTCCTTTGACTCAGAAAAACAGTCGGCAGCTCATCGCCAGCGGCGAAAGTAGTGGAGTTCCCTCTCCTGCTTTGTCTGCCCTCATTGGTCTGCAGGAACTGTCCCTGGCCAACTTTGATCAGACTCTTGAGGATATGGTCCCAGAGGATTTGTTATCGGAGCCAGTGGATGATGGTGCAATGGAGGTTTGCGCTGACGTGCCTGATGCTGGGTTGAGGTCATCCCGTGCCTCGTCGACCTTAGAGCGCGATCTCAAGGGTCGAGAGACTAACTTGGATCGTCCTGGTCCTATGGAAGTAGCTGAGGGCCCGTCAACCTTAGAGGTGGCTACTGCAGAGAACTTGGACCCCAAGGATGATGCTGACACATGCCCAGCCCCCGAGGATGTCGCCGGAGATGACTTGGCTCGGGTGGGGAGTGTAAGCCACTGCCCAGCCCCCGAGGGTGCTGCCGGGGATGATCCGGCTCAAGTGGGCAGTGCAAACTATGACCCAGCCCCCGAAGTTGCCCGAGCGGGGTCTCCCTCCTGTACTTCCATGGACGTTCATGCAGGATCTCCTCCACACTCTGGCTGTATGGTGGTAGCCCAAACCTTGGACCAGGGAGTCGCTTTAGAGGGCAGCGTCCCCGCTGACCGAGTGTTTGGCTCTGTTGAAGGCACCGAGCTGATTCCTACTGGTTCGTTGCAAGCTGCTTCGGGTGGTGGCCTTACGCCTGATTATCAACTGATCTCTCCTGATTTGGGGATTCCTTCGTTCTTTTCCAACCTCCAGGTACTGTGATGTATTTCAGCTTGATTTTCACATTGCATGAACTGCTGTCATTACACTCATCTGTTCTCCTCATCAGGCTTTGGTGGATGGGATGGCTAGCCAGCTGAGGCTACAGGGTGCTTCTGTCCCAGAAGTAGCTTCGTCTCTTGCATGTTGGAATCCAGTGTCACTTCAACATCGCGTCTCTGAATTGGAGGCAACCAACGCTGGTTAGTGCTTTTTTACTTCTCTTTGCCTTCACTGTGGACTGCTTTACATTCTGACCCCCTTTTGCTTGATTATCTCCTGTTAGGAATGACTCGGCAGATCTCAATTCTTGAGGAGAAACACTCCCGAGATTAGGCTGAATTGGTCCAACGGTGTACTGATTTTGAGGAAAAGTACTCTCAGAGCCAAACTGAACTGGGTCAGGTCTCCGCTGCCTTGGATGACGCCAATGCCCTGAGTTCTTCTCTCCATGCTCAGCTCAATTCTGAAAAGGTGATTTACAAAATTGTGCTTTGCCTTGCTGTGTTCCTATTACTTGCTTGGTTTTTGAGGGGGTTGACTTTTGCTTGCAGGAAGAAAAATGTATCCTTGCTGCTTCTCGTGACAGTCTTGACAGATTGTATCGTGATTCTAGCAACTCGCTGACCATCTTGGAGAGGAGTCACCGCTTTACAATGGAAGAATTGGACAATCAGCGCTGTAAGCTGCAGGAATCCGCGGATGAAGTGACCCGTCTCAAACAGCTGATATCAGCGAAGGACGCTACCATCAAAGAACTCCGAGCTTCCAAGAAATCCATTGTCCAGGAGTTAGAAACTGCTCGACTGGCTGCTAAGGTTGCTGAAGAAACTTCTGTTACTCTTAGAGCCCAGCGCGACAGAGCCATGGACAAGGCTATTCGGGCGGGGCGATTCTTGATGAGGAGGCCCGGTGTGGTTGTTCCCGAAGATATAAGGGCTGATGTGAATGCTGCCCCTGATTCCTCAAGTCGCCCTTCTTCGTCGGTCGCTCCTGAGAAAGATATTGCGAAATAAAGAAACACTTTGCGTGCTTTGAGCGCACGGTTAGCATGATCGAATATTTGTTAGAGGACATCGGTTCAGCATTCGAATGATATAGTTACTCTCTTATTGTTTCAGAATTCATCAGTTTCGTAAATTTGCAGTAGTAAAATAATGCGCGATGGTTATGAAATTCGTTTGCGGGATATAGAAGTCATCCTTATATGAGTAATTGTAATCTCGTCGGATCGCCTTAAGTCGCTGCTGACTTAAGTCGCTTGCTTTTGTTAATAGGGCATAGTGGTCACCCTGAGTTGCGTAGCTGTGAGCATGTTGCACCGGCTTAAGTCGTTGCCGACTTAAGCCGATTGCTCCGTTAGTAGGGCATAGTGGTCACCCCGAGTTAAGTAAGAATGCAAGTCAATCGTGAACAGACTGAGTATCTTTGAAACCCCTTTTTTATTGATGACATATTTCCACTTTACAGAGTACATCGCCGTCCCGATAGCTTCTGAAATACAGCTAGGGATAAAACTTCCTGAGGTGTTCTATGTTCCAGGAGTTCCCGACTTCTGTGCCATCCATCTGAGTGAGACGATATGATCCTGGCCGAGTGACTTCTGCTACTATGAAGGGTCCTTCCCATAAGGGCGATAACTTATGCCGTCCTTCCCCCGTTAGAATTCGGCGGAGGACGAGATCTCCTACTGAAAAGGATCGCTGTCGCACAGCCTTGTCGTGATAGCGCCTTAGAGTCTGCTGGTACTGTGCTGATTGGATTACCGCATTCAGCCGTTCTTCTTCAAGTATATCAACGTCCTCCAGCCTGGTGGCCTCGACTTCTGCTATGTTTTCGAAGATCAACCTTGGCGCCCCAAACTTGAGATCAGCGGGTAGCACTGCCTCCGACCCATAGACCATGAAGAAAGGAGTGTTTCCATGCAGAGCTCGGC
Organism: Zea mays; assembly: GCF_902167145.1. NCBI lineage: Eukaryota > Viridiplantae > Streptophyta > Magnoliopsida > Poales > Poaceae > Zea > Zea mays. The sequence goes on along the minus strand of NC_050096.1, from coordinate 155,359,020 downwards.
TAGGTTGGGTTCTTAGGCTCCAAACGACATAGGGCAATTCCCTTATCCACTTTCCTGCGAACTTTTCATTCTTGTTGAAGACCTTTTTCCTGAGTGCCTCCAGTATCATCCCGTTGGCTCGCTCAACCTGCCCGTTGGCTCTTGGATGTGCTACAGATGCATACTTGATCTGAATGCTCTTTTGCTCGCAGAAGTCGAAGAACTCTGAACTTGTGAAGTTGGATCCTAAGTCAGTTATGATGCTGTTTGGTATCCCGAATCTGAATATTATGTCTTGTATGAATTCCACGGCCTTAGCAGAGGTTAAAGAAGCAATGGGCTTGAACTCTATCCATTTAGTGAATTTGTCGATTGCTACCAATACATGAGTGTATCCCCCTTGAGCTTTCTTGAAAGGTCCAATCATATCCAGTCCCCAGCATGCGAAAGGCCAAGTTACTGGTATGGTCTGCAGTTGCTGTGCTGGCAGATGTTGTTGCTTTGACAAGTATTGGCAAGCTTCGCACCTCTGAACTAACTCGGCTGCATCGCTCTTTGCTGTTGGCCAATAGAATCCTGACCTGAAGACCTTTCCGACTAGTGTTCTGGAGGCTGCATGTACTCCACATTGCCCAGCATGGACCTCCTCCAGAAGTTGCTCCCCAATAGACGGGAGAATGCACTTCATGAGGACGCCCGATGCACCCCTTCTGTACAATGTCTCCCCAATGAGTGTGTAGTGAGCCGACTGTCTGGCAATGCGCTCGGCCGAGTTCTTGTCATCTGGTTCTTCTTCATTCTTTATATACTTGATGATTGGCCTTCTCCAGTCATTAGAGTCTGACTCGAGTTGATCTATAATGTTGCACTCTTCTGTTTGATCCATTGAGATACTCGGCTGTAGTATTTCTTCCACAAAGACTCCGGGTGGGACCTGAGTTCGACTGGATCCTAGCTTGGACAGTACATCGGCTGCTGTGTTCCGATCTCTTTCTACGTGATGAAATTCCAGACCCTCAAATTTATCTTCTAGCTTTCGGACAGCAGCACAGTATTTTCCCATTGAATCGCTCGAACAATCCCACTCCTTGTTTATCTGGCTGATGACCACTAGAGAGTCTCCGTATACCATCAATATCTTGATGCCTAATGAGATGGCGATGTTCAATCCATGGATCAGAGCTTCATACTCGGCTGCATTGTTGGAGGCCGGAAATAGCAACTGGAGGGCGTATTTGAGGTGCTCGCCTCCAGGTGCGGCGAAGAGAATCCCTGCTCCTGCTCCCTGCAGCCTCAGCGAGCCATCAAAATACATTCGCCATACTTCTGCAGTCTCTGGGTTATCTGGTACTTGCTGCTCAGTCCACTCTGATACGAAATCAACCAGTGCTTGAGTTTTGATGGCAGTGCGAGGTCGGAACTCGATGTCATGAGATCCCAACTCACAAGCCCATTTGGCTATCCGGCCAATGGCTTCCTTGTTGTGAAGAATATCCCCTATTGGAAAACCAGTGACTACTATGACTTTGTGGTAATCAAAGTAGTGACGTAGCTTGCGGGCAGTTAGAAGTACTGCATATAATAGCTTCTGAACTTGAGGATACTTTTTCTTTGAGGGGCCTAGAACTTCACTGATGAAGTAAACAGGATGTTGCACTGGGTAGGCATGTCCTTCTTCTACTCGCTCGACTACCAACGCGGTGCTTACCACGTGAGTCGTGCAAGAGATATACAGTAGTAGATCTTCAGCTGGCTGAGTTGACGTAGCTCGTCGGGGTGGCTTCAGTACTGGTGGTGTTGTCAAGAATTTCTTCAGCGCATCTAGAGCTTCCTGTGCTTCTGAAGTCCACTGAAACTTATCCACCTTCTTGAGTAGCTTGTAAAACGGCAAACCTTTTTCCCCCAGCCTGGATATAAATCTGCTCAGAGCTGCCATACATCCAGTAAGTCGCTGAACCTTCTTTTGTGATCGAGGCGCTTCCATCTTCATGATAGCTTCAATCTTATCCGGATTAGCCTCAATTCCTCGGTGGCTGATGATAAACCCGAGTAACTTTCCTGTTGGTACCCCGAAAGCACATTTTTCGGGATTAAGCTTCCATCTATACCGTCTCAGACTATTGAAAACCAGCTGTAAGTCTTCGATGAAGATTTCCGAATTCTCTGTTTTGATTACCACATCATCTACGTAGGCCTCCACACGCTTGCCCCAATGATCGGCTAAGCACGTTTGAATGGCTCTCTGATAAGTCGCTCCAGCTTTCTCCATGCCGAACGGCATGGAGGTGTAACAGAAAGCACCAAACGGAGTGATGAACGCTGTTTTTTCTTCGTCTTCCTTCGCCAAACTAATCTGATGGTATCCAGAATAGCAATCCAAGAAAGACAGCACAGAACATCCAGCGGTGGAGTCCACCACCTGATCTATCCTCGGGAGCCCGAAGGGATCCTTCGGACAGTGTTTGTTGAGATCAGTATAGTCGACGCACATGCGCCAATCCACTTTATTCTTTTTTAGTACAAGAACAGGGTTGGCCAACCACTCGGGGTGTAACACCTCTCTAATAAATCCAGCCGCGACCAAACGAGCTAACTCGGCGCGAATGGCCTCTCTCTTGTCGGGCATGAAACGACGTAGCTTTTGCCGAATCGGCCTTGCCTGGGGATAGACCTTCAGTTTGTGCTCGGCCAGTTCTCTTGGGACTCCCGGCATATCCGCAGGTTGCCATGAGAATACATCACGGTTATCTTGCAGAAACTGGACGAGCGCGCTTTCCTATTTGTCGTCCAAGCTGGAGCTGATGATGGCAGTCTTGCGTTCATCAGGGAACCCCAGGTTGATCCTCTTGGTTTCTTCAGTCGGCCGCATAGAGGTCGCGGCCTGAGCTTCGTTTGTCGATACTGCAAGGTCCTCCTCAGGCTTAGAGTTCGCCAGTGTAGAAGGAACCGCCGACGGCTTGGTGGTGAGGGCTGCTTGGATGGCCACTCGGAAGCACTCTGCGGCGCCTTGGAAGTCGGCGCGCACAGTTATGATTCCTTGCGGTCCTGGCATCTTCAGTATCATGTACGTGTAATGGGGGATGGCCATGAATTTGGCCAGTCCCGGCCTCCCGATGATGGCGTTGTACCCGCAGTCGAAGTTCGCCACTTCAAACCTCAGGAACTCGGTTCTGTTGTACTCCGGAGTTTCGAAGGTGACAGGCATGTAGGTGTGGCCCAGCGGGTATTCTCCTTCCGTCGGCACGATGCCGAAGAAAGGAGTGTCCAACTCGTGGAGCTCTTTGAGGTGAACTCCCAAGCCTTGGAGTGTCCGGGGGAAGGTGACGTTGATGCTGCTCCCCCCGTCCACTAGCACCTTCTTCACCCGGCTCTCTCGGATCACCGGATCGACAAGGAGCGGGTATTTGCCTGGATGGTCGAAGTTGAGCCATTGATCCTCCCGAGTGAAAGTGATCGGGTGTTCCGACCACCGGTATGGGGCGGGAGGACCGGTGGTTGCCACCAGTATCTGGCGGTCATTGAGCTTTTGTTGCCTTTTGTTCTCCTGCGACCCATGTCCGCCGAAAATGACATTGACCTCCCTGTCAACGTGCGGGAAGGCTCCTCCTCCTCCCTCCTCCTGCTGATGGGGTTGTCGTGGTTCATCTGGTCCTCCCCTCGGCGGAGGAGGAGGTAGAGGTTGGAAGGGTCGACCGTGCCCGACGGAGTGCTTGAAGTCCCGACAATTACGAAGAGTGTGGTGCATGTCCTTGTGGTACGGGCACTGGGCGTCGAGGATGTCGTCCAGCGTGCGCTCGCCTCCGCGGGGTCCTCCTCGGGCGCGAGAGGCAGGTGGTCCGGCGGCGTGCACTTCTTCGCGAGGCCTCTTCTCCCAGCGTTTGTCGGGTTGCTGGTTCGCGTCGCGTCGTGGTGCTGCCGGTGCGGGCTTTGCTCCTCCGATGAGGTCCTAAGCTCGCTCGTCGGCGGTGATGTAGAGATCGGCTTCCCGGAACAGCTCCTCGGAAGTAGTCGATGCCTTCTGTAGTATGGCTCGGACGAAAGCCGAGTCATTGGATCCTCTGTAGAAGTCCTCGATCACGGCCGCCTCCGTGACCTCGGGGATACGATTTCTCATGGTCTGGAACCTTTTGAGGTACGACCGAAGAGTTTCGTCCCCCGGCGCTTGATGGATTTGAGGTCCCATGGTTGCGCCGGTTTGTCGGAGAGGGACTGGAAATTGGCGGTGAAACGTTGACTGAAATCGCCCCAGTCGTCGATGCAGTGTCGGGGTAGATGTCGCAGCCATTGCAGCGCGTCTTGCCCAAGGACAATGGGTAAATACGCGGTCATCACGTCTTCGGACGCCCCGGCAGCTCGAGCAGTGGTGGTGTAGACGGCTAGCCAACCCCCTGGATCCTGCTTAGGTTCATATTTGTCGACATTGGATACCTTGAAGTTGGGAGGCCATTGGATGGCCCTAAGGCGCGGAGTAAGAGCAGACACTCCGCAGGTGTCCTCCTGTCGTCGGGGATGATGCCTGTCCCGGGGAGGGGAGTAGTTGTTGTGGTTCCTCGACCGTCCCCGGGTAGTACCGCCAGTTGAGGCTGTTGCCGACTCAGTTCTGGTGGCCTGGCTCCGAGCTGGGATGCCATGATCCCTGTCGTACTCCTCCCGGCGGCGGATCTCGTTCTCATGCCGCCGTTCACGCGAAGCATTGATGGAGCTTCGCGCGTCTCGGCGACTGTTGATGGCGTGTCGTAGATCGTTCGGCGGGTGAGCGAGCGGTAGAAGATGGTTGGCTGCCTGGGTGAACAGTCGTCGGTAGCCCTCGGCGTCGGGAGTCCGAGGGAGTCCATCAGCTATCCGAGCTAATACTCCTCCGACTTCGCTTGGCGTGTTCATGGCTCGGGCAAAGTCGGGGTTTAGGTTGCGCCCGAAGAATGGATTCTCCCGACGTTGCCTTGCATCTTGCTCGGCTTGTTCCTGAGCCCGGCGGTGATCAAGTCGTCGGGAGTTCCTTCGTTCTCTGAAGACGCGTTCTTCCGGAGTTTCTCCTATCTCCGAGACCTCGTCTCGCGAGACAGGTTGCTCCGGATCCCGTTCTCCGGCCGCGTGATGTCGTCGAATGTTCCTGCGCCGGTTCCTCCGTCGGCGGGATTCTCGTTGAGGCGGTTCTTCTCCGGGTGCGGTCGGCTCGTCGTCGGAGACGGTAGGCGACTCCACTCTCCCGATGAAGAGGACGTCGGGGTAGAATGGTGCTGCTGTCGTGGCGACCTTCTTTCTGTCCTCCTTTGAGGGCGGAGGAACGGAAAGAACAACTTGCTTCCCCTTGGTCTCCTTCTTCCTCGCGATCTGTGTCCATTCTTTTGTCGGGGAAGTAGACAGTGGAGTTCTCCGGGTCAGCGGGCCCTCGGCTCCCGACTTTCCGGAGACGATCTTTTTCCGGAGAGCTGGAGGTTGCGCTTCTCCGGCGTTTTCGGAGTTTGTTGGAGGAGGCTTCTTTTCCGGCGGATCCGTGATGCGGTGTAGAGTTCCCTCTTCATCCGCCACGGATGAGATTGTTCTGAAGCAGAATATGGATCCGGGACGCAGGGTGATCTTGCTGTAGAAGGTGACGACCATTGAGCTAGCTTGGATCGTCGACACACCCCCTACCTGGCGCGCCAGCTGTCGGTGTTTTGGATCCGACCGCACACCCGGGGTTGCCCCTCAAGGTGTTTTTAGGAGTAGGACGGTGTCGACAACTGTAGCAAAATGGTTCGTGTCGATTGCACGAGGGACAGTGGACAAAGTTTACAGGTTCGGGCCGCTTAGAGATGCGTAACACCCTACGTCCTGGTGAGTATGCTTGGTGAACGTGGTTACAAGAGAGCTCTCTGGATTGAGAGTACAGAGAGTTGATGTGGGTGGCTAAGTAGTAGGGTCGATCGTTCTGAAGGGATGCCCCTTAGGCCTTATATACTCGACCGTGGGGCAATACACGTGGATATGATAACAACGTGTAGCTAAAAGATAGTGAACTGTTTGAGTTTATCTCCCTGTAGTTCTGCCGACTTATCCTCGCATGGCTCCGTTGCATGGGGGCTCCAGCGCGGGAAAGTCGGATCTCTGTTGTGGCCGCTCGCTCGACGTTATGGGTCATCCGGATTTGCACCAATCCGGCCTCATGTCGATCTGCTTTGCTGTTTGTCTCTCCCCAGGCCCACGAAAGAATGACCTTACGATTTATTGGGCCCTTGGGCCTTTCATGAGGTCTTTTACTCTTTTAGTGGACCCGGGGGATATCTATCCCCCACAGGTACCACCTTGGAACAGAAGCAACAGAAATTTGCTGCTTCTTCACCTAAAAAAACATGGGACAAAGCCCTGATTACGAAGTGTACTTTTGCAAGTCTTACCCGTCAAAATAAAAGACTCTCAATGATATGCTAGACTTTAGGAGTCAAGGTATGGCTTATCAATAACCAAAGACTCTGTTTGCAGAAATGCTTACTAATAGTGGATCCTTAAAAGTCCAATTTTATTAGCAAGTTACGTCATTACCTGAGTTCTAGAGTTCTTTCTACCCTAGTTCAAGCACTTGACCTCTACTAGCCAATTTCTTATCACCCCTTTCTTATTCACTGGAATGCTACGTGTAGGGCAGTGACCAAGTCTTCATGTCCGCGAAGTTACGGCGATCCGAATCGATTATACTCAGCTGAGGATCTCCAATCACACGACATATGTAGCACTTAACCCTTGCATATGTCAACTTGCCACCGGGGTTCTTAAGACCAGATCAGGTTCACGCCAACCAAGAGCACAGATACACCACCGTCCAGCCTCTTGCCACGGAGGGTACACGCTACTCTCTCTATCTCTCCACTCCCATTGTGTGTTATCTTATTCTGGTATTAGTCTGCCCGAGGCAAAGCTTACCCATGACGAGGCATGTGACCAGTTAAAGGGTCCTCGATCATCAAGCCTACATCGAGAAGGTCCTTAATCGACTCAGACGAAGACACTACACCGAGACTCTCTTCTCGTGCAAGTCACCCACCCGGTCTCAGCTTTATCATTTCAAACCCAAAGTTTGGTACCTGATAGAGGTACATCTTTTCCGATGTTGAACCCATCATGGCCATGATGGATCCACCATCAAGTTTTATTTTTGAAAACATCCCACCCACTTTGAAGCATCATCTTTTGTGAAAACAAAACATTTTGTTTTCTAGAGCAAAGCTAAGCATAAGAAAAACCTTTTTGTAAAACAGGGGATTAAGGAGAAAGTAATCAAATCCAAGGAAGGAAATGCAGCAACTGGTTTAGCACACAACTCCTATCACCTAATGCATCAAGTAAGTGAGAAATATTTTAAAATAGCAAGGAGGTTCTAAATGCACCGGGGCTTGCCTTGTGTGATAGGTGAATCAGGCTCTGTTCCACAGATATCAAAGTAAAAGCAGTTTCCTCCCTATGGTTCTTCAGGTGGTGGTGTAGTCCTTGCTTCTTCAACTTCTATTTCCTCCTCGTTTTCTATATATAGCCATATATAATCATGAATGCTCATGTAATGCTCATGAAAATGCAAAGATAATAAAGGTATATTATCTAATGTCTTGAATATAACTTTTCTTCATGGATCTCTGGGAAACTAGGGTTTTTGGAGTCTATAGTGAAGTTCATAAGGCAGGGGACTAGGGTTTTGGGTTCTAAGTACCAAACATGGTTCCAATCATACCAAATTTTACCCAAGGCTTCTAAATAATATTTAAAGTTTATCTAAAATGTTTGGTGAATTTTGGAATTATTAATTACTCTCTAAAATTCCAGAAGTATGGGTTTTGGCTATTTTAAATATCCCAAAATTCCCTATTGGAACTAAAAATCATGAATCTATTTTTATTAATTACTATAGAAAATTAGGAGCCTAGCAAAATTGGTTTGGTATTTTTAGCATTTTTATATAATTTTCTAGGAATTCTCTAAGTCCAGAAGAAAAAGAAAAAGAAAAAGATGCTACAGGATTGGGCTCATTTCAGCTCGTGACGGCCCAGCAAAGACAGAATTCGCCCCCGCGCGCGCCCGCGCGGTCAGTTTTGCGCAGGGAACCCTTACAGTTTGAAATTTCTATAAAGAGTCCTTCCCACTATTCCTCTGTCTCGCTGACACTTGCAGAAACACCCCCCGCGCTTTCACCTCTTTACATCCCGCAGTCCACGACGACAAACGGCGGGAAACCGAGCTCCGACGAGCTAATACCGACCGGATCACTCGATGACCGGTGCTCTACTTCGACTGAGACCTAATTCAAGCCCTAACAAGAGTTTCCCCTCAACTAATTTCATTAACAGAGCTCTAACACGCTCTGTCCACGGTGACAGCGGGTACCACGGGCAATCGAACGCGTTCCGGTGATCTAAGGGGTCCTAGTCCAATTGGCGGGGTCGGGGAGCATCAGGAACACACCAGAACACTGAAACGAAAGGGCAAAGGGTACGAGAGGACCTAAGACGAGCTAGCCACGGCGAGGTCTCTTTCATGGTGGCGCAAAGCAGATTTGGGGGAAATTTGGAATTGGCGAGCTCTGGTGAACAATTGGAGGCACGGCTTGGTGGCTTGGTGCGTGACAACCCTACGGACCCGTCGGTGTGCTCAATTTATAGTGTGCTTGAGCAGTCGTGTTTAATTTGGACGAATTGCGCTGGCGGTCGAGAGGGGAACCGAGTCATTGGCGCGGTGATTCGTGGACTTCACCGTGGCAGACCCACCGGCGACAAGCTAGGACTATATAGCGGTTTATGGTGACTCACCGCGACATGGTAAAGTGTCGAGGCACGTAGCCTGGCCGGATAACGGCGAGCGCCGGTGATGCCAGCGTGATTGACCATGGTGGGACACGACGGTCGGTGAGAAAAGTGGCTGGAGTTTATCTACAGCGCGATATTCCTTACCGAGGAGTGCTATCTGTGTTCGACCGGTGTTGGGGACTTGTTCTCAAATGCTATGAATTAAGAACAAGGCAACATGAAATGTTAAATGTTAACATCCTTCGTCCATGAAACATTATTCTCTTGAGAATAATGTTTTCGAACGAAGGCTGACAAGAGCATAGTTACGAAGCCTAAACCTTCGTAATAAAATTTCAGCGGAAATTATAAGATAACATAAAATAAAAGGTATGAGAAGGACAAATAAAACATGTACAAATCACATTATAATTACTTAATATATTGAATTATTGGATACAGAAATACCTTTGCCTTGGCAAAAGGTTGAATTCCGACAGATGCGATTGCAAAATACCAGAATGTGTGAACAGCAACGGAATACTGTTCACTATTTATAGGCACAGGACGCAGCCTGTGAGGAATTACAAGTATGCCCCTTATAAAAGCTTACAACATTGACTCAGACCTTCATGGACTAAAAAGTCATTCTATCTTTAAGTCGGTTTATACTGTCGAAGCTTCATGGAAAGGAACCTTCGGCCATCTCATGCAAACAGCTTCAGCCGAAAGCCGCTTCTCCCTTGAAGACCTTCGGCGACGAAGCATAGACCCAACAGTAGCCCCTTTCGCGGTGCTAGATCGTTTTTCGTAACGAGCTTGATCCGTGAAAAAAGTCTCTTAAGCTTCGGGGAGCCGAAGGTCCAAAAAACACCTTCCCTGAGCTCGTTGCCGAGAAACGATTTAATTTCCCAGCACGTAGCGGTCCCACCTTGCAGAGTTTACTGTTTATCCCTGCGGTCCACCGCGCAGCGAGCGCAAGCGGGTGTGCGCCTGGTGTAAAAACTCTGGCGCTTCGCCTTCTTACCTGCAGCACTATATAAACAGACGAGTAGGTGTGAAGTTACCACAGCATTCATTGCTATTTGCACTGTTTTCCTGCCAAAATTTTTAACCATCACCGAAGCTTGTCTGTTAGAATCGAACGAAGCTCCAGTTTGAAACCTGCTTCGGAGGAAGAAAATATTAAAGTTTCACAAGTTCATAATTGAATGGCCAGAGTCCGCTCTACCGCCAGGGTTGAGCGCGAGGGGGAGGAAACTGAAGCTTCGGAGACTCTCCCCATCTCCGAAGCCATGCAACGATCGGGTCTAGTGACTTCGGAAAAGATCCCTCATGATGATGCAGAACAAGCAGAACAAGCAATCGCTGAAGCAGAGGAAGAAGATATTGAGGAAACTGATTCCGAAGATGATTATCGCATTGCCATGCCAAGCAAGCCGAGCCACTTGGACTTCGGAAAATCTACTGTTTCGAAGGCTGATCTGTCCAAGATGGTAAAATCGGGCTTTTTCACTGAAAATCAGAAGAAGCTTTTGCGCTTCGGGGGAGAAGAGACTACCCCAAAACCGGAAAAAGATGAAATTGTTATTTTCAGGAGCTTTTTAAAGGCTGGATTAAGATTCCCCCTTCATGGGATCATTGGAGAGGTGCTGAAGAGGTTCGGTATCTATTTTCATCAGCTGACCCCTAACGCTATCGTTAGGCTTATTGTTTATATCTGGGCACTCCGAAGCCAAGCAGTGGAACCATTTGCGGACAGCTTCTGCTGGGTTCACGAGCTGCATTATCAAACAAAGGCTAGAAAAGATGGATTGCACGATAATTTTGGTTGCTATAACTTTGCCTATCGGAAAACTACAAAGTTCCCTGTAATTAGCTACCGAAGCAAGTGGGCAACAGGCTGGAAATCAGAGTGGTTCTATGTCAAGGTTGATGACGACAAGGAAAAGCTTGTACAAAGCCCGCTGGAATTAATCTTCGGAGAAACCCGACCTCGCTGCAACATGACACCCGAAGGTCCAACACAACAAGCAATGAGTGAATTCAGAATTATTGCAGAGCATATCAGCACAAGGGACCTGGTTCAAGAGTTTTTAGCATTCAAAGTTTTTCCCAGTTTGAAAGAATGGGAAATGCCGAAGCTACAGGGGGAAAAGAAAGAAGGTGAACTCGTACGTTTACCTTACTATTTCAAGTTTAAAAAGTTCTTTAAAGCACCTTGCCAAGAGTGGCTAGATACGATTGAAGCAATGTGCAATGAAATACTTGGCAATTACTCTAAAAAAGAAGATCAATTGATGACTGCGGCCTTCGGCACCCGTCCGAAGCGAAGGCTAAACCGAGTGTTGGACGCTCTGGAGTTTGAATACCCAGACTATGAAAATTTAAACAAAAATGCCGGAGGCCAAAAAAGGAAGAGGATGACCGAAGCTTCAAACAAAGATGAAGAAGAGACACCGAAGAAGAAGATTCCAAAAAAGAAGAAAGCATCTTCTCCGAAACAAAAAATATCTGATGAAGAAAAATCCCCCGCATCACCCTCTACCACTGATGTAGAGGCCATTCTGCAGGTAATGACTGAATCCATGCCTGCGAAGCTAAGTCCACTAGGGCCTCGACTGACAAAATTTTTTCCGAAGGAAAAGGAGCCCGAAAGAATGAAGAAAACAACTAAAGTAAAAAGACAGAGGATGATCGGTGTGACAGAAGTTATCGACAAGACACCGCCAAGAGCTTCAGCTCGAAAAATACCAGCGGCTGCGGAAGAGACAAATATTGAAATTGCACCTTCGGAGGTCACAGCCGCCGAAGCTGCCTCAGTTGAAGATCTGAACCTAGAGAGCACACTTGAACATATTGACCAAATACTGCTAGACATGACTACAGAAGAAGTTACCACCACCGTCGAAGAGGCCGCGTCCGTAGCGTCGGCGAAAGGGAAAGAAATTGCTGATGAAGCTTCGGAGAACGAAACTTTCATGTTCCGGAATTTAATCGGAGAACAATTATCAAAAGCGGAAATAAAAGAGCTTAAAGAATACGCCAAATCCTGCGGATACAAGCCTGGAGCGCTCCTCTTCGGAGGCGTTGATGATGAAAAATTGGGCTGTATCCGAGATCAAACTGGAGCCAAAATTATCAGTACTCTGTCCAAGAATATCGGATTTCCGAAGCTAGAAACGGACATCAGCCGCTACCGACGACAACATGTCGTTGGCAGCTTATTTTATTCCAACTTCAAGGTGAACTGCTTTTCCCTTAACCTTTATTGTTTCTAAGAACGAAAACATGTCTGACGAAGGTTGTTTTCGTGCAGAGTATGCTTCTGAGCAAAGCCTTGCAGATGCAACAAGATTTTGAAGATAAAAAGCACGAAGTCATGATTGAAAATTTGGAAAGCAAAATAAAGGAACAATCAGATGCCTTCGAGAAAAAGAACTTTGAGCTCCAGGCAACCGAAGGACTATTGGTGGAAGCTGAAGCAAAAATAACAGAACTGAACACGAAGCTTCTCCGCCAGTCTGAGCAGTTCGAACAAGAAAAACAAGATCTTAATGCAAAACTTAAAGCCGAAGCTCAAAAGAATTCAGATTTGAAAAAACTACTGGCAAGTCTTCAAGAAAACTGCTTGGAATTCAGCCACAGATGCATTCATCGGTTAAAAAAGATTTTTTACTTAGTTGGAGCCAGCAGTGGAAAATTTACCCCCTCAGCTGAAGATCTACCAAAAACCTTCGAACATATTGAGGGGGAGATTGACGAGCTCGACGAAGTCATAGCTGGGCATGGTGACTTCTGTGCCTGGGTGGCTTCTCGAGGCACTGCTGCGGCTTTCCTGAAGGCTGGCTGCGAGCATGGAAGGATTGTGAATAGGCCAAATTTCACTTTGTCGCCATCAATCCTGGACGACATTCCTGATCTTGCCCGAAGTATCTCGAATAGATTTATAAAAATGATATGGACAAAAGGTGGGCGAGAAAAGGCAGGAGACGAAGCTCGTAGCCACCTTGAACCAGTAAGAAACCATACCTTGTGCTTACCTTTTCTTGTAAGCTCGATTTTGACTTACAACGATCTTATTCATGTAGGATGACGAAGCTGAAGTCGAAGGTCAAAAATGATGCCGAAGCCGCCGAAGCCGAAGCTCCTTGGGGATTAGATAGTAGACTGTAAACAATGCTTGAGAAACTTTTGAGAGCTTTTGTAAACGTAACTTTTGTAAATGTAAACAATGCCGAAGGTCTTTAATGAATTCTGTTCATACCTTATTATATATCCTTACCCTCCCATTGCTGTATAGGAAATGCTTTGATGTGGACGAAATTTTTCTTTTTTGAGCCGTCGGCGAAAAAACACCTTCCCTTCTTTTCGTACGCAGCGAAGCATAGAGAACAACATTTTCCCTTTTTTCCGAAGCTCTCTTTCTTGTGCACGAAGCTCTTTCTTTCCCTTCTTTTTCCTCTTTTTGCTGAAGCAACCATTTATGCCATGAAGATGACTATCCTACTTATGCCTAGATGAATGTTTATGAATGCAAATGTTATGATGTAATGTGATGTGCAAATGCATGGCCAAACACGTATCCGAAGTCATATTCATAACCATTTTAAGAACAATCACACCTTAGCTCTGCATTCCCTTAGGAACGACTTTGGAGCTTCTTCGCCTTTACTTTTGGCGGAATCAGCGTTGACTTTTCGCTGTAAGCTCTGCATTCCCTTAGGAACGACTTTGGAGCTTCTTCGCCTTTACTTTTGGCGGAATCAGCGTTGACTTTTCGCTGTAAGCTCTGCATTCCCTTAGGAACGACTTTGGAGCTTCTTCGCCTTTACTTTTTAGCACTCGATGGTGCGTTCTCAACTTTTACATTTACATTCTTTGGGGGATTTTGCTCTTATAGAACTAAAAAAGAAAATTACACGTGATGGCCCCATTAAAAACATTTCTCCCCCCTTCGGAAAGGAAAAGGGTGCCATGAAAGAAAAAATAAAAAATAAAATAAAAAATATGAAAAATTACATCGAATTATACATAATATCGCCGAAGCTCATCCGCATTCCAAGATCTGGGAATGTCGTTGCCGTCCATATCCTTCAATCTGTATGAACCGGGTCTTGACGAAGATGCTACTAAGAAAGGTCCATCCCATTTCAATTGTAACTTGACCACTGTTTCTGGATTGGCCACTCTCCGAAGCACCAAGTGTCCTGGCTCAATATTCTTTAGTCGAACCTTTCTATCTCGCCATTTAATTGTTTCGGCTTGATATTTGTTGATGTTTTCCACGGCTTGCAACCTGATCCCTTCTATAGCATCTTTTTCCACAGAATAATCAGCTTCGGAACTTGATGCTGCCGAAGCTATTACCCTTATTGATCCGGTTTTAGCTTCTTCTGGAGTTATTGCTTTGTCACCAAATAATAACTTGAATGGGGTAAAGCCGGTAGACCTTGATGTTGTTGTATTATGGCTCCACACCACTTTGGTTAACTGATCTGGCCACTTTCCCCTTGGTTGATTGAAAATTGACTTCATTATTCCTGTCATTATAATACCATTGGCTCTTTCAACAAGTCCATTTGACTCCGGATGTCTGACTGATGCAAAATGGATCTTCGTACCAATTTGACCACAGAAATCCCTAAAAGCTTCGGAGTCAAACTGTGTTCCATTATCCACAGTGATAGCCTTTGGTACCCCGAAACGACAAACAATATTCTGCCAGAAAAACTTTTGGACGGTGGCCGAAGTTATTGTAGCTAAAGGCTTTGCCTCAATCCACTTAGAAAAATATTCCACCGCCACTACAACGTATCTTAGGTTCCCTTGGGCCGGTGGTAACGGACCTAACAAGTCAAGGCCCCACCTTTGCAATGGCCAAATGGGTTGTATGAGTTGTGTTAAGGACGAAGGTTGTTTTTGATCTCGTGCACATTTCTGACAACCTTCACACTTTTGAACTAACTCCGCTGCATCCGAAGCCGCCTTCGGCCAATAAAATCCTTGGCGGAAAATTTTTCCAAGCAATGGCCTGGATCCAATGTGAGATCCGCAGAGGCCTGCATGTATTTCTTTCATCAACTCAATACCTTCGGTTCTGGATAAACATTTGAGTAGCGGAGCACAAACTCCATGCTTGTACAATTCTCCTTCTATCATGACATATGGACGAGCCCTTGCCTCTATCCTCCTGTTATAAGCTTCGTCATCTGAAAGGAATTTTCCCTGAAGGTAGGAGATGATCTCAGTTCTCCAATCCTCGCTATAAACAGGAGATATGTTGAGGACTGCTCTCTCAAGAAGTTCTACCGAAGGAGCTTTTATTGTTTCAAAGAATACACCCGAAGGTAAGGGCAGCCCCTGTGCTGCTGACTTAGCTAGCAAATCAGCATGTTCATTTTGTCCTCTAGTGATATTTTTGACAGAAAACCCTTCGAAGGAAGCTTCAACTCTTCGAACCATATCCAGATATTTTTCAAGCTTCGGATCCTTAGCCTTGCAACTCTTGTCAACATGACCCGAAACAATCTGGGAATCAGTTTTAAGTATGGCCCTTCTTATTCCCATTGCTTTTAACTTCCGAAGACCTAAAAGCAAGGCTTCGTACTCGGCAATGTTATTTGTGCAACTAAAGTCAAGCTTTGCCGCATAACAAGTTTTAACCTTGGAAGGTGAAACCAACACAGCAGCCGCTCCTGCTCCGAAGGTTCCCCAAGATCCATCGCAAAACACTGTCCATGCTTCGGCATCTTTATTTGTTTCTTCCTCCTGAGCCCCTGGTGTCCAGTCAGCAATGAAATCTGCTAATGCCTGAGACTGAATCGAAGATCTATGAACATATTCAATACAGAATTCGTTGAGTTCTGCAGCCCATTTTCCAATCCTTCCAGTAGCTTCTCGGTTCCTCATGATATCCTTCAGAGGTTGTGAAGAAGGAACAATTATGTTGTAAGCTTGGAAATAGTGCCGAAGCTTCCTGGAAGCCATCAAGACAGCATACAGTACCTTCTCCAACTCTGTATAATTTTTCTTTGATAAACTAAGAACCTCGGAAACAAAATATATCGGGGCCTGCCTCTTGTCTTGACCATCGATCTTTTCCTGGACAAGTGCTGCACTTACCGCTGAGTGCGAAGCTGCCACATATAATAATAAAGGAGCCCCTGGCATTGGTGGAGTCAATGTTGTTAGGTCTATCAAATACTGTTTCAGTTCTTCGAAAGCCTTCTGCTGGATTGGTCCCCATTGAAAGACTTCGGCTGACTTCAGCACTTCGAAGAATGGTAAGTTTCTCTCTGCTGATCTAGATATGAATCTATTGAGAGATGCCAATCTCCCTGTCAATCTTTGAGCCCCCTTCTTTGTAGTTGGTGGCTCCATCCGAAGTATAGCCTCAATTTTACTTGGATTAGCTTCAATTCCCTTTGTTGAAACCAAGCATCCAAGAAATTTCCCCTTCTTCACTCCGAAGACACATTTTTCTGGATTTAACTTTAAGCCAGCTTGCCTGAAACTGGCGAAGGTCTCCTGCAGATCAGCAATATGATTTTCCTGCTTCGTGCTTTTTACAATGATGTCATCAACATAAGTTAGCACATTTCTGCCTATTTGAGATTGGAGAACCTTCGCAGTCATTCGGCTGAAACTTCCTCCAGCGTTTTTGAGCCCTTCAGGCATCCGAAGATAACAATATGTGCCACTTGGAGTTATGAAGCTAGTCTTCGGCTCATCTTCCTTCTTCATCCAAATTTGGTGATAGCCTGAATAACAGTCTAACAGACTCATGAGCTCTGAAGAAGCTGCTGCATCAACTAAAGAGTCTATCCTTGGTAATGGGAATTCATCCTTCGGACAAGCCTTGTTAAGATCTGTAAAATCGATGCACATTCGCCACTTGCCATTGGCCTTTTTTACCATAACAGTGTTAGCTAGCCATTCTGGGTACTTCACTTCTCTGATAACTCCTGCACTGAGGAGTCTTTTGACTTCGTTGCGAGCACCTTCAGCTTTATCATCTGACATTTTCCGAAGCCTTTGCTTTCTGGGTCTAAAGGATGGATCGACATTGAGCGAGTGCTCAATAACATCTCTATTAACTCCACAGAGATCATTGGCTGACCATGCAAAAACATCTTTGTTGTTGAACAAGAACCTTAGCAAGGTTTTCTCTTGTGCTTCGGATAACTGAGAGCCCAACAGCACCTTCTGTTCTGCTACATCCTCACATAAGAGCATGGGCTTCGGCTGATCTGCTGAAGCTGCTTTCTCCCTTCTGAATTTGTATTGTTCGCAAGCTTCAGCTCCATCTATGTTATGGATTGCTTTTGAATCAGTCCAGTTTCCTTCGGCCCTTCTGGCAGCTTCCTGGCTTCCATGAATAGCGATGGGTCCCTGATCCGAAGGTATCTTCATGCAAAGATAAGCGGGGTGAAGGATTGCTTCGAAGGCATTGAGGGTACCACGACCAATAATTGCATTATAAGGGTATTCCATGTCAACAATGTCAAACACAATTTGCTCAGTTCTAGTGTTATTGATGAATCCGAAGGTCACTGACAAGGTGATCTTTCCCAGTGCTACAATCTGTCTCCCTCCGAAGCCACAAAGAGGATGTGTAGCATCATGAATCTTATCTTCTGGCTCTTGCATTTGCCTGAAGGCTTTAGCAAATATGATGTCAGCTGCACTGCCTGTGTCAACCAAGACATTGTGAACCAGAAATCCTTTGATAACACAAGAGATAACCATGGCATCGTTGTGTGGGTAATCTTTGAGCTGAAGGTCCTCTTGGGAGAAGGTAATAGGAATGTGAGACCATCTTGACTTGATGAAGGGTCCTTGCACCCCAACATGCTGTACCCTTCTCTGTGCGTCTTTTTTCTGCTTCTTATTGGCTGGCTCTGAGGGCGAACCGCCTGTAATCGGGAGCACCAGCTTCGGGTCCGAAGTAGCCCCAGCTCGATCATTGAACGAAGCCATCAGCTCAAAAAGTGGAAGTGAGTTCACCGGAGGTGGGCGCCAATGTTGGGGACTTGTTCTCAAATGCTATGAATTAAGAACAAGGCAACATGAAATGTTAAATGTTAACATCCTTCGTCCATGAAACATTATTCTCTTGAGAATAATGTTTTCGAACGAAGGCTGACAAGAGCATAGTTACGAAGCCTAAACCTTCGTAATAAAATTTCAGCGGAAATTATAAGATAACATAAAATAAAAGGTATGAGAAGGACAAATAAAACATGTACAAATCACATTATAATTACTTAATATATTGAATTATTGGATACAGAAATACCTTTGCCTTGGCAAAAGGTTGAATTCCGACAGATGCGATTGCAAAATACCAGAATGTGTGAACAGCAACGGAATACTGTTCACTATTTATAGGCACAGGACGCAGCCTGTGAGGAATTACAAGTATGCCCCTTATAAAAGCTTACAACATTGACTCAGACCTTCATGGACTAAAAAGTCATTCTATCTTTAAGTCGGTTTATACTGTCGAAGCTTCATGGAAAGGAACCTTCGGCCATCTCATGCAAACAGCTTCAGCCGAAAGCCGCTTCTCCCTTGAAGACCTTCGGCGACGAAGCATAGACCCAACAACCGGGCGTGAATCGCAACGCCGGCGTGGATCTGGGCATGGATCTGGGCGTGAATCGCAACGCCGACGAGGGGGGTTGAATCTGCAATCCCTTTCAGTCATTGTACAATGGAATCTCTATTCAGTGCGCCTGACAGCCCAATTTGCAAGGCCTAGATCTCAAATCTTTACATGACAACTTGCTAATCTGCCTGTAACAAAGTTGTTGCATGATGATCCAGCTACATTCTTGCTATAGCAACCATAGCCAAACACTGACTGGATCATGGTCGAATCCCAGTCCAAAGATTGCCCAATCTCACTGTTAGTTTGAAGTCAGACCTAGGGCAGTCTGATAGCCCAACTTTGGGCTCATTTTACTCCAAATTTTTCATGTGACCAAGGCTTAATCCCTATAGCAAAGTTGTTCTCCTTTAGTAGTTTTACAAACTTGATGTGTTGACTCTAGGCAAATTCTTAATACTTTTGGATCTACAGGGCCCTAAAGTCAGCTCTATTCCATTGTTTTCAGACTTAACCATTGGAGCACTAGGGTGGACTTTTTGCAAATAAGCCCAAAACTTATGGTTTCATTTGCAAATCTCCAAATATGTGAACCATATGACTAAAGATACCCTATTTCCATGATTTTTGCACTTAGGTCCAAAAGTGTGCACATTTTGCAGATAACCCCCTATGGTTTCAGTCCAGAGTTTTCCAAGGGTCTATTTAGGGTTTTTGGTACTTCTAGGATTTGGATATCACTTATGTTGATTAATGGTGACATTTTATGATCATTACTAATAAGTTTTGAAGTTTTCTTTTGTTTAGGCTTTGTTTACTCTTTTATGCCTAGTCTAGGGTTAAATATTGTTCCCTAGGGTTTCACCCATGAAATGTCACATCAATACAACTTTGTTTAAATTTTTTTGCCTAGTGAATGCATTCTATGTGTGACAAACACATGATATGCCAATGCTTATGATGTCATGCTCAAGTTTTAGTGGCAGTAACACCAGGGGTGTTACACGCAATGCCTGAGAAAGGGAAGGGAATTGCCGAAGATACTTCAGAAGAAAAAAGCTTCAGCCTTCAGAATCTAGTTGGTCAAGAATTATCCGAGGCTGAGAAGGAGCTGCAGGAGTATGCTATATCCTGTGGCTACCAACCAGGAGCCATGATCTTTGGTGGAATCAATGAAGAAGCCTTAGGATGCATTCGAGACCTCACTGGGGCGAAGATTATCAGCACTCTGTCGAAGAGTGTTGGTTTTCCAAAGCTTGAAGCTGACATTAGCAGTTACCGGCGACAGCATATTGTTGGCAGCTTAATCTATTCCAATTTTAAGGTAAAGCTTTTTCCTCAGCTTTTTAGTCTTTTGTGATGAAGCAAAGATTTCTGATGAAGGCTATTTTGTACAGAGTATGCTACTAAACAAAGCACTAAGGATGCAGCGTTACTGCCAATGGAGGATAAAAAGAATGAGATTATAATCGAGGGCCTAGAAAAGAAAATCAAAGATTATGAAGCTTCTCTGGAGAAAAAGGACTTCCTTCTTCAGACAATGGAGGGTTCATTGGCAGAAGCCCAAACCGAAGTTGCTAGATTAAATGATGAACTCCTTTGTAAATCAGAAAGCTTCAAACAAGAAAGGAAGAATTTTGATGCAAGGCTTGAAGCCGAAGCCGAGAAAAGCTCAAATCTACAAAAATCTTTAAAAGAACTTCAGAATATTTGCTAGAACTTCGTCAACTATTGCGTGCAATGGCTAAGATAGGTCTTCAACTCAGTGTGAGCTAGCTCTGAAAAATTTCAACCTTCAGTTGAAGACTTGCCAAGCACCTTCGAGCATATTGAAACAGAAGTTGAGGCGCTTGACGAAGTAATAGCTGGGCATGGTGACTTCTGTGCCATGCTGGCTTCTCGCGGCACAGCTGTAGCTTTTATGAAGGCTAGTTGCACGCACGGAAACATAGTAAACAGACCGAACTTCAGTCTATCTCCAGCGGACCTAGTTGATATCCCCAGCCTAGCCCGAGCTATTGGGAATAGATTTATAACACAGTTTTGGACGAAGGGTGGGCGGAACTTAGCTGGTGACGAGGCACGAAGTCACCTTAAGCCGGTATGGTACTTATACCTGTTGCTTGCTCTCTTGTAAGTACTTTTTACCTTATACTGTTTTGTCGTGTACAGGATGATGATGCCGAAGGTCAGTAGTCCGAAGCTCTTCTCGAAGATTACTGAAGCTGCAAAACAAGGCTTAGAAATATTTGAAGTATCTTTGTAAAAGATATTGTAATTTAGGAATCAAACATTACTCTGTAAATTTGTCCATACCTTGTAATATATTTTTACCTTTCCAACCGTGTGTGAATTGCTTTGATCTGGACGAAACTTGTATCTTTTGAGCCGAAGGCGAAAAACACCTTCCCTTCTTTTCGTACACAACGAAGTGTATCTTTGATTCTTAATGCTCATCGAAGCATTGTCATCAAAGCCGAAGTATCTATTTTTACTTTATGTTATGATGATGATGATCCTACGGATGTCTACATGAATGTGTATGAATGCAATGAATGATGTAATGTAATGTGCAAATGAATGTCCAAACACACGCACACGAAGCCACACCCAGACTCTGCATCCCCTTAGGAACGTCTTTTGAGTCTTAAGCTCTGCATCCCCTTAGGAATGTCTTTTGAGCTTCTTCACCTTCTATTTCAGTGGTATAAGTTCTGCATCCCCTTAGGAACGTCTTTTGAACTTCTTCGCCTTCTATTTCGGCGGTATAAGTTCTACATCCCCTTAGGAACAACTTTTGAACTTCTTCGCCTTATATTTCAGCGGTATTTGGCTCTGCATTCCCTTAGGAACGACTTTTGAGCAGAAAACTTACGCTGCGCTCCCTTAGGAACGACTTTTTATAGCTTCGTCATGCTCTGCATCCCCTTGGGGACGTCTTTTGAGCTTCTCCCTATTTTTCTTTTTTGCACTCGATGGTGCGTGCTTAGATTTATATATTACATCTTTTGGGGGATTTGGCCCTCATGGGGCTAAATAAGAATGAAAAATTACAAGCTATGGCCCCATTAAAAACCTTTCTCCCCTCTTGAAAGGAAAAGGGTACCATAGAAAAAATGGAAAAAGATTACATCAATATTACACATAGTATCGCTGAAGCTCATCCACATTCCAAGATCTGGGTATGTCGTTGACGTCCATATCCTTCAATCTGTAAGAACTGGGCCTTGACGAAGATACCACGAGAAAAGGTCCTTCCCACTTCACCTGCAATTTGCCTACTGTGTCTGGATTGGCTACTCTTCGAAGCACCAAATGTCCTGGCTTGATATTTTTCAATCGAACTTTTATGTCACGCCATTTTATTGTTTCGGCTTGATATTTATTGATGTTCTCTACAGCTTGAAGTCTGGTCCCCTCTATAGTATCTTTTGTTACGTGATAATCAGCTTCGTCTTCTGCTAAAGCTACTATTCTTATTGATCCTGCTTTAGCTTCTTCTGGAGTTATAGCTTCGTCACCAAATAATAGTTTGAAAGGTGTAAATCCTGTTGATCTTGACATGGTTGTATTGTGGCTCCACATCACTTTAATCAACTCATCTGGCCACTTTCCTCTGGCTGATTGAAGATTAGCTTCATTATTCCTGTCATTATAATGCCATTTGCAACTTTCTACCAGCCCGTTTGACTCCGGATGCCTAACTAATGCAAAAAGGATCTTCGTACCAATCTGGTCACAGAACTCTTTGAACGTTTCGGCATCAAATTGTGTTCCATTGTCCACAGTTATAGCCTTCGGCACGCCGAAGCGATAAACAATATTTTGCCAGAAGAATTTTTGGACTGTAACCGAAGTTATTGTAGCCAAAGGCTTTGCTTCAATCCACTTAAAAATAATATTCTACAGCCACCACAACATATTTCAAATTACCTTGCGCTAGTGGAAGTGGGCCTAACAAATCCAGGCCCCATCTTTGCAACGGCCAAGTAGGCTGTATCAGCTGCGTGAGAGACGAAGGTTGCTTCTGATCTCTTGCACATTTTTGACAATTCTCGCAATTTTGAACCGGCTCTGCTGCATCCGAAGCTGCCTTCGGTCAATAAAATCCTTGTCTAAAAACTTTTCCCAGCAAGGGCCTAGACCCAATATGTGATCCACACATACCTGCATGTATCTCCTTCATTAATTCTATACCTTCGGTTCTGGATAAACACTTGAGGAGTGGAGAATAGACTCCATGTTTGTACAATTCCCCTTCTATTATGATATATGGTCTTGTCCTTGCTTCCATTCTCTTATTATAAACTTCGTCATCGGAAAGACAATTACCTTGGAGGAAAGACATAATTTCAGTCCTCCAACCTTCACTATGTATAGGGGAAATTGCAAGCACTGCTCTCTCCATAAGTTCAACCAAAGGTGCCTTTATTGTCTCAAAAAATACTTCCGAAGGTAGAGGGAGCCCCTGTGCCGCTGATTTGGCTAACAGATCTGCATGCTCATTTTCTCCTCTTGGAATATTCTTGACGCAAAAACCTTCGAAAGAAGCCTCCAGCCTTCGAACTATATCCAAATATTTTTCAAGCTTCGGTTTTAAGGATGGCCCTTCTTATTCCCATTGTCTACATGACCAGAAATGACATGAGAGTCAGTTTTAAGGATGACCTTTCTTATTCCCATTGCCTTTAACTTCCGAAGCCCCAACAGAAGTGCTTCGTATTCAGCAATATTATTTGTACAACTGAAGTCAAGCCTTGTTGCATAACATTTTCTGACTTTAGAAGGCGCAACTGGGATAGCAGCCGCTCCTGCGCCGAAGGTTCCCTAGGAACCATCGCAGAACACTATTCAAGCTTCGGCGTCTTTATTTGTTTCTTCTTCCTAAGCCCCTGACGTCCAATCAGCAATGAAGTCTGCTAACGCCTGGGACTGAATTGAGGATCTATGTACATAGTCAATACTGAATTCGTTAAGCTCTGCAACCCATTTTCCAATCCTTCCAGTAGCTTCTCTGTTCTTCATTATGTCCTTCAGAGGCTGTGATGAAGGAACAATTATGTGATATGCTTGAAAATAATGTCGAAGCTTCCTGGAGGCCATTAACACAGCATACAACACCTTCTCCAATTCTGTATAGTTTTTCTTTGATAAACTTAGAACTTCGAAGACGAAGTATACTGGGGCCTGCTTTTTGATTTGGCCATTTAGCTTCTCCTGTACAAGCACCGCACTAATTGCAGAGGTGAGAAGCTGCTACATACAGGAGTAATGGAGCCCCTGGCGAAGGTGGAGTTAGAGTTGTTAGATCTATCAAGTATTGCTTTAATTCTTCAAAAGCCTTTTGCTGAGCCGGACCCCACTAAAAAACTTCGGCTGACTTTAGAATTTTAAAGAATGGTAGATTCCTCTCTGCTGATCTTGATATGAACCTATTTAATGACGCAAGCCTTCCTGCCAATCGTTGAGCCCCCTTTTTTGAATTTGGTGGCCCCATCCGAAGGATAGCTTCAATCTTGCTCGGTTGGCTTCAATTCCCGTCGTTGATACCAAATAGCCAAGGAACTTGCCCTTCTTCACTCCAAAAACACACTTTTTTGGATTTAATTTTAGGCTAGCTTGCCTGAAATTGGCAAATGTCTCTTGCAAATCAGCAATGTGATTTTCTTGTTTCATGCTTTTCACTATGATATCATCAACATAGGTCAATACATTCCTGCCTATTTGAGAATGAAGGACCTTGGCTATCATTCTGTTGAAGCTTCCTCCAACATTCTTGAGCCCCTCAGGCATCCAAAGATAGCAATAGGTGCCACTAAGAGTTATGAAACTAGTCTTCGGCTCGTCTTCCTTCTTCATCCAAATTTGATGATAGCCTGAGTAACAATCCAATAGACTCATGAGCTCTGAAGAAGCTGCTGCATCTACAAGAGAGTCTATTCTTGGTAATGGGAACTCATCCTTTGGACATGCCTTGTTGAGATCTTTGAAATTGATGAACATTCTCCATTTACCATTAGCCTTCTTCACCATAACAGTGTTGGCTAGCCATTCTGGGTATTTCACCTCTCTGATGACACCGGCACTAAGAAGTCTCTTCACTTTGTTCCGAGCACCTTCAACTTTGTCTTCAGACATCTTCTGAAGCCTTTGTTTTCTTGGCCTAAAAGATGGATCCACATTGAGTGAATGTTCAATAACATCTCAGTTGACACCACAGAGATCATTGGCTAACCAAGCAAAGACATCTTTGTTGTTGAATAAAAATCTTAGCAAAGTCTTCTCTTGCTCATCAGATAACTGAGACCCCAGCAGTACCCTTTGTTCTGTTATATCTTGACATAGAAGCATAGGCTTCGGCTGATCCGTCGAAGCAGCCTTCTCTCTTTTGTATTTATACTGCTGACAGGCTTCAGCTCCATCTATGTTATGGATTGCCTTTGAATCTGTCTAGTTACCTTTAGCCCTTCTGGCAGCTTCTTGACTCCCATGGACAACAATGGGCCCTTGTTCCGAAGGTATCTTCATGCATAAATATGTTGGATGAAGTATTGCTTCGAAGGCATTAAGTGTCCCTCGACCAATTATCGCATTATATGGGTATTCCATGTCAACAATGTCAAAGACAACATGTTCAGTCCTTGTGTTGTGGACTTAGCCGAAGGTAACTGACATTGTGATTTTACCAAGTGCGACAATCTGCCTTCCTCCGAAGCCAAAGAGAGGGTGTGTAGCATCATGAATCTTGTCCTCTGGCTCTTGCATATGTCTGAAGGCCTTAGCAAATATGGTATCCGCTGCACTGCGTGTGTCAACCAGAACATTATGGACCAGAAATCCCTTGATGACACAAGATATGACCATAGCATCATTGTGAGGGTAATCTTTGAGTTGAAGGTTCTCTTGGGAGAGGTGATTGGGATATGGGACCACTTGGACTTGATGAAGGGTCCCTGCACCCCGACATGCTGCACCCTTGTAACACCCCGTCCAATCCCTGGACCAGCGGTACTTACTCCTGGCAGCTCTCTAGGATCATATATCATCCCCATAGACCAACACAAGTCTTTTGTGCACACTTTGTCCTCACTCATGCGCACCCGGGAAACTTCCCGGTCGGTCACCCATCCCAAATTGCTCCAAACCAAGCACACTTAACATGGAGGTTCTTTCGAGATAGGCTTCAGAAAAAGAAGACTCACCTTATTGGTATGAATACTCTATTAATTCTATTAAGCCATGGGCCAGGATATCCCATCCCAGGGGTCATGATATCACAACCCTTCTCTGTGCTTCCTTCTTCTGCTTCTTGTTAGCCGGCTCTGAACTTGAACCGCCTGTGATCGGGAGCACTAACTTCGTAACCGAAGGTGCCGTAGCTTGGTTGTTGAACGAAGCCATCGTCTCAACAGTGGAAGTGAGTTCACCGAAGGTGGGCGCCAATGTTGAGGACTTGTTCTCAAATGCTATGAGTTAAGAACAAGGCAACACAAAATGTTAATGGTTAAAGTCCTTCGTCCTTCGAAGCATTATTTCCCTTGGGATATAATGATCTTCAGACAAAGGTCATGAAAGACATACCTTCATCATAGCAGTATAAATTGATGAAAGAAGAAGCATATGAAACATGAGAAATGACATGAATAGTCATATGACATCATTAATATATCTTTTCTATATCATCATGAATGAACATGAACAATATTGAATTACATTTGTACCTTCGGTTTGACAGAAGGCAAAAGTCCAAGCGTGACGCACGAGTGAATACAAGTTAGCGTGAGCAGTATGGGGATACTGTTCACCTATTTATAGGCACGAGACGCAGCCCGGTCAAAATTACATTTATGTTCTTGATGACTAGTTACAATCATGACATAAATTATCATGGACTGATCGGTCTTTTCCTCTTTAAGTCGGTGCAGCCCTTCGTCTCAAGGCATGTCACTATGCCGAAGCTCCCTGGATCGTAGCTTCGGTGTGTACCTTCACGCTGTGTTTGCTTATATGCCGATCTTTCGAAGGTGTTTCTGCTTAGAGGACCTTCGGCGAAGAAGCAGGCCCCCAACACTGGTTATTCGAATAACTAGGGGTCTTACTGCAAATCTATAACACGAACGCGGATGGCTTGTGCGGGGGCCATCTCCTCTGCGTTCGAGGGCCGAGCCCGTTGGTTTTGGTCCACTACAGTTGAATCTTTTTCTTTTTTCTTTTTCCTGCCAACTAGTAAATTACACTAGAAAATGTAGGAAAATGATAAAATAGTGAAACCAATTTTGTAGAGTCCACAAAATTGTGTAACTTTTGATAAAATTAGTTGTAAGATTTTTGCAGCATCAAGTAAATTTCTAGTTATTTAAAAGTACCCGTAGGAGGCTTTAAGGAATTTTAGAAATAAAACCATAGGTCCAAAAATCATAAAAATTTGTAGAAAGATGATATGCCCTTAGAATAGCACCTGGTAAAAAATTGAGCCTATTTGGAGTTGTTTTACCCAAAGAACCAGAAACTAGCTAAGTATAAATATTATAAACCCTAAGTTTTGATACTAATCTAGGGTTAGGTCAAACTCAGGTTATACAAAATGCTAAGCAGCAAGTTGATCAACTTTAGTATATATATAGTTCTCTGATTCTCTAAAGTAATCTTAATTTGATCCCTTTGGGCAAAGACTATATTACCTAGAAATATGACTATAATTATCATATGCTTAGTTGAGAGTATGTGAGCTTTCCACCTCTCCCTAAGTGAGAGATTGCATAGCCTATCATTACATGAGCATTCATATACTTGAAATTGACTTGTAGAGCACCTAGAAGAAGAATTTGAAGTGGAAGTGGAAGAGGAGCCTGCTCCCACATCTAAAACTGCTCCAACTGAAGTTGTCTCTGAAGGTCCTCCAGAAGGTGCCCCGATAGGGTTTGCTTCAAACTGCAATATCCTAGTAGAAGAGCCTGACTCTCCTCATCAAGGCAAGCCCGGGTGCATTTTCCACCTTGTTGTTTTAAAACTTTTATCACTTATATGCTGCATTAGGTGGTAGGAGTTGAATGATTAAACCTTTGTTACATAACTTCCTTAAACTATTGATTAACATCCTTGATACCTGATTTGAAAAGCTAGATGTGCTTAGTATGCTAATAGATTAGGAACAAAATGTTTTGATCTATGAATCATGTTTTTACAAAGAAAAAAGGGCTAGAATGATGAAGGTATCAAAGGCCTTGATGACTTCATCATTTCAGAAGGGTACCTCTGACGGGTACCAGGTTTTCAGAAATAGTTTAATGTGAGACCAGACGTTGAGCAGGAAAGGTCGCTCGTCTGTGTCGCTTAAGGATCGCATGATTGTTGGCCTGCTGATCTAGGACCCTTTAACTGGCCACATGCCTCGGTCAGACCAATACCAGAACAGCTCGCACGCACTTGGAGTGGAGAGATGGTGGGAGTAACATGTGCCCACCTAGCAAGTGGCTGAATGGTGGGGTACTGTGCTCTTGGATCGCGTGAACCCATTCTGGTCTTGAGAAACCCGTGGGCGAGTTGACATATTCAAGGGTTAAGTGCTACATTTTTTGTGTGGTTGGGATCCCCAGCTGGGTATTAATCGATTCGGATCGCCGAACTTCTCGGATATGAAGACTGGATCTTGGACCCTCATCGTAGATAACAAGTGAAACTAAATATGCTAAAATGAAGCTAGTGTAGGACAATTGAATGCTCTAGATTAGGCAAATCTAGATTCAGGAAAAGTACTCAATTTATGAAGTAAACTTTGGCATAAGGATCCATTACTAGTAAGCTTTTCTGCAAAACGGAGTCTTTAAAATTTGGTAAGCTTTACCTTGACTCCCAACAAACCAGCATACCCTTGAGAGTCTTTTCTTTAGTCAGGTAAGTCTCGCTGAGTAATTGCGTACTCAGGGTTTTATTCCTATTGTTACTGCAGGAGAGCTATTAACACCTTTAAGTTTTGTTAAACTCACGATGGAGGCTTTTGTTTATGTCTTTTATGTGTGTGCTACGGGAAGATGGCTTCTTCCCATGTGTTGTAATAAGTTAGCACTTGACTCTATCTTAGGCATGTAATAATACTACATACTACTTGGTTTGGATACTTTAAAAGTCTGCTAATGTATATTATCTTATTGTAAAGTCTTCCGCTCAACTCCTGTATTTAAAGTTTATGTTCTTGTGGGATTATTGTAATACTTGCAACTATGGTGAATGTTCCTTGGGAATGAACGAGTTCATCGAAACTCGGCACCCCGAATAAGTTATCGGATTCACTTACATATCCATCCAAGGCCTTGAGGGCAAGGATTGGTGTTCGTGGGCCCAAAAATTTGGTTGGGTTGTGACACTGATCGCGTGGACATGGCACTTTGGCGTCCTAATTACAGTTAATATGGAGACGGATGAGATCTCTAGGGTCTCAGCATCGTTTAGCATTAACCCTCCTCGAGTTTAGAACGCTGGGTCGTCGGGTCCCTGTTCCCTGGTGATGTGCCCCGCCGCGGATCAATGCGTGCCGCCATGTTTCTCCGTCGGGGGAAGGGGGGAAAGACCCTCGGTCGTCGATCTGATGGCTGACGACCGAGATTAGAATGTAAGTGGATGCGCTTCGTCCATTAGATGTGTTTTGAGCGGTGAGGATCAAAGAGATCATAACATTTTGGGTTTGACTGCTTTGGACCGTCCGATCTGATCGGAGGGATGGGGTCGATGCGCGCCTTCATTAAACCTCAACCATTGATCTTGGATCGGGTGGATGGCATTGCATGCCAATTCGTTTTAAAAGAAATCAGATCTGGGCGCTTGGTTTCTAATCGGACGACTGATATCGTCCCATACCACTTCACCCGATAGTTTAGCATTTGAGCCCCTCAAGTCTGCAATAATTAACCCGCCGTCCATGCTAGTGTGAGGAATCCTACATATCAGTCCTAATATTTTCGCAAAAGCCCCTGATCTTTAGGGTATGTTGTTCACTTGTTCTCAGATACTATGGATCAAGAACAAGGCAACACAATTGTTAAAGGTCAAGGACCTTCGTCTTCCGAAACTTTATCTCCTCTTGGATATAATGATCTTCAAACAAAGGTCATGAAGGACATGCCTTCATCATTCATAATAATAAGAGTACATAGAGATAATGAATGTAGTCTTTCAATTCATTCACATATGTATTTCATAATATACACATGAACATTAACAGAATTTACATTACATTGATACCTTCGGCTTGCTTGAAGGTAATGATGCAAGAGCGATTACCATTCAGTGTGAACAGTATGAGGGTACTGTTCACCTATTTATAGGCACGGGACGCAGCCCGGGTAAAAGTACATTTATGTCCTTAACATTTATTCACAACTATAACATAAATCATTATGGACTAGCTTGTCTTTTCTTCTCCGGTTTAGAACCATGGTTGGTATTTGTCACCATTTTAAGCTGAAGCTGTCACTCTTCGGCTATAGCTTCAGCGTTCATTCTTATCATCCTCAGGTTATACATTCGTCTTGTATACCGTCAACATAGGAGAAGACTCCCATCATGAGCCGAAGTTCCCTGTAGTAATCAATATTATGCTATAAGCAAATGGATAGTCATGTTTTTGAAGACCTTCGGAGGAGGAAGGCCCCCAACAGGGTATTAGTGTTCGCAATCCATATAATGAATAAATTGAGTAAATTAATATAGAAAAAGGATTTTTAGTATAAAAATAATTCTAGAAACTTGTTTAATTCATAAGTAATTCATTTTAACTCCTTTTTGATCCATTCCAGTTGCATTAATCTCACAATAATATTGTTTGTCATCTAGTAACTTTATTTTGTTATGAAATCTAGGGTGAAATTATGCACTTAATTTCTTTTATACCCAACACTTAGATCTTCAGAAAATCATAACTCGTTAACCGTAACTCCAAATTTAGTGATTCTCGAACCTACGATTTTGTTACGATGCGTAGAACATTATTATGCAGTTTGTGCTTATGTTTGGTGTGATGTTAATTTTGCCTATACCATGTTTGTTTGTATTGCTACGACTAGCAGCGAGGTTACGAGTCACTTGAAGAGCAAGTTAGTACCTGGAATCTCGAGCCTAAGGCAAGTTGTGCCCTTGATCACTTTTATTTACCCAATACTGTTCATGTTAATCACTGTGACATGCTTAGGCTAATATGATGGGACCTAATAGGTTTTCTCTAGACTTTTTTATCCCACACCTTGTTTACCGCTAAACTTTTGGGTAGTTTCGCTATTGCTCTACCTAGTTTTTGGGATTAATATTAGATTATGATCATGTTCCAGTTATAATGTTGTTTTAATTATTGTTCATGACAAGATCATTATGTTAATTGGAACATAGAGCTTAACTTGAGATATATGTGCTACCACAAGGGTGGAATGGGACGCCCTTGGCTGACTAACTAGGAAAGCTAATGGAGGACTACCTTACCCGAAAGGGGCAAGGGCAGTAGGGGAGTTGTCGGTATAATGAGGTTCTCGGGTCGATCATGCTGCGATGGCTTTTCGAACATGGCATTCCTATATTCCGCTCCCTAGAAACTGTAGCGGATTTTTTGAAGCTAGTGGAACTTTGTAAAGGCCTCATAGTGGATCCCTAGCCATTCGCCTCAGAAGTATCTAAGGGTCTAGCTAACCCTGGCTAGATAGGATACATGACTTGTGGGTAAAGGGTGCAACCTCTGCAGAGTGTAAAACTAGTATATCAATCGTGCTCGCGGTCATGAGCAGCTCAGGACTCTCGTATGATTAATTTATGGAACTAAACTTAACTTGTCATATCATTGCATCTTGGGTGTTATTATCAATTGAGATCTCTTATTTAATTGGGTTGGTATCTACTTATACTTAGTAACTGCTAATAAAATTTTGACCAACTCTAAAAGCAATGCTCAGCTTTAACCATCTCCTTTGGTAAACCTTACACTTCACATGAACTCCCACCTTTAGTGAGTTCATGCACGTTATTCCCCACAACTTGTTGAGCGATGAACGTATGTGAGCTCACCCTTGCTGTACTCACACCCCCAGGTCAAGAACATGTACCACAGGATGACGCACACGAAGGATGTTGTGATGAGTTCGTGAGTGGTCTAGGACATCGTCTCCCAGTCAACTTTGGTTGCTGGATCGTTGTCTTCGTATGATGTAATTATTTGTCTATTTTGTATAGAACTCCATTATATATTAAAGATGTGACATTCGTTTCTGTACCATTAGTCATCATATGTGAGACTTGGTCCCAGCACAATTGGTGATTATTTCGCGCCCGGGTTTTGGACCCCTAGAATCCGGGTTTGACAAAGAACAAGTTTTCATCATTCACAAATACAAAAATGTATCTTCAAATGAAACATTACAATAATTATTTATATCATATTGAACATTTAAATAACATTGAAGTTTATATCATATATTAACAAAGTAATATATTACATATATTGCATTGATACCTTCGGCTTGCTCGAAGGAGTAGATGAGAGTGTAATCTTAATTCTGCATGAATCGTACGGGGTATTGTTCATCTATTTATAGGCATGGGACTCAGCCTAGATAAAAATACATTTATGACCCTAACATATACACATAATCCTAATACAAAACATCAGGGATTAAGTAGTATTTTCCTCTTCGACTCAACATTGTGTTTGACCTTCGTAACCACCTTAAGCCAAAGTTGCCATCCTTCGGTGCTTTACGCATGCTTGTTGTAGCTTCGGCATTCAGTCTTGTTGCTTATAGACAATTTCTCCGTCCTGAGAACCTTCGGCAGAGAAGAAGACCCCCAACAGTGGCCCCTTCGCGGTGCTAGGTCGTTTTTTTCATAACGAGCTCAATCCGTGAAAAACACGAAGGCTTCTGAATGCCGAAGGTCCGAAAAACACCTTCCCTGAGCTTGTTATTAAAAAACGAATAAAAATTTATGACCTTTGCCGGTCCACCGATCTGTCAGTATGCGCGTTATGGTGGTTCGCCTTCTTCACATGTAGGGCTATATAAATAGATGAGTTGGTGAGACGTTACCACAACATCATTGCTATTGCATCGTTGTGCTGTTGAAAATTTTTACTGAAGCCGAAGCTTTCTGTTTTTTGTGCACTTGCTGTGTAACCTTCGGACAAACGTCAAGTTTGTTGAATTTAGCTTCGTCTTAAGGACTAAAATGGCTAGGATCAGGTCTACTGCTAGACTAACAAACGAAGGTGAGGATACTGAAGCAAATGAAACGGCCCCGATCTCAGAAGTAATGAAATGTTCCGGTTGGTTATTCAAGAGGAAGAAGAGGTTATCCTGGAGAAGAATGATGCTATTGCCGAAGCTACTAGTGATGACGAAGAAGATGATGGCATTTTGAGTCCAAGCAAGCCTAGCCATATTGAATTTGTAAAATCCATTGTAAAGGCAAAAGATTTGGTTTTAATGAAGAAGCTAGGATATTTTGGAAAAAATGATGATGAATTGATACGGTTCACTAGGGACGAAGTAGTTCTAGAGCCAAGAGATGATGAAGTCATTGTTTTTAAGAGCTTCTTTAGAGCGGGACTTTAGTTCCCACTGTACGAAATGATTAGTGAAGTTTTGAAGAAGTTTGAAATCTATCTTCATCAACTAACTCCAAATGCTATAGTCAGGCTTAGCGTGTATATATGGGCTTTACAAAGTCAAGGAAAAAGTGCTAATGTCGAAGGATTCTGTAGAGTCCACGAGCTTCATTATCAAACCAAAGCAAGGGCAGATGGTTTACATAAAAACTTTGGATGCTACAATTTTGCATACCAGAAAGACACAAAGGCTCCAGTGATTGGCTATCGCACCAAGTGGCCTACTGGTGGGACGAATGAATGGTTTTATGTAAAAGATGATGAGAAGAAAAGAGAAAAACTCATGAGCATGGTAATGAGTCCCTTGAAATTAAGCTTCGACATGACGAGGCCATTGTGTAACATGCAACTCGGCTCCCCATGCCAATTAGCCGAAGTGGAATTCAGAGTCATGGCAGAGCACATTAGTACTCGAGACTAGGTGTAAAAATATCTGGCTAACAAAACCTTTCCAACATCTGGTGGGTGGGAATGCCGAAGAAGAACGAAGAAGGGAAAAATTGAGCTTGTTCGGTTGTCATACCGGTTCAAGTTTTAGAACACTTTCAGCGGCCCCTGTGCCAAATGATTGGAAATGATAGAAACAATGTGCAATGATATCCTTGGGAACTATACGAAGAAAGAGGATCAATTGATGATAGCTGCCTTTGGTACTCGGAAGAAACGAAGGCTGAACCGGGTAATGGACGCTATTGACTTCGAGTGTCCGGACTACGAAAGGCTTGACGAAGAAGCTGGGGGAGTGAAAAAATGGAATTGTAAGCATTTTGAAAAGGCAAGCAATGCGATCCATTGAAAAAGACAAACAGAGGGCTGCTTCCAAGAAACAAAAAAATTCAGCGGAACCGAAGCTTTCGGCTCCCAAAAAGCAAAAGTCCTCCACTCTGGCACCTATCGAGGTGAAGGTACAAGATCCACCAGAGAAGATTGCTGGCACATCTTCGTCCTCTTCTATCGGCGTTACAGAAATCCTAAAGGTAATGACTGAACCCTTCCCGTTTGCTATGCTAAGTCCTTTGGGGTCAGATCTGACTAGCTTATTGCAGTCAAAGGAGAAGGGGGTTGAAAAAGGTGCGGAAGAGGAGAAGAAGACTACTTCAGCGACTAGGGGAAATGAGGATGGTCAGAAGAAATGGCGCATGATGGCTGTGATGAGGGCCATCCATAAGACCCCACCCCTGGTCCCGGTAGAAAAATATAGTTGCCCCCACTAATGTCGAAGTTGATGAAACGACTGGTGAAGCTAAAAATAGTGGAGGCCCTCTTGGAACCACAATGTCGGTGATTGATAGGATTATAGCTGATGTGGTTCCTGAGAGGGAAATGGCTGAAGTGACCGCTGGTAGGGATTCACCATTAAAGATGAAAGAATTGTAAGGAGTTTCTTTGGAGAACAAAGAGTTGACCTACAGCACTTGGGTGGCCAGGAACTCTCCGAAGAAGACATCTCTGAACTGAAAGAATTCGCTATTGCTGGCGGCTACAAGCCTGGATCCATGCTCTTTGGTGGTGTTGACGAAGAAATTCTAGGGTGCATCCCTGATCGTACCGGAGCAAAGATTTTCAACACTTTATCAAAGAGCATCGGATTCCCGAAGCTCGAATGAGATCTGAGCAACTATAGGAGGCAACATATTACTAGAAGTTTGTTCTATTCAAATTTTAAGGTGCAAATTTTAATGTTTACCTATTCAATTTATTAATTTTTAAATTTCAATAGTTTTAGGCTAACGTAGCTTTGGCTTTTTCAATAGAGCCTACTACTGAGCAAAGCTTTGAAGTTGCAACAGGAAAACAAAGATAGAAAGAACGAGCTTGTTGTTAGTAACTTGGAAGAAATGTGAAAGAATTTGAAAATCTTTTGGAGGAAAATGATTCTAAGATTAAAACTGCTGAAGCGGACCTAGCCGAAGCTCACCTTCGGATTGAAAATCAAGCTATTCAAATTTCTGATCAAGACAAATAGCTGAAAAGGCTGAACATGGAGCTTGAAAAAGTGAATTCAAAATTAAAAGAAGCTGGAATCCACTATGAGCATGAAATTAAAGAACTAAAAGATGAAGTCAAAGTTGAAGCGGAGAAAAGTTCTAAGCTGTATGAAGCCCTCAGAATGCTTCAGAACACCTGCTTCAACTTCGCAACTCGGTGCTCCCTTCGTCTGCGCGAAATTTTTAATTCGGTCGGGGCAATGTCTGGAGAAGCGAATTATTCTGCGGACGATACTCCAAAGGTGCTTAAGTTTGTCGAGAAAGAAGTCAATGAATTTGACGAAGTGATGGTGGGGCATGGAGATTTTTGCGCCCTAGTGGCCGCCTGAGGAACTGCTACTATATTTGCAAAAGCCGGGTGTAAACATTTGAAAATGTTAACAAGCCCACCTTCACTATTTTCCCGGCTGATCTTGAGAATATTCCAAATGAGGCTCGAAGCGTGGGTATCAAATTTATTACCCAAATCTAGATGAAGGGTGGCCGAGAACTAGCTGGAAACGAAGCTCATGCTGTCCTTGACGAAGTATGAAAAACGTCCTTACTCTCCCCTCTGTTTTTTTCCTACTTCATACTGCTAAACATTTTATATGATAAACTTTTCAGACTGATATTGGCGTAGAGTGAAAAACCAAAGCTAAATGATTTTGGTGTAGTTTTAGAGAAATTCTTGTAACTTTTGTACAAAAATGTATGTAGGTAGAAAAATTAATGTAATGGAAACAATGAAAAGTTGGCTTGTAATATACTATTACCTTTGCAATCTTAACTTCATCTGTTGTCGTTTGCTTTGGTGTGGACGATACCACTTTGTTTGTTTTGAGCCGAAGGCGAAAAACACCTTCCCTTCTTTTCGTTTGCATCGAAGCATTTTTGGGCCGAAGTCAAAAAACATCATTTTTATTCATAACGAAGCATTTTGGAGCCGAAGGCAAAAAAGCGCCTTCCCTTAGTGTCTTATGCAATGCGCCATGATGCGATGAAGCTACAGATGTCTAATGCATGTTTGTATGAACGCAAAATATGATGTGATGATATGTGCAAATGTATGCCGAAGATAAAAAAACTCACACAAATACGCACCCAGACTCTGTATCCCCTTAGGAACGACTTTGGAGTCTCTTCACCTCTTATTTAGGTGGTATTTTAGCTCTGCATCCCCTTAGGAATGACTTTGGAGCTAAGCTCTGCATCCCCTTAGGAACGACTTTGGAACTTCTTCACCTTTTTCTTAGGTGGCATTTTAGCTCTGCATCCCCGTAGCCGTAGGAACGACTTTGGACTTACTTCACCTTTTACTTAGGTGACTTTTTAGCTCTGCATTCTCGTAGGAATGTCTTTGGAGCTTTTTCATATTTTTACACTCGATGGTGTAATATCAGATCTTTGCATTTTACATATGGGGAAAAATTTTCCCTTGTATTGGACGGGGCTACAAAAATAAAATAAAAATTACAACCTATGGCCCCATTAAAAACCTTTCTCCCCTCTTGAAAGGAAAAGGGTGTCGTAGGAAAAAGAAATAAAATTACATGGTTGTTACTGAAAGGGAAATGTGCCCTTGGGCCATTTATATATATGTTTTGGTGATTAGATGCCCAACACATATTGTTTTGGTTGATATGTGCTAAGTGTTAAAGAGATGCAAATCAATAATAAAGGTATGACTCTAGCCTTAGTGAATTGTTTCTGATACTAACATATTCCTCTAAGTGCTAGGAACCTTGTCAAATCAAATAAAATTGGATTTGAGAAGTTTGGCTAAGTCTAGCCAGACTTGCGCCAGACGGTGGTGCATCGGACTGTCCGATGCCGAGGCTCGCTCAGCGGCGAACTCGCTGCTCTCGAGAATCGCCGGGGTCGCTACGGCTAAAATTCACCGGACTGTTCAGTGTGCACCGGACTATTCGGTGAGCCAACAACACCTGATCCAACGGTCGGTAGCGCAATCAACGGGTGACGCGTGGCCAGAGCCAACGGTCACTAGGCCACACCAGACTGTCCTGTGTGCACTGGACAGTATCCGGTGTGCAGTGGACTGAGGGTTCAACGGTCGGCTTTGCTAGAGAAGGAAAGAAATCATGCACTGTTCATGTCCGTTGGTGCACTGGACTATTCGGTGCGCCAACGGATAGAAGGCAAGAATTGCCTACCAAATAGAGGTCCAACGACTTCTAGCTGCCTTGGGGCTATAAAAGGGACCCCTAGTCACATGAAGCGGCACACCAAACCGCCATTGAACATTCTAAGACGCCTAGACTCTGCGAGCACGCAACCGGATCATTATGATTGAGATTTGAGCACTTGTTGAGTTGTAAACTCGCTGCGTTGTGTTTGTGTGCTCGTTTCTTGACTTGTGTGCGTGTCGTTGCTGTTACTCTAGCTCTTGTGTGTGTTTCTATTCTCTCTCTTACTCTTGTGGTTTTCATTGTGATTAATATTGTAAGGGTGAGAGGCTCCAACTTATGGAGATTCCTCACAAAGGGAAACATCTGCTAAGGAAGAAAACTGTGGTATTCAAGTGGATCATTGGATCGCTTGAAAGGTGTTGAGTGCAATCCTCATCCATTGGGATGCCACAACGTGGAAGTATGTAACACCCTAGGTGTTACTATACATGTAACAGTGAGTATGGACTTAAGCAAGAAATGCTTGTGTGAGTAATGAATTCGATATCACATCTGTCTCTGTATTGCTGGACTGTCCAAAATATTTCACCAAGTTCAGGCTTAAGAAATCTTCTATAATGTAGAGTGCTACATTATTTGAATAACTCGATTGAGCAGATTGAAATTTGCAAAGCATTTGATTATTTTTTTCTGGACCACGCATGTCGGGGACCATAATTAGGGGTACCCTCAAGGCTCCTAATTCTCAGCTGGTAACCCCCATCAGCATAAAGTTGCAAAGGCCTGATGGGTGCGATTAAGTCAGGGATCAGTCCATTCGAGGGACTCGATCATGCCTCGCCCGAGCCTAGCCTCGGACAAGGGCAGCCGACCCCGGAGGATTTCCGTCTCGCCCGAGGCCCCCCTCCAGCGGCGAACATATTTCCGGCTCGCCCGAGGCCCTGTCTTCGCCAAGAAGCAACCCTGACCAAATCGCCGCACCGACCGACCAAGTCGCAGGAGCATTTAATGCAAAGGTAGCCTGACACCTTTATCCTGACGCGCGCCCCCCAGCCGGCAGAGCCGAAGTGACCGCTGTCACTTCGCCGCTCCACTGACCGGCCTGACAGAAGGACAGCGCCGCCTACGCCACTCCGACTGCGGTGCCACTTGACAGAGTGAGACTGACAGGCAGTCAGGCCCGGCCGAAGGCACCATAGGAAACTCCGCTCCGCCCGACCCAGGGCTCGGACTCGGGCTAAGTCCCGGAAGACGGCGAACTCCGATCCGCCCGACCCAGGGCTCGGACTCGGGCTAAGTCCCGGAAGACGGCGAACTCCGCTCCGCTCGACCCAGGGCTCGGACTCGGGCTAAGTCCCGGAAGACGGCGAACTTCGCTCCGCCCGCCCCAGGGCTCGGACTCGGGCTAAGTCCCGGAAGACGGCGAACTCCGCTCCGCCCGACCCAGGGCTCGGAGTCGGGCTAAGTCCCGGAAGACGGCGAACTCTGCTCCGCCCGACCCAGGGCTCGGACTTGGGCTCAGCCCCAGAAGACGGCAAACTCCGCTCCGCCCGACCCCAGGGCTCGGACTCCGCCCTGGCCTCAGCCGGCGGCCTCCGCCTCGCCCGACCCAGGGGCTCGGACTCGACCTCGGCCATGGAAGACAGACTCGACCTCGGCTTCGGAGGAGCTTCCACATCGCCCAACCTAGGGCGCAGAGCAGCCACGTCAACAGGAGGTGCCATCATCACCCTACCCCGAGCTGACTCGGGCCGCAGGGAACAAGACCGGCGTCCCATCTGGCTCGCTCCGCCAGATAGGCAATGATGGCGCCCCACATACTCTGTGACGACGGAGGCTCTCAGCCCCCTTACGGAAGCAAGAGGACGTCAGCAAGGACTCAACCGCTCCGACAGCTGTCCCTCCGCCAGGCTCCATCGCTCCTCCGACGGCCACGACATCACACCAGCTGGGCGCCAAAATCTCTCCGGCTGCCACAACGGCATGTACTTAGGGTGCTAGCTCTCCTCCGCTAGACACGTAGCACTCTGCTACACCCCCCATTGTACACCTGGATCCTCTCCTTACGCCTATAAAAGGAAGGACCAGGGCCCTCTTAGAGAGGGTTGGCCGCGCGGGGACGAGGACGAGACAGGCGCTCGCTTGAAGCCGCTCGCTCCCTCTCCCGCGTGGACGCTTGTAACCCCCTACTGCAAGCGCACCCGACCTGGGCGCGGGACGAACACGAAGGCCGCGGGATTCCCACCTCTCTCACGCCGGTCTCCGGCCGCCTCGCCTTCCCCCCTTCGCGCTCGCCCTCGCGCTCGACCCATCTGGGCTGGGGCACGCGGCGACATTCACTCATCGGCTCAGGGACCCCCCGATCTCGGAACGCCGACAGTTGGCGCGCCAGGTAGGGGCCTGCTGCGTGTTGACGAACAGCTTCCCGTCAAGCTCGAGATGGGCAGTCTCCAGCAACCTCTCCAACCCGGGACGGTGCTCCGTTTCGGGAGTCTTGAGTTCATGTCCCTCGACGGCAGCTACGACATGATACTCCTTCCACCGCCGCGCGACAACGACGATGGCGGCCGACAGCCCGCCCGCCGGCGGCAGAATCGACGACATCTTCCCCGCGTGGTGGAAGAACAACCTTCGAGCTCACCCCGCCCTCTTCCCCGCCGACGGAGAGGAAGGCGGGGCAACCAAGGCCAAGCAGGAGGCAGCGCCTCGTCGGCTGATGAGCGAGTCGACTGTGCCGGCACCCCAATGGGGGCGCACCGGATATCGACTTCGCGCTTGAGACGAAGACGAGCGCCGTCTCCCCGCGACACGCCAATCCCGAGCAAGCGGACGACGCCAGCACGCTCGCGAAAAGCTTGCTGGATGTCACCCTCGAACCTGAGACGACGGTGCAGTCAGTCCCTGACGTGACTTTATCGCCGCTCGTCGACCAAGAGGTACCGACCGATTCCCATCCCACGTCATTTGGATTCAGCCTCAACCCGCCTAGCGACCCCGCTTTGGCGGGCGCTCTCATAGAGGCAAGTCCAAACCCACTGGGGTTTCGTATGCGGTCGCCTTGGGACCGGCTGACGGACGTCTCGACCTACGGGCCCTCCGGGTCCGAGGAAGACGACGAGCCCAGCTTCTGTTGGGATTTCTCTGGACTTGGCAACCCCAGTGCCATGCGGGACTTCATGACCGCATGTGACTACTGCCTCTCCGACTGTTCCGACGGTAGCCGTAGCCTCGGCGACGAGGACTGCGGCCCAAGTCACGAATGCTTCCACGTCGATCTAGGGGGTCCCTCCGAAGGCAACCATCTCGGCATACCGGAGGACGGTGATCTCCATAGGTCGGTGCCTCGCATTGACATCCCACGAGAGCTAGCTGTGGTCCCCATTTAGGCGGGGGGCCATGACCCACAGCTTGAGCAAATCCGCGGGGTGCAGGCCAGGCTCGACGAGGGAGCAGGAGCGCTTGAGCCGATCCGCCGGGACGTCGGGCAGGCATGAGCGGGCCAACCCCCGGCCGGAGAAATACGTCATCTACCCCAGGGCTTCCAGCACCGCGTCGCCGACGACGTCAGGGTCAGGCCACCACCCGCATCTAGTGGGGTCGGCCAGAACCTGGCTGCAGCAGCGATGCTTCTCCGCGCGATGCCGGAGCCATCAACCACCGAGGGGCGGCGAATCCAGGGGAGCTCAAGAATCTCCTGGAAGGCGCCGCGGTCCGACGGGCCGAGAGCTCTGCCTCCCGAAGGCAGGGGTACCCCTCAGAACCTCATGCCGCGACTTCCCGATTCATGCGGGAAGCCTCGGTCTACACCGGGCGCACGCGCAACACCGCGCCTGCGGCCCCAGGTCGCCTCGGCAACGAGCACCATCACCACGATCGTCGGGCCCACCTCGACGAGAGGGTGCGCTGAGGCTACCACCCCAGGCATGGGGGACGCTACGACAGCGGGGAGGATCGGAGTCCCTCGCCCGAACCACCCGGTCCGCAGGCCTTCAGCCGGGCCATCCGACGGGCGCCGTTCCCGACCCGGTTCCGACCCCCGACTACTATCACAAAGTACTCGGGGGAGACGAGACCGGAACTGTGGCTCGCGGACTACCGTCTGGCCTGCCAACTGGGTGGAACGGACGATGACAACCTCATCATCCGCAACCTCCCCCTGTTCCTCTCCGACACCGCTCGCGCCTGGTTGGAGCACCTGCCTCCGGGGCAGATCTCCAACTGGGACGACCTAGTCCAAGCTTTCGCCGGCAATTTCCAGGGCACGTACGTGTGCCTCGGGAATTCCTGGGACCTCCGAAGCTGCCGGCAGCAGCCGGGAGAGTCTCTCTGGGACTACATCCGGCGATTCTCGAAGCAGCGCACCGAGCTGCCCAACATCACCGACTCGGATGTCATCGGCGCGTTCCTCGCCGGCACCACCTGCCGCGACCTGGTGAGCAAGCTGGGTCGCAAGACCCCCACCAGGGCGAGCGAGCTGATGGACATCGCGACCAAGTTCGCCTCCGGCCAGGAGGCGGTCGAGGCTATCTTTCGAAGGGACAAGCAGCCCTAGGGCCGCCCCATCGGAAGATGCTCCCGAGGCGTCAACTCAGCGCGGCGCCAAGAAGAAGGGCAAGAAGAAGTCGCAAGCGAAACGCGACGCCGCCGACGTGGACCTTGTCGCCGCCGCCAAGTACAAGAATCCTCGGAAACCCCCTGGAGGTGCCAACCTCTTCAACAAGATGCTCAAGGAGCCGTGCCCCTATCACCAGGGGCCCGTCAAGCACACCCTTGAGGAGTGTGTCATGCTTCGGCGCCACTTCCACAGGGCCGGGCCACCCGCGGAGGGTGGCAGGGCCCGCGACGACGATAAGAAGGAAGATCACCAAGCAGGAGAGTTCCCCGAGGTCCGCGACTGCTTCATGATCTACGGTGGGCAAGCGGCGAATGCCTCAGCTCGGCACCGCAAGCAAGAGCGCCGGGAGGTCTGCTCGGTGAAGGTGGCGACGCCAGTCTATCTAGACTGGTCCGACAAGCCCATCACCTTCGACCGAGCCGATCACCCCGAACATGTGCCGAGCCCGGGGAAATACCCGCTCGTCGTCGACCCCGTCATCGGCGACGTCAGGCTCACCAAGGTCCTCATGGACGGAGGCATCAGCCTCAACATCATCTACGTCGAGACCCTCGGGCTCCTGCGTGTTGATCTGTCCTCCGTCCGAGCAGGCGCTGCGCCCTTCCATGGGATCATTCCCGGGAAGCGCGTCCAGCCCCTCGGACAACTCGACCTTCCCGTCTGCTTCGAAACACCCTCCAACTTCCGAAGGGAGACCCTGACGTTCGAGGTGGTCGGGTTCCGAGGAACCTACCACGCGGTGCTGGGAAGACCATGCTACACGAAGTTCATGGCCGTCCCCAACTACACCTACCTGAAGCTCAAGATGTCGGGCCCCAACGGGGTCATCACCGTCGGCCCCACGTACAAACACGCGTTCGAATGCGACGTGGAGTGCGTGGAGTATGTCGAGGCCCTCGCCGAGTCCGAGGCCCTCATCGCCGACCTGGAGAGCCTCTCGAAGGAGGTGCCAGACGTGAAGCGTCATGCCGGTGTAACACCCCTGGTGTTACTATAACTAAAACTTGAGCATGGC
Organism: Zea mays; assembly: GCF_902167145.1. Classification (NCBI taxonomy): domain Eukaryota; kingdom Viridiplantae; phylum Streptophyta; class Magnoliopsida; order Poales; family Poaceae; genus Zea; species Zea mays. The sequence continues at coordinate 155,316,293 of NC_050096.1, read as the reverse complement.
ATCATGAGCATTGGCATTGCATATGTTTGACACACCTAGAGTGCATTCACTAGACAAAAATTTCAAACAAGTTGTATTGTTTTAAGTGTTTTGCAAATGGAACCCTGGTTAATGGACTAAACCCTAAATAGTAGTTAAAGGGGTAAAGCTTAACCCAAGTTAAGAAAACCTAGAAGCTTTAGGGTAAAAGTCATAAGATGATCCTAAGAATAAACTTGAATCACTTTTGTACCCCTGGGATACCAGAAACCCTAATTGGAACCCTGGAAAACCCTAAACCAAACCCTAGGGGCTTATATGCAAAATTAGTCCACTTTTGGGCTAAAGTGCAAAAACCAAGCCAAATAGGTTTCTTAAGTCCTTTGGTTCACAAAAATGTGTACTTGAAAGCAAAACCTAAGGTTTTGGACTTAAATGCAAAATGGACCTCATTTGAGTTTTGCTCTAAGTCTGAAAATCAGTGTTAAAGGCTCCACTTTTGGGCTTTATAACTTGCAAAGCATAGGGTTTTTGCCCTAGGTGACCACATCAAAGTTGAAGATCAATATTAGGTGAACAACTTTGCTAAAGAGTGTGAGCTCACTTGTTAAGAAAAATCCAGAGAAAACCAAGCCTAAAGTTGGGCTGTCAGGCTGTTATGTCTGAATTTTCAGACTAGCAGTGAACTGACCTCGACTTCAAGCTGGGTTTTGAGCATGATCCAGTGCTCAAATATGTTCAAGTCCTATAGTCGAATTATAGATGGTATATTGCTCTACACTTTTGCTGCAGAGCACGACATGTGTTGACATTAGAAATTAAGAGATAATGATGCTCCAAGTTCGGCTGACAGACTGTCTGAATGGGATCGCCATGGTACAGTACTGAAGAAGATCACAGGTTCACCCCCCCTGCCCATCGCCGGTGACCGTCGCCGTCGATTACCGCTCGCCGTGATTCGTGCACCATGGACATCAGATAAGCTTTCCCTAGCAAAAATCTTCACCGCCGTGAGCTGGCCACCACTCCGACGACCCCCCTCCCTTTCTCTCTGTTTTGCGGCTGGCACGATAAGCTCGCCGGTGAACCGCCGCTTCCCGGCATCGCGCCGCGTGGCCTAGCTTTCTACCGTGTCGCCGTGAATCCCTTGGGCTATCCCATCATCGCTGGGGAGCTTGCCACGCCGTTGGCCACGTAACTGCGCGTGCCAGGCTTCTTCCCCGTCTCCGACCGCCGCGCGTTGTCGCTCGATTCCTCGGCCACCGACGTTGAGCCCTATAAATTGAAGCCCCCACTAGCTTCGCAACCTCATCACCCACCTAGCCACCGTGAATCGTTAGCAGTCGTGCATCGGTGCGCCTGAATTTTGGTTTTCCCCCAAATCAAATTTCCGCCACCCGAAATCAACCTCACCGCGGCCAGCCCTCCACAGGTCTGCTCATACCCTCCTTGTTCCTGTTCTAGCATCTGTGCATGTTAGTGATGCTCGCCGACCTACGCAATTGAACTAGAAACCCTCTGGTCGCTGGGAACTTGGGATCGACGCCGCGGTTCTCGCCGTGAGCGTGGACAGTCCGTCCGCAGGGCGCTCTTGTGAAATTAGTGCGTGTTCCGAGCTCATCTTAGGTCCGTAAAGCCTTCCCGAGGGTTAGTCCGGGCAGTCGTCGCCGGCCATGGCCGGTACAGACCTCGTCGGTGATGAACGGGGAGCGCGCCGTGACCAGGGGTACTCGTGGAGAAGAATTAGAAACCCAAGGGCCTTTCTGCAATCCGTCAGTGACTTGAGAAAACAGTAAAAGAACCTGGTCGTAGATAGTCTAAAGCGCAGGGACCTCTGTGCAAAACCGCCAGAACGCGCGGCCGCGCGCGGGCGTTTTCCTCCCTGGACCTGGGCCGCCTGTGCTGGATTCGGCCCAGTACTGTTTAAATGTTTTTCTTTTTCTTTTATCCCCAGAGCCAAAATAATTATAGAAAAATGTAGAGAAATGCTAAAATTGTGAAACTAATTTTCCTAGGTTTGTTATTTTCCATAGTATTTAATAAAAATAAGTTTGTGATTTTTAGTGAAAGTAAGAAATTTTAGGGTATTTAAAGTAGTTAAAAGTCTTGGTTATAGATTTTTAGAAAATAATTGATAAGTCCTAAAATGCCCAAAATTTTTATATGAGTGTGATACATTATTTAGAAGCCTTGGGTAAAGTTTGAATTGATTTGGACCTTGTTTGATCACCAAACCCCAAAACACCCCCCTGCCCTATGAACTCCTTTACTGACTCCGGAAACCCTAAGTTCCCGGAACTCCGTGAAGGAAAGTTGTACTCAAGACATAACTAATAAGTTTATGTTATCTTTGCATCCGCATGAGCATCCCATGGCATCCATTCTTATACATACGTATGGTTATAATTAGAACGAGAAGAAGAGATAGAAGTCCCCGAAGAGCAAGTGCAACCACCTTTGGACACTCAGGCCGGGAATAGTTTCTACTTCGACATTTGTGGATCCGAGCCTGAATCACCTGCAAACGAAGGCAAGCCCCGGTGCATTTGCCACCTCCCTTGATGTTTTTAAAATCTTTCTCACTTGCTTGCTGCATTAAGTTATAGGAGTTGATTGTTAAACAATTCCTGCATTACCTTCCTTGATTTTGATTACCCTCCTTGAAACCCTGTTTTTACAAAAAGGTTTTACTATGCTTAGTATTGCTTTAGAAAAACAAAAGGATTTGTTTTACAAAAGATGTTTGGCAAAAGTGGTTGGGGATGTTTTCAAAAACAAAACTTGATGGTGGATCCATCATGGCCATGATGGGTCCAACATCGGAAAAGATGTACCTCTGTCAGGTACCAAGTTTTTGGGTTAAAAAGATTAAGCTGAGACCGGGCGGGTGACTTGCACGAGAAGAGAGTCTCGGTGTAGTGTCTCCGTCTGAGTCGATTAAGGACCGTCTCGATGTAGGCCTGCTGACCGAGGACCCTTTAACTGGTCACATGCCTCGTCATGGGTAAGCCTTGCCTCGGGTAGACTAAGGCCGGAATAAGACAACACGAGATGGACGTGGAGCGGTGGCGAGAGTAGCGTGTACCCTCCGTGGCAAGAGGCTGGACGGTGGTGTATCTGTGCTCTCGGTCTGCGTGAACCTGATCCGGTCTTAAGAACCCCGGTGGCGGGTTGACATATGCAAGGGTTAAGTGCTACATATGTCGTGTGATTGGAGATCCTCAGCTGAGTATAATCGATTCGGATCGCCGTACCTCCGCGGTTATGGAGACTTGGGCACTGACTTACACGTAGCATTCCACTAAAGATGATGGGTTTTTGTTAAGAAATTGGCTAGTGCAGGACCAGTGATTGAACTAGGGTAGAAAGAACTCTAGTACAGGTAATTTTACTTAACTTGACAAATTAAAACTGGATTTTTAAGGATCCACTTTAGTAAGCATTTCTGCAAAACAGAGTCTTTGAATATTGAAAAGCCTTACCTTGACTCCCACATAACCAGCATACCCTTGAGAGTCTTTTCTTTAGTCGGGTAAGACTTGCTGAGTATTCCATACTCAGGGTTTATCCCTTTGTTGTTTTTAGGTGAGGAAGTAGCAGACTTTTGCTACTTCTGTGCCAAGGTGGTTCCAAAAGAAGAAAATCAAGACTGAAGTGCGGGAGGACTCGGTCCTCCACCTAGGATCTTTTGCTTTTGTCTTCTCGGGAGGAGTTTTTGCCTCCCTGGTTTGTATAATATTACTTCTATACACTCACTTTTAGGCTGGTCTGTAATAATATAACTCAAGCTTACTTTTAAAATAAATGTAAATTTTATGTAATTCGCTTCCGCATTTCTTTATCTCTGATGTTCTGTAATGTCTACAAGATGGGTGAGACGTTCCTGGTAAGGTAAGGAAGGATACCGAACTTGTCAAGTAGTTCAGGGGCACCTACAGGGTTGTCTGATGTCTGTGAGACAAGGACAACTGTAGGTGGGCCTAATTACTTGGGAGGTTCCGTCACAGCTGGTATCGGAGCGTAGCCCTTCTTGGCAGATATTATGAAGCATCTTCAAAAGGATTTTTAAGAGTCTTACCTAAAAATTCTTTTCTCTTCTTACCTAAGTATTCTGAAGAAGTCTATCTTAAAGACCAGATAGGAAGAGTGCAATATATAGAAGGTTGAATCGACTAAGGTTGATTCTGTAATTATACATGCATCATGCTAAGAATCTTACTAATAACATTTTCCCCCTTAGAAAAGATGCCGCCACGTACCAGGCTAACGGCACGCAAGTCCACGGGACCAATTGGGGTGCCTCGGCATCAATTGGCTCCCCGACATGAAAGTAGCAGCAGTGGAAGCAACGACCCGATCGGAGACCTTGAAGCTCGTGTGAGTCGACTTCAAGCAGCACTACAACATAGGACTGATGCTTGGGTCGCTGATGGTGATAGAATCAACGAACTACGAAGGGACATCCGACACTTGCAGGATCAACTCGCTGATCGAGACTTAGCTCTTGACTGGGCCGTGCAGTCTCGTTTGCTGATGTGTGCTAAGGAAGCAAGGGCTCAGGCCCGAGTTAAAGAACTTAGCTCGACTGTTGATAACCTGCAGGTGTACTGCAACACTTTGCACGAGGAAGTCCATATATTATACTCACAACTACACCCAAGTGAGCCGGCACCACCTGCTGAGGCAGAAGCTGGACCATCTCACGTTGCGGGACGTGCGCTGGGTGGGGAGTTAGACCTTTTTGAGCCTCCTCCTTCCTTGAGGTTGGTAGATGTCTGGACTCCCACACCTGACGATGAAGCCGCCAAGACTGATGGCAAGCAGGAATAAGGGTGTAATAGAAGTAGAGCAGTGTATTGTAGGGTATTGTAGGGTGTATTGTTATATAATGGGTATTGTATCCTGTTAATAGGTTCAACTTTTGTAAAATGGGTATTGTATCCTGTTATATAATATTGAGTCTGTATCATTACTCTTCATAGTAATGTAAAATGGAAGGTTTCCTTGGGCATATTATGTTTATTCAAATGTTTTTGCCTCAGATGCCGACCAGGACTCGTGCACAGGATACAGCCGGAACATCCGGGGGTCGGGACGTTACCCCGAATCCGCCTCCCGTTCCACCCACGCTTGCCGAGGCAATTGCTGCCTTGGTGAACGCCACAGCCGACAACACCCGCTTCCTGAGGGAGATGGCGGGTCAGCAACAGCTTCAACAACAAGCAGGAAGAGGATTCCAACAAGGTCCCCGTGAGACCACTTATCTAGATTTCTCTGAGACTCGTCCGCCTCTCTTCATCAAAGCAGAAGACCCGCTTGAGGCCGATGAATGGATACGGGTCATAGAGCAGAAGTTTGGCCTTCTACGCTGTTCGGAAGTACAGAAGCCACTATTTGCAGCACAGCAACTCCGAGGACCTGCCAGTACTTGGTGGGGGAACTTTGTGGCCATCCAGCAGGACAACCATCAAATTACATGGAACGAGTTCAAAGCAGCATTCCGCGAGCATTACATTCCTGAGGGAGTGCTACACATGAAACAAGAAGAGTTTATGAAACGGAAGCAAGGCGGAGATACCGTCACTCAATACCTCAACAAGTTCAATCACCTGTCACAGTACGCAATTGATCAGGTGAATACAGATTTGAAAAAGAAGAATTGTTTTATGAGAGGACTGAACGACCGGATGCAGCGAAAAATGGCTGCATGTATTGATCTTACTTATGGAAAGGCTGTCAGCACAGCCTTATCTGTGGAGGCCAAATATGCAAATTCTGGAAAGACTAAGGGATTCGGTGGTGAGCGGCCTAATCAGGGCCAGACGAAGAAACCACGGTTTGTGATTCGACCCTCAAACCAAAATCGCCCTTTTCCTCGTCCACCTTCATTTCCCTTCAAGCAGCCTATTATTATCCGCCCCAACAATGCCCCCAAACAGCCGGGTGCCCCAGGCACTCGATTCCCTGCGCTGCCAAGTTCTTCAACTGGATGTTTTAACTGTGGCAAATCTGGGCATTTTATTAAAGATTGTCCCTATCCAAGGCAAAATCAGGCTAATAATCAGCAAGGATCGGGAAATTCAGCTCCAGGCAAGGGAAGTGCTTCGGGCAAGAATACCAAGAAAACGGGGCGAGTATATTATACGCAAGTGGCTACCACACCGGAGGGAGAGCCGGTGATGATGGGTACGTTTCCCGTGGCCAGTCACCCAGCAATTATTCTTTTTGATTCTGGTGCTTCACATACATTTATTAGCAAGAAGTTTGTGGAACAACATCATATTGCATACCATGAATCAAAGGAGGGATTTAAAATTCATTCACCTGGGGGACACATTTATACTAAAGAAGTGGCCTATGGAGTGCCAGTAACAATGGCCGGACAGAACTTTCCTGTTAACATGATTGTTCTGAAGGGCCAGGATATAGATGTAATTTTGGGAATGAATTGGCTAACCCAATATAAGGCAATCCTCAACACTGAACTCAGAACCGTCAGGTTGAGTTATAACCAAGAAGAGATTCTTTTGACTCTCCCCGCAACCAATCCAGCCAAAGCTTCTGGTAGAGTCTATGAAGCCATTGTACCGGAGATCAAGAACATTCCGGTAGTATGTGAGTTTCCAGATGTATTTCCGGAAGATTTGCCTGGACTACCCCCTGAAAGAGATGTAGAATTTGTGATTGAGCTAAAGCCCGGTACGGCTCCGATTTCCCGAAGATCGTACCGTATGCCCCCTAATGAATTGGCAGAATTGAAGATTCAATTACAAGACCTGCTGAATAAGGGATTTATCCGGCCAAGCTCGTCCCCGTGGGGTTGCCCCGCCATCTTTGTGAAGAAGAAGGATCAAACCTTGCGCATGTGCGTGGACTATCGGCCCCTGAATGAGGTCACCATCAAGAATAAGTACCCCCTTCCCAGGATCGACATCTTATTTGATCAACTAACTGGGGCGAGGGTATTTTCTAAAATTGATCTCAGGTCGGGCTATCATCAGATCCGTATTCGGCCCGAGGATATACCGAAGACCGCATTCACCACGCGGTATGGATTGTTTGAATACTTGGTGATGTCTTTCGGGCTCACAAATGCTCCTGCCCATTTCACTTATCTAATGAACTCGGTATTCATGCCTGAATTGGACAAATTCGTGGTAGTCTTCATTGATGATATTTTGATATATTCCAAGAATGAAGAAGACCATGCTCAGCATTTACGGATTGTATTGACGCGCCTAAGGGAACATCAGCTTTATGCCAAGTTCAGTAAGTGCGCATTCTGGCTGGAAGAAATTCAATTTTTGGGGCACGTATTATCAGCTAAAGGAATTGCGGTAGATCCTAGCAAGGTCAAAGATATTCTGGAATGGAAACCCCCAACAACTGTTCACCAAGTCCGGAGTTTTCTTGGACTAGCTGGGTATTATCGCAGGTTCATACCAGATTTTTCTAAGCTTGTGAAGCCAATCACAAGTTTGTTGAAGAATGACACTAAGTTCAATTGGTCTTCTAAGTGCAATGAAGCCTTTGAGCAACTGAAGACACTATTGACCACTGCTCCGGTATTAGCTCAACCGGACATCACTAAGCCTTTCGATGTGTATTGTGATGCATCTGGCAGTGGGCTCGGCTGTGTACTGATGCAGGAGGGCCGAGTGATTGCGTATGCTTCAAGGCAGTTGCGCCGACATGAGGAGCACTATCCAACTCATGATCTGGAGTTAGCTGCTGTGGTTCATGCCCTCAAGATTTGGCGTCACTATCTGCTGGGAAATATCTGTCACATATATACAGATCATAAAAGTTTGAAGTACATCTTCACCCAGTCAGAGTTAAATATGAGACAAAGACGATGGCTTGAGCTCATCAAAGACTATGAACTGGAGATCCATTATCACCCAGGCAAGGCCAATGTGGTGGCAGATGCATTGAGTCGTAAGACTTCCTGCCACTGTCTTATGGCAAAGATCTTCGAGAACACTTTATGTCAAGAAATGGAAAAGCTAAACCTGGGGATCATTCAACAAGGAACTCTAAATCAGTTAAGGCTTGAGTCAATCATTTTGCAAAGAATAATTGATGCTCAAAAGGATAATCTGGGTATGAAGCACATACGAGAAAAGATAAGGGCTGGAACAGCCAAGTGTTTCAAGGAAGACGATCAAGGTGTGATATGGTTTAAAAACCGCATAGTAGTGCCAAAGAACGAAGAGCTCCGCCAGCAAATTCTTGATGAAGCACATCTTAGTCGCTATTCTATTCATCCCGGGAGCACTAAGATGTATCAAGAATTAAAGCAACATTACTGGTGGACAAAAATGAAGATTGAAATTGCACGCTATGTGGCTAAATGCGACACCTGCAGACGTGTCAAGGCCATACACATGAAAACTGCCGGTCCATTGCAGTCATTATCAATACCAACATGGAAATGGGAAGACATAAGCATGGACTTCATTGTGGGATTGCCCAGGACCGCAAAAGGATATGACTCTATTTGGGTGATTGTTGATCGACTTACAAAGATTGCTCACTTTCTGCCGGTCAAGACAAATTCCCCGGTTACTGTCTACGCCCAATTGTACATTGCTCGCATTCTTAGTCTGCATGGTGTTCCAAAGACCATAGTGTCGGATCGTGGACCCCAATTTGTAGCCAAGTTTTGGGAAGCACTTCACAACTCCTTGGGTACTAAATTACTCCACAGTTCGGCTTATCATCCTCAAACCAGTGGGCAGACTGAGAGGGTGAACCAAATACTTGAAGATATGCTACGGGCATGTGTCCTGGATTTTTCACCAAAATGGGATGAATGTTTACCTTTGGCGGAGTTTTCATATAATAATAGTTACCAGGAAAGCATCAAGATGGCACCTTTTGAAGCTTTGTATGGACGACGGTGTCGGACTCCGCTAAATTGGTCTGAACCTGGAGAAAGATACTTCTTTAGACCTGATATGGTGAAAGAGGTTGAAGAAAAGGTTCAGAGAATTATCCATAATATGAAGAAAGCACAAGCACGGCAAAAGAGTTATGCAGACAAACGGCGAATGCCCTTATATTTCCTGGAAGGAGACTATGTCTACTTGAAAGTCTCACCAATGAAGGGTGTATCGCGTTTCGGAGTTAAAGGAAAACTTGCACCACGATATATTGGTCCTTTTCTTATTCTGGAAAGATATGGGCCAGTGGCGTATCGACTTCAGCTCCCCGAAACATTGTCTGCTGTGCATAATGTGTTCCACGTGTCACAATTGAAGAAGTGTCTTCGGGTTCCTGATCGAACCATAGAAGTGACTGATGTTGTCCTGGAACCAGATTTAACATACTCGGAACATCCTGTTCGAGTTCTGGATCAAAAGGACAGGGTCACCCGAAGAAAGACTCTCAAGTTCTACAAGATACAGTGGAACCAGCATTCGGAAGATGAGGCTACATGGGAAACCCAAAACTTCTTAGATAAGAATTTTCCAGGCTTCCTAGCCTCATGTAAATTGTAAAGCCTGTATAGCTGTTGTAATAAAGAAGTAACCCCCACATCACCCCTGCCTTGTACCAGAAATAAGGAAATAAAAATGTGACACATTTCCTTTTCCATTACTCACCCTAGGATTTTAATCTCGGGACGAGATTCTTTTATGGGGGGAAGGATGTAACACCCCTGGTGTTACTATAACTAAAACTTGAGCATGGCATCATGAGCATTGGCATTGCATATGTTTGACACACCTAGAGTGCATTCACTAGACAAAAATTTCAAACAAGTTGTATTGTTTTAAGTGTTTTGCAAATGGAACCCTGGTTAATGGACTAAACCCTAAATAGTAGTTAAAGGGGTAAAGCTTAACCCAAGTTAAGAAAACCTAGAAGCTTTAGGGTAAAAGTCATAAGATGATCCTAAGAATAAACTTGAATCACTTTTGTACCCCTGGGATACCAGAAACCCTAATTGGAACCCTGGAAAACCCTAAACCAAACCCTAGGGGCTTATATGCAAAATTAGTCCACTTTTGGGCTAAAGTGCAAAAACCAAGCCAAATAGGTTTCTTAAGTCCTTTGGTTCACAAAAATGTGTACTTGAAAGCAAAACCTAAGGTTTTGGACTTAAATGCAAAATGGACCTCATTTGAGTTTTGCTCTAAGTCTGAAAATCAGTGTTAAAGGCTCCACTTTTGGGCTTTATAACTTGCAAAGCATAGGGTTTTTGCCCTAGGTGACCACATCAAAGTTGAAGATCAATATTAGGTGAACAACTTTGCTAAAGAGTGTGAGCTCACTTGTTAAGAAAAATCCAGAGAAAACCAAGCCTAAAGTTGGGCTGTCAGGCTGTTATGTCTGAATTTTCAGACTAGCAGTGAACTGACCTCGACTTCAAGCTGGGTTTTGAGCATGATCCAGTGCTCAAATATGTTCAAGTCCTATAGTCGAATTATAGATGGTATATTGCTCTACACTTTTGCTGGAGAGCACGACATGTGTTGACATTAGAAATTAAGAGATAATGATGCTCCAAGTTCGGCTGACAGACTGTCTGAATGGGATCGCCATGGTACAGTACTGAAGAAGATCACAGGTTCACCCCCCCTGCCCATCGCCGGTGACCGTCGCCGTCGATTACCGCTCGCCGTGATTCGTGCACCATGGACATCAGATAAGCTTTCCCGAGCAAAAATCTTCACCGCCGTGAGCTGGCCACCACTCCGACGACCCCCCTCCCTTTCTCTCTGTTTTGCGGCTGGCACGATAAGCTCGCCGGTGAACCGCCGCTTCCCGGCATCGCGCCGCGTGGCCTAGCTTTCTACCGTGTCGCCGTGAATCCCTTGGGCTATCCCATCATCGCTGGGGAGCTTGCCACGCCGTTGGCCACGTAACTGCGCGTGCCAGGCTTCTTCCCCGTCTCCGACCGCCGCGCGTTGTCGCTCGATTCCTCGGCCACCGACGTTGAGCCCTATAAATTGAAGCCCCCACTAGCTTCGCAACCTCATCACCCACCTAGCCACCGTGAATCGTTAGCAGTCGTGCATCGGTGCGCCTGAATTTTGGTTTTCCCCCAAATCAAATTTCCGCCACCCGAAATCAACCTCACCGCGGCCAGCCCTCCACAGGTCTGCTCATACCCTCCTTGTTCCTGTTCTAGCATCTGTGCATGTTAGTGATGCTCGCCGACCTACGCAATTGAACTAGAAACCCTCTGGTCGCTGGGAACTTGGGATCGACGCCGCGGTTCTCGCCGTGAGCGTGGACAGTCCGTCCGCAGGGCGCTCTTGTGAAATTAGTGCGTGTTCCGAGCTCATCTTAGGTCCGTAAAGCCTTCCCGATGGTTAGTCCGGGCAGTCGTCGCCGGCCATGGCCGGTACAGACCTCGTCGGTGATGAACGGGGAGCGCGCCGTGACCAGGGGTACTCGTGGAGAAGAATTAGAAACCCAAGGGCCTTTCTGCAATCCGTCAGTGACTTGAGAAAACAGTAAAAGAACCTGGTCGTAGATAGTCTAAAGCGCAGGGACCTCTGTGCAAAACCGCCAGAACGCGCGGCCGCGCGCGGGCGTTTTCCTCCCTGGACCTGGGCCGCCTGTGCTGGATTCGGCCCAGTACTGTTTAAATGTTTTTCTTTTTCTTTTATCCCCAGAGCCAAAATAATTATAGAAAAATGTAGAGAAATGCTAAAATTGTGAAACTAATTTTCCTAGGTTTGTTATTTTCCATAGTATTTAATAAAAATAAGTTTGTGATTTTTAGTGAAAGTAAGAAATTTTAGGGTATTTAAAGTAGTTAAAAGTCTTGGTTATAGATTTTTAGAAAATAATTGATAAGTCCTAAAATGCCCAAAATTTTTATATGAGTGTGATACATTATTTAGAAGCCTTGGGTAAAGTTTGAATTGATTTGGACCTTGTTTGATCACCAAACCCCAAAACACCCCCCCTGCCCTATGAACTCCTTTACTGACTCCGGAAACCCTAAGTTCCCGGAACTCCGTGAAGGAAAGTTGTACTCAAGACATAACTAATAAGTTTATGTTATCTTTGCATCCGCATGAGCATCCCATGGCATCCATTCTTATACATACGTATGGTTATAATTAGAACGAGAAGAAGAGATAGAAGTCCCCGAAGAGCAAGTGCAACCACCTTTGGACACTCAGGCCGGGAATAGTTTCTACTTCGACATTTGTGGATCCGAGCCTGAATCACCTGCAAACGAAGGCAAGCCCCGGTGCATTTGCCACCTCCCTTGATGTTTTTAAAATCTTTCTCACTTGCTTGCTGCATTAAGTTATAAGAGTTGATTGTTAAACAATTCCTGCATTACCTTCCTTGATTTTGATTACCCTCCTTGAAACCCTGTTTTTACAAAAAGGTTTTACTATGCTTAGTATTGCTTTAGAAAAACAAAAGGATTTGTTTTACAAAAGATGTTTGGCAAAAGTGGTTGGGGATGTTTTCAAAAACAAAACTTGATGGTGGATCCATCATGGCCATGATGGGTCCAACATCGGAAAAGATGTACCTCTGTCAGGTACCAAGTTTTTGGGTTAAAAAGATTAAGCTGAGACCGGGCGGGTGACTTGCACGAGAAGAGAGTCTCGGTGTAGTGTCTCCGTCTGAGTCGATTAAGGACCGTCTCGATGTAGGCCTGCTGACCGAGGACCCTTTAACTGGTCACATGCCTCGTCATGGGTAAGCCTTGCCTCGGGTAGACTAAGGCCGGAATAAGACAACACGAGATGGACGTGGAGCGGTGGCGAGAGTAGCGTGTACCCTCCGTGGCAAGAGGCTGGACGGTGGTGTATCTGTGCTCTCGGTCTGCGTGAACCTGATCCGGTCTTAAGAACCCCGGTGGCGGGTTGACATATGCAAGGGTTAAGTGCTACATATGTCGTGTGATTGGAGATCCTCAGCTGAGTATAATCGATTCGGATCGCCGTACCTCCGCGGTTATGGAGACTTGGGCACTGACTTACACGTAGCATTCCACTAAAGATGATGGGTTTTTGTTAAGAAATTGGCTAGTGCAGGACCAGTGATTGAACTAGGGTAGAAAGAACTCTAGTACAGGTAATTTTACTTAACTTGACAAATTAAAACTGGATTTTTAAGGATCCACTTTAGTAAGCATTTCTGCAAAACAGAGTCTTTGAATATTGAAAAGCCTTACCTTGACTCCCACATAACCAGCATACCCTTGAGAGTCTTTTCTTTAGTCGGGTAAGACTTGCTGAGTATTCCATACTCAGGGTTTATCCCTTTGTTGTTTTTAGGTGAGGAAGTAGCAGACTTTTGCTACTTCTGTGCCAAGGTGGTTCCAAAAGAAGAAAATCAAGACTGAAGTGCGGGAGGACTCGGTCCTCCACCTAGGATCTTTTGCTTTTGTCTTCTCGGGAGGAGTTTTTGCCTCCCTGGTTTGTATAATATTACTTCTATGCACTCACTTTTAGGCTGGTCTGTAATAATATAACTCAAGCTTACTTTTAAAATAAATGTAAATTTTATGTAATTCGCTTCCGCATTTCTTTATCTCCGATGTTCTGTAATGTCTACAAGATGGGTGAGACGTTCCTGGTAAGGTAAGGAAGGATACCGAACTTGTCAAGTAGTTCAGGGGCACCTACAGGGTTGTCTGATGTCTGTGAGACAAGGACAACTGTAGGTGGGCCTAATTACTTGGGAGGTTCCGTCACAGCCGGCAACTTTGAGCCAGCGGAGACGGTTAAGTCCGTCTCCCTCGACCCCAGCGGCGACGCCTCCAAGCGGATCCGGATCGGTTCCGGGCTCGATCCCAAATAGGAAGCAGTGCTCGTCGACTTTCTCCGCGCGAATGCCGACGTCTTCGCGTGGAGTCCCTCGGACATGCCCGGCATACCGAGGGATGTCGCCGAGCACTCGCTGGACATCCGAGCCGGAGCCCGACCCGTCAAGCTGCCTCTGCGCTGATTCGACGAGGAGAAGCGCAGAGCCATAGGAGAGGATATCCACAAGCTAATGGCAGCAGGGTTCATCAAAGAGGTATTCCATCCCGAATGGCTTGCTAACCCTGTGCTTGTGAGAAAGAAAGGGGGGAAATGGTGGATGTGTGTAGACTACACTGATCTCAACAAAGCATGTCCGAAGGTTCCCTACCCTCTGCCTCGCATCGATCAAATCGTGGATTCCACTGCTGGGTGTGAAACCCTGTCTTTCCTCGATGCCTACTCAGGGTATCATCAAATCAGGATGAAAGAGTCCGACCAGCTCGCGACTTCTTTCATCACACCCTTCGGCATGTACTGCTATGTCACCATGTCGTTCGGCTTGAGGAATGCGGGCGCGACGTACCAGCGGTGCATGAACCATGTGTTCGGCAAACACATTGGCCGCATGGTCGAGGCCTACGTCGATGACATCGTAGTTAAGACGAGGAAAGCTTCTGACCTCCTTTCCGACCTTGAAGTGACATTCCGATGTCTCAAGGCGAAAGGCGTCAAGCTCAATCCCGAGAAGTGTGTCTTCGGGGTGCCCCGAGGCATGCTCTTGGGGTTCATCGTCTCCGAGCGGGGCATCGAAGCCAACCCGGAGAAGATCGCAGCCATCACCAGCATGGGGCCCATCAAGGGCTTGAAAGGCGTACAGAGGGTCATGGGATGTCTCGCGGCTCTGAGCCGCTTCATCTCACGCCTCGGCGAAAGAGGTCTACCTCTGTACCGCCTCTTGAGGAAGGCCGAGTGCTTCACTTGGACCCCGGAGGCCGAGGAAGCCCTCGGGAACCTGAAGGCACTCCTCACAAAGGCGCCTATCTTGGTGCCCCCAGCTGCCGAAGAAGCCCTCTTGGTCTACGTCGCCGCGACCACTCAGGTGGTTAGCGCCGCGATTGTGGTCGAGAGGCAAGAAGAGGGGCATGCATTGCCTGTTCAGAGGCCAGTTTACTTCATCAGCGAGGTACTGTCCGAAACCAAGATCCGCTACCCACAAGTTCAGAAAGCTGTTGTATGCGGTGATCCTGACACGGCGGAAGTTGCGACACAACTTCGAGTCTCATCCGGTAACTGTGGTGTCAACCTTCCCCCTGGGGGAGATCATCCAGTGCCGAGAGGCCTCGGGTAGGATTGCAAAGTGGGCGGTGGAATTCATGGGCGAGACAATCTCGTTCGCCCCTCGGAAGGCCATCAAGTCCCAGGTCTTGGCGGACTTCGTGGCCGAATGGGTCGACACCCAGCTACCGACGGCTCCGATCCAACCGGAGCTCTGGACCATGTTTTTTGATGGGTCGTTGATGAAGACGGGAGCCGGCGCAGGCCTACTCTTCATCTCGCCCCTCGGGAAGCACATACGCTATGTGCTACGCCTCCATTTCCCGGCATCCAACAATGTGGCTGAGTATGAAGCTCTGGTCAACGGATTGCGGATCGCCATCGAGCTAGGGGTCCGACGCCTCGACGCTCGCGGTGACTCGCAGCTCGTCATCGACCAAGTCATGAAGAACTCCCACTGTCGCGACCCGAAGATGGAGGCCTACTGCGATGAGGTTCGGCGCCTGGAAGACAAGTTCTACGGGCTCGAGCTCAACCACATCGCTCGGCGCTACAACGAGACTGCGGACGAGCTGGCTAAAATAGCCTCGGGGCGAACAACGGTTCCCCCGGACGTCTTCTCCCAGGATCTGCATCAACCCTCTGTCAAGATCGACGACACGCCCGAGCCTGAGGCACCCTCGGCACAGCCCGAGGTACCCTCGGCCTCCGAGGGCGAGACACTGCACGTCAAGGGGGAGCAAAGCGGGGTCACGCCTGATCAAAACTGGCAGACCCCGTACCTGCAATATCTCCACCGGGGAGAGCTACCCCTCGACCGAGCCGAGGCTCGGCGGGTGGCGCGGCGCGCCAAGTCGTTCGTCTTGCTGGGTGATGAGAAGGAGCTCTACCACCGCAGCCCCTCTGGCATCCTCCAGCGATGCATCTCCATCGCCGAAGGTCGGGAACTCCTGCGAGAGATACACTCGGGGGCTTGCGGCCATCACACAGTGCCTCGAGCCCTTGTCGGGAATGCTTTCCGACAAGGCTTCTACTGGCCTACGGCGGTGGCCGACGCTACCAGAATTGTCCGCACCTGCGAAGGGTGTCAATTCTACGCGAGACAGATCCACCTGCCCGCTTAGGCTCTGCAGACGATACCCATCACCTGGCCTTTTGCTATGTGGGGTCTGGATCTCGTCGGCCCCTTGCAGAAGGCACCCCGGGACTACACGCACCTGCTGGTCGCCATCGACAAATTCTCCAAGTGGATCGAGGTCCGACCCCTGAACAGCATCAGGTCCAAGCAGGCGGTGACAGGTGGGCGACCTGGTGCTTCGGCTGCGACAAGACGCCCGAGGGCGGCACAAGCTCACGCCCCCCTGGGAGGGGCCATTCGTCATCGCCAAAGTTCTGAAGCCCGGAACGTACAAGCTGGCCAACAGTCAAGGCGAGGTCTACGGCAACGCATGGAACATCCAACAGCTACGTCGCTTCTACCCTTAAGATGTTTTCAAGTTGATCATATACCTCGCACCCACGCAAAGTTTAGTCATCAAGGAAGGGTCGGCCTCGCCTCGGCAAAGCCCGACCCTCCCTCGGGGGCTAAAAGGGGGGGAACCCCCTCTGCGTCGAAATTTTCCTCGAAAAAAGATCTTTTCTGTCAGAATGTCTTTCGTGCTTTTTGACTACTTCGAAAGTGGATCCTGAAAACGACGGAGTACACGTAAGCAGCCAAGGCTTACCGAGCCGAGGGACTCCTACGCCTCCGGGATACGGGTACCTCACTCATCACCTTCTGCGATAAGTAACTCACGTTCGGATAAGTGATTCCGCGGACCAAACAAGTCTTCACATTCAGAAGCTCTTCTGCCGAAGCGATCCTTCGAGCCTTCTCGACTGCGTCGATGACAGAGCCCCATGGACGGGTAAGAGTGCGCGTAAGCGGCAAGGCCGACCGAGCCGAGGGACTCCTACGCCTCCGGGATACGGATACCTCACTCATCACCTTCCGCGAGAAGCAACTCTCGCTCGCACAAACATCTCTGTTACCGACAAAAAAGTCCAGATACTCGAAACAAGAGGAAAAGAGACGCAACTTTACAGCACGGCGAGGGTGTGTTTTTGGCCTTGGCGGCCGCAGGAAACACACGCTACAAGACAATCCGATCCTGCAGGCTCGGGTCTTGACGCTGGAAGGGAGCAGCAGCACCCTCGGCATCGACAACACTTTCGGCGAGGTCCGACCTAGCCTCGGACGGCGACGCGGTCCGAAGATCTCAACTCCGAAGGACGACGTCATCACCACGCCCGGGCCATCGCTGCCAGGGTCTTCTCCAGGAATCCGGCCCGAGCAGGCGGCTCGGCCGGTGACCCCGGGGCCTCGGCCAGCTGTCCTCCAAGGACGTCAGCCCGACCCGAGGCCTCGGCTGGTCAATTCCGGCGTCGGCCCCGCTAACGGACGACCCGGCCAGGCTCCGGCCAACCAGGTTTTCTTTCCGAGCCAACTCTGCCTCTGTTCATGCTGACACCGCTACCCCTGGCCTCGGCTCATCGGAGAGCGGCCGAGGGGTTCCTTCAACTAAGCTAGAGAAGCCTCGGACAACAAGGCCGACCGTGCCGAGGGACTCCTACGCCTCCGGGATACGGATACCTCACTCGTCACCTTTACACGGGGCGACTCACGCTTCGTGAAGCGGTTCAGACAACCAACATGCGAGTCTTAGTGCTCGGAAATGAGGAAAAAACACGACTCCGTGCCAAAATTACATACATGTTCAGGCCTCGACAGCCACAATGAACAAAAACACTGGCATTCAAAGTGCCATTACAAACGGAACTCCGGTTCCACCTCCGCAGGCACGAACAACCCCACTCGATGGGGGGGGGGGCCTGGGGAGCAACAGAAGACTGACGGGAGGCTCGCCGCCGCCCGCTCTGACAGCAACAACAACGACCCCCGCTCCGGGTGGCCGAACTGCAGCAGCGTAGGCCTCAAGGCGGGTGCTGCTGCAATCTTGCCCTCGCCCACACCGACGCTCGAGGGGCGAGGACAAGTACAAAGAGCCAGAGGCCCGAAGATCCTTGAAGCTGAGGGTGGGACCAAGATCGGAGCCCGGCTTGCTTCTCCCCACCCAGGGGCTGGTGGTCACCGTCTTGGGTGACCGCCGGCGGGGGGGTACAGCCGGGCTGGCTGATGAAAATCCTTGAAGCCGAACGATGGCCGAAAGGTACCAACTCCCACGGAGTTGCGTCCCTCCAACGATGAGGCGGGAAGACGGCGGGTATCCCCCATCCGGGGGCTTGGAAGGTGGAAAGACACGATGCATAAGGAAGCGCGAAGACATGGTCGCCTTCCAAAGGGGGTCACCCTCCTTTTAAAGGCGACTCTCCCTACTTGCGCCCCCAACCGTCGCGGGCTGAGTCTTCTCCAACACACTCCAAGGTCCTCCCCTGCAGCGCGGGGGCTGGGTCCCACACGTCATGCAAACCGGCTCAGAGCAGAAGAAGCCAAACCGCCGTGCGCGGTGCGCGCAACCGCCCCGCGGTTACAAGCGACCCTCCACTTTTGCCCAGACCAGCGGGCGAAAGGGCGGGCAGCCATGCAGGCGGCATGCAACCGCGCCAAGTGGGTGCATTTCTCCGACTCCCAACACGCCCGGCATGGGGGCCCAGGCCCACGCGTCATGCAACCGGCGCGCCGAATGCTTCGTGCATGCAACTGCACCGCCACTTGCGCCACTACCGCGCTTCCTCGACTGCGGAACCAATACCGCGACTCGAGGCGACCCAGCGCGCGACCCAGCAGCGCCAGCCTTTGGCCGACAGTAATGGCGGTGGCAGGCGGGCAGGAGCAGCGGCCCCGTCGTCAGCCAAGCTCACGTCCCATCCGGGGGCAGCAAGAGAACCCTCTCTCATGGCGTGAAGACAACGCACCCGTGCTCCGTTCCTCGAACGGCTCGCGCACGCGCAACGGCCGCCCCGCGAACCACTCGCCCCGTCGCATTAACTCCGCGGCGGGACAGGCGGCGCCTCTGGCAGGAGAAGCGGGCGACGCTTCGCCTTCGCCATAATGACCGCGTCAAAAAAGGAACGCCGCGTCGTTCGATTTCATATCCTTTTCCTTTTTCCCTCTTTCTCTCTCTTGCAGCAGGGACCGGGAAAGGGGGATACCCCGAAAAGGATCCTTCCCCGTGAAGGAACCAGGCTCCGAGCCTCCCTACTGATCAGAGGTTCGAAGGCTGGCCCCTCGGAAGGGTTCGACAGCCGCCTCAGATCACGTGGGCCCTACACCCACTACTGGTCAGAGGTTCGAAGGCCGGCCCCTCGGAAGGGTTCAATGACCGCCTCAGGCTACTCGGGCTCCGCGCCCACTACTGATCAGGGGTTCGAAGGCTGGCCCCCGAAGGGTTCACAGCCGCCTCAGACACAGAGCGAGGGATGACTATGGGTATGTTCGATACATAACCAAGGCTCGGGCTGCGCTCCCGAGGTACCCTAGGACATTTCCGAGATCAGCGGGAACGATCTTGTAACGAAATCCCATCAGAGGGAGGCATCGAGCCCTCGGACCCCGTCGCCAGGGGACCGGGTCCGGCAGATCACCCGCAGGTACTTTTGGGCGTGCCTCTGGGACCCTATCCGACCCCTAACGAACGGGGCACGGACGACCACTCGGATTACCCGCTTGCAGCTCACCGGAGACACCATGTTCGGCGCCCATCGAGGACAACATGGCGCTTCCCCCCCTCCTCCTTGCGGAAAGGCGACGCAGGGGCGTATGCAAAAAGCCGAGTCTGTCCCTGATCGCCCTCTCACCCTGTGCAGAGGCTCGGGGGCTGCTCTCGCAAACCTGGCTCCGACCGAACCGTTGACAGCGTCAACATAGCAGCCCGAGAACTTGAGACCCGACCGTACAACCGGGCTACGGCCAGCTCGCATGAGGGAACGACCAGACCAGCCGAAGCATTACGCGAGACATTAAGACCTCGAAGGAGTGAAACCACTCCTCTGAGGCCTCGGGGGCTACACCCGGCGGGTGCGCTCGCGCGCACCCACCGAAACAAAACGCAACCGAGAAAGGCTGGTCCCCTTGCAAAAAAGTGCGACGAAAGCCTCCAAGCGAGTGCTAACACTCCCTTCGAGGCTCGGGGGCTACTATCGGGGACCATAATTAGGGGTACCCTCAAGGCTCCTAATTCTCAGCTGGTAACCCCCATCAGCATAAAGCTGCAAAGGCCTGATGGGTGCGATTAAGTCAGGGATCAGTCCATTCGAGGGACTCGATCACGCCTCGCCTGAGCCTAGCCTCGGACAAGGGCAGCCGACCCCGGAGGATTTCCGTCTCGCCCGAGGCCCCCCTCCAGCGGCGAACATATTTCCGGCTCGCCCGAGGCCCTGTCTTCGCCAAGAAGCAACCCTGACCAAATCGCCGCACCGACCGACCAAGTCGCAGGAGCATTTAATGCAAAGGTGGCCTGACACCTTTATCCTGACGCGCGCCCCCCAGCCGGCAGAGCCGAAGTGACCGCCGTCACTTCGCCGCTCCACTGACCGGCCTGACAGAAGGACAGCGCCGCCTGCGCCACTCCGACTGCGGTGCCACTTGACAGAGTGAGACTGACAGGCAGTCAGGCCCGGCCGAAGGCACCATAGGAAACTCCGCTCCGCCCGACCCAGGGCTCGGTCTCGGGCTAAGTCCCGGAAGACGGCGAACTCCGCTCCGCCCGACCCAGGGCTCGGACTCGGGCTAAGTCCCGGAAGACGACGAACTCCGCTCCGCCCGACCCAGGGCTCGGACTCGGGCTAAGTCCCGGAAGACGGCGAACTCCGCTCCGCCCGACCCAGGGCTCGGACTCGGGCTAAGTCCCGGAAGACGGCGAACTCCGCTCCGCCCGACCCAGGGCTCGGACTTGGGCTCAGCCCCAGAAGACGGCGAACTCCGCTCCGCCCGACCCCAGGGCTCGGACTCCGCCCTAGCCTCAGCCGGCGGCCTCCGCCTCGCCCGACCCAGGCGCTCGGACTCGACCTCGGCCACGGAAGACAGACTCGACCTCGGCTTCGGAGGAGCTTCCACATCGCCCAACCTAGGGCGCAGACCAGCCACGTCAACAGGAGGTGCCATCATCACCCTACCCCGAGCTGACTCGGGCCGCAGGGAATAAGACCGGCGTCCCATCTGGCTCGCTCCGCCAGATAGGCAATGATGGCGCCCCGCATACTCTGTGACGACGGCGGCTCTCAGCCCCCTTACGGAAGCAAGAGGAAGTCAGCAAGGACTCAACCGCTCCGACAGCTGTCCCTCCGCCAGGCTCCATCGCTCCTCCGACGGCCACGACATCACACCAGCTGGGCGCCAAAATCTCTCCGGCTGCCACAACGGCATGTACTTAGGGCGCTAGCTCTCCTCCGCTAGACACGTAGCACTCTGCTACACCCCCCATTGTACACCTAGATCCTCTCCTTACGCCTATAAAAGGAAGGACCAGGGCCCTCTTAGAGAGGGTTGGCCGCGCGGGGACGAGGACGAGACAGGCGCTCGCTTGAAGCCGCTCGCTCCCTCTCCCGCGTGGACGCTTGTAACCCCCTACTGCAAGCGCACCCGACCTGGGCGCGGGACGAACACGAAGGCCGCGGGATTCCCACCTCTCTCACGCCGGTCTCCGGCCGCCTCGCCTTCCCCCCTTCGCGCTCGCCCTCGCGCTCGACCCATCTGGGCTGGGGCACGAGGCGACATTCACTCGTCGGCTCAGGGACCCCCCCGGTCTCGGAACGCCGACAACGCATATCACCAACGAAAATCGTGCGCGAGATTATAATCCAATTTATTCTTCAGCACACTCTGTAAAATAGTAAAATCAACTGTGTTTAGATAACGGATAAAATTTCTCGAATTTCAAAATTAACCAAACATTGTTCCAATATTGTCACCGATCCCATTTTGGTCCATTTATACCTCCCTCGGTTCTAACCTTAAAATAATGTGATTTGTTTAGCCTCAATATATAGGACCCAGCTACTTGCGCAAAAAATTGTTAATCGCATCGTTCTTCAGTAAACTGTTCAGAGGAGAAAAATCAAATGGCTTCGGATGTGAGATAAATTTTTATCCGATTTCGACTAAATCAGTGTTGTCTTAAATATTGTATTCGATAAGTCTATTTAGACCTCGCCCAAATCTAAACTGTAGAAATAGAATATATATAGATGTTTTTTACAAAAGGAGAGCATAGAAAAATCTATTTTGTCTACTAAACTTTCACCGTCTTCCGTATTCAGATTTTTTGGCCGTGGCCTTATCTCCACCGCCTGGCATTTTTTCAGCCGTCGTCCTCATCACTCACGCCAGCCACCGTTATCTGGCCACGTGATATTTTTGCCGCTCGATGCCGCGTCTCCAGCTCCAAGCGCGTCCGGCCACCCACACCTCTGCCCCTCCATGCATCTTCCTAGTCCTAGCCGCAGCTCCTCATCTTCCTGCGCGCGCTCCTTCTCTGTCTCCCATGGCCGAGCGTCCTCCCTGCTCCTCTCTCCTTTATCTCCCTCTCCATGCCGGCGCTTCCCTAGCTCGTTTTCCCATCTCCCTGCTCCTTCCCATGGTGCGCAGGGCGTCCTCCCCTCGACTCCCTCCCTAGCTCCCCACCGCTCGCCTTCCTCTCCTTCCTAGTCGCCCGTCTCCAGCTCGGTCTGCACTCGCCGTCCCTGCCCCTCGCTGTTTTTGTGCCAGCCGAGCTCGCCCAGCCCCT
This sequence comes from Zea mays, assembly GCF_902167145.1. Taxonomy (NCBI): domain Eukaryota; kingdom Viridiplantae; phylum Streptophyta; class Magnoliopsida; order Poales; family Poaceae; genus Zea; species Zea mays. Next base: position 155,293,582 of record NC_050096.1, on the reverse strand, counting down.
CGCCTCTCCACCTCATCAACGCCCTCAGCCATGGATGTCGAATCCCCTCTCTTTAGTGCCTTTCTTTGCAGCCCCTGCGTCGCCGTGCATGTAAGGTGTTTGTCTAAATGCTCAAGAGGAGTGTCGTGTCGTGGACAGCCCTTTTGGCGTCGTCGGGTGTTTGATGTTTTGCGCATCCCGTCTACGACACCGTCGACCCTCAGTGATATTTCGTTCTTGCTTTGTCGTTTTATCGATCGACGTCTATTTGCTAATGTGAAGTGTGTGTATGTGCCTATGTGTGTTGAGGAGCGACATCTGTGGAATCTGGGTGAAGAAGAAACAGAGCACGTCCGACGCTTACTAGCTGCTGGTGAAAGGATTGAATCGGCTATCATGGTCGTTTAGTGTCGATCGAGTCAACCTTAGTCGTGGTAAGCTACCATTATTTCTGCTATTTAGCCGATGTATGAGTTAGATGGATAAAATAGTTACGATGATTTTCTTATCTCTAGCTTAGATATGTTGTATGTTCCTCTATTTTATTGTGGTAATTGTGCTTATACGAGGTGGTGTCTAAGCGATACGATGCGATGCGAATGGTAATTGTGCTTGGATGAATATATGTGTATGCATAATGTGTTTAAATTGATTTTTTTTTGTTTGCATGTATGTGATGGTAGGTTTAAAATACTAGGTTATGAGAAATAAATGGATTCATATATGTGATTAACTAGGTGGTTTTAGCTCTAATTTAGAAGGATGTGTTAGAATAGTTGAAGTATCAAACATATGAAAATTTTAGAAGTAACTAGGAGCTAAGTTAAAATTATTGTTGTCTAGACCTGCATGTCCAATTTTAATTATGCAGTGAAGTAAATCATGTTTTCTGTAAAAGTGTTATATATAAAAGTTATAGCTAACTTCTTTAACTTGCTTGTGCTAAAATTTTATGGCCATAGGTTTAGTAGTTTAGGAGTTATGATTTTTCCAAGTCCAGTTTCAGAATCTGTCCAAATTCTGTACATGTTTCGAAAATTGGATTCTTTGGCTAAGCTAAACTGAGAATCAGCCCTCAGTAATTCTATAAGAATTGTAGTACTTTTTTTAAGATTTCCAACAAATTTTGGATCACCCTTTTTGGTGATTTGTAAGTTAAATTACAGTCGTTTGAAGTACGATATCTAAATCTGTCCAAATTTAGATAGCAGAGCATTTCTTATATCTTTTCACCTTGATACGTATTGAATTAAGCTGAGATATTTATAAATGAATTGTAAACAATCCTATTAGCTTTCTAAAAAGTCTAGGATCATCTGAATTGGATGACTGAGACTCCAGTTATGAATTTTTGAAGTGAAGAGCCGAATTCTGTCCAAATTTGGACAGAATTTAAGTTTAGCACTGTTTGACCTTTCAAAATGTCTAATCATGTTGTGATGATAATACAAAAGTTATAGAGGACTTTCTAAGCTTCTCAGAAAGTTCTAGTTTACTATTTTTGGATGCCTATTTTGTGAGTTATGGGCTAAACAAATAGTTGTTGTTCTGCTGTCCAAATTCAACGAGTATTAAAATGACTATATGGAGTTTCTTTTGTGTGGATACCTAGATTTGGTTAGTTCTTGTTTTGATTAATGAAGTCTTATAGTTGCATATATATATGTGTGTGTGTTGTTTCGTGGCGAGGGGTTGTAGTTTGGTCATGTTCACCAAGGTACAGTGTCACACCCGGGTTTTAGGGGTCTAAAACTCGGGCGCGAAATAAACAACAGGTGTGTTGGGACCAAGTCTCACACATATGATGAATAGTGGTACAGAAACGAATGTCACATCTTTATTATATAATAGGAGTTCTGTACAAAATAAATAAATAATTACATTATAAGGAGACAATGATCCAGCAACCTAAAGTTGACTGGGAGACAACGGCCTAGACCTCTAACGAACACATCGCAGCATCCTCCATGCGCCTCATCCTGTGGTACCTGTTCTTGACCTATGGGGGTGTGAGACAGCAAGAGTGAGCTCACATACGTTCGTCGCTCAACAAGTTGTGGGGAATAATGTGTATGAACTCGCCAAAGGTGAGAGCTCATGTGAAGTGTAAGGCTTACCAAAGAGAATGTTTGAAGCTGAGCATTGCTTTTAAAGTTGGTTAAAATTTTATTAGCAGTTACTAAGTATTAGTAAATACCAAACCCAATTAAGTAGTAGAACAAAAATAATAACAACACCCTCAATGCAATGCATATGACAAATTGAATTTAGTTCCATAAATTAGTCATGTGAGGGTCCGAGCTACTCATGACCGTGAGCACGGCTGATATACCAGTTTTACACTTTGCAGAGGTTGCGCATATTTATCCACAAGTTATGTTACGCATCTGCCACGGGGTTGTACGGGCCTCATTGTAATACCCAATTTGTAATTTGCAAGAGCTAATACCAAAGGGAGAAACAAGTTCACTTTATCTATGTGGGAGTTTGAACTTTTTGTGCCATTACATGTGGACACCACATTTTTTTAAAAAAAAAGTTAATTCTAAAGTAAATGCGACTAAATTATTGCATCATGCTGAGATTTTATTTTTGTGTGCATTTTTGTGATAATATAAAGATAATGTGACAAGAAAATTATTGAAGTCCCAAAGTGGGAAATTAAGAGTTAAAGGGAATTCTAGAAATATGGAGAAAAGGAATAAAGGATATGAGAATATAAATAACATATATATAATTATATTTCAAAAATTGGTACTTTTTATTTCACAATATAATTTGAAGATAATCTGGCACAAGATTTGAATTTAAATCTGAATTTAAAATGGAATTTGGGAATTAGAAATTGAGAAGAGAATAGAAAAAGAATAAAAAAATAGGACCTTACCTGCTCGTGGGCCTGATCTTCGCTCATCGGCCCGGCTCCTAGCTTTCCTCGTGGGCCAATTCGTCTAACCACCGGCCCATGTCCACTTCCGCACAGCCCAGCTCCTGGAGATGGCGCCGACAGGCGGGACCCACAAAACAGCCTCCAGCCTCTCGCCTCACTCACCGCGCCTGGGGACCCACTGTCAGGCCCGTCTTCAACAACCCTGCCGAACGCGACGGGCGGACCGCGCGGACTCGGCCGAACGGCGCGCAGACGGCGGAAGATCCCCATTCCATCGGAGCTGGCGCATGCAACGGGACTACCTCGGGCTCGCCTCTGACCCTATAAAACTTGCCCCCTCTCAGCTCTCTTGCATCGCATAGAACCAATTGACCGTGTGTACCATCGCCGAACCGAGAGGGAGATGAGGGAGCGTAGAGAGAAGCAGGAGATGCCGCCATCGACGTATCTCGGCCAAACCATCGATCTACGCCAAGCGTTTGGTCTATGGTGTTTGTCGGGAGTCAAGGGTGGTGCTCGGGTGATCCATGGCGCGAGTAAGACCATCGTGTGCCCTGAATTCCTCGACGGAGTTCGGTTGGGCCGCCGACGTCAAGGAGTGCCACGGTAAGCACCCTCCACAACACCGACACGGGTGAGAATCATGTCCTAGAATCCTCCTAGCTCTCCACTTCACGTTGCGTGGGTTAGTCGTGTGTTGGGAGTCATGGTTTGCCGTGCGGGACATCGCCAGCGATGACTCCGCCGTAGGGGGGGGGCAGCGCCGCCACAGTTTGGTCCCTGGGTAGGAGAAGGTACCTGGGCCGTTGGATCCCTGCTGGACGTTTGGGATTAGAAGCTGGGGCGTCGTGTGGTTGCAGTGAATTAAAACTGTTGATCTGGGGACCGACGGATGGATCAGTCCCTGCCATCCAACCCGCAGATAGGCTATGGACCGTTGGATACAGATCCAAGGGTTCCTGAAGAAATCCGGTTCGTTTTAAGTAAGATCTTATCTGGGTGCTTGTTGTCTAATCCAACGGCCCTAGATCCGCGATACCCCTTCGCGGAGACTTTTTGTTAATGAGACCCTGTACTTTTTGAAAATAGAACCCGCCATCCGCGCGGGGAGAATATGAGTCTGGGAACGTTTGCAATCTAGCCCCTGGGCTTCTGTCTATTCCGCGCGCAGTCCAGAGAGTAGTAAAATTAGAGAATTAATTCTGGAAATTGATTTTTAATACAAAAATAATTCCCGAAACTTGTTTAATTCATATTAAATTCATTTTAACTCCAAATTCATCCATTCTAGTTGCATTAAATTTGTATTAATATTGTTTATCACCTAGTAACTTTATTTGGTTATGAAACCTAAACTAAAATTATGTACTTAGTTTCTTTCGTACCCCATCCCTAAATCTTTGGAAAATCATAACTTAATAATCGTAGCTCCGAATTTAATGGTTCTTATTTCCACGATCTCGTAACGACGCGTAGAATATTCTTATGCAGTTTGATCTTATGTTTGGTGTAATGTTAATTTTGCCTATACCATGTTTGTCTGTATTGCTACGTTTAGCAGTGAGGACACGTGTCATCTAAAGAGCAAGATTGGTACCTGGAATCTCAAGTCCCAGGCAAGTTGTGCCCTTGATCACTTCTTTTTACCCAGCCATGTTCTGATTAATCATAATGATCTGCATAGATTAATTTTGATGGGACCTAATAGGTTACCCTAGTTTGATTATCTTTATACCTTGTTTACCACTGAACTTTTTGGGTAGTACTTGCTAGTGCTTTATGTGGTTTTGGGTATGAAGATACATTATTCATGATTATAATTTTGTTATCCATTGTTATTTACTGTTCATGATAAGATCATTATGTTAATTGGAACATGGAGCGACCACCCGGGAAAACAGTGCTACCACAAGGGTTTATGGACGCCCTTGGCTGATTAATTAGGAAAGCTAGTGGAGGACTACCTTACCCGAAAGGGGCAAGGGCAGTAGGGGAGTGGTCAGTGTAGGGAGGTCCTTGGTTGATTTTGCTGCGATGGAGGTCAGGCAAGAACCCTGCATTGGAGCTTCCTATAAACTGTTGCGGGTTTTCTGAAGCTAGTGGAACTTTGTAAAGGCCTCGTAGTGTTACCCTGCCTCGCCTCCTCGGTAGAGGTGTATGGGAAGTCGCGATCCCTTGGCAGAAGGGTAACATGACTTGTGGGTAAAGATGTGCAACCTCTGCAGAGTGTAAAACTGGTATACTAGCCGTGCTCACGGTCAGGAGCGGCTCGGACCCTCACATGATTAATTTATGGAACTAAATTCAATTTGTCATATGCATTGCATCGCAGGTGATGTTGTTACTTTTATTCTACTATTTAATTGGGTTGGTATGTACTTGTACTTAGTAACTGCTAATAAAATTTTGACCAACTTTAAAAGCAATGCTCAGCTCTAACCATCCTCTTTGGTAAGCCTTACACTTCACGTGAGCTCCCATCTTTGGCGAGTTCATGCACATTATTCCCCACAACTTGTTGAGCGATGAATGTATGTGAGCTCACTCTTGCTGTCTCACACCCCCCACAGGTCAAGAACAGGTACCACAGGATGAGGCGCTTGGAGGATGCTGTGATGTGTTCGTGAGAGATCTAGGCCGTCGTGTCCCAGTCAACTTTGGGTTGCTGGACCGTTGTCTCCTTATAATGTAATTATTTATTTTGTATAGAACTTCTATTATGTAGTAAAGATGTGACATTCGATCCTGTGCCATGATTCATCATATGTGTGAGACTTGGTCCCAGCACACCTGGTGATTATGTTCGCGCCCGGGTTTTGGACCCCTGAAATCCGGGTGTGACAGAAGTGGTATCAGAGGAATGTTGACTGTAGGACGAAACCTAGATAGAACTGGACAACCATTGTCTACTTACCTTTGCTACTCCGATTTTTTTTCTAAACTTATCTTAATCATTTCTCATCTATCTCCGCTTTACTCTGATTATTCTTACCTTTTCTTTCTAAGACAAATGTGGATTTCACACTTTGAAATCCTGTACCTAAAGTGACCTTTAGAAATAGGAGACCTAATATTAGGAACAAAAGCAAAACTATTTTTGTAGATATTGGTATGCTTGAATGTTTGTTCTTATGATACTTGTCTGATTTGATTCTTTGATTGAGTGTGATGAGTTGTGGAGTAACGTCCACAATTGCATCTGTATATACATATAGTAAAAAAATGTTGATAAAATAAACTAGATCAACTAAGAATATTCCCCACTAGAATATATCAAATAGATCCATTTTATCTTAAAAAAATTCTCTCTTAGTTTAATAGATCCATCTCATCTTAAAAGATTCTACCTTATCCTTATGGATTCATCTTGCCCTAAATAACATATTTATCCCACACTAGTGTAACAACCATGATCTAATCCAAATTTATTTGATCTGATATAAGCCCAAATAGTAATACCAATCCAACCTAGATCTGATCTAATGTGATAGATTAATCTAACCTAACAAAGGCTAACCTTAAGCTAAGCTAATCGAATGTGGCTTACTTAAATAGGTTAGTTAATACTGGTGAAATATATTAGACCTTACTCCAAATTTACTTAAGCCTAAATTGGTGACCTAGATCAACTCTGCCATACCCAACAACTTGACCTACATAACAAATCTATCTTAGCCTCTTGTCCCAAACCCGGATGGAGACACCAAAGAGCAAGACTGGAAAAGGACAAGATCAACCTCGTCAAGGAAGGAGAGAAGTCAAACTTGATCATCAGATGCATTACCATCCAACACGGAGTTCTTCTCACCATAAACTGTCTTACCCCAGGCTATTTTGCCCTAACCTATTTTTTTATCCTGCATAATGAAGTGGCTATACAAATATATACCCATGCCTTCGTAATCACCTACTCATTTGTATCAAAGACTAAAAAAAGTCTATTGATTTTGGTACCAACTAGAAACTAAAACCTACATTACAACCAAACCTTCTGCATCCTTTTTCTTACAAATCTCGAGGACGAGATTATTTTTAAGGGGGGTAGGATTTGTAATACCCAATTTGTAATTTGCAAGAGCTAATACCAAAGGGAGAAACAAGTTCACTTTATCTATGTGGGAGTTTGAACTTTTTGTGCCATTACATGTGGACACCATATTTTTTAAAAAAAAGTTAATTCTAAAGTAAATGCCACTAAATTATTGCATCATGCTGAGATTTTATTTTTGTGTGCATTTTTGTGATAATATAAAGATAATGTGACAAGAAAATTATTGAAGTCCCAAAGTGGGAAATTAAGAGTTAAAGGGAATTCTAGAAATATGGAGAAAAGGAATAAAGGATATGAGAATATAAATAACATATATATAATTATATTTCAAAAATTGGTACTTTTTATTTCACAATATAATTTGAAGATAATCTGGCACAAGATTTGAATTTAAATCTGAATTTAAAATGGAATTTGGGAATTAGAAATTGAGAAGAGAATAGAAAAAGAATAAAAAAATAGGACCTTATCTGCTCGTGGGCCTGATCTTCGCTCATCGGCCCAGCTCCTAGCTTTCCTCGTGGGCCAATTCGTCTAACCACCGGCCCATGTCCACTTCCGCACAGCCCAGCTCCTGGAGATGGCGCCGACAGGCGGGACCCACAAAACAGCCTCCAGCCTCTCGCCTCACTCACCGCGCCTCGGGACCCACTGTCAGGCCCGTCTTCAACAACCCTGCCGAACGCGACGGGCGGACCGCGCGGACTCGGCCGAACGGCGCGGAGACGGCGGAAGATCCCCATTCCATCGGAGCTGGCGCATGCAACGGGACTACCTCGGGCTCGCCTCTGACCCTATAAAACTTGCCCCCTCTCAGCTCTCTTGCATCGCATAGAACCGATTGACCGTGTGTACCATCGCCGAACCGAGAGGGAGATGAGGGAGCGTAGAGAGAAGCAGGAGATGCCGCCATCGACGTATCTCGGCCAAACCATCGATCTACGCCAAGCGTTTGGTCTATGGTGTTTGTCGGGAGTCAAGGGTGGTGCTCGGGTGATCCATGGCGCGAGTAAGACCATCGTGTGCCCTGAATTCCTCGACGGAGTTCGGTTGGGCCGCCGACGTCAAGGAGTGCCACGGCAAGCACCCTCCACAACACCGACACGGGTGAGAATCATGTCCTAGAATCCTCCTAGCTCTCCACTTCACGTTGCGTGGGTTAGTCGTGTGTTGGGAGTCATGGTTTGCCGTGCGGGACATCGCCAGCGATGACTCCGCCGTAGGGGGGGGCAGCGCCGCCACGGTTTGGTCCCTGGGTAGGAGAAGGTACCTGGGCCGTTGGATCCCTGCTGGACGTTTGGGATTAGAAGCTGGGGCGTCGTGTGGTTGCAGTGAATTAAAACCGTTGATCTGGGGACCGACGGATGGATCAGTCCCTGCCATCCAACTCGCAGATAGGCTATGGACCGTTGGATACAGATCCAAGGGTTCCTGAAGAAATCCGGTTTGTTTTAAGTAAGATCTTATCTGGGTGCTTGTTGTCTAATCCAACGGCCCTAGATCCGCGATACCCCTTCGCGGAGACTTTTTGTTAATGAGACCCTGTACTTTTTGAAAATAGAACCCGCCATCCGCGCGGGGAGAATATGAGTCTGGGAACGTTTGCAATCTAGCCCCTGGGCTTCTGTCTATTCCGCGCGCAGTCCAGAGAGTAGTAAAATTAGAGAATTAATTCTGGAAATTGATTTTTAATACAAAAATAATTCCCAAAACTTGTTTAATTCATATTAAATTCATTTTAACTCCAAATTCATCCATTCTAGTTGCATTAAATTTGTATTAATATTGTTTATCACCTAGTAACTTTATTTGGTTATGAAACCTAAACTAAAATTATGTACTTAGTTTCTTTCGTACCCCATCCCTAAATCTTTGGAAAATCATAACTTAATAATCGTAGCTCCGAATTTAGTGGTTCTTATTTCCACGATCTCGTAACGACGCGTAGAATATTCTTATGCAGTTTGATCTTATGTTTGGTGTAATGTTAATTTTGCCTATACCATGTTTGTCTGTATTGCTACGTTTAGCAGTGAGGACACGTGTCTTCTGAAGAGCAAGATTGGTACCTGGAATCTCAAGTCCCAGGCAAGTTGTGCCCTTGATCACTTCTTTTTACCCAGCCATGTTCTGATTAATCATAATGATCTGTATAGGTTAATTTTGATGGGACCTAATAGGTTACCCTAGTTTGATTATCTTTATACCTTGTTTACCACTGAACTTTTTGGGTAGTACTTGCTAGTGCTTTATGTGGTTTTGGGTATGAAGATACATTATTCATGATTATACTTTTGTTATCCATTGTTATTTACTGTTCATGATAAGATCATTATGTTAATTGGAACATGGAGCGACCACCCGAGAAAACAGTGCTACCACAAGGGTTTATGGACGCCCTTGGCTCATTAATTAGGAAAGCTAGTGGAGGACTACCTTACCCGAAAGGGGCAAGGGCAGTAGGGGAGTGGTCAGTGTAGGGAGGTCCTTGGTTGATTTTGCTGCGATGGCGGTCAGGCAAGAACCCTGCATTGGAGCTTCCTATAAACTGTAGCGGGTTTTCTGAAGCTAGTGGAACTTTGTAAAGGCCTCGTAGTGTTACCCTGCCTCGCCTCCTCGGTAGAGGTGTATGGGAAGTCGTGATCCCTTGGCAGAAGGGTAACATGACTTGTGGGTAAAGATGTGCAACCTCTGCAGAGTGTAAAACTGGTATACTAGCCGTGCTCACGGTCAGGAGCGGCTCGGACCCTCACATGATTAATTTATGGAACTAAATTCAATTTGTCATATGCATTGCATCGCAGGTGATGTTGTTACTTTTATTCTACTATTTAATTGGGTTGGTATGTACTTGTACTTAGTAACTGCTAATAAAATTTTGACCAACTTTAAAAGCAATGCTCAGCTCTAACCATCCTCTTTGGTAAGCCTTACACTTCACGTGAGCTCCCATCTTTGGCGAGTTCATGCACATTATTCCCCACAACTTGTTGAGCGATGAACGTATGTGAGCTCACTCTTGCTGTCTCACACCCCCACAGGTCAAGAACAGGTACCACAGGATGAGGCGCTTGGAGGATGCTGTGATGTGTTCGTGAGAGATCTAGGCCGTCGTCTCCCAGTCAACTTTGGGTTGCTGGACCATTGTCTCCTTATAATGTAATTATTTATTTTGTATAGAACTTCTATTATGTAGTAAAGATGTGACATTCGATCCTGTGCCATGATTCATCATATGTGTAAGACTTGGTCCCAGCACACCTGGTGATTATGTTCGCGCCCGGGTTTTGGACCCCTGAAATCCGGGTGTGACACCCATACACCTCTACCAAGGAAGCGAGGCAGGGTAACACTACGAGGCCTTTACAAAGTTCCACTAGCTTCAGAAAACCCGCTACAGTTTATAGGAAGCTCCAATGCAGGGACCCTCGCCTGATCGCCATCACAGCTGTCGGTGTTTCGGGCCTGACCGCGCACCCAGGGTTACCCTCAAGGTGCTTTTAGGAGTAGGACGGTGTTACCGACTGTAGCTCGATGGTTCGTGCTGGGCGCACGAGAAATAGTAGACAATGATGTACAGGTTCGGGCCGCTTTGAGATGCGTAACACCCTACGTCATGGCTGGAATGCTTTATGCGATGAGTTACAAGGGAGCTCTCTAGTGCTGGAAAACGTAGAGAGCAGGGTGGATGGCTAAGTGATGAATGATGTCTCTTTTTTTTGAAGGGGTGCTCCCTGGGCCTTATATACTCGACCGTGGGGCATTACATGTGGATATGATAACAGCGTGTGCCAAAGTAATAGCGAACTAACCGAGTCTATCTTCCTATAGTTCAGCCGACTCATCCTCGCCCAGTTCCGATGTACGGGGCCCCTGCGCGGGAAGGTCGGGTTACAGTTGCGATCACTGCTCGAATTTGTTGGGCCGTCCGGGCTTGCGCCGACCTGGCCTTGTGCTAATCCGTTCCACTGGTCACTCCTCCCAGGCCCACGAGGAGATGACCTTACGAATTATGGGGCCCTTGGGCCTTTCGTGGGGTCTTTTATCCTTCTAGTGGACCCGGGATATCTGTCCCCCACAAGCCCCCGATCTTTGGGCTGATTTTGGAATAAACGGCCTAAAGATCCTCGGTCCAGCTTGCAGTATTTGATTTTAACAGGGAATGCTTTGGAAATAAGTCTGTCGGGCCACTGCTTCTGAATTCTGATTGATCCGGTTAACACGTTTTCTTTTTACTGTCTTCTTCTGCTATTATTCCTTGAAGTTTGGTGTTCTGTCTCAGGTTCATGCTTCGGAGGTCAGCATTTTGCACTGTTGGACTTCGGGTTTCATTGCCAATGGGTGTAGCCCCCGAGCTTCGAGTGGATTTTTGCAAACAATCAACTCGAAGGTCTTCACTTCAGGTATTATCAGAAATCACTTTCATCTTCCACTCGTGCTTTTTCAGAGGTCAGCCTTGTCTTAACTTTGCCTTGTGCTTTAGAGGTCAGCATTTTGCTTCTTCGGGGATGATGATTCATTGGGTGCACCGAAGGGTGTAGCCCCCGAGCTTTGAGTGGATTTTTGAAAATAATCCACTCGAAGGTCTTCATTTCGTGCTTTTTTCTAGGAATCATCGTTTTCTTTTGTCGAATGCCTTAGAGGTCACCATTATGTCATCAACGTTATGCTTCAGAGGTCAGCATACATTTTTGTTTTTGAAGCCGAGTACATGATCTGCCCATATCTTGCTAGGTCTGGCAATTTATTTGATCTGCGACTGATTAGATGTTCGATTGATGGCCCTTGACTAGTCTTCATGTCACTTCGTGCTTTGATGCTTCTGTCGTTTGGACTTGTACCTTCTCGGCTATATTTGGCTTTCCTTTGATCCTTGCTGGTATCTCTCTTCTGTCTTGGAGTATTCATTGCACATACTGTACGGATGTGACAGTTTTGGAAAATATACTGATAATTTCTGGGCGTCCCCCTTCCTAATGGGTGTAGGCAAGGGACGGCTTGGTACGCTGAGCGTTTAGCAGACTGCTTCTGAGTAGTAACTTGATGTGACCGCGGGTGTAATCATATCGCCCGTGCAGTTGACTGGAGTCCCAATGGGTGTCGTGTTATGTGAAACGGCGTCGGCCGCCTGACGTGTCTTCAGACGGTTTGAATTGCATATTGAATTTTTGTGACTGTTCGGTGGCCGTGGTAGGAGGTGAGCGGTTGCCTTCTTCTTCTATAAATAGTGCTCTTGCTTCTCCAGCATTTTCACATTTCTTGCTACTGCTTGCTGTTTCATCTCCTCTCCTTCCACTTCTGCCATGGGCAAGAGCAAGAAAGGTGGCGGTTCTTCGCGTCACTCGGGCGACAAGCACAAGCGCGAGCCGACTCCTCCATCGGAGGACTTCGGCGACTCGGAATACTCGGAGGAGGAGTTCTCCTCCGAGTTCGAGGGCTCTCCGGCTCCTGCCTCTCCCCCGGCGTTGTCTGATGATTCAGACGACTCCCAAGGGATCACCGCGGAGGTATGGACCTACATACGGGCCATCGAGCGCGTCGGGCTCGAGGGCTCGGATGAGTCGGAGTACTCCTTGGACGAGGAGAATCCCTCCGACTCGTCCGAGGAGGGCAGCGGCGGCGACGGCGGTGACGGCGATGACGACGGAGGCGACGGTGACGGCGGCGGCGACAGCGGCAAGGGCGGTGACGACAGCGGCAAGGGTGGCAGCGGCGACGGCGGCGGCGGCAGCAAGGGCAGCAACAGGGCCAGTGGCTAAACGCCACTGGTTTTAGATGTTAGTGTAGATTAGTAGTAGAAATAATATTAGCGGAATAATGTAGTAGTAGCTAGTAGTATAGTTAGTTAAATGTAATGTAGTAGAAGGGAAAGCATCAGCTCATAACGAGTTGATTTGTAAGTTCGGTAGTACTTCCCGTATAATGAAGAATAATTTCGATCCCTCTTGTGTGTATCATTCTGCCTTCTCGCTGATCATCGATTGTGTTAATGCCTACTGCAGAGGTTGTTTCTGAACGTAATGCTTGAGTAGCAACTTAGAATCATTGAGCCGTGCTTCAGACTGCCTTCTTCACGATGCCAGCGCTTTAGTAGTGGTGGCCGAGTGATTGTCAGCGATGTTGGGGCTTTTAGAGGTGATAGCCGAGCAATAGCGGGCCATGTCGGTGTTTTTATAAATAATGACCAAGCGGTTACTGGTGACATCGACGTTTTAGAGGTAACGGCCAAATCTTCTGGAGTCACGTCACTGTTCTAGGAATAACAGCCGAGTGATTACTGGCGACGTCGGTGTTTTAGAAGTAACAGTCGAGTGATAACGGACCACGTCGGCCACTTTGAAAGTAGTGGCTGAGTGAAATCGGATAACGTCAGTGTCGGGGACCATAATTAGGGGTACCCCCAAGACTCCTAAACTCGGCTGGTAATCACCATCAGCACAAAGCTGCAAAGGCCTGATGGGCGCAATTCAGGTCAAGGCTCCGTCCGCTCAAGGGACGCGATCTCGCATCGCCCGAGCCCAGCCTCGGACAGGAACAGTAGACCCAGGTGGATTCATGCCTCGCCCGAGGGCCTCCTCAAGCAACGGGAGCACCTTCGACTCGCTCGAGGCCCAGCTCGGGCAGGCTTCGCCGTGAAGCAACCTTGGCCAGATCGCCACGCCAACCGACCGTATCGCAGGAGCATTCAATGCAAGGATCACCTGACACCTTATCCTGACGCGCGTTCCTCAATCGACAGAGCTGAAGTGACCGCAGTCATTTCGCCCCTCCCCTAACTGACCTGACAGGAAAACAGCGCCGCCTGCCCTGCTCCGACTGCTGTGCCACCCGCCAGGGTGAGGCTGACAGCAGCCAAGTCCAGCCTCGGGCACCATAGGAAACTCCTCCTCGCCCGACCCCAAGGCTCGGACTCAACCTCGACCTCGGAAGGCGGTCTCCGCCTCGCCCGACCCTAGGGCTCGGACTCAACCTCGACCTCGGACGATGGTCTCCGCCTCGCCCGATCCCAGGGCTCGGACTCAGCCTCGACCTCAGAAGACGGTCTCCGCCTCGCCCGACCCCAGGGCTCGGACTCAGCCTCAACCTCGGAAGACGGTCTTCGCCTTGTCCGACCCCAGGGCTCAGACTCAGCCTCGACCTCGGAGGAGTCACCGCCTCGCCCGACCTTGGGCTCGGACCGACCACGTTACAGGGGGGTACATTGTTACCCTACCTCTAGCTGGCTCAGGCTACGGGGAACAAGACCGGCGTCCCATCTGGCTCGCCCTGGTAAACAAGTAATGATGGCACCCCGCGTGCTCCATGACGACGGCGGTTCTCAGCCCCCTACGGAAGCAAGGAGACGTCAGCAAGGATCCGACAGCCCCGACAGCTGTACTTCTACAGGGTTTAAGCGCTCCTCCGACGGCCACGACATCACATGAATAGGGCACCAACACCTCTCCGACAACCATATCGGCATGTACATAGGGCTCTAGCTCCTCTCTGCTAGACACGTTAGCACATTGCTACACCCCCCCCCCCCATTGTACACCTGGGCCCTCTCCTTATCAAAGGAAGGTCCAGGGCCCTCGTACAAGAAGGTGGTCGCGCGAGAGGACGGGCTCACGGACAGGCTCTCTCTCTCTCTCTCTCCCACGCGAACGCTTGTAACCCCCTACTACAAGCGCATCCGCCCTGGGCGCAGGACAACACGAAGTCGTGGTTCCCTTTTTTGTTCCCCCTTGTGTTCTGTCTCGCGCCGACCCATGTGCAATGGGACACGCAGCGACAATTTACTCGTCGGTCCAGGGACCCCCCAGGGTCGAAACGCCGACAGTTGGCGCGCCAGGTAGGGGCCTGCTGCGTGTTGACGAACAGCTTCCCGTCAAGCTCCAGATGGGTAGTCTCCAGCAATGTTGGGGACCTTCGGCTTCCGAAGGTCCTCAAAAACAGGATTTAACAGTATTTCTGGAGTATAATGTGTGAACAGGTATCTTCGGACTCAAGTCGGCATCACAGTAGACCAGAATAATACGAAGGTTGATACAGCGCCGAAGGTGTGAGCAGGAAAGCTTCGGCGCGGCAGCAAAAAGTGAAACTGACTTAAAGATGAAAAGGCTATTTAGACCTTGACAGATTACTATAGAATTATTATCAAGTGTAAAGGGCATGAATGTAATTTTGTATGGGTTGTGTCCCGTGCCTATAAATAGGTGAACAGTACCCCCGTACTGTTCACGCTGACTTGGCATTCGCTTTCTGCGTCACGCTTGTACTATCATCTCCTTCCAGTTAAAGGTACACTTGTAATTCAGCGATATTTCTGTCTATGCCTGATAATAATACATAATTATTTATGTTGACTTTTATATTCCTTATATTTCCTCCTTCGTCGTTGTATAATAAAGTTATGAAGGTACGCCTTTCATAACCTTCGTCCGAAAACCATTATATCCTAAGGGAAATAATGCTTCGAAGGACGAAGGACTTTAACGATTAACATTTTCTATGTTGCCTTGTTCTTAACTCATAGCATTTGAGAACAAGTCCCTAACATTGGCGCCCACCTCCGGTGAACTCACTTCCACTCTTTGAGTTTTCTGAACACCTTCGGCGATCATAAACCTTCGTTATGGCGCCGAAGAAAGCTTCAGCAACTGGCACTGCAGCTCTTCAACCGCTGGACCACAATCAGGAGACTGTCTCTCTTCGGGAGGCCCGAAGCCAGAAAAGGAAGGCCGTCAGTCCGTCACCACCAGAGGACGAGATAGATCAAGAAATCAGAGACATGGAGATGCTTCATCAACAGGTGCAGAGGAAGAAAGAAAAGATGGCCAGGCTAGCTGAATTGCAGAGGCAAATAGACGAAGCCTCTGAAGAAGTTCGTCATCTTGCTCAGGATGAGCAGCACCGAAGGCCTCAGCACCAAGACCTTCATCAGGAGGGTTTTCCCAACGAAGATGACTGGTATGACAATTTCCATCATGGGAATTTTGTTTTTGATGATGCTTCTCCTCTGTCCGCTGAGCTACAGGCTACACCTTGGCCTCCGTCCTACAAGCCGCCTCAGCTTCCCGTATTCGATGGTCATTCAGACCCGAAGCAGTTTTTGATGAGCTACGAAGCAACAGTATCTTCGTATGGTGGCAATGCTGCAGTCATGGCCAAATCTTTTGTTATGGCTGTCAGGAGTGTTGCTCAAACCTGGTATTCCTCCCTTCGACCAGGAACGATCACTTCATGGCAGAAGCTGAAGGACTTGTTGTTAACTAGCTTCCAAGGGTTTCAGACGAAGCCGGTTACTGCTCAAGCTCTGTTCCAGTGCACCCAGGATCACGAAGAATACCTTCAGGCGTATGTCCGGAGGTTCTTGCATTTGAGGGCACAGGCACCAACGGTGCCCAATGAAATTGTCATTGAGGCCATGATCAAGGGGCTTCGGCCAGGACCGTCAGCTTAGTACTTCGCTAGGAAGCCTCCTCAAACTTTGGAGAAACTGCTCCAGAAGATGGACGAGTACATTCGGGCCGACAATGATTTTCGCCAAAGAAGGGAGGAGGCTTTCAGGTTTTCTGAAATGACCAGGGGCTTCGGAGGAAGGTTCTACCCGAGGCACGTGAGATCAATTCATAACTCTACACAAAATGATGATAGAGGAAGCCAACAGCAAAGGCCACAATGTTCCTCACAGGCTTCGGGGCAACAGCAAAGCTCCTTCCGACCACCAGCTCCAAGAGGCAGAGGCGCCAGGGGCTTCAGAGGAAGATTTGGCGATCAACCGAGAAGAATCTTTTGCTTATTCTGCGGTGAAAACAAAGGCCATACCACCAGGATGTGCCATGTTACTATTCAGAAGCAAAAGGAAATAGCCGAAGCCGCAGCACAACAAGCTCAGCCGAAGCAGGTCATGCATACAGCTTCGTATCATTCGCCCTACATCCCAGAATATGTGGGCAACCACCCTGCAGTTTCTGTTGCTTCGGCAAGTCAGCCTCAAGCTTCCTGGCAACAGCCTCCGCCTCCACCTCCGTTGCAACAAGGCCAGCAGCCAGAAGGGAGCCAGTATGCTCCACACCAGAGGGACTTCAGAGAGCAGTCCGAAGCTCGTACAGTCAACAGCACTGTACCAGAGTCAAAGCACATCTACTGACAAATATCCTACCTTAATAACAATCTTTTTCATTCAGTTTTATTTTCTGCAGTAAAGGACATTGTTTAGGTTTCATGTAAATAGTTTCGTTGATTCCCACAAGGAAAATATATTTTTCACAGGCTTAAATTGTTGAAGTTTAAAGACTTGTGATAACAAAGAGGACCTTCGAACTATCGAAAATTCTTCGAAGCAACAAAAAGTCGTTCTAAGGAACGCAAAGTAAGTTTGCCGAAGTCACAAAAAAGTCGTTCCAAAGGGAGCGCAGTGTAAGTTTTCTGCTCCAAAGTCGTTCCAAAGGGAATGCAGAGCATACAGCGAAAAGTCAACGCTGATACCGCCTAAGTAAAAGGCGAAGCGCGAAAAGTCAACGCGAATACCGCTGAAAGTAAAAGGCGAAGAAGCTCCTAAGGGAGGCTTACAGCGAAAAATAAATGCTGATTCCGCTGAAGTAAAAGGCGAAGAAGCTCCTAAGGGAGGCTTATAAAAGATTGTGTTTTATTGCAGGGATGCGTATGTATCTTCGGAATAAACATCATCTCACATAACATAACATCATCGCATCATTTCGCATAGCATAAGCATCATACATCATTTTGCATATGGCACAAGAGGTGGACACGTTATCAATCTACAGAAGAACGCTTTGAAAAAAGGGAAAAATCATAATGTCACAAAAAGATACATCATTGATCTTCGGAAGTGTAGCTTCGGAAAATATCTTCACGAAGCCTGGATATTATTCATCAGAACACTGGATATTGTTGTGACAAAGAAAAATTCTTCTTCACGAAGCATGAAAAGAAGGAAAGGTGTTTTTTCGTCAAAGACTCAAAAGCGGTACGTGTAAAGTTTCATGCATCGTATAGAATGGAGTAACAAAAATAGGTATATTACATTAGGGGTTACAAAATGTTACAGTATATTACATTTCAGAAGTTTTTTACAAAAATACTTAATCTTCTTTCAAAACGACTTCTGCAGCCTCGTTCAGGAGCCGATTGACGACTTCGTCCATAATATCTCCAGCCATCTTTTTAATTTCGTCGTCTCCTTTCGGCTGAGGGCCCGAAGACGCTTTAGCAGGATCTGAAGTAGGACAGGATACGGCTACATTGCTATTAAAAATCGCAAACAAATCTTAAAGCTTAAGATTACAACACGATAAAAACTATTAGTTAATACCTAATTGACCTTCGGGCTCTGCGCTCTTTTCAGCAGCCTCAGCTACTTCTCTAGCATCGTGAATGCCCTTTTCACTTCTTTGAATAATTTCTCCTGCCATTTCTCGGCCACCATTATCCCAGATGTCGGTGAAAAATTTTCCACCGACCATGCTAGCTTCGGCCGAAGGATCTCTTGCATCTTCAAAGGACAAAGCAGCTTCGGATTGTGCTAAAATTTTTATATGTTCACAACCCTTTTTCTCTAAAATGGTGGCAATCCCTCTGGCGCCCGAGAAAGCGCATATATCTCCACGGCTATTTAAAATTTCTTCGAAGGCTTCAGCTTCGTGGTCGATCCATTCGATGGGACCTTCGGGATTGCCTCTCGTAAAGTTTTCCTCGCTTGAGAATGCGCCGACTCTGGCGAAGCTAGCCTTTAACTTCTTAACACACTCTATAGATTTGATATAGCATCTCTTCTTGGACGACCGAAGCTCTTCAACAGTTCCTTCTAAGTGATCTGCCCATTGGTCGCTGAGTTCTCGCTTTGTTTCTTCAAGTATGCGTTCTTCCTTGGCTCTGGCTAGTTGTTTCCGAAGATCTTCAATTTCGCGCTTCTGGGCTTCAGCTTGATCTTTAAAAGTAGCTTCGTCTTCCTTTATTTTATTTATCAATGAGTGTAATATTTTATCTTTTTCAAGACCTTCGTTCCTCAGTTCAATAACTTCGGAACGAAGGTTGCTCAGGGCTATAGAACACCCTTCGTCTTCAGCATCTTTCTGTGCTCTGAGGGCATTGCTAAGTATCAGGCCCTGCAAAGAGAAATATGTGTGCGTCAATAGGTTTTAACAAACGAAAAATTTTGGACTCAACAAAAAATACAAGGATCTCATTTGTCGCACCTTTAAGCTATTGTAAGCCAGGCTGTCGGCCAGATCGTTCTTCGACAGCACCGAGAGCCCGTCTTCTAAAGTTGGGAATCCGAAGCTCTTGCTCATCTCCCGACAGACAGAAATCTCCTTGCTGTCAGGGAGACAATACAAAAAGTCTTCTTCTCCACTGCCATTGAATATTAACGCCCCCTTTGGATACTTCAGTTTTTGGGCGTAGCGCTGGGCCTCTTGCTCTTCTTTTTCTGATAGTTTTTTCCCCGAAGCATGACGAACAATATAATCACGAACTTTGGGGGATGCTTCGGGGGCAATGACACCGATTTCTTCAACAAAAGTTGGCTTTGTTATTTTTTCTGCCTCACTTTCCAAGGATTTTATCTTTGCGGGCTCTGAGGACCCAGCTTCGGCTTCAGTTTCTTGCTCTGAAGCTTTAGTACCAGAAATTTCAGTTGTTGTTTCAGGAATGACAGCAGCCTTCTTCGGAGGTGTGCTTGAAGATTTGATCGTTTCCAGTACATCTAGCACATTAGCCATTCTCTTCCTTTTCGAAGTCACTGCTGGTACTTTTTGATTTTTTACTGTCTCAATATTTGTTGCAGGACTCAAAACTTCTGATGTTTTTGATCCCTCAGTTGCTTCTTTTACCTCTTCCATTTTTTCTGTGGACGGCGCTTCGACCTTCTCTTTCGTTTCTGATAACAAAATCTTTGATTGTTCCAATTCTATCTTTGTTGGCACTTCGGCCGTTTCTGCGACTTCTGGCAGCAAGGTTGGCTCGGTTGGTTTTTCAGCTTCGGTGGCCGAAGAAGTTTCTCCGGTAAACTCAGGCACTGAAGCTGGTTCAATATAGCGCGGCCGATGTGTGAGGACCTTTATCTTCTTTCTTTTCGGTTCTGGCTCGCTAGGAGCAGTTGCAGCTTCTTCTTTTGCAGAGGTTGTGTTTTTTCTCTTCTGCCTTCGAATGGGATAGCAATAGTCAGGGTAGACAAACTCGATTGCATCAAATACCCGATTCAGCCTCTTCTTTTTTCGGCCTCCGAAGGCTGCTGACATTGCAGTGTCTTCGGCCTTCGAATAAGCCCCAAGCAGTTCATCACTTAAATTTTCAATGCTTTTTAACCAGTCATCATCTGGCTCAACGAATTTATCTCCAAATTTAAAAGTGTACTTCAACCTGATAAGTCCAATTTCGTCGGCCTCTTTTATGGTTTCTTGTGGCATTTCCCATTTCTCCACGAGCGGCCATACCCTGAAGGCAATATGCTCTTGTACTAAGTCTCTCGTTCCAATAAAAGAACAGATAACGCCGAAGGCCCTCTGGCATTCTTCGGCCGCGTCATTCATTTCAACCTTCGGCCTCCGAAGGCCGAAGCTTTGCCAAATAGGGCGCATAATTATACCTTTGATATCTTCTCGTACTGTCAGATCATTCTTCACATAAACCATTCTGTCATCCAGTCGCCGGGCCATCTCTTCCGAAAGGTTGGCACGGGGCAGCTTGACCCAGACCGAGAAACGAAACTGTAGCAGCCAAAATTATTGTGATACTGTTCCTTACCCCAAGGTTTTGTCTCGTATGATAATTCGTGTATATTGCAGAAGCTTTTTGCATCAGGCTTCAGACCTTGGCTTCTCACAGCCCACACGAAGATATTCAGCCTTATAGTTGCCTCGGGGGTAAGTTGATGGAGATAGATTTCGAATATTTTCAGCACCTCTACAACGAAGCTGCTCAAGGGAAATCGTAGTCCAGCTTTCAAAAAGCTTCGGTACACTACGACTTCATTCTCTTCAGGATGTGGGCAAGTTTTTTCCCCTTCGTCCGCCCTCACAATGGACAAATCCCGGAAATACCTTCCTCTCATATTGACAAGATGATTCTCTTTGATAGTTGATTTACCATAAACTGAATGGCTTGGTCGCCAGGGACGATCTTCGGAGTCTTCACCACCACTGTCCACATCATAGCTGTCACTGTCACCAGTATCCTCAGACAAACCTTCCAGAATCTCCTTGGTGATTTTTTCTGTATTGGTCTTTGACATCGCTATAAGAAACCCCAAATTTTTCTCTTCGTCAAGGCTCAGCTTCGTCTCAGCAGCAGTCTTCTTATCTTCGGACATCTTCGGAGATACTAAAAACTATTTTCAAAGCCGAAGCTTCAAAACTAAAAGCTTAGCAAATCGTAGTGCACAAGAGCTAAAAATTGAGTGAGCGGGAGCAGTTGGCCAGAGAGCGTGTCAAATAAGTTTGCGGCATGACCGTATTTATACGCCGAGAGCGTTGAAAATTGAAAGACCCCGCTTGTCAGTGAATGTTGCTATTCTAGCAAAGGGAAGGTGTTTTTTCGGACCTTCGGCGAAAAGCCTTAGTCCATGTCGCAATCTAAATTTATTATTTTGAACAAATTAATATTGCGAGGGGCTACTGTTGGGGACCTTCGGCTTCCGAAGGTCCTCAAAAACAGGATTTAACAGTATTTCTGGAGTATAATGTGTGAACAGGTATCTTCGGACTCAAGTCGGCATCACAGTAGACCAGAATAATACGAAGGTTGATACAGCGCCGAAGGTGTGAGCAGGAAAGCTTCGGCGCGGCAGCAAAAAGTGAAACCGACTTAAAGATGAAAAGGCTATTTAGACCTTGACAGATTACTATAGAATTATTATCAAGTGTAAAGGGCATGAATGTAATTTTGTATGGGTTGTGTCCCGTGCCTATAAATAGGTGAACAGTACCCCCGTACTGTTCACGCTGACTTGGCATTCGCTTTCTGCGTCACGCTTGTACTATCATCTCCTTCCAGTTAAAGGTACACTTGTAATTCAGCGATATTTCTGTCTATGCCTGATAATAATACATAATTATTTATGTTGACTTTTATATTCCTTATATTTCCTCCTTCGTCGTTGTATAATAAAGTTATGAAGGTACGCCTTTCATAACCTTCGTCCGAAAACCATTATATCCTAAGGGAAATAATGCTTCGAAGGACGAAGGACTTTAACGATTAACATTTTCTATGTTGCCTTGTTCTTAACTCATAGCACGGCTCCCCGAAGCCTAAGAGACTTTTTTCACGGATCAAGCTCGTTACGAAAAACGATCTAGCACCGCGAAAGGGGCTACTGTTGGGCCTATGCTTCGTCGCCGAAGGTCTTCTAGAAAGAAGCGGCTTTCGGCTGAAGCTGTTTGTATAAGATGGCCGAAGGTTCCTTTTCATGAAGCTTCGGTATTACAAACCGACTTAAAGATAGAATGACCTTTTAGTCCATAAAGGTCTGAGTCAATGTTGTAAACTTTTATAAGGGGCATACTTGTAATTCCCCACAGGCTGCGCCCTGTGCCTATAAATAGTGAACAATATTCCTTTACTGTTCACGCATTCTGGTAATTGCAATCGCATCTTTCGGAATCCAACCTTTGCCAAGGCAGAGGTATTATTGTATTCAATGATTCAATATATTAAGTAAATATAACATAATTCGTCTATGATTTATTTACCTTTTTTATACCTTTTATTTTATGTTATCTCACAATATGTATTGAAATTTAATTACGAAGACTTAAGCTTCGTAATTTTACTCTCATCAACCTTCGTCCAAGGCCCATTATCCTCAAAGGGAATAATGCTTCATGGACGAAGGACGTTAACATTTAACATTTTATGTTGCCTTGTTCTTAATTCATAGCACTTGAGAACAAGTCCCCAACATTGGCGCCCACCTCCGGTGAACTCACTTCCACTTTTTGAGCTGATGGCTTCGTTCAACGACCAAGCTGGAGCTGCTTCGGACCCGAAGCTGGTGCTCCCGATCACAGGTGGCTCGTCCTCAGAGCCAGCTAACAAGAAACTAAAGAAGGAAGCACAGAGAAGGGTACAGCATGTTGGGGTGCAAGGACCCTTCATCAAGTCAAGATGGTCTCACATTCCTATTACCTTCTCCCAAGAGGACCTTCAGCTCAAGGATTACCCACACAACGATGCCATGGTTATCTCTTGTGTTATCAAAGGATTTCTGGTCCACAATGTCTTGGTTGACACAGGAGTGCAGCTGATATCATATTTGCTAAGGCCTTCAGACAAATGCAAGAGCTAGAAGATAAGATTCATGATGTTACACATCCTCTCTGTGGCTTCGGAGGAAGACAGATTGTAGCACTGGGCAAGATTACCATGTCAGTGACCTTCGGGTTCATCAACAACACTAGAACTGAGCAAGTTGTGTTTGACATTGTTGACATGGAATACCCTTACAATGCAATTATTGGTCGTGGCACCCTCAATGCTTTTGAAGCAATTCTTCACCCTGCCTATCTTTGCATGAAGATACCTTCGGATCAAGGACCCATCGCTATTCATGGAAGCCACGATGCTCCGTTTCGGGAGTCTCGAGTTCATGTCCCTCAACGGCAGCTACGACATGGTACCCCTTCCTCCGCCGCGCGACAATGACAATGGCGGCCATCAGCCCGCCCACCGGCGATGGAATCGACGACGTCTTCCCCCGTGGTGGAAGAGCAGCATCTGGGTATGTCCCATCACCTTCCCCGCCGCAGGAGGGGAGGCGAGGCAACCATGGCCAAGCAGGAGGCGGCACCTCGTTGGCTGTCGAGCGAGTCGACGACGCTGGCGCCCCAGCGAGGGACACGTCGGGCGTTGACCTCGTGTCTGAGACGAAGACGAGCGTCGTTTCCTCGCAACACGCCAACCCCAAGCGGACGGATGACGCTAGCACGCTCGCGAAGGACTTGCTGGGTGTTAGCCTCGTACCTGAGATCACGGTGCAGTCCGTCCCCGACGCGACTTCGTCAACATTCGTCGATCAAGAGGTACCGTCCGTTTTCCACCCTATGCCTTTTAGATTCAGCTTCGACCCACCAAGCGACCCCGCTTCGGTGGACGCTTTCATAAAGGCATATCCTAACCTTCCGGGGTACCATATGTGGTCAACCTGGGACCGACTGACAACCGTCTCAACCTACGGGCCCCCGGGTTCCGAGGAAGATGACGAACCCGACTCTGTTTGGGATTTCTCCGGGCTCGATAACCCCAGTGCCATGCGGGACTTCATGACCGCATGTGACTACTGCCTCTCCGATTACTTCGATAATGGCCACAGCCTCGACGACAAGGAGTGTGGCCCAAGTCGCGAATGTTTCCACGTCGATCTAGGGGGTCTCGACGAAGGCAACCATCTTGGTATGCCGGAGGACGACGATGCCCCTAGGCCTGCGCCTCGCGTTGACATCCTTTGGGAGCTAGTTGTGGTCCCAGTCCCTGCGGGGGGTTAGGACGCATAGCTCGAGCAAATCCGCGAGATGCAGGCCAGGCTCGACGAGGAAGCAAGACAACTTGTGCAGCTCCTGCAAAACATCGGGCAGGAGTGGGCAGGCCGAGCGCTAGTCGGAGAAGCGCGTCATCAGGCCCCGGACGTCCAGCACCGCATCGCCGATGATGCCAGGGCAAGGCTGCCCCCGGCTTCCAGTGGGGTCGGCCAGAACCTGGCTGTAGCAGCAATACTACTCCGAGCGATGCCAGAACCATCCACCACCGAGGGGCGGCATATCCAGGGAGAGCTCAAGAATCTCCTGGAGGATGCCGCGGTCCGACGGGCCGAAAGCTCTGCCTTCCGAAGGCAGGGGTACCCCCGGAGCATCGCGCCGCGACTTCCCGATTCATGCGAGAAGCCTCGGTCCACACCGGGCGCACGCAGGATGCAACACTTGCAGCCCCGGGTCACCTCGGCAACGAGCACCACCGCCGCGACCTTCGAGCCCACCTCGACGAAAAGGTGCGCCGAGGCTACCACCCCAGGCGTGGGGGACGCTACGACAGCGGGGAGGATCGGAGCCCCTCGCCCGAACCACCCGGTCCGCAAGCTTTTAGTCGAGCCATACGACGGGCGCCATTCCCGACCCGGTTCCGAACCCCAACTACCATCAGCAAGTACTCGGGGGAAACAAGGCCGGAACTGTTGCTCGCGGACTACCAGCTGGCCTGCCATCTGGGTGGAACGGACGATGACAACCTCATCATCCGCAACCTCCCCTGTTCCTCTCCGACGCCGCCCGAGCCTGGCTGGAGCATCTGCCTCCTGCGCAGATCTCCAACTGGGACGACCTGGTCAAAGCCTTCGCCGGCAACTTCCAGGGCACATATGTGCGCCCTGGGAACTCCTGGGATCTCCGAAGTTGCCACCAGCAGCCAGGAGAGTCCCTGTGGGACTACATCCGACGATTCTCGAAGCAGCGCACCGAGCTGCCCAACATCACTGACTCAGATGTCATCGGCGTGTTCCTCGCCGGCACCACTTGCCGCGACCTGGTGAACAAGCTGGGTCGCAAGACCCCCACCAGGGCGAGCGAGCTGATGGACATCGCCACCAAGTTTGCCTCTGATCAGGAGGCGGTCGAGGCCATCTTCCGGAAGGACAAGCAGCCTCAGGGACGCCAGCAGGAAGACGTCCCCGAGGCGTCCGCCCAACGCGGCACGAAGAAGAAGGGCAAGAAGAAGTCGCAAGCAAAACGCGACACCGCCGATGCAGATCTTGTCGCCGCCGCCGAGCACAGGAACCCTCGGAAGCCTCCCGGAGGGGCCAACCTGTTCGACAAGATGCTCAAGGAGTCGTGCCCCTATCATCAGGGTCCCGTCAAGCACACCTTTGAGGAGTGCGTCATGCTTCGGCGCTACTTCCATAAGGCTGGGCCCCCGGCGGAAGGTGGCAGAGCCCACGACAACGACAAGAAGGAGGGCCACAAAGCAGAGGAGTTCCCTGAGGTCCACGACTGCTTCATGATCTATGGTGGGCAAGTGGCAAACGCCTCGGCTCGGCACCGCAAGCAGGAGCGCCGGGAGGTCTGCTCGGTGAAGGTGGCGGCGCCAGTCTACCTAGACTGGTCCGACAAGACCATCACCTTTGACCAAGGCGACCACCCCGACCGCATGCCGAGCCCGGGGAAGTACCCGCTCGTTGTCGATCCTGTCATCGACAACGTCAGGCTTACCAAGGTCCTCATGGACAGAGGCAGCAACCTCAACATCATCTACGCCGAGACCCTCGGGCTCTTGCAGATCGATCTGTCCACGGTCCAGGCCGGTGCGGCGCCCTTTCACGGGATCATCCCCGGGAAGCGCGTCCAACCCCTTGGGCAACTCGATCTGCCCGTCTGCTCCGGGACTCCCTCCAACTTCCGAAAGGAAACCCTCACGTTCGAGGTGGTCGGGTTCTGAGGGACCTACCACGCAGTGCTAGGGAGACCATGCTACGCCAAGTTCATGGCCGTCCCCAACTACACCTACCTCAAGCTCAAGATGCCGGGCCCCAACGGGGTCATCACCGTCGGATCCACGTACCGACACGCATACGAATGCGACATGGAGTGCGTGGAGTACGCTGAGGCCCTCGCCGAATCCGAGGCCCTCATCGCCGACCTAGAGAGCCTCTCCAAGGAGGTGCCAGATGTGAAGCGCCATGCCGGCAACTTTGAGCCAGCAGAGGCGGTTAAGTCCGTCCCTCTCGACCCCAGCAACGACGCCTCCAAGCAAGTCGCCGAGGTTTTTGCGTGGAGTCCCTCGGACATGCCTGGCATACCGAGGGATGTCGCCGAGCACTCGCTGGATATCCGAGCTGGAGCTCGACCCGTGAAGCAGCCTCTGCACCGATTCGACAAAGAAAAGCGCAGAGCCATAGGCGAGGAGATCCACAAGCTGATGGCTGCAGGGTTCATCAAAGAGGTATTCCATCCCGAATGGCTAGCCAACCCTATGCTTGCGAAAAAGAAAGGTGGGAAATGGAGGATGTGTGTAGACTACACTGGTCTAAACAAAGCATGTCCAAAGGTTCCCTACCCTCTGCCTCACATCGATCAAATCGTGGATTCCACCGCTGGGTGCGAAACCCGGTCATTCCTTGATGCCTACTCAGGGTAGCACCAAATCAGGATGAAAGAGTCCGACCAGCTCGCGACCTCTTTCATCACACCCTTTGGCATGTACTGCTATTATTACTATGCCATTCGGTTTAAGGAATGCAGGCGCGACATACCAAAGGTGCATGAACCACGTGTTCGGAGAGCACATTGGCCGAACGGTCGAGGCTTACCTCGATGACATCGTAGTCAAGACGAGGAAAGCCTCCGACCTCCTCACTGACCTTGAAACGACATTCAAGTGTCTCAAGGCGAAAGGCGTAAAACTCAATCCCGAGAAGTGTGTCTTCGGAGTCCCCTGAGGCATGCTCCTGGGGTTCATCGTCTCCTAGCGGGGCATCGAGGCCAACCCGGAGAAAATCGCGGCCATCACCAACATGGGGCCTATCAAGGACTTGAAAGGAGTACAAAGGGTCATGGGATGCCTTGTGGCTCTGAGCCGCTTCATCTCGCGCCTCGGCGAAAGAGGCCTGCCCCTGTACCGCCTCTTAAGGAAGACCGCGCGCTTCACTTGGACCCCCGAGGCCGAGGAAGCCCTCGGGAACTTAAAGGCGCTCCTTACAAGCACGCCCATCCTGGTGCCCCCCGCTGCCGGAGAAGCCCTCTTGATCTACATAGCCGCAACCACTGAGGTGGTCAGCGCCACGATCGTGGTCGAGAGACGAGAAGAAGGGCATGCATTGCTCGTCCAGAGGCCGGTCTACTTCATCAGTGAAGTACTGTCCGAGACCAAGATCTGCTACCCGCAAATTCAGAAGCTACTATACGCGGTAATTCTGACGCGACAAAAGTTGCGACACTACTTCGAGCCTCATCCGGTGACTGTGGTGTCATCCTTCCCCCTGGGGGAGATCATCCAGTGCCGAGAGGCCTCGGGTAGGATTGCAAAGTGGGAGGTGGAGATCATGGGCGAGACAATCTCGTTGGCCCCTCGGAAGGCCATCAAGTCCCAAGTCTTGGCGGACTTTGTGGCTGAATGGGTCGACACCCAGCTTCCAGCAGCTTCGATCCAACCGGAACTCTGGACCATGTTTTTCGACGGGTCGCTGATGAAAATAGGAGCAGGCGCAGGCCTTCTCTTCATCTCACCCCTTGGGAAGCACCTCCGCTACGTGTTGCGCCTCCATTTCCCGGCGTCCAACAATGTGGTCGAGTACGAGGCTCTGGTTAACGGGTTGCGCATCGCCATCGAGCTAGGGGTTCGGCGCCTCGACGCTCGTGGCGACTCGCAGCTTGTCATCGACCAAGTCATGAAGAACTCCCATTGCCGCGACCCAAAGATGGAAGCCTACTGCGATGAGGTTCGGCGCCTGGAAGACAAGTTCTATGGGCTCGAGCTCAACCACGTCGCTCGATGATACAACGAGACTGCGGACGAGCTGGCTAAAATAGCCTCGGGGCGGACAACGGTTCCCCCGTACGTCTTCTCCCGAGACCTACATCAACCCTCCGTCAAGACCGACGACACGCCCGAGCCCGAGAAGGCCTCGGCCCTGTCCGAGGCACCCTCGGCTCAGCCCGAGGCACCCTCGGCTCATCCCGAGGCACCCTCGGCCGCCGAGGGTGAGGCACTGCGCATTGAGGAAGAGCGGAATGGGGTCACGCCTAATCGAAACTGGCAGACCCCGTACCTGTAATATCTCCACCGAGGAGAGCTACCCCTCGACAGAGCCGAAGCTCGGCGACTGGCGCGGCGCGCTAAGTCGTTCGTCTTGCTGGGTGACGAGAAGGAGCTCTACCGCCGCAGCCCCTCAGGCATCCTCCAACGATGCATATCCATCGCCGAAGGTCAGGATCTACTGAAAGAAATACACTCGGGGGCTTGCGGTCATCACGCAGCGCCTCGAGCCCTCGTAGGAAACGCCTTCCGACAAGGTTTCTACTGGCCAACCGCGGTGGCCGACGCCACTAGGATTGTACGCACCTGCCAAGGGTGTCAATTCTATGCAAGGCAGACGCACCTGCCCGCTCAGGCCCTGCAAACAATACCCATCACCTAGTTGTTTGCTGTGTGGGGTCTGGACCTCGTCGGTCCCTTGCAGAAGGCACCCGGGGGCTTCACGCACCTGCTGGTCGCTATCAACAAGTTCTCCAAGTGGATTGAGGTCCGACCCCTAAACAGCATCAGGTCCGAACAGGCGGTGGCATTCTTCACCAACATCATCCATCGCTTTGGGGTCTCAAACTCCGTCATCACCGACAACGGTACCCAGTTCACTAGCAAGAAGTTCCTGGACTTCTGCGAGGACCACCACATCCGGGTGGACTGGGCCGCCGTAGCTCACCCCATGACGAATGGGCAGGTAGAGCGTGCCAACGACATGATTCTGCAGGGACTTAAGCTGAGGATCTACAACAACCTCAACAAGTTCGACAGGCGATGGATGAAGGAACTCCCCTCGGTGGTCTGGAGTCTGAGGACGACGCCAAGCCGAGCCACGGGCTTCACGCCATTCTTTCTAGTCTATGGGGCCGAGGCTATCTTGCCCATAGACTTAGAATACGGTTCCCTGAGGACAAGGGCGTACGGCGACCGAAGCAACCAGACCAGCCGAGAAGACTAACTAGACCAGCTGGAAGAGGTTCGGGACATGGCCTTACTACACTCGACGCGGTATCAGCAGTCCCTGCGACGCTACCACGCCCGAGAGGTTCGGTCCCGAGACCTCCAGGTGGGCGACTTGGTGCTTCAGCTACGACAAGACACCCGAGGGCGCCACAAGCTCACACCTCCCTGGGAAGGGCCATTCATCATCGCCAAGATTTTGAAGCCCGGAACATACAAGTTGGCCAACAGTCAAGGCGAGGTCTACAGCAACGCTTGGAACATACGACAGCTACGTCGCTTCTACCCTTAAGATGTTTTCAAGTCATTCATATACCTCGTTCTCTTTACATACACAAATATAGTCTAACCATCAAGGAAGGGTCAGTCTTGCCTCAGCAAAGCCCGATCCTCCCTCAGGGGCTAGAAGGGGGAACCCCCTCTGCGTCAAAATTTTTCTCGGAAAAAGTCTTTCGGCTAGAACATCTTTCGCGCTTTTCGACTACTTCGACAGTGGGATCCTGAAAACGACGGAGTACAGGTAAGCGGCAAGGCCGACCGAGCCGAGGGACTCCTACGCCTCCGGGATACAGATACCTCACTCATCACCTTCTCTGATAAGTAGCTCACGCTCGGATAAGCGATTCCGCTGGCCGAACAAGTCTTAACGCTCGAAAACCTTTCTGCCAAAACGATTTTTCGTGCCTTCTCGACTATATCGATAACAGAATCCTGCGGACGAGTAAGAGTACATGTAAGCGGCGAGGTCGACCGAGCCGAGGGACTCCTACGCCTTCGGGATACGGATACCTCACTCATCACCTTCCGCGATAAGTAACTCTCGCTCGGATAAACGATTCTACTACCGACAAACAAGTCCTGATACTCGAAACAAGGGGAAAAGAAACGCAGCTTTATAACACGACGATGACATGTTTGGGCCTCGGCGGCCGCAAAAAACATACGCACACTACAGACAGACTGTTCCTGCAGGTTCAGACATCAATAGGGGGAGCAGCAGCACGCTCGGCATCGTCTCCACCTTCGGCGGAATCTGACCCGGCCTCGGACGGCGACACGGGCGAAGGATCTCCACCTCGAAAAAAGATGTCAGCACTGCGCCTAAGCCATCGCCGCTAGGGTCTCCTCCAGGAACCCGGTCCAAGCAGACGGCTTGACCAGTCACTCCGTAGCCTCAGCCAGCTGTCCCCTGAGGACATCAGCCCGGCTCATGGCCTCGGCAGCCTAACTCCAGGGTCGGTCCCGCCAGTAGACAACTCGGCCTGTTTCCAACCGCCACTGCTACGCCTCCTCGGCCTGGGAAGCCCCCTGCTTCTGGGCCAACGAAGCTTCTTCTCGAGCAGACCCCGCCTCTGTCCACGCTCACACCGCTGCCTCCGGCTCCGGCTCATCGTAGAGCGGCCGAGGGTTTTCTTTAACTGGGCAAGAGAAGCCTTGAGTGGCAAGGCCGATCGAGCCGAGGGACTCCTACGCCTCCGAGATACGGATACCTCACTCGTCACCTTCCGCGCAGGGCAACTGACACTTGGTTAAGCGGTTCAGCTAGCCGATAGGCGAGACCTGGTGCTCGAAATGAGGAAGAAACACGGCTTTATGCCCAAATACACAGATGTTCAGGCCCCGACAGCCGCAATGAACATACACCGGCACTCAAGATGCCATTACAAACGGAACTCCGGTTCCACTCCCGCAGGTACGAACAACCCCCACATCGGAGGGCCTGCGGGACGACGAACTTCGGGTGACTCGCCGGCGACCTCTGCAGCAACAGCGATGGTCCTAGGGCGGACGCTACCACTGGAAGGCTCTCGTTCGCGTCCCCACTCGAGGGACGAGAACCAGATATTAAAGCCAAAGAGCCGGAGGTCGGTCCGCGAGTGGCGCTGACGGTCTCGTCGGCGGAGAAGCTTTCTCCAGCTGCCACCACCTCAGCACCGACGGTGGCGTCCACCTGCCCACCAACACCGCACCAGCGAGCGCCGACCACCCCAAAGCGCACCGGCAGGTCCTCACTCCCGTCCTCACCACGAAAACGAGAATGGGATCGTCCCAGAACACGAGTACCGCCCTCGCGGCATACGACGTGTTGTGAGACCCCCTGGTGCGGCTGGCCACCGTCGCCCGGATAGAGGACGGAATGCTGCACCCTGGCTGGGCAGCAGTAGTTCGCCTTCCCCGGCATGGCTGGAGGACGCCTCCTCCGCAGAGCTGGAGATGGTTTCCACCCCCAGAAGCCGGAGGAAGAAGCGGGATGCCAGCCCACGCGAAGGCAAGCCCCGGCTCGCCTCGCCCTCCTCCCCAGCAAGGATGATGAAGATCCTTGAAGCTGAGGGCAGGGCAGAGGCCGCAGCCCGGCTTGCTTCTCCCCACCATCGAATTGGTGGTCACCGTCTTGGGTGACCATTGGTGAGGGGATGTAGCCGGGCTACCTGATGAAAATCCTTGAAGCCAAGCGATGGCTGAAAGGTGCCAACCTCCACGAGGTTGCGCTCCTCCCACAACAAGACGAAAGCAACGCGGGCGCTCCCCATCTGGGGGCTCGGAAGGTGGAATGGCGCAATGCATGAGGGGAGTGCGAAGGCGTGGCTGCCACCCAGGGAGTCGATCCCTTTTTAAAGGCGACTCTCCCCTCTCGCGTCCTCAGGCGTCGCGGACTAAGTCTTCACCAACGCTCCAGGGTCCTCCCCCTACGACACGGGGGCTAGGTCCCACGCGTCATGCAAGCTGGCCCGGACAGAAGAAGCCAAACCGCCGCGCGCGGAGCGTGTAACCGCCCAGCAGTTACAAGCACTCCTCCATCTTCGCCTAAACCAGCGGGTGAAAGGGCGGACCGCCATGCAGGCGGTGTGCAACTGCACCACGGGGATGCACCCTTTCGACTTCGACGCATCCAGCATGGAGGCCCAGGCCCACACGTCATGTAACCAGCGCGCCGGTTACTACGTGCGAAAAACTGCACCACCACTTACGCCAATGTCGCGCCTCCTCGACTGCGGAACCGGTGTCGCGATTCGAGGCAACCCCGTGCATGGACCAACAATGCCAGCCGAGCACGTCGTTTACGGGTCAGTCAGCCGCGGGAGAAGGCGCGACGGTCGATATGGCTAGAAGTGGGCCGACAGTAATGGCGGCAGCAGGCGAGCGGAAGCGGCGGTCAAATCGTCCGCAGGCTCACGTCCCCTCCTAGGGCAGCAGGAGAGCCCTCTCTCACGGCGTGAAGACGACGCACTCGTGTTCTGTTCCTCGAACTGCTCGTGCATGCACAACGGCTGCCCCGCGAACCACCCGTCCCGTCGCATTAACTCCGCGGCAGGGCAGCCGACACCTTTGGCAGGCGAAGCGGGCGACGCTTCACCTCCGCCATAATGACCGCGTCAAAAAAAGGTGCGGCACATCGTTCAATTTCGTATCCTTTTCCTCTTCCCCTTTCTCTCTCTTGATACAGGGACCGGGAAAGGGGATACTTCGAAAGGGATCCTTCTCTGCGAAGGAAGCGGGCCCCGAGCCCTCCTACTGATCAGGGGCTCGAAGGCTGGCCCCTCGGAAGGGTTCGATAGCCACCCTAGAGCACTCGGGCTCCGCGCCCACTACTGATCAGAGGTTCGAAGGCTGGCCCCTCAGAAGGGTTCGATAGCCGCCTCAGAGCACTCGGGCTCCGCGCCCACTACTGATCAGAGATTCGAAGGCTGGCCCCTCGGAATGGTTCAACAGCCGCCTCAAGCCACTCGGGCTCCGCGCCCACTACTGATCAGGGGTTCGAAGGCTGGCCCCCCGAAGGGTTCGACAGCCGTCTCAGAACACGCAGAGCGAGGGATGACTCTGGGTACGTCCGATACATGGCCGAGGCTCGGGCTACGCTCCCGAGGTACCTAGGACATTTCCGACACCAACAGGAGCGATTCTGTAACGGAATCCCATCAGAGGGAGGCATCGAGCCCTCGGACCCTATCAAACGGGACCAGGTCCAGCAAATCACCTGCAGGTACTTTTGGAGCGCGCCTCTGGGCCACTAGCCGACCCTTATCGAATGGGGCACGGGCGTCCACTCGGATCACCCGTTAGCAACTCACTGGAGACACCATGTTCGGCGCCCTCCGAGGGCAACTTGGCGCTTCCCCCCCCCCCTCCTCCTTGCGGAAAGGCGACGAAGGGGTGTATGATAAAAGCCGAGTCAGTCCTTGACCGTCCTCTCGCTCTGTGCAGAGGCTCGAGGGCTGCTCTCACAAACCCGGCTCCGGCCAAACCGTTGACAGCGTCAACATACCAGCCCGAGAACTCAGAACCTGACCATGCACCTGAGCTACGACCAGTTCGCATGAGGGAACAACCAGACCGGCCGAGGCGTCACGAAAGGCACTAAGACCTCGGAGGAGTCAAACCACTCCTCCGAGGCCTCGGGGGCTACACCCGGTGGGTGCGCTCACGCGCACCCACCTGAACAAAATGCAACCGAGAAAGGCCGGTCCCCTTGCAAAAAAGTGCGACAAAGCCTCCAAGCGAGTACCAACTCTCCCTTTGAGGCTCGGGGGCTACTGTCGGGGACCATAATTACGGGTACCCCCAAGACTCCTAAACTCGGCTGGTCACCATCAGCACAAAGCTGCAAAGGCCTGATGGGCGCAATTCAGGTCAAGACTCCGTCCGCTCAAGGGACGCGATCTCGCCTCGCCCGAGCCTAGCCTCGGATAGGAACAGTAGACCTAGGTGGATTCACGCCTCGCCCGAGGGCCTCCTCAAGCAACGGGCGCACCTTCGACTCGCCCGAGGCCTAGCTCGGGCAGGCTTCGCCGTGAAGCAACCTTGGCCAGATCGCCACGCCAACCGACCGTATCGTAGGAGCATTCAATGCAAGGATCGCCTGACATCTTATCCTGACACGCGTTCCTCAGTCAACAGGGCCGAAGTGACCGCAATCATTTCGCCCCTCCCTTGACTGACCTGACAGGAAAACAGCGCCGCCTGCCCTGCTCCGACTGTTGTGCCACCCGCCAGGGTGAGGCTGACAGCAGCCAAGTCCAGCCTCAGGCGCCATAGGAAACTCCGCCTCACCCGACCCCAAGGCTCGGACTCAACCTCGACCTCGGAAGGCGGTCTCCGCCTCGCCCGACCCCAGGGCTCGGACTCAACCTCGACCTCGGACGATGGTCTCCGCCTCGCCCGACCCCAGGGCTCGGACTCAGCCTCGACCTCGGAAGACGGTCTCCGCCTCACCCAACCCCAGGGCTCGGACTCAGCCTCGACCTCGGAAGACGGTCTTCGCCTCGCCCGACCCCAGGGCTCGGACTCAGCCTCGACCTCAGAGGAGTCACCGCCTCGCCCGACCTTGGGCTCGGACCGACCACGTTACAGGGGGGGTACATCATTACCCTACCCCTAGCTAGCTCAGGCTACGGGGAACAAGACTGGCGTCCCACCTGGCTCGCCCCGGTAAACAAGTAATGATGGCACCCCGCGTGCTCCATGACGACGGTGGTTCTCAGCCCCCTACGGAAGCAAGGAGACGTCAGCATGGATCCGACAGCCCCGACAGCTGTACTTCTACAGGGTTTAAGCGCTCCTCCGACGGCCACGACATCACATGAACAGGGCACCAACACCTCTCCGACAGCCACGTCGTCATGTACATAGGGCTCTGGCTCCTCTCTGCTAGACACGTTAGCACATTGCTACACCCCCCATTGTACACCTGGGCCCTCTCCTTACATCTATAAAAGGAAGGTCCAGGGCCCTCGTACGAGAAGGTGGCCGTGCGGGAGGACGTACTGATGGACAGGCTCTCTCTCTCCCACGTGAATGCTTGTAACCCCCTACTGCAAGCGCATCCGCCCTGGGCGTAGGACAACACGAAGTCGCGGTTCCCTTTTTTGTTCCCCCTTGTGTTCCGTCTTGCGTCGACCCATCTGGGCTGGGACACGCAGCGACAATTTACTCGTCGGTCCAGGGACCCCCCGGGGTCGAAACGCTGACAGTCAGCGTTTTTAGAAACAGACAGCTGAGTCAATTTGGGTCGCGTCGGCCCTTTTGGAAATAACGACCGAGTGATGACATGGCATGCCAGTGTTTTAGAAATAACGACTGGGTGATGACATGGCATGCCAACGTTTTAGAAATAACGACTGGGTGATGACTGGGCACTTTTTAGGAATGGCATCTGGCCCAGGAAAATCCCATATGTACTGCACTGTCGCACGCCTCCACGCTCCGTGCCCTAGTTTCTGCTTTTTTGCATCCAGGCTTTCTCCGCTCTCCTGCAATATCGCTTCCGCTCCGCTCGTTAGAGAATTCGTCCGTCGCAATCATTCCCCCCATCGATTCCAACAGTCAGTTGCCTTTCGCAGGTAACCATATGTCTGTTGTCTCTGAATCCGACCTTCTTCATCTCGTTTCCATCAGAGTTCTTCCTCTGAAGGAGCTCTGTTCGTGGCGGATCTGCCGTGGGGTCACTGTTCCAACAGAAGACACCCACGAATCCGTCATTTACGTTCCTTTTCTTATCTGCGGACTTGCTCTTCCCATTTCTCCTTTCTTCCGCGGTCTCCTTGATTTCTATCGCTTGAATCTGACCCATCTGAACCCCAATTCTATTCTGCAAGTTTCTGTTTTTGTTCATTTATGCGAAGCCTTTCTTGGTGTTTTGCCCCACTTTGGCCTTTGGAAGTATTTGTACCACTGTCGGCCTGGGATGGCCGGAGGGCAGCACCAGCTGGTGGGGGCGCGAGCTTGGAGATGCGCCGTGGGAGGAAGACCGACTACCTCGACATCCCACTCAAGGATAGCATCAAGGGATGGCGCCTGGAATGGTTCATCGTGGAGAATCATGGGAATTCCCTCCCCCAACGGTCGGGGAGACAGCCGGATGTTCGCACTCCGAGCTGGACCGAATCCCCCACAGACCAGGAGGTGGCTGAGGCAGGGGCTCTGTTAGCAGAAGTTGGATTGTTGAAAGAAAGGGGTCTGACTGCAGAAGCTGTGGTCGCTGACTTTGTTTTCAAGAACATTCAGCCACTGAAAGACAGAGCATATTCGGCCTATCTGTACCGAGGCTTGGTTGATTCAACCCGGGTAACCAATAGAAGAATTCCTACTGTGGACTTGGTGAGCTGGCTCGAGATGATACTCAGAGGCAAGGTGTCGAACATCGGTGCTCCTGTTGCATACTCGGCCTGGAATTTGCCTCCTTCTCAGGCCTTTACCAGTTTCGTGTCAAATCCTCCTGCTGGTGATAGCGGTTTGGGCCTTAGAGTGCGACCCTCTCCCGAAGAAGTTAGTGCTTTGGTTGCCTCGCTCGGAGAAATTCCTGATGACAAGAGGCAGGTTCATTTTGAGGTGCCTTTGAATCCAAGTGACGCGGAGATAAGTGCCATGCTGGATATGTTAGCTGAGGATTCTTCTGACGCCACTCCTGCTGAAACACTAGTGGTGGCGCCCATCCCTGAGGCTGGCAAAGCTTTGGACGCTCAGAGGTCTGATAATGTTCGCCCGAAACGTTCTCGCCGAGCCGATCAACCCACTTTTCCTGCTGAGGGGCAGAAAAAGAAGAAGAGACGTCTTCGTCGAGTGTCTAGCTTGGATCAGGGTGCCGGTCCTTCTGTTCCTGTTGCTGAGGAAGTGCCAGTGCCTGAATTTGCTGAAGCTGACCCCAATGGGTGTGACCCGTCTGAAGCTGACCCCAATGGGTGTACTGTCCGTGTTGTTGATGAAGATGATGAAGAAGAGGATGAAATCCCTCTGATTCGGAAGAACAGCCGGCGTTACATAGCTAGTGGGGAAAGTAGTGGTGTTCCTTCTCCTGCCTTGTCTGCCCTCATTGGTCTGCAAGAATTATCTCTAGCAAACTTTGATCAAACTCTTGAAGACATGGTTCCAGAAGATCTGTTGTCAGAGCCGGCAGATGGTGGCGCGATGGATGTTTGTACTGATGTGCCCGATGCCGGGTTGGGGTCATCCTAGGCAGCGTCCCGCGCCTCATCGACCTTGGAGCGCGGTCTTGAGGGTCAGGAGGCTGGTCTAGATTGCACTGCTCCCATAGAAGTGACTGAGGGACCTTCAGCCTTAGAGGTGGCTGCTGCAGAGAACTCGACCCTCAAGGACAGTGCTGGCGCTTACCCAGCCCTCGAGGGTGTTGCTGGAGATGATCCGGCTCGGATGGGTAACGCGAGCTGCGACCCAGCCCCCGAGGGTGTCCGAGTGGGTTCTCCCTCCCACACTTCCATGGATGTTCACGTAGGGTCTTCTCCTCCACATTCAGGTTGCATGGCGATAGCCCAAGCCTTCGGTCAAGGAGTCGCTTTAGAGGCCAGCGCACCCGATGACAGAGTTCTGGGTTCTGCTGATGACACTGAATTGCTTCGTGCTAATTCGTTACGAGTTGTTCCGGTTGATGGTCCTTCGCCGAGCCATCAGTTGATCTCTCACGACTTGGGGGTCCCCTCATTCTTCTCCAACCTCCAGGTATTTTGGTTTCTTCTGGTCTGACTTTACCCAGGCAGATAATTATTCTCATGCTTGTCTGTTTTTAATGCCAAGCGTTGGTCGATGAGATGTCTAGTCGGCTGAAGTTGCAGGGTGCCTCTATCCCGGAAGGAGCTTTGTCTCTGGCGCGTTGGAATCCAGTGCTGCTTCAGCGGCGTGTATCTGATTTGGAGGCGGCAAATGCTGGCCGGTGCTCTTTTGTTTCTTTTTTTGGCTACCTGATTAAACTGCTTTTTATTTTAACACCTTTGCTTGACTGTTTCTTGACAGATATGGCTCGGCAGTATTCTGATCTTGAAGGAAAACATTCTCAAGGTCAAACTAAACTGGCTCGGCGGTGCTCTGATCTTGAAGAGAAGTATTCTCAAGGTCAGACTGAACTGGCCCGGGTTTCTGCTTCTCTGAATGATGCTAACACGCTGAACTATACTCTCCATGCTTAGCTCGACTCTGAAAAGGTGACCTATGAATCTTGGCTTTGTTTGTTGTGTTCTTATTGCTTGCTCGACATTTGGAGAAACTGATTCTTGTCTGCAGGAGGAAAAACGTGCCCTCGCCACTTCTCGTGACAACCTTGACAAGCTATACCGCGACGCCAACAATTCATTGACCATCTTGGAGAAGAGTCATCGCTTCACCAGGGAGGAGTTAGATAATCATCGTTATAAGCTGCAAGAGTCCTTGGATGATGTGATTCGCCTCAGGCAGTTGGTGTCGACCAAAGATGCTGTCATCAAGGATCTGCGTGCTTCCAAGAAATCCATCGCCCAGGAGCTAGAAACCGCTCGGCTGGCTGTCAAGGCTGTTGAAGAGACTTCTGCTACCATGAGGGCCCAGCGCGATAAAGCTATGGATAAAGCTATTCGCGCGGGGCGGATCTTGATGAGGAGACCCGGCATGGTTGTTCCTGACGACATAGTGGCTGACGTGAATGCCGCTCCTGATTCCTCGAGTCGTCCTTCTTCGTCAGTTGCTCCTGATAAGAACATTACTAAATAGAAAACACTGAATGCTTTGAATGTGTGGTTAATGTGCTCGGATGTTTTGTTAGAGGACACCTTTTAGTACTGAATGCTACTATTGTTTGCCCATTGTTTAGAGTTCAACAATGTCTACATTTGTGGAAGTGAATGCAGTGTGATGGTTTTGAAATTTCATCATGGGCCACAGAAGTTGCCCTAAGATGGGTGATTGCAAACGTGCCAAGCGTGTCGTGCCAATTTAAATCAGCGCCAACTTAAACCGACTGCTCCGCTAGTAGGGCCTAGTGGCCACCCCGAGTTTAGTAAGCGTGAGCATGTCGCACCGCCTTAAGTCATTGCCGTCTTAAGCCGATTGCTCCGTTAGTAGGGCATAGTGGTCACCCTGAGTTAGGTAAGCGTGAGCATGTCGCACCGCCTTAAGTCATTGCCGACTTAAGTCGATTGCTCCGTTAGTAGGGCATAGTGGTCACCCTGAGTTAGGTAAGCGTGAGCATGTCGCACCGCCTTAAGTCATTGCCGACTTAAGCCGATTGCTCCGTTAGTAGGGCATAGTGGTCACCCTGAGTTAGGTAAGTGTGAGCATGTCGCACCGCCTTAAGTCATTGCCAACTTAAGCCGATTGCTCCGTTAGTAGGGCATAGTGGTCACCCTGAGTCAGGTAAGCGTGCCAATTGACAGTGAACAATCTGAGTGCCTTTGACACTTTTTTATTGGTGATATTTTTCTCGATTTACAGAATACATCGTCGTTCCGAGAGCTTCTGGGATGTAGCTAGGGGTAAAACTTCCTGAGGTGTTCTATATTCCATGAGTTCCCAATTTCCGTGTTGTCCATCTGAGTGAGGCGATATGATCCTGGCCGAGTGACTTCTGCTACTAGGAATGGTCCTTCCCATAGAGGTGATAATTTATGTCGTCCCTCCCCCGTTAGAATTCGGTGGAGGACGAGATCTCCCACTGCGAAGGATCGATGTCGTATGGCCTTATCATGGTAGCGCCTCAAGGTTTGCTGATATCGTGCTGATTGAATCACCGTATTCAGTCGCTCTTCTTCGAGTATATCAACATCTTCCAGCCTAGTAGCTTCAGCTTCTGCTATGTTTTAAAAGATCAACCTCGGTGCCCCGAACTTGAGATCAGCAGGTAGCACTGCTTCCGAACCATAAACCATAAAGAAGGGGGTATTTCCATGCAGAGCTCGGCTAGGTTGAGTTCTCAGGCTCCAAACCACATATGGCAGCTCTCTGATCCACTTTCCTGCGAACTTCTCATTCTTGCCGAACACTTTCTTTCTAAGTGCTTCTAATATCATCCCGTTGGCTCTTTCTACTTGCCTGTTGGCTCTTGGGTGCGCCACCGAGGCATATTTGATCTGAATGCTCTTTTGCTCGCAGAAATCGAAGAATTCTGAACTGGTGAAGTTGGGTCCTAGGTCAATTATGATGCTATTCGGTATCCCGAATCTGAATATTATATCTTGTATGAATTCCACTGCCTTAGCTGAAGTTAGATAAGCAATGGGTTTGAACTCTATCCATTTAGTGAATTTGTCAATAGCCACCAGTACATGAGTGTATCCCCCTTGAGCTTTCTTGAAAGGTCCAATCATATCCAATCCCTAGCATGCGAACGGCCAGGTTATGGGTAAGTCTGCAGCTGCTATGCTGGTAGATGTTGCTGTTTTGACAAGTACTGGCAGGCTTCGCACCTCTGGACTAACTCGGTCGCATCACTCTTTGTTGTTGGCCAGTAAAAACCTGACCTGAAGACCTTCCCAACCAGGGTCCTGGATGCTGCGTGTACTCCACATTGCCTAGCATGGACCTCATTTAGAAGTTGCTTTCCAGTAGCTGAGAGAATGCATTTCATGAGGACTCCTAATGTGCCCCTTCTGTATAGTGTTTCCCCAATGAGTGTATAGTGAGCTGATTGTCTTGCGATGCGCTCGGCTGTATTCTTGTCATCAGGCTCCTCCTCATTTTTTATATATTTGATGATCGGTCCCCTCCAGTCATCAGAATCTTACTCTGGTTGGCTCAAAGTATTACATTCTTCTGCCCGATCCAGTGAGATGCTTGGGTGTGATATTTCTTGAACAAAAACTCCAGGTGGGACCTGAGTTCGACTGGATCCTAGCTTGGACAATACATCAGCTGCCGTGTTTCGATCTCTCTCTACATGGTGAAATTCCAGACCTTCAAATTTGTCTTCTAGTTTCCGGACGGCAGTGCAGTATTTTCCCATGGAATCGCTCGAACAATCCCATTCTTTGTTTATCTGACTTATGACTACCAGAGAATCTCCATATATCATCAGTCTCTTGATGCCTAGTGATATAGCAATGTTCAGTCCATGAATCAAAGCTTCATATTCTGCTGCATTGTTAGAGGCTGGAAATAACAACTAAAGGGCATAACTGAGGTGTTCGCCTCCAGGTGCAGTAAAGAGGATCCCTGCGTCTGCTCCCTGCAGCTTTAACGAGCCATCGAAATACATTCGCCATACTTCTGCGATTTCCGGGTTATCTGGTACTTGTTGTTCGGTCCACTCTGATACAAAGTCAACCAGTGCTTGAGTTTTAATGGCAGTGCGAGGTCGAAATTCAATGTCATGAGATCCCAGCTCGCAGGCTCACTTGGCTATTCTCCCGATGGCTTCTTTGTTGTGAAGAATATCTCCTATCGGAAATCCAGTGACTACTATGACTTTGTGGTCGTCGAAGTAGTGACGGAGCTTGCGTGCAGTTAGAAGTACTGCATATAATAGCTTCTGAACTTGAGGATATTTCTTTTTCGAGGGACCCAGAACTTCACTGATGAAATAAACAGGATGCTGTACTGGGTATGCATGTCCTTCTTCTGCTCGCTCGACTACCAACGTGGTGCTCACCACGTGAGTCGTGCAAGAGATATATAGCAGCAGATCTTCAGCTGGTTTAGTCGACATAGCTCGACGCGGTGGTTTCAGCACTGGTGGTGTCGTCAAGAATTTTTTCAATGCATCTAGGGCTTCCTGTGCTTCTGAAGTCCACTGAAATTTGTCCACCTTCTTGAGTAATTTATAAAATGGTAAGCCATTTTCTCCCAGCCTGGATATAAATCTGCTCAGAGCTGCCCTACATCCGGTAAGTCTTTAAACTTTCTTCTGTGATCGTGGTGCTTCCATTCTCATGATAGCCTCGATCATTTCTGGATTAGCTTTAATCCCCCGGTGGCTGACAATAAACCTGAGTAACTTTCCTACTGGTACTCCGAAGACACATTTTTCGGGATTAAGCTTCCATCGATATCGACGTAGACTGTTGAAAACCAGCTGTAAATCTTCAATGAAATTTTCTGAATTTTCTGTTTTGATTACCACATCATCTACATAAGCTTCCACACGCTTGCCCCAGTGATCGGCTAAGCATGTTTGAATAGCTCTCTGGTAAGTCGCTCCAGCGTTTTTGAGGCTGAACGACATGGAGGTATAGCAGAAAGCTCCGAAAGGAGTGATGAATGATGTTTTTCCTCGTCTTCTTTTGCCAGACTGATCTGATGATACCTAGAGTAGCAATCCAAGAAAGACAACACAGAACATCCAGCGGTGGAATCTACCACCTGATCTATCCTAGGAAGCCCGAAGGGATCCTTTGGACGGTGTTTGTTGAGATCCGTATAGTCGACGCACATGCGCCAATCCACTTTATTCTTTTTTAGTACAAGAATAGGGTTGGCTAACCACTCGGGATGTAACACCTCTCTAATAAATCCAGCAGCGACCAAGCGAGCCAGCTCAGCGTGGATGGCCTCTCTTTTGTCGGGCGTGAAACGACGCAATTTTTGCCGAATCGGCCTCGCCTGGGAGTAGACCTTCAATTTGTGCTCGGCCAGTTCTCTTGGGACTCCCGGCATATCCACAGGTTGCCATGCGAATACGTCTCGGTTATCTTGCAGGAACTGGACGAGCGCGCCTTCCTATTTGTCGTCCAGGCTGGAGCTGATGATGGCGGTTTTGCGTTCATCAGCGAACCCAAGGTT
Organism: Zea mays; assembly: GCF_902167145.1. Lineage (NCBI taxonomy): Eukaryota > Viridiplantae > Streptophyta > Magnoliopsida > Poales > Poaceae > Zea > Zea mays. The sequence continues at coordinate 155,250,500 of NC_050096.1, read as the reverse complement.
GATTCTTTTGGTTTCTTCAGTCGGTCGCATAGAGGTCACGGCTTGAGCCTCGTTCGCGGGTACCGCGAGGTCTTCTTCAGGCTTTGAGTTCGCCTGCGCAGAAGAAGTCGCCGATGGTTTGGTGGTGAGGGCCGCCTGAATGGCCACTCGGAAACACTCTGCGGCGCCTTGGAAGTCAGCGCGCACAGTTATGATCCCTTGCGGTCCTGACATCTTCAATATCATGTAGGTATAATGCGGAATGGCCATAAACTTTGCTAATATAGGCCTCCCGATGATGGCGTTGTACCCGCAGTCGAAGTTGGCCACTTCGAACCTTAGGAACTCGGTTCTGTAGTTCTCCGGAGTTCCGAAGGTGACCGGCATGTAGATGTGGCCCAGCGGTTATTCTCCTTCAGTCAGCACGATGCCGAAGAAAGGAGTGTCTAACTCGTGGAGCTCTTTGAGGTGAACTCCCAAGCCTTGGAGTGTCCAGGGGAAGGTGACGTTGATGCTGCTCCCCCCGTCCACTAATACCTTCTTCACCCTGCTCTCTCGGATCACCGGATCGACGAGGAGCGGGTATTTGCCTGGGTGGTCGAAGTTGAGCCACTGATCCGCCCGAGTGAAGGTGATTGGGTGCTCCGACCATTGGTATGGGGCGGGAGGACCGGTAGTTGCCACCAGTATCTGGCGATTGTTGAGCTTTTGTTGTCTCTTGTTCTCCTGTGATCTGTGTCCGCCGAAGATGACATTGACCTCTCTGTCGACACGCGGGAAGGCTCCACCTCCTCCCTCCTCCTGCTGCTGGGGTTGTCGCGGTTCTCCTGGTCCTCCTTGCGGCGGGGGAGGAGGTAGAGGTTGGAAAGGTCGACCGTGCCCAACGGAGTGCTTGAAGTCTCTGCAGTTCCGAAGGGTGTGGCGCATGTCCTTGTGGTACGGGCACTGGGCATCGAGGATGTCGTCCAGCGTGCGTTCGCCTCCACGAGGTCCTCCTCGGGCGCGAGAGGCAGGCGGTCCGGCAGCGTGAACTTCTTCGCAAGGCCTCTTCTCCCAACGCTTGTCGGGTTGTTGGTTCGTGTCGCGTCGCAGTGCCACTGATGCTGGCTTCGCTCCTCCGATGAGGTCCTGAGCTCGCTCGTCGGCGGTGATGTAGAGGTCGGCTTCCTGGAACAGTTGCTCGGAGGTAGTCGGCGCCTTCTGTAATATGGTTCGGACGAAGATCGAGTCATTGGATCCCCTATAGAAGTCCTCGATCACTGCCGCCTCCGCGACTTCGGGGATACGATTTCTCATGGTCTGGAACCTTTTGAGGTATGACCGGAGAGTTTCGTCCCCCCGGCGCTTGATGGATTTGAGGTCCCATGGTTGCGCCGGTTTGTCGGAGAGAGACTGAAAGTTGGCGGTGAAGCGCCGACTGAAGTCGCTCCAGTCGTCGATGCAGTGTCGGGGTAGGTGTCGCAGCCATTGCAGCACGTCTTGCGCGAGGACGATAGGTAAGTACGCGGTCATTACGTCCTCGGTCGCCCCAGCAGCTCGGGCAGCGGTGGTGTAGACAGCCAGCCAGCCTCCCGGATCCTGCTTAGGTTCATATTTGTCGACGTTGGATACCTTGAAGTTAGGGGGCCATTGGATGGCCCTGAGGCACGGAGTAAGTGCCGACACTCCACATTTGTCCTCCTGTCGTCGATGGTGTTGTCTGTCTCGGGGAGGAGAGTGGTCGTCGTGGTGCCTCGACCGTCCCCGGGTGGTGCCACCAGTTGAAGTCATGACCGATTCGGTCCTGGTAGCCTGACTCCGCGCTGGGACGCCATGGTCTCGGTCGTACTCTTCCCGTCGACGGATCTCATTCTCGTGTCGTCGTTCACGCGAAGCATTGATGGAGCTCCGCGCGTCCCGGCGACTATTGATGGCGTGTCGTAGATCGTTCGGCGGGTGAGCGAGGGGTAGAAGGTGATTGGCTACTTGAGTGAACAGCCGCCGATAGCCCTCGGCGTCGGGGGTCCAAGGGAGGCCATCAGCTATCCGAGCCAACACCCCTCCGACTTCACTCGGCTTGTTCATGGCTCGGGCGAAGTCGGGGTTCAGGTTGCGCCCGAAAAGTGGATTTTCCCGACGTTGCCTTGTCTCCTGCTCGGCCTGTTCTTGAGCCCGTCGACGATCACGCCGTCGGGAATTCTTTCGTTCCCTGAAGACACGTTCCTCCGGAGTTTCTCCTATCTTTGAGACCTCGTCTCGCGATACAGGTTGCGCCGGGTCCCGCTCTCCGGCCTCGTGATGTCGCCGGATATTTCGGCGTCGGTTCCTTCATCGGCGGGATTCCCGCTGAGGAGGTTCCTCTCCGGGTGCAGTCGGCTCGTCGTCGGAGATGGGGGGGACTCCACTCTCCCGATGAAGAGGACGTCGGGGTAGAATGGAGTAGCTGTCATGGCGGTCTTCTTTCTGTTCTCCTTTGAGGGCGGAGGCACAGAAAGATCAGCTTGATGATCCTTTGCTTATTTTTTCCTTGTGATCCGTGTCCATTCTCTCATCGGAGAGGTGGACAGCGGAGTTCTCCGAGCTGAGGGACCCTCAGCTCCTATCTTGCTAGAGGTGATCTTTTTTAGGAGCGCTGGAGGTTGCGCTTTTTCCTGCCTCGCCCCGATTTTCTCAGAGATTTCTGAGAAAGGCCTTCTCTCTAGCGGATCCGCGAGGCGATGCAGAGTCCCCTCCTCATTCGCTACAGATGAGATAGTACCGAAGCAGAATATGGATCCGGGGCGGAGGATGATCTTGTGCTGGAAGGTGACGGCCATTGAGCTAGCTTGGATCGATGACACACCCCCTACCTGGCGCGCCAGCTATCGGTGTTTCGGGCCCGACCGCGCACCCAGGGTTATCCCCAAGGTGCTTTTAGGAGTAGGACGGTGTTACCAACTGTAGCTCGATGGTCGTGCTGGGCGCACGAGAAATAGTAGACAATGATGTACAGGTTCGGGCCGCTTTGAGATGCGTAACACCCTACGTCCTGGCTGGAATGCTTTATGCGATGAGTTACAAGGGAGCTCTCTAGTGCTGGAAAACGTAGAGAGCGGGGTGGATGGCTAAGTGATGAATGATGTCTCCTTTTTTTAAGGGGTGCTCCCTGGGCCTTATATACTCGACCGTGGGGCATTACATGTGGATATGATAACAGTGTGTGCCAAAGTAATAGTGAACTAACTGAGTCTATCTTCCTATAGTTCAGCCGACTCATCCTCGCCCAGTTCCGATGTACGGGGCCCCTGCGCGGGAAGGTCGGGTTACAGTTGCGATCACTGCTCGAATTTGTTGGGTCGTCCGGGCTTGCGCCGACCTGGCCTTGTGCTAATCCGTTCCACTGGTCACTCCTCCCAGGCCCACGAGGAGATGACCTTACGAATTATGGGGCCCTTGGGCCTTTCGTGAGATCTTTTATCCTTCTAGTGGACCCGGGGGATATCTGTCCCCCACAACAGCAAAATCAACCCAAGGGCCTCCCTACACTGACCACTCCCCTACTGCCCTTACCCCTTTCGGGTAAGGTAGTCCTCCACTAGCTTTCCTAATTAGTCAGTCAAGGGCGTCCCATACCACCCTTGTGGTAGCACTGTTTTCCCGGGTGGTCGCTCCATGTTCCAATTAATATAATAATTTTATCATGAACAGTAAATAACAACTGATAATAAAAGTATAATCATGAATAATGTGTATCTCTATACCCAAATCCACATAAAGCATTATCAGGTACTACCCCAAATATTCAATGGTGAATAAGGTATAAAGATAGTCAAACTAGGGTAACCTATTGGGTCCCATCAAAATTAACATATGCAGATCATTATGATTAATCAGAACATGACTGGGTAAAAAGAAATGATCAAGGGCACAAATTGCTTCGGACTTGAGATTCCAGGTACCAACTTGCTTTTCAAATGACTTGTGACCTCGCGCTAGTCGTAGCAATACAAACAAATATGATATAGGCAAAATTAACATGACACGAAACATAAGAATAAAATACATACTAATAATCTACATATTAAAATAAGATCATAGGAACAGGAATCATTAATTTTGGAGTTATGGATTTCAAGTTATGAATTTCCAAAAGTTCTAGGTGCTATGTACAAGATTAATTAGGAGATTAATTTTAATATATGGTTTTCATATCAAAATAGAGAAACTAGTTGATAAACAATATTATTAAAAAAATTCGGGAATTGGTATGGGCTAAAAAGGAGTTAAGATGAATTTTATATGAATTAAACTAGATTTTGGAATTGTTTTTATACTAAATATCTATTTTCTGTATTTATTTACTTATTTTCCCTGATTCGTGGACTGCGCGCATAATATAGAGAAGTTCGGGGGCTGACGTATAAAAATACCTTAGACTCAGATTTAACCCACGGTGCACGGCGGGTTAATTCATCGAAACCCGAGGGGCTCTTTTAAAAAGTGACCACGGCGAAGGGGTATGCGCAAATCTAGCCCTCCGATCAACTACGCACGGTACCGATTAGAATCGATCTCCTCTGAATCGATATCCAACCCCGGCCACCGGATCATAATCCCACGACCATGGCTTAACGCCCCCATGCTCTATCCTTATACGCCCGATTAGAAACCGATGGATATGATTTGATATGACCAAGCGCTATTTAGGTTCCGAACTGGACCATCATCGCGAAGACAACGGCCGCGAGCACGTCTTCTTCCCCCGACCAAAAAGCACGGCGGCCAGGGATCCATGGCAGGGCATCCCGGTGAGGTCACCAACCCGAGGCGCCTGCCCCTAAATTCAACTCAGCACTCTCGACGCAAGGTAATAATGATCGCCGACCACTGGGATGAAGGCACTGGCAGTGCTGCACACGAGCACATTGGACCCGCGGTGAAGCTCCTTCTCCGGCGAGGAATTTCCCATCTCAGGCCGCCGATCACCGCCTGATGATGCCACGCGCACCTTCCCTGCTCACTAGCAAACCCTATACTTCCACATCCAGATCCGTGCCACGGCGTTCTCATGTTTAGCCATGGCGGCAGACATGCCTGAGTTCTCTCTGTTCTTCCCCTCGGCGCCCTCTGTGCTTTAGCTCGCCAATGGCCCAGAGAAGAGGGATTCGGCCGGGTTTTATGCCCCTCCCGCAGGCGGAATCCACCCCCCGAGGAACACGGCAGAGGGGATGAGGCTCCAGGCGAATTTTTCACCGCACTGTTGAAGCCAGCGCCGAGAAGACGGCGCGGTTATCACAAGGACCAGGTTGAAGACCTCCCTAACCGTGGGGCCCATGAGCTAGTGATAGCTCATCCAGGCGCGCACACGCCCAAGCACAGAAAGGTGGTGACCGACGGGGTGACCCCACGCGTCGGCGTCAATCCCCCTCTAAGTTGGGCTGACACGCCCGAGATGAATGGGTCGACCGGTTGGGATTTAGTGGGCTGAGGCCGAGTTTCGGCCCAAGGCGAGTTTTCTTTCTTTTCTTTTTATTTTCCTTTTTCTATTTCCATTTCTATTTCCTATTTTCTATTTATTCAAATTTAAATTGGGTTTTGAATTCCACACCCAAGTTCAAATGCATAAATAAAATAGATTCCAGCATGAAATGTGAAATTGTATTTTATTTATAATATTTGGTTATCTATATGCCTCAAAATATAAACCCCATATATATATATATATATACATATATATATATTATAAGATATTCATTTGGAATGTGTACTTTAATTTTCATTACTTATTTTCTTTTAAAACAATAAATAAACAAATATATATTATATGTGTCATGAACTATTTTCATTCAAATGCATCTATTAATTTGTGAAGGGTGTTTAAGGGAATAATTAGGTAGATTAAAGGTCCTTCCTATATTTGTTGTTTCTAGTTTCAATTCAAACTTTTTAAATTCAACTTTGGGTCTAGGTTTGAATTACCAAATGTTACTTGTTTGTTTCAGGGAAGCATATTTTTATAAAGAGGGAATTCATTATTTAGGAGTCATTTTATCTTAAGTATTTTGGAAGATCTCTCTAAATTACCAACATATGATTTTGGATGTTACAAATTCTACCCCCCTAACAATAATCTCGTCCTCGAGATTTGTAAGAAAGGGAATATAGGAAGAATGGTTTGCAATTTAGCTTTTAGTTTCTAATTAGTTCAAAAATCAAGAACTTTTTTGTCATTAGTGAGTGATTAGGAGAGCATGGGTATCTATATATGTATAGCCACCAATGTGAAAGAAAAGAAAAAAAATGTCTTTAAAGCATGGATAGGCTTAGGTAGGACATAATAGGGTAAGGAAGGACTCCATCCTGGATTGTGGATCTTGACTCATCTGGTGATCCCGCTTGATCCTTGAAGACTTGAGTTGGTTCTTATCCTTTCTTGATGAGGTTGATCATCTTCGGTCTCCAATCTTGGTGTCTCCATTTGAGCTAGGGAGATATAGTTAATATAGTTGGGGTCTATGGGTAGGACATTTTTTTAATCAACAGGTTCACATAGATGGATTATGTAACTTATTGGGAGTGTATTGCTGAGTTGATCTATGGCACTAACTTAGTCATATGTGACTTAGGAGTATGGTTTTATCCTTTGTACCAGCATTAAGTAACTCACACTAGATTAGATCATATTAGATTAGATCAGATCTAGATTAGATTGGATATGATTAGATTAGACTAGTTTAGGTTAGATGGATCTACTAGGATAGGATACAATCTTTTAAGATGAGATGGATATGGTTGGGCTAGATACTTTAATGAGGGATAATCTAGTTTGTCTAGTTACTTTTATAAGCATTTTTTCTATATGTATATGCAGATGTAATTATGGACATTAATCCACAACTCATCGCACTCAACCAAAGATCCAAATCAGACAAGTATCATAAGAACAAACATTGCAGCACATAGATACCTATATACAAAATAGTTTTGTTTTTTTATTCCTATGAGTAGGTCTCCTATTCCTAAAGGTCACTTAAGGTACAGGATTTCAAAGTGTGAAATCCATATTTGTCTTTAGAAGTGAAGAGGTAAGAGTAATCAGAGTAAAGCAGCAGTGGATGAGAAAATATTAAGAAAAGTTTTAGAAAGAACCAGAGTAGCAAAGGTAAGTAGACAATGGTTGTCCAGTTCTATCTAGTTTCGTCCTACAGTCAACATTCCTCTAATACCACTTCTGTCACACTCAAGTTTTAGGGGTCCAAAACCCGGGCGCGAAATAAACACCAGGTGTGCTGGGACCAAGTCTCACACATATGATGAATAGTGGTACAGAAAGGAATGTCACATCTTTACTATATAATAGGAGTTATGTACAAAATAAATAAATAATTACATCATAAGGAGACAACGATCCATCAACCCAAAGTTGACTGGGAGATGACGGCCTAGACCTCTCACGAACACATCGCAGCATCCTCCATGCGCCTCATCCTGTGGTACCTGTTCTTGACCTGTGGGGGGGCGAGACAGCAAGAGTGAGCTCAAATACGTTCATCGCTCAACAAGTTGTGGGGAATAATGTGTATGAACTCGCCAAAGGTGGGAGCTCATGTGAAGTATAAAGCTTACCAAAGAGGATGGTTGAAGCTGAGCATTGCTTTTAAAGTTGGTCAAAATTTTATTAGCAGTTACTAAGTAAATTAAATACCAAACCCAATTAAGTAGTAGAATAAAAGTAATAACAACACCCTCAATGCAATGCATATGACAAATTGAATTTAGTTCCATAAATTAATCATGTGAGGGTCCGAGCTGCTCATGACCGTGAGCACGGCTGATATACCAGTTTTACACTCTACGGAGGTTGCGCATCTTTACCCACAAGTCATGTTACCCATCTGCCATGGGGTTGTACGGGCCCCATACACCTCTACCAAGGAAGCGAGGCAGGGTAACACTACGAGGCCTTTACAAAGTTCCACTAGCTTCAGAAAACCCGCTACAGTTTATAGGAAGCTCCAATGTAGGGACCTCTCGCTTGACTTCCATCGCGGCAAAATCAACCCAAGGGCCTCCCTACACTGACCACTCCCCTACTGCCCTTGCCCCTTTCGGGTAAGGTAGTCCTCCACTAGCTTTCCTAATTAGTCAACCAAGGGCGTCCCATACCACCCTTGTGGTAGCACTGTTTTCCCGGGTGGTCGCTCCATGTTCCAATTAACATAATAATCTTATCACGAATAGTAAATAACAACTAATAATAAAAGTATAATCATGAATAATGTGTATCTCTATACCCAAATCCACATAAAGCATTAGCAGGTACTACCCCAAATATTCAGTGGTGAACAAGGTATAAAGATAGTCAAACTAGGGTAACCTATTGTGTCTCATCAAAATTAACCTATGTAGATCATTATGATTAATCAGAATATGACTGGGTAAAAAGAAATGATCAAGGGCACAACTTGACTGGGACTTGTGATTCCACGTACCAACTTGCTTTTCAGATGACTCGTGACCTCGCGCTAGTCGTAACAATACAAACAAACATGATATAGGCAAAATTAACATCACACCAAACATAAGAACAAAATACATATTAATAATCTACATATTAAAATAAGATCATAGAAATAGGAATCATTAATTTTGGATTTATGGATTTCAAGTTATAAATTTCTAAAAGTTCTACGTGCTAGGTACAAGGTTAATTAGGAGATTATTTTTAATATATGGTGTTCATATCAAAATAGATACACTAGTTGATAAACAATATTATTACAAAATTTCAGGAATTGGAATGGGCTAAAAAGGAGTTAAGATGAATTTTATATGAATTAAACTAGGTTTTGGAATTGTTTTTATACTAAATATCTATTTTCTGTATTTATTTACTTATTTTCCCTGGTTCGTGGACTGCGTGCATAATACAGAGAAGTTTGAGGGCTGACGTATAACAATACCTCAGACTCAGATTTAACCCACGGTGGACGGTGGGTTAATTCATCGAAACGCGAGGGGCACTTTTAGAAAGTGACTGCGGCGAAGGTGTATGCGCAATTTCTAGCCCTCCGATCAACTACGCACGGTACCGATTAGAATCGATCTCTTCTGAATCGATATCCAACCCTGGGCACTGGATCATAATCCCACGGCCAAGGCTTAACGCCCCCACGCTCTATCCTTATACGCCCGATTAGAAACCGACGGATATGATTTGATACGACCGAGCGCTATTTAGGTTACGATCTGGACCATCCATCGCGAAGACAACGGCCGCGAGCACGTCTTCTTCCCCCGACCAAAAAGCACGGCGGCCAGGGATCCACGGCAGGGCATCCCGGCGAGGTCACCAACCCGAGGCGCCTGCCCCTAAATTCAACTCAGCACTCTCGACGCAAGGTAATAATGATCGCCGACCACTGGGATGAAGGCACTGGCAGTGCTGCACACGAGCACATCGGACCCGCGGTGAAGCTCCTTCTCCAGCGAGGAATTTCCCATCTCAGGTCGCCGATCACCGCCTGATGATGCCATGCGCACCTTCCCTGCTCACTAGCAAACCCTATACTTCCACATCCAGATCTGTGCCACGGCGTTCTCATGTTTAGCCATGGCGGCAGACATGCCTGAGTTCTCTCTGTTCTTCCCCTCGGCGTCCTCTGTGCTTTAGCTCGCCAATGGCCCAGAGAAGAGGGATTCGGCCGGGTTTTATGCCCCTCCCGCAGGCGGAATCCACCCCCCGAGGAACACGGCGGAGGGGATGAGGCTTCGGGCGAATTTTTTGTCGCACTGTTGAAGCCAGCGCCGAGAAGGAATCAGGGTGAAAACAATCTGCCAAAGCGTTGTTTATGCAAGTATTTTCATCTAGTGCGAACATGATTAGCATAAATGCCAAAAACACTAACCTGCAGTCGCTCAGGATGTACTACAATATAATCCAGATCTTCTATAGACATGAGAAAGCATAGGGGCACTTAAGAATCATATTTCTCGTGTTGTCTATTGGGTTAACTTGTCCAAACTTGGCCATTAGTTCACTGCCTTGTTATTGACTGGCAGAGTTCAAGTGTGACTTACTTCGCACTTCTTAGAGAACTAGTTGTGTGCCCGTGCGTTGCAACGGAAACATATAATACCATTAATAGCTTATGTACGTTGGGATGAGCATCGACATATATCTCACCGGATCTTCTTCTTCCTTGGGGATCTAGAGAAAAGCCTGTTCGGAAGCCAAACATGTTAAGACATGATCATGTGTCCCTTGTGTCTCTGATCATCATCAGCACACTGTTCGACGCTTGTATGAGTCTTGTTAATTTGCATGCCTCCTGCATAGTCTCTCAACCATCAATTCATTATGGTATACAGAATTCGTGTGAGTTGTGACAGACATTATCAAATTCATATAAATTATTTTAAAGAATCAATATAGAGTTTTATATGATAGAGAAATACATGTGGATTAAAAAATGCTAAACAAAAGATCTAAAATATAACAGTTCGATCAAGTTGCATAAGATGTACAATTTTCCAACGGCTTCTGCATTTGGAAGTCCACCTTTCTATGTTATCTTTGCTATTTCTGACTTAATAGAATCCAAATAGTATTGAACACTAAGAAAACTACAAAATGAGATGGAGTTGTGTTGACTGAAAAACATATGTATGTAGCATTTGGAATAAAAAATACACTTTAAGTATTAAGTACCAGATAATGCCAGACAAGGGATTAATTCCACAGAGCAAAGTACAAAATCCATGACAAGATATTTCATAATAGATTTAAAAAAGGAAGGCTTTTGCTTAAAATATGAGGCCTTAATCTCAAAATGTGTATAAGTGATACTGAACGGGTCACCACCAATGCCTACACAAGTTGACTGCCCCAAACCTACAACTGTTGTTTGAAACACTCGTCAACAGAAATCAGATATGCATTAACCAAACATAGTGTTGGAACTTGCTCTCCGGTGCAAGTTGATCCAACGGGAGAGTGTAGCAACGCAAACAGGGTTTTTGCACGAGATGACAATAGCTCTGTCAATCTAGCCTCTCAAGGGCACTGTGCGGGGGTATTTATAGGTATCTGAGTGCCCAGCGTCCAGTGTTAAGGACGCATGTGCCCTCAGGCACCTAGGTTATCCCCGGAATATTCCCATAAAGCAGGGTTATAGACCGTAATTACAGGGAGACCTTTACAAATTAGGCTCGTAATGCGCAGCGGCCACGCAGGGCCTGTTACAATGGGCCGGATCACACATGGGCCTCCATGTTGGACGAGGTCGCAAGATGAGACGACCTCGTCACAGGTCTTCGTCCGGCGACGTGTGGGACGAAGGGTGAGTCTTCCCGTCGTCTTGCCTCCGTTGGTGCAGCGAGGTCGGCGAAGGCATCGAGCGAAGGGTGGCGTCTTCGCCTTCGCCCCAACATTTGCCCTCCGAGGGACCAGTTCGACTAAGTCATCTGGTGCCGAAGACGTCGCTAGATGGTGGAGACGCTGCCCTCGCTCGAAGTGGTTCCGCGGGGGTTTTTGACATGACCGTTGATTGACGTCGTACTGTTGGATTGCGGGTTTCCCGAAGTGCCGCGTTCTGTGTATAAAAGGGGGCGGGGGGCGGCGCGTTTTGAACTTTATCTTTCCGCGCTCCACGAAAACCCTAACCGCCTTTTCAAACCGCTCGCTGCTCGTCTGCCCTCCTTGCTCTTGCTCGTCGGAGATCTGGCCCGTGTGAAGCAGACCGCCCGCCGCCGCCGACGGTACGTAGTGATGCCGTCCTCTTCCTCTTCTGCTGCCGCTACACCGCCGGCCGGCGCGTCGTCCGAGGAGACGCTGAGCAATGTGGCGGCGGAGGAGTTGCGCGCCGGTGACACGGTGGAGTTCGGCGTGTCACGGATGTCCTCGGTCCGTGTGCAAGACATGCAGCAGCTTGGTTATTTCGGCGGCGGAGTGGCACGTGTCCCGGGGACGAAGGGGGTCCCCGAGCCAGAAGGCGAGTTGGTTGTGTTCGAGGCTTTTTTCGCTGCTGGCCTTCGTCTGCCCGCACATCGATTTGTGGGAGAAGTCCTGCGTAGGTTCAACGTCCAGGTCCACCAGCTGACGCCAAATGTCGTGGTGGCTCTGGCGAAATATGTCTGGGCAATGACTTCGTACGGCGGGCAGCCCTCGGTCGAAGTCTTCGCGAAGTATTACTGTCTGCACTGGTAGAAAAGGAAAATTGGGAATAAGATTGCTCAATTTGGATCTTGCACGTTTACGCCGAAGACGGGCAAGATTTCGATGGAAGTCGTTGAGTTGGTTCCCTGTGCCCGCAATAAATGGGGCAAGTGGTGGGAATTTTGGTTCTACGTTGTCGAAGGCACAGTCGAAGACTATCCGGGGCTCCCCGTGGCCGAGATGTGTTCGCATTATTACTCGGCATACCCGCAGTTTGAAGTAGCGGAGGAGGATGCAGACGAAGGGGCCCTGCGGTGCGCGGCCGGCCTGAGTAGCGGGCGAGATCTGGTTGAGGAGTTTGTCGCGTATGGGGTGTGGCCCTTGGCGCGTGGCTGGGCGCTGGGCGAAGTATGCCCTCGCCAGATGCCTTCCCATGGCGGGATGCTGGTGTGAAGTCCCGCCTTCGCACTAGATTTTGCATAGCCGAGATCCCACCGCATTCGTGCGTGAGGTGGAGGATGGGGCGGTGCGGATTGTTGGTCGCTACGTGCCAAAGACGGAGGGCCAGCGTAGTTGGGATATACGCGGATCCAACGATCGCTTGAATAGGGTCTTCGAGTTGAACCGTCTGTCGTACGGCGGTTATCCCGGGCAAGACGATGTCGACCGTCGCGGGAAGAAACCGGCGGCTGAGACTGAAGACGACCCCGCGCCGGCGGCCGCCCCATCCACTAAGAAGAGGAAGCTAGGTACTGCGATGGGAGGACTGGAGGTCTCCGATAGTTTTGCTATGGAGTTGATGGGGACATGCGCGGCCCCCGGGGGAAGGATGTCTTCGCCCGAGCTCCGGGAGTCTTCGGCGCGGATGTTGAAGGTTACCGGGGGTTGGTGGCCTAAGAACGTTCCTATCCCCCGCGCGGCCGGCGAAGACTTTTTTACATCTCGCATGGTTCGTGACTTGAGAGTGTTTTCTTATGGACGGAATATTGCTGTTGTTGTGTCGGCAGTGATGGACAAGGATCGTCAGGAAGCTGCGCAAAAGCGTCGGGCGGTCATTAGGCTGCCCGAGGCTAGGCCGAAGAGGGCGCGGGGGACCACGAAGGCTGCCGCCCCCTGCAGTAGCCAGCCGACGCTGGCGGCGAAGTCGGCCGCCCCTGGGTCCAGCAAGGTGCCGGATGTCGTGAAGGCAGCCGGCGCCGGTGGAGCCAAGTCTGCCTCGGCCGGAGCCACGAAGGCCAGAGAATTGCCTTCGCCGGGGAAGCGCATTGCCGATTTCGGCACTGATATTAGTGTGGATGATTATCTCACTGGTAAGTCGTTGGCTCGTTTTTTTTAACTGTTGATACGTCGCAGGATCGGGCGAGGGGCAACTTGTTGTTCCGCCTGCGGTGGCGACCACGGTGTCTGCCATAGTGCCTGGGGCGAAGGTTAGCGCTCTCAGCGCTAGCGGTGAGATTTCGGCGCTCACCGCCGTCAAGGACGAAGCGGGCACTGTGTCCCGCCGGCTGAGGGAGGCGTCGCAGCGGCTAAGTCAGGTAAGTTGGGCTAGACTTCGGTTTGTACCGCTTTCGTTGGGATTGTGGTCTTATGTTTGTCTTTTAGGCGGCTGACTTCGCTGACGGTGTGGCGTCGGGGGCCCTTACGGCAGTTGTGTCTGCCGAAGTCGAGAGACTTCGGGCGCAGCATGCTGACGCCGTCCGAGAAAAATCGGCCACCGATAGCAAGTGCCGCAAGCTGACGGAGAAGGTGGCCGCGCTGGAGGGCGAGAGGACTGACCTCCGACGCCAGCTAGCTGAGGAGAGGAGGGAGGCTAATCAGGCCATCGCCAAGGCGCAGTCGTCGCATGCGGAGGCCAATCTGGCGTGGGTGGAGGGTAGTATCGCCAGCCAGCGTGCCGAGGAATGGGAGACGCGGTTCAACGCTCTGCAGGCCCACATGGAGAGGGCCGAGGCTTCAACGCGCTCGGAAGTTGAGCGGACGCGCAAACAGCTCATGGACTCATACCGCGAGCTGGGCGCGCGGACCACTGACTTCGAAGTGCCCGACCGAGAGTCAGGCCTTCGCTGCCTCGAGTGGCTGCAAGAGGAGTTGTTGGCGCTCCCGACCATTATGGAGGGATTTATGTCCTTTGCATCCCTGGTCACCTGTGAAGGGGCGATGAACATGCTGTCCCGCGAAGGGTGCCGTCACTATGAGGTCTTCGACCGATATGATGAGGATTTCGAGCGTGAGATTTACAAGGTCGAGGACCCTGTGGTGAAGGAATCCGCAGGAGCCCTCTTTGACCGAATGTGGGGCCCCCACGGTCGGGAGGTGGTCAGGGAGCGGTCCGACCGGGCGAGGGATCATGTAATGTTTATCTTTTGTTTAGTGTTGTTGAATGTGGGTTATACGTGGGCTTGCTGAATCGGTATGTTGTGGTTCAGGCGACGCGTGACGAGAAAGTGGAAGACTTCGGAGCTTTGAACAGCGCGTGGCCTGAAGCGGAGTCGAACCCAGTGGCGGCCGAGGCCGAGGTCGCCCCGGCGCCGCCCCCGGAAACCGTCGAAGGCTCCCTCGCTGCCCCTGCGGCTACTGTGTCCGGTGGTGGCTCGTCGCCAACCGCTGTGCCGAGGGCTGAGGATCCCGCGAAGACGGCGATGGAGCCAGCAGGGAAGGATCCCACGACGGCTGGGTCTTCGCAGGTGGCTTAGTGGGTGTGGGTAGTTAGGGAATTTTGTATATGTTGCTGAACCTTGGTTGCTGCGCAGGTTCAAGATTTTGGGCCTACGCACGCAACCGCTACTGCTAATTTTTTGGGGGCTTCGACCGTGGATGCTGGGAATGAATCGGATGAGTCTGCTTCTAAGTTTTCTGATTTTGGTGACTCTGGGAGTTCGGTTGAGTGGACGGAAGAGTCGTCGGATGAGGACTTGGATTACTTTGCGACCTTGGATGTGGCAGCGGCGAAGGCTTCGCCGCGTGCTGCGGATGCTGAAGTTGTGCCTGGTCCGAGCGCTGGGCGTAGGCGGCAAAGGGCGGTTGCGAAGCGTACAGTGAGCGAGGTGGATGGCGGTCGGCTTCGTGTGGGCAGGGCTGGCAAGCAGGAATTGTTGTCCTCGCCGGCCGTTGCGAGTGTAGGTGAGGGGGAGTTGCGAAGTCTTTTTGAGGGTGAGGAGCTTAGGATAATGCTATTTAACTATAGGGAGATGGGAATCATTCTGAAGGTTGAACCGATGTAAGGTGTGATGCCCTCGCTGTATATATGTAACTATAATTTGTATGATGAGGCTGTGCACCTGCGCGCATCCGGCTATGCTTAAAAGGCGTTGCGCGCTTGGTCTAGTACGTTTATTATGTTGGTCTGGCGCGCCTGTAGTTAGTCTTTGCGCGGACAATTTGGTGTAGGGTTTAGCACGGGTAGTCTTTTGAAGAAGACTTCGATTTTTCGCACTTGTTGTGCTAGTCCGGCTGCACCCTTAGGCGACTTTTGCACGGATAGTCTTTTTGAGGAAGACTTCGATTTTTCGCACTTGTTGTGCTAGTCCGGCTGCACCCTTAGGCGACTTTTGCACGGATAGTCTTTTTGAGGAAGACTTCGATTTTTCGCACTTGTTGTGCTAGTCCGGCTGCACCCTTAGGCGACTTTTGCACAGATAGTCTTTTTGAGGAAGACTTCGATTTTTCGCACTTGTTGTTCTAGTTCGGCTGCACCCTTAGGCGACTTTTGCACGGATAATCTTTTGAAGAAGACTTCGATTGTGCGCACTTGTTGTGCTAGTCCGGCTGCACCCTTAGGCGACTTTTCGCGCGGAGTGTTGCACGCGAGGGTGGCTAGCGCTGCCCCTCGCGGTGACTTTGTATTGGTCGAATGTCGAAGACCGTCGATGCGGTCTTCTTTCGACGTAGATTTTTGCGGGGGATTTTTCGCTTGTATATTACATGGCTCCGCCTCATTAAAAACCTCACCCCCCGGGAGGAAAAGAGTGCGGGCCAAAATAAAACTGTTGGGGGAATTACAAGGGCGGGCGGGCCCCGAGCAGTCAAACAAAAAATTTGCGGAGATTATCAATGTTCCAGGAATGCTCCAATTCTTCGCCGGATGGCGTCGCGAGCCTGTATGCGCTGGGGGACACCTTCGTCTTGACGATGAAAGGGCCCTCCCACTTGGGCTCCAGTTTGCCCCGGGACTCTGTCCGAGCGGTCCGGACGAGTACGAGGTCTCCTTCGCTAAATTCCCTCGGGATGACTGCGTGGTCACGCCATGCTTTTGTTTGGGCCTGGTATTTGTTTAGAGCCTGTAGTGCGAAGACCCGGTCTCTGTCGATCAGGTCCTTTGAAGTGGGCTCGTCCACGTCGGGGACAGCTGACGGGACTGTCCGTGGGGACCCATGTTTTATTTCTTGCGGGGTCATAGCCTCCGATCCATACAGAAGGCGGAAAGGGGTGAAGCCAGTCGCCCTGCACTCAGTCGTGTTTAATGCCCAGACCGCTTCAGATAACAAATCGGCCCACTTGCCCTTTTTGTCGTCGAGGAGCATCTTCTTGACAGCTGTGAAAATTTTGACATTGGCGCGTTCCACAACTCCGTTGGACTGCGGGTGGTATACTGAGGCGAAGGCAAGCTTGGTGCCAATGGAGAAGCAGAAATCCTTGAAGTCTTGGCTGTCAAATTGCTTGTCGTTGTCAATTGTGAGTTCGGACGGGACACCGAAGCGGCAAACAATGTTTTGCTAGAAGAATTTCTATGCAGTCTTTGATGTTATTGTGGATACAGCCCTCGCCTCGATCCATTTGGTAAAATACTCGACAGCGACGAAGGTGAATTTGAGGTTCCCCTGAGCCGTGGGCAGGGGCCCGACAATGTCCAGGCCCCAGCGCTAAAGAGGCCATATGTGGGCGATTAGTTTCGTGAATTGCGTAGGGCTTCCTGATCGAGGAGAGAACTTCTGGCAGGCTTCGCATGACCTTGTGACCCGATTTGCGGCGCAGATCATTGCGGGCCAGTAGAAGCCTTGACGGATCACCTTTGCGGCTAGGGCCCTTGGCCCTGCGTGAGAGCCGCAAGTCCCGCTGTGGACTTCGCGCAGGATTTGGACGCCTTCAGTCTCGGTGACACATTTAAGCAATGGCTGACTGACCCCCTTCTTGTAAAGCTGGCCTTCAATCAGTGCGAAGTCCCGGCTTCGATGTTTGAGGCGCTTGGCCTCGTTGATGTCGGTTGGGCGGTAGTACCCCTGTAGAAATAGGGTTATTGGTGCCCACCAGTCTTCGGTCATAATAAGGTTGACTATGCGGTGGCCCTCGCTGTCATTGGTTATTTGGAGCCCTTCGGGGCTCTGGACGGCTGGCGTGCCGATAACATGGTAGAACACGTCGGAGGGCAGGGACTCGCCTCTGGCGGCAGCCTTGGCCAATGCGTCGGCCTCCTCATTCTTGGCCCGGTCCACATGATGCAAGGTGAAACCCTTGAATTGTCTCTCGAGACTACGGATGGCCGCGAGGTATTGCATAAGTGCGGGGTCCTTTGCTGCGTAGTCTTTCTCGACTTGGCCGGCGACTACCTTGGAGTCTATTCTGATAATGCAGGTGGTGACACCAAGGGCCCTTAGTTTGTGGAGGCCGAGGATGACAGCTTCGTATTCTGCTATGTTGTTTGTGCATCTGTCAGATTCCAGAGCGAAGCTGAGGCGTGCCGCGTATCTATGCTTGACCCCGGTGGGTGAGGTAATGACTGCAGCAGCGCCTGCCCCCGCATGGCACCATGCGCCGTCGCAATGGATTGTCCAAACCTTCTCTGCGGACGGGTCCGGCTGTGTTATTGGCCCAGTCCAGTCGACGACGAAGTCTGCCAGAACTTGTGACTTAATGGCTGTCCTGGGCTCGAATGTGATGTGGTAGCCGGAGAGTTCGACCGCCCATTTGGTGATCCGTACCGATGCCTCCGGGTTCCTGAACAATTCGCCGAGTCCCCTATCTGAGGTGACTTGGACCTTGAATGCTTCAAAATAGTGGCGCAATTTGCGCGAAGACATAACAACTGCATAGGCAATCTTTTCCAGTTCCGTCATATTACATTTTGATGGTGTGAGAACTTCGGAGACGTAATAAACTAGACACTGCCTGATCACGCCCTCTACTGTCTGCTCCTGAACCAGTGCCGCGCTGACCGCAAGCGGCGAAGCCGCAACATAAAGCAACAGGGGTAGTGAAGAGTCGGGGCTTGTAAGAACTGCCAATTCCGATAGGTACTGTTTCAATGAGGCGAAGGCCGCCGCCTGCTCTGGTCCCCAAGCGAAGTCTTTTGCGCCGCGGAGAGTTTTGAGGAAGGGGAGACTTCGCTCTGCGGATTTGGAGATGAATCTATTGAGGGCAGCCAATCTGCCTGTCAGGCGCTGGACGTCTCTGGCTGACTGCGGGGGCGTCATGTTGATGATGGCCTGAATTTTGGTTGGGTTGGCCTCGATTCCACAGTGTGACACTAGGTAGCCCAATATTTTCCCCTGGCGAACGCCGAAGACGCACTTTTCGGGGTTTAGGCGAAGTCGTGCGCCCCGCATGTTTGCAAACGTTTCGGCGAGGTCAGCAAGATGGTCCTCCTTGCTCCTGCTGGCGACGACGATGTCGTCCACATACGTGAATATATTTCTGCCGACCTGCCCCTCGAGCACCGTTTTGGTAAGCCGGGAGAAAGTGGACCCGGCGTTCTTGAGTCCCTCCGGCATTCTGATGAAGCAATACATGCCGAAGGGTGTTATGAAGCTGGTGCTGGCCTTGTCCTCCTCCTTCATGTATATTTGATGGTAACCGGAGAGTGACATGACTTCGCACCCGGCCGCGTTATCGACTATTTTGTCGATCCGAGGCAGCGGGAAGTTGTCCTTTGGGCAGGCCTTGTTGAGACTGGTGAAGTCGATGCACATCCGCCATTTGCCGCTCTTTTTCTGCACCATCACAATGTTGGCGAGCCACGTGGGGTAGGACACTGGCTCGATAAATTTGGCCTCCAGGAGGCGATGTACCTCGGCCTTGGCGGCTTCTGTCTTCTCATCAGACATTTTGCGGAGCCGCTGTTTTTTCGGTCTCACCGAAGGGTCGATTCCCAAGCTGTGCTCAATGATGGATCGGCTGACCCCGACCAGGTCGAGGGCGGACCAGGCGAAGACGTCTTTGTTCTTGGACAAACAGTAGAGAAGTTTCTCCTCGTCATGCGAAGTGAGGTCTTCGCTGATGGTGACCGTCTGCTTGGGCGTGGCCTGGTCGAGGGGAACAGTCTTGGTCCCGTCGTTGCTCTGTAGCTGTGCTTTGTCGTGTTGTTGTCAGTTGGGCTGGCGGACGCGGGGACCTCGCGCTGGGCCGTGAGGCAGTGCACGTTTCTTTGCCCGGGGACGAAGTCCCGCTCTATGTTTCGCGCAGTCTGCTGGTTGCCGTAGACCATGATGGCGCCTAGCGGACCTGGTATCTTCATGCACAGGTAAAGTCCATGAATGGCTGCCTCAAACTTGTTGATGGAGCCCCGGCCCATAATGGCGTTGTACGGATACACCATATCGACGATATCGAAGGTCACTTGCTCACTTTAGGCATTGGGTGCTACACCAAAGGAGAGGGGCAACTCTATTTTGCCGACGGGAAACGTGCCCTTGCCGCCGAAGCCATACAGTGGGTTGTCCGAAGGCTTGAGCAGGCTGTGGCTTATGCCCATGCGGTCGAAGGCATGGAGGGAAATGATGTCTGCTTGGCTGCCATTGTCGACTAGGACTTTGTGCAGGTCCCAGCCTGCCACGCTGCAGTTGATAACCATGGCGTCGATGTGGGGGGCGCTGCGCAGATCGACGTCTCGGGCGTCGAAGGTTAGCGGCACATGGGACCACTTCGTCTGCACGACCGGACCGGTGATGGTGACGTGGTTGATGCTGCGGTAGTGGTCCCACTTCTGCCGCTTCGTGTCGAAGTCGGCGCTGGACCCCCCAGTGATCATATGAATGACTCCGCGATACGGCTGATCGGCGAAGTCCTCTTGCTTTGGGGCGTGGGGGTGGTGGATGTTTTGTTGTTGCTGGTGCGGAGGTGGGGGTGGGGGAGGTACGATTTGTACTTCCTGGTGGTGTTGGTATGCGTGGTGCGGTGGATGCGGAGCGGGGGCGTGGATATATGGCGGAGGGGGTTGCTGATATGTGTGCGCGACAATTCTAGGGTTGTCGGCTGGTTGTGCCCGTGCCATCCTGTCTCTGGTGGCCTTCGTCTCTGGGCAGTCTCTGGTTTGGTGGGCGCAGTCTTCGCCGTGGAACAGGTAGTAAAATCGGCGCGGCTGCTGCGCACGTCCCTGGCCCCGACCGCGAGTTCCGTTCCCGCGGCCCTGGGGGGATATTCCTGGCGGCGAGGGGCCTCGCCAGCGGGGTGCTGGTTGGCGATGTTGTGCACTTGCTGCTGATTGCGGTCGTCCCGACCGGAGTCTGGCTGCGAAGGCCTCGTCCACGTGCGGCTGGACTGTGGAGTGTCTTTGGGTTTCCTCTGAGACTCAAGTTTGCGCTGGTGGAGCTCTTCGGATCTGGCTGTAAAGGACGCCGGCCTGAAGGCCACTGATGGCGTAGTGGATGGAGATTTGGTCATCGACCGAAGGCAGCTGTGACTTGAGGGTCAGAAACTTGCGGTAGTACTCCCGCAGAGTCTCTTTTTCCAGCTGCTTGCAGAGTGAAAGTTCAGCCAAGGCGTCGGTGTCTGGGCGGTACCCTTGGAAGTTGAGCAGGAATTTGTCCCAGAGGCTTCGCTAGGAGTCGATGGACAACGGGGGCAACCTGGAGTACCAGGTGAGAGCTGGGCCTTCGAGGGCGATGATGAAGCACTTGGCCATTGTGGCGTCATCCCCTCCGGAAGATGCAACGACGACCTGATAACTCATGATGTACTGTGCTGGGTCAGTGCTGCCGTTGTACTTGGGATAGGTGAAAGTCGCCTAAAGGGGGGGTGAATAGGGCGAAACTGAAATTCTCAAAAATAATCACAACTACAAGCCAAGTTAGTGTTAGTAATATAAAAACGAGTCCGCGAGAGAGGGTGGAAAACAAATCGCAAGCAAATAAAGAGTGTGACACGTGGATTTGTTTTACCGAGGTTCGGTTTTTGCAAACCTACTCCCCGTTGAGGTGGTCACAAAGACCGGGTTTCTTTCAACCCTTTCCCTCTCTCAAACGGTCCCTCGGACCGAGTGAGCTTTTCTTCTCAATCACTTGAAACACAAAGTTCCCACAAGGACCACCACAAGATTGGTGTCTCTTGCCTCAATTACAAGTGAGTTTGATCGCAATGAAGAATCAAAGAAGAAAGCAATCCAAGCGCAAGAGCTCGAAAGAACACAAGCAAATCTCTCTCACTAATCACTAAGGCGTTGTGTGGAATTTTGGAGAGGATTTGATCACTTGGGTGTGTCTAGAATTGAATGCTAGAGCTCTTGTAAGTGGTTGAAGTAGGAAAACTTGGATGACTTGAATGTGGGGTGGTTGGGGGTATTTATAGCCCCAACCACCAAACTAGCCGTTTGGTGGGGCTGTCTGTCGCATGGTGCACCGGACAGTCCGGTGCACACCGGACAGTGTCCGGTGCGCCAGCCACGTCACCAGGTCGTTGGGTTCCGACCGTTGGAGCTCTGACTGCTGGGCCCGCCTGGATGTCCGGTGGCACACCGGACATGCACTGTAGAGTGTCCGATGCGCCATTTCGCGTGTGCCTGTCTTCTGCGCGCTCTGGCGCGCATTTAATGCTGTAGCAGGTGACAGTTGGCGCCGAATAGTCGTTGCTCCGCTGGCTCACCGGACAGTCCGGTGTACACCGGACATGTCCGGTGAATTATAGCGGAGCGAATTCCCGAAGCTGGCGAGTTCCAGAGTCGCTCTTCCCTGGGGCACCGGACACTGTCCGGTGTACACCGGATAGTCCGGTGAATTATAGCGGAGTGCCTCTGGATTTTCCCGAAGGTGAAGAGTTCAGCGTGAAGTCCCCTGGTGCACCGGACAGTCCGGTGCGCCGGACCAGGGCACACTTCGGTTATCCCTTTGCTCTCTTTGATGAACCCAATTCTTGGTCTTTTTATTGGCTAAGTGTGAACCTTTGGCACCGGTATGATTTATACACTAGAGCAAACTAGTTAGTCCAATATTTTGTGTTGGGCAATTCAACCACCAAAATCAATTAGGAACTAGGTGTAAGCCTAATTCCCTTTCAATCTCCCCCTTTTTGGTGATTGATGCCAACACAAACCAAAGCAAATGTAGAAGTGCATAATTGAACTAGTTTGCATAATGTAAGTGCAAAGGTTGCTTGGAATTGAGCCAATATAAATACTTAGGATATGCATGGATTGTTTCTTCAATTTTTGTCATTTTGGACCACGCTTGCACCACATGTTTTGTCTTTGCAAATTCTTTTATAAATTCTTTTCAAAGTCCTTTTGCAAATAGTCAAAGCTAAATAAATAAGATTTTGCGAAACATTTTCAAGATTTGAAATTTTCTCCCCCTGTTTCAAATGCTTTTCCTTTGACTAAACAAAAACTCCCCCTAAATGAAATTCTCCTCTTAGTGTTCAGGAGGGTTTTAGGATATCAATTTTGAAAATTCTACTATCTCCCCCTTTTGAACTCAAAAGATACCAATGTGAAATTTCCAATTGAAAATCATTTTTAAAATTAGGTGGTGGTGCGGTCCTTTTGCTTTGGGCTCATGCTCTCTCCCCCTTTGGCATAAATCGCCAAAAACGGAATCATTAGAGCCCTTAGAATTACTCGCTCCCCCTTTGGTCATAAATGAATGAGTGAAGATTATACCAAAGACGGAGTGCTTTTCTCCCCCAAAGATGGAGAGTTGCTCGGAGTGATGGCGAAGGATGAGTTACGGAGTGGAAGCCTTTGTCTCCGCCGAAGACTCCAATTCCCTTTCAATATACCTATGACTTGATTTTGAAATTCACTTGAAAACACATTAGTCATAGCACAGGAAAGAGATATGATCAAAGGTATATGAATGAGCTATGTGTGCAAATCAACAAAAAAATTCCTAGAATCAAGGATATTTAGCTCATGTCTAAGTTTGCTAAAAGTTTGTTCATCAAGAGGCTTGGTAAAGATATCGGCTAATTGATCTTTAGTGTTAATATATGAAATCTCGGTATCTCCCTTTTGTTGGTGATCCCTTAGAAAGTGATACCGAATGGCTATGTGCTTAGTGCGGCTATGCTCAACGGGATTATCCGCCATGCGGATTGCACTCTCATTATCACATAGAAGAGGAACCTTGGTTAATTTGTAACCATAGTCCCTAAGGGTTTGCCTCATCCAAAGTAGTTGCGCGCAACAATGTCCTGCGGCAATGTACTCGGCCTCGGCGGTAGAAAGAGCGACCGAATTTTGCTTCTTTGAAGCCCAAGACACCAAGGATATTCCCAAGAACTGGCAAGTCCCTAATGTGCTCTTTCTATTGATTTTACACCCCCCCAATCGGCATCCGAATAACCAATCAAATCAAAGGTGGATCCCCTAGGATACCAAAGCCCAAACTTAGGAGTATAAGCTAAATATCTCAAGATTCGTTTTACGGCCTTAAGGTGAGCTTCCTTAGGGTCGGCTTGGAATCTTGCACACATGCATATGGAAAGCATAATATCCGGTCGAGATGCACATAAATAGAGTAAAGATCCTATCATCGACCGGTATACCTTTTGATCGACGGATTTACCTCCTTCGTCGAGGTTGAGATGCCCATTGGTTCCCATGGCTGTCTTGATGGGTTTGGCATCCTTCATCCCAAACTTGCTTAGAATGTCTTGAGTATACTTCGTTTGGCAAAGGAAGGTGCCCTCTTGGAGTTGCTTCACTTGAAATCCCAAGAAATACTTCAACTCCCCCATCATAGACATCTCGAATTTTTGTGTCATGATCCTACTAAATTCTTCACATGTAGACTCGTTGGTAGACCCAAATATAATATCATCAACATAAATTTGGCATACAAACAAGTCATTTTCAAGAGTTTTAGTGAAGAGTGTAGGATCGACCTTTCCGACTTTGAATCCATTTGAAATAAGGAAATCTCTAAGGCATTCATACCATGCTCTTGGGGCTTGCTTGAGCCCATAAAGCGCCTTAGAGAGCTTATAGACATGGTTAGGATACTCACTGTCTTCAAAGCCGGGAGGTTGCTCAACATAGACCTCTTCCTTGATTGGTCCATTTAGGAAGGCACTTTTCACGTCCATTTGATAAAGCTTAAAGCCATGGTAAGTAGCATAGGCCAATAATATACGAATTGACTCAAGCCTAGCTACGGGTGCATAGGTTTCACCGAAATCCAAACCTTCGACTTGGGAGTACCCCTTGGCCACAAGTCGAGCTTTGTTCCTTGTCACCACACCATGCTCATCTTGCTTGTTGCGGAAGACCCATTTGGTTCCTACAACATTTTGATTAGGACGTGGAACTAAATGCCATACCTCATTCCTAGTGAAGTTGTTGAGCTCCTCTTGCATTGCCACCACCCAATCCGAATCTTGAAGTTCTTCCTCTATCCTGTGTGGTTCAATAGAGGAAACAAAAGAGTAATGCTCACAAAAATGTGCAACCCGAGATCTAGTGGTTACCCCTTATGAATGTCGCCGAGGATGGTGTCGACGGGGTGATCTCGTTGGATTGCTTGGTGGACTCTTGGGTGTGGCGGCCTTTGCTCTTCATCCTCCTTGTCTTGACCATTTGCATCTCCCCCTTGATCATTGTCGTTATCTTGAGGTGGCTCATTTGCTTGATCTTCTATTTCATCAACTTGAGCTTCATCCTTATTTTGAGTTGGTGGAGATGCTTGCGTGGAGGAGGATGGTTGATCTTGTGCATTTGGAGGTTCTTCGGATTCCTTAGGACACACATCCCCAATGGACATGTTCCTTAGCGCGATGCACGGAGCCTCTTCATCACCTATCTCATCAAGATCAACTTGCTCTACTTGAGAGCCGTTAGTCTCATCAAACACAACGTCACAAGAGACTTCAACTTGTCCGGAGGACTTGTTAAAGACTCTATATGCCCTTGTGTTTGAATCATATCCTAGTAAAAAGCCTTCTACAGTCTTAGGAGCAAATTTAGATTTTCTACCTCTTTTAACAAGAATAAAGCATTTGCTACCAAAGACTCTAAAATATGAAATGTTGGGCTTTTTACCGGTTAGGAGTTCATAGGATGTCTTCTTGAGGATTCGGTGTAGATACAACCAGTTGATGGCGTAGCAGGTGGTGTTGACCGCCTCGGCCCAAAACTGATCCGATGTCGTGTACTCATCAAGCATGGTTCTAGCCATGTCCAATAGAGTTCGATTCTTCCTCTCCACTACACCATTTTGTTGTGGCGTGTAGGGAGAAGAGAACTCATGCTTGATGCCCTCCTCCTCAAGGAAGCCTTCAATTTGAGAGTTCTTGAACTCCATCCCGTTGTCGCTTCTAATTTTCTTGATCCTTAAGCCGAACTCATTTTGAGCCCGTCTCAAGAATCCCTTTAAGATTTCTTGGGTATGAGATTTTTCCTGCAAAAAGAACACCCAAGTGAAGCGAGAATAATCATCCACAATAACTAGACAGTACTTACTCCCGCCGATGCTTATGTAAGCAATCGGGCCGAATAGATCCATATGTAGGAGCTCCAGTGGCCTGTCGGTCGTCATTATGTTCTTATGCGGATGATGAGTGCCAACTTGCTTCCCTGCTTGGCATGCGCTACAAATCCTGTCTTTCTCAAAATGAACATTTGTTAATCCTAAAATGTGTTCTCCCTTTAGAAGCTTGTGAAGATTCTTCATTCCAACATGTGCTAGTCGGCAATGCCAGAGCCAGCCCATGTTAGTCTTAGCAATTAAGCAAGTGTCGAGTTCAGCTCTATCAAAATTCACTAAGTACAGCTGACCCTCTAACACTCCCTTAAATGCTATTGAATCATCACTTCTTCTAAAGACAGTGACACCTACATCAGTGAATAGACAGTTGTAGCCCATTTTGCATAATTGAGATACAGAAAGCAAATTGTAATCTAATGAATCTACAAGAAAAACATTGGAAATAGAATGGTCAGGGGATATAGCAATTTTACCCAATCCTTTGACCAAACCTTGATTTCCATCCCCGAATGTGATAGCTCGTTGGGGATCTTGGTTTTTCTCGTAGGAGGAGAACATCTTCTTCTCCCCTGTCATGTGGTTTGTGCACCCGCTGTCGATAATCCAACTTGAGGCCCCGGATGCATAAACCTGCAAAACAAGTTTAGTTCTTCACTTTAGGTACCCAAATGGTTTTGGGTCCTTTGGCATTAGATACAAGAACTTTGGGTACCCAAACACAAGTCTTTGACCCCTTGTGCTTGCCCCCAACATATTTGGCAACTACTTTGCCGGATTTGTTAGTTAAAACATAAGATGCATCAAAAGTTTTAAATGAAAAGTTATGTTCATTTGATGCACTAGGAGTTTTCTTCTTGGGCAACTTAGCAAGGGTTGGTTGCCTAGAGCTAGATGTCTCACCCTTATACATGAAAGCATGGTTAGGGCCAGAGTGAGATTTTCTAGAATGAATTCTCCTAATCTTATCCTCGGGATAACCGGCAGGGTATAAAATGTAACCCTCGTTATCCTGAGGCATGGGAGCCTTGCCCTTAACAAAGTTGGACAATTTCTTAGGAGGGGCATTAAGTTTGACATTGCCTCCCTGTTGGAAGCCAATGCCATCCTTGATGCCAGGGCGTCTCCCACTATAGAGCATACTTCTAGCAAATTTAAATTTTTCATTTTCTAAGTTATGCTCGGCAATCTTAGCGTCTAGTTTTTCTATATGATCATTTTGTTGTTTAATTAAAGCCATGTGATCATGAATAGCATTAACATCAACATCTCTACATCTAATACAAATAGAAGTGTGCTCAACGGTAGATGTAGAGGATTTGCAAGATTTTAATTCTACAACCTTAGCATGCAATATATCATTTTTAGTTCTAAGGTCGAAAATAGTAGCATTGCAAACATCAAAATCCTTAGCCTTAGCAAGCAACTTTTCATTCTCAATCCTAAGGCTAGCAAGAGATATGTTCAATTCTTCAATCTTAGCAAGCAAATCATCATTATCATTCTTAAGATTGGGAATTGAAATATCACAAACATTTGAATCAACCTTAGCTAATAAATTAGCATTTTTATTTCTAAGGTTGTCGATTGTTTCATGGCAAGTGCTTTGCTCACTAGATAATTTTTCACATTTTTCAACTTCTAGAGCGTAAGCATTTTTAACTTTAACATGCTTTTTGTTTTCTTTGATTAGGAAGTCCTCTTGGGAGTCCAAGAGATCATCCTTCTCATAGATGGCACTAATTAATTCATTTAATTTCTCCTTTTGTTGCGTGCTTAAGTTGGCAAAAAGAGTGCGCAAGTTATCTTCCTCATCACTAGCATTTTCATCACTAGAGGATTCATATCTAGTGGAGGATTTAGATTTAACCTTCTTCTTTTTGCCGTCCTTTGCCATGAGGCACTTGTGGCCGATGTTGGGGAAGAGAAGTCCCTTGGTGACGGCGATGTTGGCGGCGTCCTCGTCGTCGGAGGAGTCGCTAGAGCTTTCGTCGGAGTCCCACTCCCGACAAACATGGGCATCGCCGCCCTTCTTCTTGTAGTATCTCTTCTTCTCCTTTCTTCTCCCCTTCTTGTCGTCGCCCCTGTCACTGTCACTAGATATAGGACATTTTGCAATAAAATGACCGGGCTTACCACATTTGTAACACTCTTTCTTGGAGCGAGGTTTGTAGTCTTTCCCCCTCCTTTGTTTGAGGATTTGGCGGAAGCTCTTGATGACGAGCGCCATTTCCTCATTGTCGAGCTTGGAGGCGTCGATTGGTTGTCTACTTGGTGTAGACTCCTCCTTCTTCTCCTCCGTCGCCTTAAATGCAACCGGTTGAGCTTCGGACGTGGAGGGACCGTCAAGCTCGTTGATCTTCCGTGAGCCCTTAATCATAAATTCAAAGCTCACAAAATTCCCGATTACTTCCTCGGGAGTCATTAGTGTATATCTTGGATTGCCACGAATTAATTGTACTTGAGTAGGGTTAAGAAAAATAAGTGATCTTAAAATAACCTTAACCACCTCATGGTCATCCCACTTTTTGCTCCTGAGGTTGCGCACTTGATTCACCAAGGTTTTGAGCCGGTTGTACATGTCTTGTGGCTCCTCTCCTTGGCGAAGACGGAAGCGACCGAGCTCCCCCTCGATCGTCTCCCGCTTGGTGATCTTGGTGAGTTCATCACCCTCATGCGCTGTCTTGAGCACGTCCCAAACTTCCTTGGTGCTTTTTAGTCCTTGCACCTTGTTGTGCTCCTCCCTACTTAGAGAGGCGAGGAGTATGGTTGTGGCTTGGGAGTTGAAGTGATCGATTTGGGCCACCTCGTCCTCATCATAATCCTCATCCCTTACGGATGGTCCCTGTGCTCCAAACTCAACAACATTCCATATACTTTTGTGGAGTGAGGTTAGATGAAATTTCATTAAATCACTCCACCTAGCATAATCTTCACCGTCAAATGTTGGCGGTTTGCCTAATGGAACGGAAAGTAATGGAGTATGTCTAGAAGTACGAGGATAATGTAAGGGGATCTTACTAAACTTCTTGCGCTCATGGTGCTTAGAAGTTATGGAGGGCGCATCGGAGCCGGAGGTAGATGGCGATGAGGTGTCGGTCTCGTAGTAGACCACCTTCCTCATCTTCTTTATCTTGTCGCCACTCCGATGCGACTTGTGGGAAGAAGTCTTCTTTTTCTTCTTTTTCTCCTTGTTGCGGGACTCTCCCGATAGAGCTTTCTCGTTGCTTGTAGTGGGCTTTTCGCCGGTCTCCATCTCCTTCTTGGCGTGATCTCCCAACATCACTTCGAGCGGTTAGGCTCTAATGAAGCACCGGGCTCCGATACCAATTGAAAGTCGCCTAGAGGGGGTGAATAGGGCGAAACTGAAATTCTCAAAAATAATCACAACTACAAGACGAGTTAGCGTTAGTAATATAAAAACGAGTCCGCGAGAGAGGGTGGAAAACAAATCGCAAGAAAATAAAGAGTGTGACACGTGGATTTGTTTTACCGAGGTTCGGTTTTCGCAAACCTACTCCCCATTGAGGTGGTCACAAAGACCGGGTTTCTTTCAACCCTTTCCCTCTCTCAAACGGTCCCTCGGACCGAGTGAGCTTTTCTTCTCAATCACTTGAAACACAAAGTTCCCACAAGGACCACCACAAGATTGGTGTCTCTTGCCTCAATTACAAGTGAGTTTGATCGCAATGAAGAATCAAAGAAGAAAGCAATCCAAGTGCAAGAGCTCGAAAGAACACAAGCAAATCTCTCTCACTAATCACTAAGGCGTTGTCTGGAATTTTGGAGAGGATTTGATCACTTGGGTGTGTCTAGAATTGAATGCTAGAGCTCTTGTAAGTGGTTGAAGTAGGAAAACTTGGATGACTTGAATGTGGGGTGGTTGGGGGTATTTATAGCCCCAACCACCAAACTAGCCGTTTGGTGGGGCTGTCTGTCACATGGTGCACCGGACAGTCCGGTGCACACCGGACAGTGTCCGGTGCGCCAGCCATGTCACCAGGTCGTTGGGTTCCGACCATTGGAGCTCTGACTGCTAGGCCCGCCTGGATGTCTGGTGGCACACCGGACATGCACTGTAGAGTGTCTGGTGCGCCATTTCGCGCGTGCCTGTCTTCTGCGCGCTCTGGCACGCATTTAATGCTGTAGCAGGTGACCGTTGGCGCCGAATAGTCGTTGCTCCGCTGGCTCACCGGACAGTCCGGTGTACACCGGACATGTCCGGTGAATTATAGCGGAGCGAATTCTCGAAGCTGGCGAGTTCCAGAGTCGCTCTTCCCTGGGGCACCGGACAGTCCGGTAAATTATAGCGGAGCGCCTCTGGATTTTCCCGAAGGTGAAGAGTTCAGCGTGAAGTCCCCTGGTGCACCGGACACTGTCCGGTGGTGCACCGGACACTGTCCAGTGGCACACCGGACAGTCCGGTGCGCCAGACCAGGGCACACTTCGGTTATCCCTTTGCTCTCTTTGATGAACCCAATTCTTGGTCTTTTTATTGGCTAAGTGTGAACCTTTGGCACCTGTATGACTTATACATTAGAGCAAACTAGTTAGTCCAATATTTTGTGTTGGGCAATTCAACCACCAAAATCAATTAGGAACTAGGTGTAAGCCTAATTCCCTTTCAATAGGTCCCTGCCCGGAAGTTGGCGGGCCAAGGTGTCACTTGCAGGTGTGGCGCCAGGGGACTTCGCTCGTCGAGGTAGTTGACACCTTGGAATGCCGCGGCGTGTGGGATGGTGTGGTCGCGCTGGGGGAAGTGTAGGTCTTCGACTTGTGCGCGCTGTTGCAGGGGTGGCCCGTGTTGCAGACCGAGGTGGCCTTCGCGCTGCATTAGCGCGATCTCTTGTTCGAGCTCCCGGGCCTTCTGCTCTTCGTCGCGTATCATTTGCCGCACCTTGGCTTGTGCAGACACACGTTGGCGCTTGGCCTCAATTATCTCTTTTTGCTTCTGGAGATTGCGGTTCTTGATGCGCAAGGCGCGCAACTGTAGTTGTTCTTCCGCTGAGACACCGATGACTTCAACGTCCTCGGTGACGTCCGCGCCCTCCGGTGGCGCGAAGCCTGGTGGAGGTTGCGGCTGTCCTTCAGAGCCGCAGGTGCGGAGAGCGTCGTCTTCAGTGGCCTCCTGGTGGGTGGTGTGGGCGAGGGCGAGGGCCTTGCCCTTTTTGCGGCTAACAGTGCTGCCTTCGCAGCCTCGTCAGCCTTCGAGCTAGCTTTCTTGGGTGCCATCGCGGGTGGTTTTTTTGTAGCACGAACGGTGGGCGCCAAATGTTGGAACTTGCTCTCCGGTGCAAGTTGATCCAACGGGGGAGTGTAGCAACGCAAACAGGGTTTTTGCACGAGATGGCAATAGCTCTGTCAATCTAGCCTCTCAAGGGCACTGTGCGGGGGTATTTATAGGTATCTGAGTGCCCAGCGTCCAGTGTTAAGGACGCATGTGCCCTTAGGCACCTAGTTTATCCCTGGAATATTCCCATAAAGCAGGGTTACAGACCGTAATTACAGGGAGACCTTTACAAATTAGGCCCGTAATGCGTAGCGGCCACGCAGGTCCTGTTACAATGGGCCGGATCACACGTGGGCCTCCATGTTGGACGAGGTCGCAAGATGAGACGACCTCGTTACAGGTCTTCGTCCGGCGACGTGTGGGACGAAGGGTGAGTCTGCCCGTCGTCTTGCCTCCGTTGGTGCAGCGAGGTCGGCGAAGGCATCGAGCGAAGGGTGGCGTCTTCGCCTTCGCCCCAACACATAGTCAGGTGCTCGTGCGTTGCCACGACTCACAAATTATTAATCTTTATTTTTGCATAATTTTAGATTTTTACCGTTTAAATGTGGGAGAGGAGAGAGAGAGGTGAATGGAGTAGTAGAGATAAGATTTATAAGAAATAGGGATCTGCACCAAGAACATAAACACAAATTAATTAGCATATTCTTGCCCCCTCAAGTTAAAATCATGCATCAATAGTACGACAACAATACAAATCCGGTGTGCATACTACAGAACAGGAATGTAGGCATTACCTTAATTAAAAAAGTAATGTGCTAGTATTAGTAGTACCTTCTAGGGTTGAGTCTTCCTCAACACCCTTGTATGCCCAGTGGCATGATGCAATGATGTTCTCACACGCATATCTTGCGATATTTATTTATAACCAGTCAAAAACTCAGAGAGTAATCTTACTTTACGAAGGATTTGAAACATAAAGAAAATTATGAAAATTACTGTATTAATCAACGAAAAAACACTCGATGCAACAACATACAAAGATCAATTAAATGCCCAAGCACAAAAAATCTGAATGTGAAGCAAAGCATATATACATATCTGGACATACAGTCTAGTTCTTGCTGCATGCTTCCCAGCTGGACACTTCTCCGACCATTCTCTGTGCTACCGAGCGAATAAAGGTCTGGATAATTAACATTTAGCTTCTCTCTTTCTCTCTATCTATAGAAAACTCTTATCCTAGTTCCATATCATTATGTTTTTCTTCAGTGTGTCGATGTAACCGGCTACGCTGTCTCCATAGAAGTCGTCTTTAGTCGGCTAGATGATGCTGGCATTCCAAACTGGGCAATTAGTGAACAAAACAGAGCATGCCATAGCATCCAGGTTCCTATAGATTTCAAGATCATGACTGATGATGTCCAGTATTTTGAAAGTCGCCAAGAGGGGGGTGAATAGGGCGAAACTGAAATTCTCAAAAATAATCACAACTACAAGCCGAGTTAGCGTTAGAAATATAATCGAGTCCGCGAGAGAGGGTGCAAAACAAATCGCAAGCGAATAAAGAGTGTGACACGCGGATTTGTTTTACCGAGGTTCGGTTCTCGCAAACCTACTCCCCGTTGAGGTGGTCACAAAGACCGGGTCTCTTTCAACCCTTTTCCTCTCTCAAACGGTCCCTAGGACCGAGTGAGCTTTTCTTCTCAATCACTTGGAACACAAAGTTCCCACAAGGACCACCACAAGATTGGTGTCTCTTACCTCAATTACAAGTGAGTTTGATCGCAATGAATAATCAAAGAAAGAAGAAAGCAATCCAAGCGCAAGAGCTCGAAAGAACACAAGCAAATCTCTCTCACTAATCACTAGGGCGTTGTGTGGAGTTTGGAGAGGATTTGATCACTTGGGTGTGTCTAGAATTGAATGCTAGAGCTCTTGTAAGTAGTTGAAGTGGGAAAACTTGGATGTCTTGAATGTGGGGTGGTTGGGGGTATTTATATCCCCAACCACTAAACTAGCCGTTTGGTGGGGTTGTCTGTCGTATGGTGCACCGGACAGTCCGGTGCACACCGGACATGTCCGATGCGCCAGCCACGTCACCAAAGCCGTTGGGTTCCGACCATTGGAGCTCTATCTTTTGGGCCCGCCTGGATGTCCGGTGGCACACCGGACATGTATTGTAGAGTGTCCGGTGTGCCAGCGCGCGCGTGCCTGACTTCTGCGCGCTCTGGCGCGCATTAAATGCGCCTGCAGGTGACCGTTGGCGCGAAGTAGTCGTTGCTCCGCTGGCTCACCGGACAGTCCGGTGTACACCGGACATGTCCGGTGAATTATAGCGGAGCAAATTCCCGAGGCTGGCGAGTTCCAGAGTCGTTCTTCCTTGGAGCACCGGACACTGTCCGGTGTACACCGGACAGTCCGGTGAATTATAGCGGAGCGCCTCTAGATTTTCCCGAAGGTGACGAGTTCGACTTGGAGTCCCCTGGTGCAACGGACACTGTCCGGTGGCACACCGGACAGTCCGGTGCGCCAGACCAGAGGTGCCTTCGGTTATCCCTTGCTCTCTTTGTTGAACCCCATACTTGGTCTTTTTATTGGCTAAGTGTGAACCTTTGGCACCTGTATAACTTATACACTAGAGCAAACTAGTTAGTCCAATTATTTGTGTTGGGCAATTCAACCACCAAAATCATTTAGGAAATAGGTGTAAGCCTAATTCCCTTTCAATCTCCCCCTTTTTGGTGATTGATGCCAACACAAACCAAAGCAAGTATAGAAATATATAATTGAACTAGTTTGCATAATGTAAGTGCAAAGGTTGCTTGGAATTGAGCCAATATAAATACTTATAATATATGCATGGATTGTTTCTTCAATTTTTAACATTTTGGACCACGCTTGTACCTTATGTTTTGTTTTTGCAAATGCTTTTGTAAATCTTTTCAAAGTTCTTTTGCAAATAGTCAAAGGCAAATGAATAAGATTTTCCGAAGCATTTTCAAGATTTGAAATTTTCTTCCCTGTTTCAAATGCTTTTCCTTTGACCAAACAAAACTCCCCCTAAATAAGATTCTCCTCTTAGTGTTCAAGAGGGTTTTGATATATCAATTTTGAAATACTCCTTTTCTCCCCCTTTTGAACACAATAAGATACTAATTTTAAATTTATCAATTTGAGAATCATACCAATTGAAAAACTCTTTTTAAAATTAGGTGGTGGTGCGGTCCTTTTGCTTTGGGCTAATACTTTCTCCCCCTTTGGCATGAATCGCCAAAAACGGAGTCATTAGAGCCCTTAGAACTACTCTCTCCCCCTTTGGTCATAAATAGATTAGTGAAGATTATACCAAAGAACGGAGTCCTTTTCTCCCCAAAGATGGAGAGTTGCTCGGAGTGATGGCGAAGGATGAGTGACGGAGTGGAAGCCTTTGTCTTCGCCGAAGACTCCTATTCCCTTTCAATATACCTATGACTTGGTTTGAAATAGACTTGAAAACACATTAGTCATAGCATATGAAAGAGACATGATCAAAGGTATATAAATGAGCTATGTGTGCAAATCAACAAAAGAAGTTCCTAGAATCAAGAATATTTAGCTCATGCCTAAGTTTGTTAAAAGTTTGTTCATCAAGTGGCTTGGTAAAGATATCGGCTAATTGATCTTTAGTATTAATGTAAGAAATCTCGATATCTCCCTTTTGTTGGTGATCCCTTAAAAAGTGATACCGAATGGCTATGTGTTTAGTGCGGCTATGCTCAACGGGATTATCCGCCATGCGGATTGCACTCTCATTATCACATAGAAGAGGGACTTTGGTTAGTTTGTAACCGTAGTCCCTAAGGGTTTGCCTCATCCAAAGTAGTTGCGCGCAACAATGGCCTGCGGCAATGTACTCGGCTTCGGCGGTAGAAAGTGCAACGGAATTTTGCTTCTTTGAAGCCCATGACACCAAGGATCTTCCCAAGAACTGGCAAGTCCCCGATGTGATCTTTCTATTGATTTTACACCCCGCCCAATCGGCATCCGAATAACCAATCAAATCAAAAGTGGATCCCCTAGGATACCAAAGCCCAAACTTAGGAGTATAAACTAAATATCTCAAGATTCGTTTTACGGTCGTAAGGTGAGCTTCCTTAGGGTCGGCTTGGAATCTTGCACACATGCATACGGAAAGCATAATATCCGGTCGAGATGCACATAAATATAGCAAAGAGCCTATCATCGACCGATATACCTTTTGATCGACGGATTTACCTCCCTCGTCGAGGTCGAGATGCCCATTGGTTCCAATGGGTGTCTTGATGGGTTTGGCATCCTTCATCCCAAACTTGCTTAGAATATCTTGAGTATACTTTGTTTGGCTTAGGAAGGTGCCTTCTTGGAGTTGCTTCACTTGAAATCCTAAGAAATACTTCAACTCTCCCATCATAGACATCTCGAATTTTTGTGTCATGATCCTACTAAATTCTTCACATGTAGACTCGTTAGTAGACCCAAATATAATATCATCAACATAAATTTGGCATACAAACAAATCATTCTCAAGTGTTTTGGTAAAGAGTGTAGGATCGGCTTTTCCGACTTTGAAGCCATTAGTGATAAGGAAATCTCTAAGGCATTCATACCATGCTCTTGGGGCTTGCTTGAGCCCATAAAGTGCCTTAGAGAGCTTATAGACATGGTTAGGATACTCATTGTCTTCAAAGCCGGGAGGTTGCTCAACATAGACCTCTTCCTTGATTGGTCCATTGAGGAAGGCACTTTTCACGTCCATTTGATAAAGCTTAAAGCCATGGTAAGTAGCATAGGCCAATAATATACGAATTGACTCAAGCCTAGCTATGGGTGCATAGGTTTCACTGAAATCCAAACCTTCGACTTGGGAGTATCCCTTGGCCACAAGTCGAGCTTTGTTCCTTGTCACCACACCATGCTCATCTTGCTTGTTGCGGAAAACACATTTGGTTCCTACAACATTTTGATTAGGACGTGGAACTAAATGCCATACCTCATTCCTTGTGAAGTTGTTGAGCTCCTCTTGCATCGCCACCACCTAATCCGAATCTTGAAGTGCTTCCTCTACCCTATGTGGCTCAATGGAGGAAACAAACGAGTAATGTTTACAAAAATGTGCAACACGAGATCTAGTGGTTACCCCTTATGAATGTCGCCGAGGATGGTGTCGACGGGGTGATCTCGTTGGATTGCTTGGTGGACTCTTGGGTGTGGCGGTCTTTGCTCTTCATCCTCCTTGTCTTGATCATTTGCATCTCCCCCTTGATCATTGCCGTCATCTTGAGGTGGCTCATTTGCTTGATCTTCTATTTCATCAATTTGAGCTTCATCCTCATTTTGCGTCGGTGGGGATGCTTGCATGGAGGAGGATGGTTGATCTTGTGCATTTGGAGGCTCTTCGGATTCCTTAGGACACACATCCCCAATGGACATGTTCCTTAGCGCAATGCACGGAGCCTCTTCAATACCTATCTCATCAAGATCAACTTGCTCTACTTGAGAGCCGTTAGTCTCATCAAACACAACGTCACAAGAAACTTCAACTTGTCCAGAGGACTTGTTAAAGACTCTATATGCCCTTGTGTTTGAATCATATCCTAGTAAAAATCCTTCTAAAGTCTTAGGAGCAAATTTAGATTTTCTACCTCTTTTAACAAGAATAAAGCATTTGCTACCAAAGACTCTAAAATATGAAATATTGGGCTTTTTACCGGTAAGGAGTTCATATGATGTCTTCTTGAGGATTCGGTGTAGATATAACCGGTTGATGGCGTAGCAAGCGGTGTTGACCGCCTCGGCCCAAAACCGATCCGAAGTCTTGTACTCATCAAGCATGGTTCTTGCCATGTCCAATAGAGTTCGATTCTTCCTCTCCACTACACTATTTTGTTGTGGCGTGTAGGGAGAAGAGAACTCATGCTTGATGCCTTCCTTTTCAAGGAAGCCTTCAA
This sequence comes from Zea mays, assembly GCF_902167145.1. NCBI lineage: Eukaryota > Viridiplantae > Streptophyta > Magnoliopsida > Poales > Poaceae > Zea > Zea mays. Next base: position 155,213,588 of record NC_050096.1, on the reverse strand, counting down.
TTTGAGAGTTCTTGAACTCCGTCCCGTTGTCGCTTCTAATTTTCTTGATCCTTAAGCCGAACTCATTTTGAGCCCGTCTCAAGAATCCCTTTAAGGTCTCTTGGGTATGAGATTTTTCCTGCAAAAAGAACACCCAAGTGAAGCGAGAATAATCATCCACAATTACTAGACAGTACTTACTCCCGCCGATGCTTATGTAAGCAATCGGGTCGAATAGATCCATGTGTAGGAGCTCCAGTGGTCTGTCAGTCGTCATGATGTTCTTGTGTGGATGATGGACACCAACTTGCTTTCCTGCTTGGCATGCGCTACAAATCCTGTCTTTCTCAAAATGAACATTTGTTAGTCCTAAAATGTGTTCTCCCCTTAGAAGCTTGTGAAGATTCTTCATCCCAACATGGGCTAGTCGGCGGTGCTAGAGCCAACCCATGTTATTCTTAGCAATTAAGCATGTGTCGAGTTCAGCTCTATCAAAATCTACTAAGTTTAGCTGACCCTCTAACACACCCTTAAATGCTATTGAATCATCACTTCTTCTAAAGACAGTGACACCTACATCAGTAAAGAGACAGTTGTAGCCCATTTTGCATAATTGAGATACAGAAAGCAAATTGTAATCTAATGAATCTACAAGAAAAACATTGGAAATAGAATGGTCAGGAGATATAGCAATTTTACCTAATCCTTTGACCAAACCTTGGTATCCATCCCCGAATGTGATAGCTCGTTGGGGATCCTGGTTTTTCTCGTAGGAGGAGAACATCTTCTTCTCCCCTGTCATGTGGTTCGTGCATCCGCTGTCGATAATCCAACTTGAGCCCCGGATGCATAAACCTACAAAACATGTTTAGTTCTTGACTTTAGGTACCCAAATGGTTTTGGGTCCTTTGGCATTAGATACATGAACTTTGGGTACCCAAACACAAGTCTTTGACCCCTTATGCTTGCCCCCAACATATTTGGCAACTACCTTGCCGGATTTGTTAGTCAAAACATATGATGCATCAAAGGTTTTAAATGAAAAACTATGTTCATTTGATGCACTAGGAGTTTTCTTCTTAGGCAACTTAGCACGGGTTGGTTGCCTAGAGCTAGATGTCTCACCCTTATACATAAAAGCATGGTTAGGGCCAGAGTGAGACTTCCTAGAATGAATTCTCCTAATTTTGTCCTCGGGATAACCGGCAGGGTATAAAATGTAACCCTCGTTATCCTGAGGCATGGGAGCCTTGCCCTTAACAAAGTTGGACAATTTCTTAGGAGGGGCATTAAGTTTGACATTTCCTCCCTGTTGGAAGCCAATGCCATCCTTAATGCCAGGGCGTCTCCCAATATAAAGCATACTACGAGCAAATTTAAATTTTTCATTTTCAATTTCATTCTCGGCAATTTTAGCATCTAGTTTTGCTATATGATTATTCTGTTGCTTAATTAAAGCCATGTGATCATGAATAGCATTAACATCAATATCTCTACATCTAGTACAAATAGAAGTGTGCTCAATGGTAGATGTAGAGGGTTTGCAAGATTTTAATTCTACAACCTTAGCATGCAATATATCATTCTTAGTTCTAAGGTCAGAAATAGTAGCATTGCAAACATCAAAATCTTTAGCCTTAGCAATTAATTTTTCATTTTCATTCCTAAGGCTAACAAGAGAAATGTTTAGTTCTTCAATCCTAGCAAGCAAATTATCATTATCATTTTTAGGATTGAGAATTGAAACATTGCAAACATTTGAATCAACCTTAGCTAACAAATTAGCATTTTCATTTCTAAGGTTGTCAATAGTTTCATGGCAAGAGCTTAGCTCACTAGAAAGTTTTTCACATTTTTCTACTTCTAGAGAGTAAGCATTTTTGACCTTAACATGCTTCTTATTTTCTTTAATAAGGAAGTCCTCTTGGGTGTCCAAGAGGTCATCCTTTTCATGAATGGCACTAATCAATTCATTAAGTTTCTCTTTTTGTTGCATGTTGAGGTTGGCAAAAAGAGTGCGTAAGTTATCTTCCTCATCACTAGCATTTTCATCACTAGAAGACTCATATCTAGTGGAGGATTTGGATTTAACCTTCTTCTTTTTGCCGTCCTTTGCCATGAGGCACTTGTGGCCGACGTTGGGGAAGAGAAGGCCCTTGGTGACGGCGATGTTGGCGGCGTCCTCGTCGTCGGAGGAGTCGCTAGAGCTTTCGTCGGAGTCCCACTCGCGACAAACATGGGCATCGCCGCCCTTCTTCTTGTAGTACCTCTTCTTCTCCTTTCTTCTCCCTTCTTGTCGTCGCCCCTGTCACTGTCACTAGATATAGGACATTTTGCAATAAAATGACCGGGCTTACCATATTTGTAGCACACTTTCTTGGAGCAGGGTTTGTAGTCCTTCCCCCTCCTTTGTTTGAGGATTTGGCGGAAGCTCTTGATGACGAGCGCCATTTCCTCATTGTCGAGCTTGGAGGCGTCGATTGGTTGTCTACTTGGTGTAGACTCCTCCTTCTTCTCCTCCGTCGCCTTAAATGCGACCGGTTGAGCTTCGGACGTGGAGGGACCGTCAAGCTCGTTGATCTTTCGTGAGCCCTTGATCATAAATTCAAAGCTCACAAAATTCCTGATTACTTCCTCGGATTACCACGAATTAATTGTACTTGAGTAGGGTTAAGGAATATAAGCGATCTTAGAATAACCTTAACCACCTCGTGGTCATCCCACTTTTTGCTCCCGAGGTTGCGCACTTGATTCACCAAGGTCTTGAGCCGGTTGTACATATCTTGTGGCTCCTCCCCTTGGCGAAGACGGAAGCGACCGAGCTCCCCCTCGATCGTTTCCCACTTGGTGATCTTGGTGAGTTCATCACCCTCGTGCGCGGTCTTGAGCACGTCCCAAACTTCCTTGGCGCTCTTTAATCCTTGCACCTTGTTGTACTCCTCCCTACTTAGAGAGGCGAGGAGTATTGTTGTGGCTTGGGAGTTGAAGTGCTCGATTTGGGCCACCTCGTCCTCATCATAATCCTCATCCCCTACGGATGGTACCTGTGCTCCAAACTCAACAACATTCCATATACTTTTGTGGAGTGAGGTTAGATGAAATTTCATTAAATCACTCCACCTAGCATAATCTTCACCGTCAAAGGTTGGCGGTTTGCCTAATGGAACGGAGAGTAATGGAGTATGTCTAGAGGTACAAGGATAATGTAAGGGGATCTTACTAAACTTCTTGCGCTCATGGCGCTTAGAAGTTATGGAGGGCGCGTCGGAGCCGGAGGTAGAAGGCGATGAGGTGTCGGTCTCGTAGTAGACCACCTTCCTCATCTTCTTTATCTTGTCGTCACTCCGATGCGACTTGTGGGAGGAAGTATTCTTCTCCTTCTTCTTTTCCTTCCTCCTCTCCTTGTTGCGGGACTCTTCCGATGAAGCCTTCTCGTGGCTTGTAGCGGGCTTGTCGCCGGTCTCCATCTCCTTCTTGGCGAGTTCTCCCGATATCACTTCGAGCGTTTAGGCTCTAATGAAGCACCGGGCTCTGATACCAATTGAAAGTCACCTAGAGGGGGGGTTAATAGGGCGAAACTGAAATTCTCAAAAATAATCACAACTACAAGCCGAGTTAGCGTTAGAAATATAATCGAGTCCGCGAGAGAGGGTGCAAAACAAATCGCAAGCGAATAAAGAGTGTGACATGCGGATTTGTTTTATCGAGGTTCGGTTCTCGCAAACCTACTCCCCGTTGAGGTGGTCACAAAGACCGGGTCTCTTTCAACCCTTTCCCTCTCTCAAACGGTCCCTAGGACCGAGTGAGCTTTTCTTCTCAATCACTTGGAACACAAAGTTCCCACAAGGACCACCACAAGATTGGTGTCTCTTGCCTCAATTACAAGTGAGTTTGATCGCAATGAAGAATCAAAGAAAGAAGAAAGCAATCCAAGCGCAAGAGCTCGAAAGAACACAAGCAAATCTCTCTCACTAATCACTAGGGCGTTGTGTGGAGTTTGGAGAGGATTTGATCACTTGGGTGTGTCTAGAATTGAATGCTAGAGCTCTTGTAAGTAGTCGAAGTGGGAAAACTTGGATGTCTTGAATGTGGGGTGGTTGGGGGTATTTATAGCCCCAACCACTAAACTAGTCGTTTGGTGGGGCTGTCTGTCGTATGGTGCACCGGACAGTCCGGTGCACACCGGACATGTCCGGTGCGCCAGCCACGTCACCAAAGCCATTGGGTTCCGACCGTTGCAGCTCTGTCTTCTGGGCCCGCATGGATGTCTGGTGGCACACCGGACATGTATTGTAGAGTGTCCGGTGTGCCAGCGCGTGCGTGCCTGACTTCTGCGCGCTCTGGCGCGCATTAAATGCGCCTGCAGGTGACCGTTGGCGTGAAGTAGCCGTTGCTCCGCTGGCTCACCGGACAGTCCGGTGTACACCGGACATGTCCGGTGAATTATAGCGGAGCAAATTCCCGAGGCTAGCGAGTTCCAGAGTCGTTCTTCCTTGGAGCACCGGACACTGTCCGGTGTACACCGGACAGTCCGGTGAATTATAGCGGAGCGCCTCTGGATTTTCCCGAAGGTGACGAGCTCGACTTGGAGTCCCCTGGTGCACCGGACACTGTCCGATGGTGCACCGGACAGTCCGGTGCGCCAGACCAGAGGTGCCTTCGGTTATCCCTTGCTCTCTTTGTTGAACCCCATACTTGGTCTTTTTATTGGCTAAGTGTGAACCTTTGGCACCTGTATAACTTATACACTAGAGCAAACTAGTTAGTCCAATTATTTGTGTTGGGCAATTCAACCACCAAAATCATTTAGGAAATAGGTGTAAGCCTAATTCCCTTTCATATTTGACGTACGTACATAGTGTAAAACAGTCCTCCTTGCGTACCAGTGGAAGTCGACGGTGTTCCCTCCTTTGTCGGAGTGAAGTGGCTATGGAGTACAGGTAGTAGTTGTGTTAGCAGTCAGTAGCATGAGCGATCAGCCACATTATTGATCTGATCAAACACACCAAATAGAGCACATCAAACCTTGCTTGCGGTTTGTACTACCTAGTGTATGTCTCTGATGAAGTGCGAGAGGAACATGAGCTCTTGTGTTATATTATCTGCACTACAGAAAAGCAACGTTCATGACTGTTAATGACAAATTGTCCAAAACTTTGCAGAATTGGAGGATGCACATAAGAGTAGCAGAGTAGCGACATTACATTATGGGGGAGAAGATCTCCCATAGATGGGGAGCTGGGAGGTACAGTTGTTGATGGCGCCCACGACGCACAGGCCCTTGACACCATCCTTGTCCTTGTAGTCCCCTGACGAAACAGAAAAAACGACACATGACGACCATGAGCACAAGATTGTGTGTCAGATTCATCTTGGAACAAAGGGCGTGGTCGCTTACCATCGTAGTTGTAGGTGCAGAGGAAGTAAGAAGAATTCGTTAATTACTATTATAGAGAATAAAATGAAGTAGATGGCTTAATCTAGGCTGTCGAATGTCATTATCATAAGGCATATCCACTATGCTGCAAGCCTGGAACCTTTTATTCACGTAAAGTAAGCATGTGATGTGAACTCCGTCATGCTAGCTTCATACAAGTTACACACACTCAAAGAAGTTGCCAGGAAACCAACATTTTTGTCTCTTGTATCTAGTCTTGCACTGGGGGTAGCGTTGGTTCCCCTCGCGCTCATACTCATAGCATGGGCGACAGACAGGGAAGGCACACTCATTGCAGGCAACAAAGACATCGCCAGTGGCTGAAACACCTATAGAGTCACCACAAATCTGGCAGACCTGCCCATTCGCACTCTTTGTGGGCTTAGCCTGCATCAGCGAGATAACGACAAAGTCAGCACACATGCAATCAGAAATTCAGCATTAGAGGACACCTCAGTGACTCATGCACTTTACTGGTGAGCAACAGACTGTAAAAATCAACCTGCGATCAAGTATCTATTAGTCTTGAAGTCGAGGCTAAGATCAAAATGCCAGGAAGGTAATTTCGAATTTACATAAGATGAACTAATTCAATGGTGTAGTAGTCATAAACAAAGGCACGCTGCAGCAGGGCAAAGAAGGATCTAATTCACCATCGGTCCATGGTAATTATGACAAGGAATTGTTGAGGCATGGGTAAACACAGGGATCTAAACAATCTGAGGCTCCATTTCACTGGATCTCCAAGATAGTGAAACATGAACAGTATATCATTACCTATTGCCGATTTGGCAACTGTCCGAAGAATTGGACCGAGCACGAACAGTTTAGAAATTGCCAGGAGGACATGTCTGATCTGGTGACTTACACGGCGCAACGGAAGCATCGCTGAAATGGACAGGCAAAATCTATGAGCAGAGACACGCAGAAGCGACCGCATTTGAGGGGCGAACCCCAAGCGTTAGACTAAAGACTAACACCTCGGCCCAGATCCAGCGACAGACGCGCGCACACGACATGAGCCGCTAGAAACTGAATCTGAAGCAGGCAGCGAGGGCGGCACTGGATTGGCTGGATGTACCGGGCCCGGCGCATCGCCGTCATGGCGGATCATGACGAACTCGTTGCGGTTGTGCGAGCCCGCCACCATCCCCATTTTGATCAGCAAACCACACCAGCAAGCGCCCATGAGAAGAAGGGTCGCGGCCGGTCAGACCCACCGCTCCTGCGTCGGTTGGGAAATCAAAGTCGCGGTCGGATCTGGGCGAGCAGGGCGCGAATCCGGGCATGGCGGCGACAATGGCAAGGAGATCTGGGGAAGAGAAGGTGGGATCAAGGCGGTGGCGCTCGTGCCCCTCCGGTCTCGCTTTGGGCTAGTTCGGGGGCGGCTGCGGTCGGGCTGATTCGGGGGCAGCTGCAGGGTTCCACGGGTCGCGCTAGGTGGGCGTGCGGCATGCGTCGGGCGGGCGGGATTGCGGCGTGCGGGCGGTAGGGCGGGCGGGAGGGCACGCCATGGTCGCGGCGGGATTTGCGGGCTTGCGGTGTGCCGGCGGGATGACGGTTCACCTTGGTCGCGGCGGGGTTTGCGGCGTGCGGGTGGGCGGGCGTAGGGAGGCGGGGGCAGTCTACAGTAAGTTCTTAATAGTTAGTAGAGATTATTGTTTCTATATGCCTATATCAATCATAGCTGAATGCTCGTGCGTTGCAACGGGAATATATAATACCAGTATACTATGATAACTTATATACAAAATATGTGTTATACCGTTATGAGAAAATGTTTCATAATCAATTTGTGATTCTGACCATACATAAATTTTGTTATTTATAATCTATCTATTTCACCATTACATTGCAACCATCAGTATCATGCAAACTTCGATATATGTCACGATTTGCATGGTCTCATTATTGGAGAGCGTGTTTCACACATACCGGAAGAAATTCCCTCGTACATTGTTAGTCATCGGACACGTACCACCATATGCTTTTGCTTAAACAAAAAGGTAAGTGTGTGTGTTTGCAAGACTAATGGTCAAACATCGTATAACCATAAAGTTAGAATACTATATTAATATATTAAATAAATTAATCCAATATACATAGATTAACCCAATTAACATAGGATAAATAAATATCTAATTATAAAAGTATGAAACATGGTATAATCAATGTTGTTACTGCGTAGTAAATATTCATACGAGACTAACACAACTGGAACGGTTCAATTTGGAATTAAAATGAGGAAGTTTCTATGTACAAGGAGTTTCAGTCTCTCGTAGACAGGGTTTACACCATGAGACCCCTTGGATTTTCTGGTGCCCTTGTCACGCACGAGGTTCACATTCCGTACCTGCCAAAGCGGAGAGGGGGAGCCGTTAGATCTCCCAGCCGGTATCCACTCCATAGGGATGGGAGGGAAGGATGGAGGGGAGGAAAGGAAGGTGTGAAGTGGAGGTGTTGGTGAAAGTAGCCTAGAGGGGGGGGTGAATAGGCTACACCTGAAAATTTTCACTAAAAACTTCGAGATAGGTTAAATTAAAGTTGCACTGGTGCAAACCGGTTCAGTCGATTTTGATTACAATTGAACAAGTTTGAACCTGCTCAACTTAAATTAGATAATCTGTTGAACAAATACGAAGTAGTGAAGAATATAGCTAAAGACTTGCCCTACACAAAATCTACTCGAATGAATAATATGAACCAACTACCGAATATAAAGCGCTTGACAAGAACACACGATATAACCCGAGGTTCGGCAACCACCACAAAGGTGTCCTACTCCTCGTTGAGGAACCCATAAAGGGCCGGGTCTTTTCCAACCCTAATCCTCCACAAGCCGACCACAAAGGTCAAGGCAATCTCTTCTCAAATCAGCTCAAAGAGCGGGTGATACAAACTTCTTGGGGTCGTCCACAAATTTGGAGACTCCCAAGCAACCTCTAACCGTCAAGGAACACGAGGTTCCAAGAGTAACAAATCCGCACACGGTTAAGTTTGCAACGAGCTCAAGAACAAAGAGAATGGGAGAATCGAGATGAAATTGACAGCGAGTTCGATCGAGTTCACCTCACCCCAAGGGTCCTTCAAATGATTGAAGGAGATGCGATTGCGGGTGTGAAAGGTGAAATGAATGCGCTTGTTTGAAGGTTGGTCAGCCAAGAATTCGTGGGAGAGGCAGAAGTAAATGAGAGAGAGAGTGTGAGGGGGTATATAAAGGATCCCCCAAAAGCTGGCAGCCGTTGGGAGAAAAAGAGTAAAAACCGGTTGAACCGGTTTTCAGACCGGTTGAACCGGTTTCTACCAGGGGGATCCCGGTCCACTGAGCTACTCAGCCGGAGACTCGACCGGTTTCAAAACCGGCTGAGTAAGGAAAAAATTCGGCTCAACCGGTTTTAGAAAAATATCTGCTGTGACTTTTCTGACAGCTCTGACTGTCAGACAGGTCAGAGCAGAGGTGGCAGGTGAACAGTACCGAAACCGGTTGAACCGGTTTCAGGACCGGTTGAACCGGTTTTGGGGGCTGAAACCAAATTTTGAGTATTTTGAAGAGAACAAAAGGGGAGTCTTTGTGGGAAGTAAAATTTGTTTTTTCTCAAGGGCATTCATGATCTGGGAAAATGATCTCCATGATGTTTTCAAAAGATTTTGAACTTGGCTCATTGCACAACTTACTTAACCGTCGCGAATCCCTCTTAATTGTACGGCGATTCCTATGACTCAAGAATTATAAATTTAGCACCGCCGTTGTTTCTAGGCACTTGGAGCACGCCATTTGATGTGTAATTTTAAATCCGTTGTGCTTTATACTTTTATGCTCGTAAGATCTGTGCTTCTCCTGTCTGTAGAAATATTGTGTACATACTAGGAGCAAACTTGTTAGAATCTCAGTTTGTTTTGTCATTAATCACCAAAACCCTCAATTAGGTTTGATTGCACTTACAATCTCCCCCTTTTTGGTGATTGATGCCAAAACAAACTAGAATAGAAATAAGAATTAAAAGTTACAAGTACTTGCGAGATAAAATCTTTTGTGTATGTGTAGCTCCCCCTAAATATGTGCATGAGTTTTGCGATATTAACATTGACTTGATATGTCAATTTGCAACATATTTAGAGAGAGAGAACAATCAACACCATACACAAAACAATAAGGTATGAAACATAATTGAATAGAAAGAGTAAAAATTACACATTCAAGCTCATTATTGTATAGCATATGATATGAAAAAATTCTACAGCTATTACAATAATGAGAACTCATCTCATCACATCATAGAAGTGTTTATGGCTTAGAGCCATGCATGCATCATACGAGAGACAGAATAGTTATTACAGACCGAGTGTTCATTACAAAAATAAAGGGTACTGCATAAAGGGTACTGCCATAATAAACCTTCTCCCCCTTTTTTGGCACCAAGAACCAAAAAGAGAGAGAGAAGCGCCAATTCAATGATCACCAGTGGGGAGGAGGATGATGAGGAGCAAAGAGGTGGTGCGCCAGGTCAGAGGCAAAGTGTTCCTCTCCAGACTGGGCCAGAGGAGGAGCACTGCCAGAAGGGTCCTGGGGCGGAGGGTAAGAGGACGATTGGTCCGGATCCCCGTGATACGGAGGCGGGACAAACTGCTCATGATCATCATAATAAGCTTCTTCTTCTTCGTCGACGTCATCTGCTGTCGTAAAAGGCACCCCGTATGCCTGCTGGTACCACTCGTTGACCTCTGGAGGAGGAGGGTGGAGAGGTACATCAGGAGAGCGGGGGGCGAAGGGAGTACCCAAAGCGGAAGCTTGACGACGTAGGTTGTCGTCAGTCTCCCGCTGACGTCGAGCCACCTCATGGACATCTGCAGCAATGTTTCGGCACATGGAGAAGAATGCCGCAAACCCGTGGGCCAAGCGGGCACCCATCCCACGGCCACGACCTCGACCACGACCACGACCACGTGGCGTGGGAGATCCGCGGCCAGGGGAAGGACGCGAGGCACCGGCAGCAGCAGCAGCAGGACCAGCAGACGGACCCGCAGATGTATGAGCACGAGAACTGGAGGGGGCTTTCCTGAGGCGCCCTGCTGGATTGTTTGGATCAATCCAGAAAGGGGTATATGACTGATGTATGGTACCTTTGTCAAATCTGAACTGAGTCACAACCTCAATCATCTTCATGATAAACGGAGCATGAAGACACCCCTTCAAAGGAAAGCAGGCGGCATGAATGATTTCCTGCCAAATCATGTCAAAGACATTTATACTCTCTGAGCTATTGGGTTTCATGAAAGAGAGCAAGACCTTGCTCTCCCCAAGAATGTTCATCTGATGACCCCCTTTTGGAATGAGGGTCATCCTGCAGAGGGAGTTGATATAACGATAATACTTATGAATGTTTGTCGACTCCCAATACTTCCCAGACTCAGAAAGATGAAGATCCTTGGCTTCATCTCTAGTAGGCTGCCAGAAATCATGTATCTTGATCTTGTCGCCAGAAATATCATTGTCAGAAAAGCCAAGAATGTGAGCAAATCGACGATAGCTCACCTTATACCAACTACCTTCAATGTAGAAGTTCAGATAAGGGTAGTTGTAATGACTCTCCTCGTCAGCTAGCTTTATCCATAAAGTGGAGTAGAATTGAGCAATAACTTCATCATTCCAATCATATTGGAATGTCATGATACTCTTCATCTGTTTCCTTTCACAGGCCCTCAATGCCTGTGTCATCTCTGGGTCCCCAATGGCTTCACAACCTTCCCAGTTGATATAACGTTGATGCAGGATAGGTTGATGCTTCTTGGGGAGAATGACGGAATTATAAAAGTCCACGTGATGAAGTGTTCAAAAGCGGTTTCCATCAATCCTGGCATCGCGAATGCGTATTGCAGGATTTTGGAAACGAAGATCCTGGAGGAGAGCAGAGCCTCCACTGGCAGTGAAATCAGTGACTAGCTCATTGCCAGCACGCCGAGCCTCTGCCCGGTGGAGGACCAACCCACGAATCACAGGGGCGTGGGCCGAGGGAAGATCAACTTCATCATCCTTCCCGCCTTCATCATCACTTGTGGCCTCCCACGCCTGCGGATTCGTCGCGGGTCGGGATCGACCGGAAGGATTCCGGGTTGTCCGACCGCGAGCACTTTGAGACCCGGAGGCCTCAGCACCTTGCATAACATTACCGCTTCCGCGCCCTCGCTTGGATCAAGAGCGTGGGGGAGTATCTCCATGGATTTCCTGGTCATCCGAGGAGTCGGATTCAACCACAGACGGGTTCCTCCGACGCACCATTCTAAGAAACAAAAATAGAACCTATGATGAGCAAGGATCAAACACGTTTGAGTAGAAACGCATAAGATATTGGGCATGCATTTCAACCGTTCATATGAGCGGTTCAACTACAACGAACAATATCAAATCGCTAAACTCTAACAATGTTTGTGACAAATGAAGAGACACTTAAGCTATAATGTACCCAATGAATGATACATTAGATAATCAAGAACGCGTAGGATCGAGTACAAGGAAATGAAATAGGGCAATACCTCGATCCGGAGATGCAGTCAATAAATCCCAATGAGATTAAGGAAGATGATGGAGAACACCGGGATGAACGGATCTCCAACAACTCTTCCAAAGGTGAGAGGGCACAAGAGAGTTTTGGGAGTGGAGTGTGAAAGAGAGAGAGGAGGAAGAGAGGGCGGCGGCGGCTGGAAAATGAGACTGAGAAGGGAAGAGGAGAGAGGGAGAGAAATAAAAGGGGGAAAGTCGGCCGCCAGAAAACAGAAAACCGGTTCAACCGGTTCAAAAACCGGTTCAACCGGTTTCTGGTCAAACTGCGCAGTAAAAACGCGCAGAAAACGGGGTTGACTGCGCGAAAATTCTGGCAGTCTGACAGCACAGACTGCAAAAACTGACAGCGCAGACTGCGCAGCTGTCAGCGCAGACTGCGTGCAGACTGACGGCGCGAAGGCCAAAACCGGTTCAATCGGTTTTTATACCGGTTCACCCGGTTTCCACCAGGGGGAAACCGGTTGAGTGGCCTACTCAGCCGGTTTACTCAACCAGTTTCCAGAAATTGCCCGGAAGGGCTATAATAGCATTTAGCAAATATGACATGAGATATTTTAATGATAAAAATGTTATTTCTCATTTCATATTGCTCAAACAATCAATTTTTATCCATCAAATTTGATCAAAATTTTAGTTATTAAGTCACATTTCGAGAATCCAAGATATTTAGTTCACTCCTAAGAAAACAAAACCTAGTCTCATCAAGGGGTTTAGTGAAGATATCGGCTAGTTGGTTTTCTGTGCTCACATGAAACAGTTCGATATCTCCTTTGGCTTCGTGGTCTCTCAAGAAATGGTGTCTGATGTCAATATGTTTAGTTCTAGAGTGTTGCACCAGATTGTTTGCAAGTTTTATGGCACTCTCATTATCACACAAAAGTGGAATTTTGTTAAACTCACAACCAAAATCTCTAAGGGTTTGCTTCATCCATAACAACTGTGCACAACATGCCCCAGCTGCTATGTACTCAGCTTCTGCAGTGGAAAGTGCAACACAATTTTGTTTCTTGGAACTCCATGACACTAAGGACCCGCCCAAGGAATTGGCAAGTCCCAGTAGTGCTTTTTCGATCTACTTTGCAACCGGCATAATCTGAGTCAGAGTAGCCAAGCAAATCGAAAAGGGAGCCTTTGGGATACCATAATCCTAGGTTTTGGGTGTGGACTAAGTATCTTAGAATTCTCTTAACGGCTACAAGATGACAATCTTTAGGATTTGCTTGAAAACGTGCACACATGCAAACACTCAACATTATATTAGGTCTAGATGCACATAAGTAAAGCAGTGATCCTATCATTGATCTATATAATTTTTGATCTACAGGTTTACCTTCCTCATTTAGGTCGAGATGTCCATTTGATGACATTGGAGTCTTGGCGTGTTTTGCCTTTTCCATGCCAAACTTCTTGAGCATATCTTGTGTATATTTGGTTTGGCATAGAAAAGTACCTTCCTTGAGTTGTTTGACTTGAAATCTCAGGAAGTATTTAAGCTCGCCCATCATAGACATCTCAAACCTGTTCGTCATTACTTTGCTAAACTCTTTACAAAATTTTTCATTAGTACTACCAAATATAATGTCATCAACATATATTTGGCACACAAATAATTCATTGTCAACTTTTCGAGTAAATAAAGTAGAGTCAGCTTTTCCTATTGTAAACCCATTCTTAATTAAAAAATCTTTAAGACAGTCATACCAAGCTCTAGGGGCTTGTTTAAGCCCGTAGAGTGCCTTGTGAAGTAGATAAACATGATTTGCCTTCTTTGGGTCTTCAAAGCCCGGTGGTTGCTCCACATAGACTCTCTCTTGTAGTGGTCCATTTAGAAATGCGCTCTTGACATCCATTTGATATAACTTGAAATCATGGTTAGTAGCATAGGCAATTAATATTCTAATTGATTCTAACCTTGCTACCGGCGCATATGTTTCACCAAAATCAAGTCCTTCCACTTGAGTATAGCCTTGGTGTAGGATCTAGGACACCGGCTAGAGGGGGGTGAATAGACGGTTTTGACTAAAAACAACAATACTAAGTAAATTTAATCAATACAACAAGAGGAATAAATTTACTAGTGTCAATAAGAAAACAATGTATGAAAGACAACTACGGAGATTGAATACTTGAAGAACAATAAGCAAAACACTAATCAATTGCAAGGCAATAAGTAATGCTAGAAGGAATAGACACCGAAATTTATCCCGTGGTATCGGTGATTTGCCGATCACCCCTAATCCACGTTGAGGTGGACTTCAAGCTCTCACTTGCTCCTCTATCAAGACACGACTTGATCTTTGAGCCAAGTGGACAAGAAATCACTCAATACCTCGATTCCACTAATGTCACCTTTGCCGCTCCGGCGAGGTAGGCGCGAACCCCTCACAATCAACACCGCGGCTTCTCCACAATCTTCTTGGAGAGCTCGACGGAGACAATCACCCGAGCCGTCTAGGAGGCGGCAACCTCCAACAGTAACAAGCCAACGACGCTTGCTCGGTGTACCACCTAGTGCCTCAAGAATCACCAAATGATGCAAATGCACTAGGAACCCTCAATCTCTCACTAGAATGCAATCTCAAGCAAAGAGTGTGAGAGAGTGAGTTGGAGGATCACAAATGAGCTCAATGTGTGCAAGGAATGGCCAAGAGAGGTCTCACACACGAGCTACCCTTCTATTTATAGTCCCCCATCTAAATCCAACCGTTATGTGCAAAAGGGGGCAGTTCTGCGCACACGCGGACCGTCCGCGCCCAAGGGCCGGACGGTCCGCCGTACACCATAACGGCTATAATGACCGTTGAAACATGTCAGAGCAGACTCAAAAGGTAGGTCCGGACAGTCCGCCCTTCAAGGCCGGACCGTCCGCGACCTGGCAATTTCAAACACCCGAGCCTCGGATCAAACAGAGTTAACACACGCGGACCGTCCGGCTATAAATCCCGGACCGTCCGTGACCTGAGACAGTACTGTCCGGACTGGTCCCCCGGACCGTCCGTAGTACAAGTCAATAAAAACACACAGTCCCTGTCCAAAAACGAGTTAGACACATGCGGACCGTCCGCGCCTCACAGGCGGACCGTCCGGCTATAATTCAGGCACTGACCCGAAGCCACCTTCCTCTGGTCAGGACTGCGGACGGTCCGGCCCTAAGGCCCGGACGGTCCGCAGTGCAATAGAACACAGAGTCAACACAAATGGTCAAACCCCGGACCTGCTGGAGGATCGCGGACGGTCCGCCCCCAAGGGCCGGACAGTCCGCGCGACCAAGACTTCTCAAATTTCAAACATGCTTTTGAATGAACTTTTAACTCACGAAATGAGAAGCGCTGTTAGTCCTCATGCAAATGCAACTACTTGATGCTCTATGAGGCACTAAGTTTTACACAGATCTAAGTCATTGACCCCTCTTAATAGTACGGCTATCTAGCCTACTAATCCGGTCAGGTATCTTCTCTAAACTCCTCAAGACCGGCAAAAGTAAAACCTATATTATACCTTTGCCTTCATCTGATCCACAACCAATGCGTATGACTCTTCAACATTTCCTGTTCTATGTGGTCCAACCCTGCATTCTTATTTCTCCAAGAATCGTTAGTCCATAAGTAGTTGTCATTAATTACCAAAACATTACCAAAGGGGCCTAGATGATTCACAATCTCCCCCTTTTTGGTAATTGATGACAACACCACATAGTATATTAAAGAGAAGTTTAGTTACTCCAAATCTCTCTCATACCTAAGGTATAAGATAGATCTTGGAGATGAGTTTCATAGGACTTATCTTGATTTGAAGTTCTGTCCAAGAGATAGATAAATCCCAATAAAAACTCAGTATGCAAGAAAGGCTCCCCCTAAGTGTGTTGTAACACCCACTTTGTAATTGCTAGGAATAATACCAGTAGAGGAACAATTTCTCTTTATGTGAGTTTGATCTTTATGCATCATCTTATGTGAACATCATGCCCAAAAACAATTAATAAAAACATATACTACCAAATTATGCATCATGCTCGATTTTATTCTGTGTGCATTTTGTGATAACATATAATAATGTGAAAAATGTTAAATATCCAAATGGGAAATTAAATCCTAAAAGAAATTCTAAAATTTGGAAAGAAAGAAAGAAAAATACTATGCAATACAAAAAATAAAACTTATAAATAGATAAATTTATTCCACAATGATTTATCCAAATCATATACTCAGAAAATTTGAGTACAAGTTCGTCACCAATTTGAAATTCAAACTTAGATTCAAAAATAAGAGAAAAGAGAAAGAAAACAGAAAAAAATAAAAAGAAAAAGGGAAAAAGGGCTACATGGGCCGACTGCGTCATTTTCGGCCCAGTGTGCAAATCCTCAATCGCGCGGCCCTGCTGGTCATCCCACGCGCGCCGACAGGGCGGGCCCACTCGTCTGCCGCTCACTCGCGCCCACGTTGCCACTCATCCACTTCCGTGCGGGACCCGGTTGTAAGCCTCCCTCTCCTCTCCCCTTTTCTGCTTCTGTGTGGCTGGCGGGTGGGACCTCTCTGTCATCCGCGGCGACCAGTTCTCCCCTACCATCGCTTGCGCGCAACATCCGCAGCGATTTCCTCGGAGCCGGCTAGCTCATCAACCCCACCTCGGCCACCATCCACGCCCCTATTTACTTCCTGGAGCATATCCGCGCCGTCTCGAGCCCGGCGCGGGGTCGAACCAAGCTCACCCGGCAGCTAAATGGTGGACCCGCTTCCACTGGAGCGTCTTCCATGGAAGGTTGTTACTGCTGGGACCGTGATGTCGTGTGGACTCCACTGGTGGAGTTGCCGAGAATCCCGGCTGGGTCTGCGTCTTCGGGTGGTAGTTAGGCCGTTACACCCTGGCCGCCTCCCCACGTCCACATAAACTAGGTCCCCCTTCCTTCCCTCTCCTTATACAATGAACTCAAATTGAGTTTTGGGGTCCCTAGCCGCCACCGTAGGAGAAGGGGGGAAAGAAACCACAAAACTGGGGGGGAATAGCTCGGCGGGACTCACTGAAGCCGTTCGTTGATCGCTCAGGTGCGGATGGCAGCTGTACAATGGTGAATCGCTCACCATAGTTTGCTTCGGCCGTAGATCCGCCATGTCGTGTGGCCTGCCTCGCCGCTGCTTCAATCACCGGTAAGAAACCCCTAGCCTCGATCGCCTAGTCATTCTCATCGTGTTGCACCATCCACGTCGAGGTTTGGATTGCTTTGTGGAGATCTCGTGGGCAGCGGCCATGGCACCACCGTAGGGCTAGGCGCGCCGCCGTGCCTGGTAGTCGGCTAGGGAAGAAACCAGACGCTACGTAGATTTCCCAATCAACGGCGCAGAATGGACCCCGATGCCGATTTCGGCCTGCTTGATCTAAGCCGTAGATCTGTGATCGTGTGGCCAAGAGAGAGGGTTGGTGCATCGTGCGCCGTGGATCGTGGATCTCAGATCCGATGGTTGGAAGTGAAAGCGGGACTATAACTAATATCTATCTAATCTGGGCCGTTGGCTGGTGATCAAACGACCCACGATGAAGCGTACCCCTTCAGCCGATCGTTTTGCTAAAGAGCCCCTCTGCTTTCCAGAAACCAACCCGCCGTCCTCATTTAACAGTGCTCTGTGTCTTAGGTAATTTGCGCAGAGACCCCCCTGGCTTTTCTGGGAATTGAGGCGCCATCCAGAGAAGAGTAAATCAGATTAAATGAATTGGGAAAATGTATTTTTAATACAAAACAATTCCTAGAACTTAATTAATTCTTAGAAAATCCATGAGAGCTCCAAATTGAACCATTCCAATTTCTAAAATTTTGTAATAATATTATCTATCATTTAGTATCTCTGTTTTGACATGAAAACAGTTAGAAAATTAATTTATCATCTAATCCTATTATAATCACCTTAAATCTTAGGAAATTCATAACTTGAATTCTATAACTCAAAATTTAGTGATTCCAGTTCCTATGGTTTCATTTTAATGTGTATATTTTTACTGTATATTTCATTCATCTGTTTGGTGTGATGTTGATTTTGGCTATACTATGTATGTATTGTGTTGATGCGAGTAGACGAGCAACCCACTGTGGAACCTGAGCTTCAACAAGTAGAAGTAGCTGAGCAGGAGCTCATTGAAGGCAAGTTGTGCCCTTGATCACTTCTTTTACCTATTCATGTTCTTATTATTCATAATGATCTGCATAGGTTAATTTTGGATGGGACCCAATAGGATACCCTAGATTTTGACTATCTTTATACCTTGTTTCACCACTGGTTTTACTACTAAATTTTTGGGTAGTACATGCTATTGCTTTATGTGGATTTGGGTATAAAGATATTTATGACTCATGACTACACTTTCTATTATCTGTTCATTATTTTATGTTCATGATAAGATCATTATGTTAATGGGAACATGGAGAACCACCCGGGAAAACAGTGCTACCACAAGGGTTTAATGGGACGCCCTTGGCTGACTAATTAGGAAAGCTAGTGGAAGACTACCTTACCCGAAAGGGGCAAGGGCAGTAGGGGAGAGGTCAGTGCGGGGAGGTCCCTGGTTGATTTTGCTGCGATGGCTGTCAGCCAGGAACCCTGTACTGGATCTTCCTATAAACTGTAGCGGGTTTTCGGAAGCTAGTGGAACTTTGTAAAGGCCTCGTAGTGGATCCCTAGCCATTCACCTCGGTAGTGTCTAAGGGCCTTGCAAACCCAGGCGACATGGGATACACGACTTGTGGGTAAAGATGCGCAACCTCTGCAGAGTGTAAAACTAGTATACTAGCCGTGCTCACGGTCAAGAGCGGCTCGGACACTCACATGATTAAATATGGAACTTAAATTTAATTTGACATTTGCATCGCATTTGGGATTATTTTACTATTACTATTCTTTATTATTATTAAGGTTTGGTATTTACTTACACTTAGTAATTGCTAATAAAATTTTGACCAACTTATAAAAGCAATGCTCAGCCTCAGCCTTTATTCCATTGATTAGCCTTACACTACATGAACTCCCACCTTTGGTGAGTTCATGCCACATTATTCCCCACGACTTGTTGAGCTATGAACGTATGTGAGCTCACTCTTGCTGTCTCACACCCCCCCCCCACAGGAGAAGAACAGGTGGTTCAGGAGGAGCCACAAGGCGAGGAGTATGATCTGATCTAGGTGGCGTTTCTCAGTCGACATTGGCGCCAACGATCCTTAGTTCATTTTATACTTATTGTTTTCTTTTGTAATAAGTCTTCCGCTATGTAATAAATACTCTGATGATTTATGACATTTATCTCTATACACTCTGTTATTATATATGTTGTCTTCTTGGCGCATGTATGAGATGCACCCGGCTTTGTCCTTTAAAACCGGGTGTTACAGAAGTGGTATCAGAGGAAATGTTGACTGTAGGACGAAACCTAGATAGAAATGGACAAAACCCTTATCTACTTATCTTACTCTGATTCATTCCATACTTACCTTATCTTGATCCTATCTCACCTTCTACTGTTCTACTCTGATCATTCTTACCTTTTCTACTCTGAGACAAGATGGATTTCAAACCTTGGAATCCCTACCCCTATGACATTCTTAAGAGTTAGGGAACCCGAAACAAAAGTTAAAACTATTTTCTTAAAAAAAATGTGTTGGTTGATTGTGCTGATGCTAAATGTCTGATTTGCTTCTTTGATTGATTGAATTATTATAGATGGACATCTTAGCATGTACCAACATAAGGTATTGAATTAGCTATAGTAGGTGAAATATTAATCTGCTTAGCTAATAAATCCCCCAAAGTAACACGATTGTAATTACTGCCTTGCCTACTGCTCTTTCTTACCATATGTATCTAACTCAGATGGTCAATACCAGGAGGGGTGGTGGAATTGATTTGCCTCCTAACCGACACACTCGAAGAATTTATAGACAACCTCAGCCGCAGCCTGCAGAGATGAATCCTCCTAATCCTCCACCAGGCGGAGTTGACCCACTGGTTGCTGCTCAGATGGCGGTGATGCAGCAAATGGCGGACACTATGGCTGATATGCGTGCCCAGATGCAGCAAGAACGCCAAGAGATGCGTCAGGAAAGAGAAGACATACGCCAGGAGTTGCGCCAGGAGAGAGATGAGATACGCCAAGAAAGGAGGGCGCAACAACAGCAACTGCAGCAACAAATGCAACAGCAGCAACAACAGCAACAAGTGCCACTGCCTCCACCACCACCACCACCGGTTCCACCTCGTGATAAGCACCGGGAGTTTATGAGTCATAAGCCACCTACATTCGCTAGCTCACCTGATCCACTGGACGCGGATGATTGGCTGAAGTCAATTGAGAAGATGCTGAATATTGCACAATGCACTGATCGGGAGAAGGTCTTATATGCTTCTGGACGTCTGACTGGTCCTGCTGCTGACTGGTGGGATTCTTATACTGCTGCCCATGATGCTGCGGATACTATTACCTGGGCAGAGTTCAGTACGCAGTTCAGGAACTACCATATTCCAGCTGGGATGATAAAGATCAAGAAGAAGGAATTTCTGTCGCTGAAGCAAGGAAGTATGTCAGTCAGCGAGTACAGAGATAAATTTATTCAGCTGTCGAGATATGCTCCAGAGGAAGTTGCTGAGGATGAGAGAAAGCAGGAGCATTTTATTGAAGGACTTAATGGACCGCTGCAGTATGCTCTAGTGGCACACACTTTTCCATCATTTCAGAGGCTACTGGATAAGGCTCTTGCTATTGAACACAAGCGTGTTCAACTGGGCGATTTGAAGAGGAAGGCTACCTCACAGGGACAGGGTAGCAGCAGTGTTCGTCCTCGCTACAGTTCACCACAGGGTACACCGACTCGACCCGGAGGACCACGCCCAGTTCAGCAATCACCACTGAGGACTCCACCTCCTCGACAGGCTACTACCACGGGCACCCCGACAAAGTTTGCAGGACAGAGTCCGGGCACTCAATGTTTCAAGTGTGGGAAGATTGGTCATTATGCAAATGTCTGCCCACAGAGGATTGCTACTACTCCAGCTCAGAACAAGCAACAGACCCCTAGCAAGGGATATTCTATAGCCAGGGTGAATCAAGTCAGCGTTGATGATACTCCTGATGGTGGGGACCTCGTAATTGGTATGTTTTATGTTAATGCAATTCCTGCAACAATATTATTTGATTCTGGTGCTACACATTCATTCATGTCTGCTCGATATGCCAACACAAATGAAATACCACTGCTAAATATGAGAAAACCCCTGATAGTAATTACACCTAAAGGGCCTGTTGAGGCGAATCAAATGACACGTAGATTGACATTAACCATTATGGGTAGAGATTTTGGAGCTACTGCTATAATATTAGAGTCAAGCAGTATAGATCTAATACTTGGTATGTCATGGCTAAGAAAGGCAAAGGCCGTTATAGCATGTGGTAGAGGTACCGTGGAACTCACTACCACCAAAGGAGAAAGGTTTCAAGTTAATATCGCAGTAACCTCCTCATCCATGCGTGCAATGTTCTTTATGCCTGAGGAGTTTGTTGGTAACAACATCAGAGTGGTTAGAGATTTTCCGGATGTCTTTCCAGAGGAGTTACCAGGGATGCCACCTGATAGAGAAGTTGAGTTTGTTATTGATCTCCTACCTGGAACTGCCCCTATTTCTAAACGGCCATATAGAATGTCCGTAGAGGAGTTGAAGGAACTTAAGAAGCAGTTGACGGAGTTACAAGAGGCTGGTTACATTCGTCCGAGTTCCTCACCTTGGGGGGCACCGGTGTTATTTGTGCAGAAGAAGGATGGATCACAAAGAATGTGTGTGGATTATAGATCTCTTAATGATGTTACGGTAAAGAACAAGTATCCGCTGCCCCGTATTGAGGATTTATTTGATCACATGCGAGGTGCTAGAGTATTCTCGAAGATTGATCTCCGATCCGGTTACCATCAGATGAGGATTAGACCATCGGATATTCCCAAGACGGCTTTCTCAACTCGATATGGATTATATGAGTTTACTGTTATGTCATTTGGATTAACCAATGCACCAGCTTATTTCATGAATTTGATGAACAAAGTGTTTATGGAGTATTTGGACAGATTCGTCGTGGTGTTTATCGACGATATTCTTATCTATTCTAAGAATGAAAGTGATCATGAACAACATCTAAGGTTGGTGCTACAGAAGTTACGAGATAATCAACTCTATGCTAAGTTCAGCAAGTGCGAGTTTTGGATTGACAAGGTGCCATTCCTTGGTCATATTATTTCTAATGGAGGAATAGCAGTGGATCCTGCTAAAGTGAAGGAGATAATGGAGTGGAGAGTGCCCACTACAGTTACTGAGATTCGGAGTTTCTTGGGACTCGCAGGATATTATCGGAGATTTATTGAAGGATTTTCTAAGATTGCTAAGCCCATGACATCGCTTTTGGAGAAAGGAAGAGAATTCAAGTGGGATGAGAAATGCCAAGAGAGCTTTGATCAATTGAAGGAGAGATTGATGTCTCCACCAGTATTGATTATGCCAGATCTGCAGAAGGGATTTGACATTTACTGTGATGCATGTGGCCAAGGACTTGGATGTGTGCTTATGCAAGATGGTCATGTGATTGCCTATGCATCTCGTCAGTTGAGGAAGCATGAATTGAACTACCCCACCCATGACTTAGAGTTGGCTGCCGTTGTGCATGCACTTAAGATTTGGAGACACTACATTATGGGAACTAAGTGCCAAGTATACACGGACCATAAGAGTTTGAAGTATATATTCACTCAGAAGGATCTCAACCTGAGGCAACGCCGTTGGTTGGAGCTCATTAAGGATTATGACTTGGAGATTCACTATCACCCAGGCAAGGCGAATTTGGTTGCAGATGCCTTGAGTCGGAAGGAGCATGTTCACTCCGCTTTCGTTGTCCAGCTACCTGATGAATTAGCAAAGGATTTTGAGAGGCTCAACCTGGGAATTGTTACACATACGGAAGGAGTTACTATTGAATTGGAACCTACCTTGGAGCAAGAAATTCGTAAAGGTCAGGTTGGTGATGCCAAAATCCAGGAGATCAAGGATCTGATAACAGAGGGTAGAGGCCCAGAGTTCACAGAGGATGAGCAAGGCACGATTTGGTTCAAGAATCGGATCTGTGTTCCCGACATTGAAAGTCTTCGGGAAACTATATTGAAGGAGGCACATGATTCAGTTTATTCTATCCATCCTGGGAGTACTAAGATGTATCAGGATTTGAAGCAAAAGTATTGGTGGTATGGACTAAAGAGAGATGTGGCTGCACATGTGGCTATGTGCGATGTATGCCAAAGAGTTAAAGCTGAACACCAGAGGCCAGCCGGATTATTGCACCCACTGAAGATACCCGAGTGGAAATGGGAGGAAATTGGTATGGATTTTATTGTTGGACTACCCCGCACTCCAGCAGGATATGACTCTATTTGGGTAATTGTGGACAGATTGACAAAAGTGGCTCATTTTATACCGGTGAGGACTAATTACACGGGAGCCAAGCTAGCAGAATTGTATATGACTCGGATAGTTTGTTTACATGGAGTACCTAAAAAGATCGTGTCTGATCGAGGATCACAGTTTACTTCTCGGTTTTGGAAGAAGTTGCATGAGAGCTTGGATACAAAGTTGAATTTTAGTTCAGCCTACCATCCCCAGACTGATGGACAGACAGAGAGGACTAATCAAGTGCTGGAGGATATGTTAAGAGCTTGTGCTCTCAAGCATGGTGGCAGTTGGGAGAAGAGCTTACCATATGCTGAGTTTTCTTATAATAATAGCTACCAGGCCAGTCTGAAGATGTTACCATTTGAGACTCTATATGGCAGGAAGTGCAGTGCTCCTCTATATTGGGACCAGACTAGAGGAAGACAGTTCTTTGGACCTGAACTTATTCAAGAGGCAGAAAAACAAGTTCGTATAATTCGAGAGAATTGGAAGGTAGCTCAGACCAGGCAAAAGAGCTATGCTGATAATAGAAGAAGACCACTGGAATTTTAGGAAGGAGATCATGTGTACCTCAAGGTGTCACCACTTTGTGGAATGAGGAGATTTAAAGTTAAGGGCAAATTGTTCTCTCACTTTATTGGACCATTCAGAGTTTTTTTAGGCAAGTTGGAGAGAAGGCCTATCAACTCGAGCTACCTCATAATCTATCTGAGGTGCATAATGTATTCTATGTGTCTCAACTTAAGAAGTGTCTCCGTGTCCCTAAGGAATAGTTACCAATGGAGAAACTCAGTGTTCAGGGAGATTTGGCTTATACGGAATAACCTATTAAGAGTATTGACACTTTGACTCGAGTTGCAAGGAATAAGGTGATAAAGATGTGCAAAGTGCAATTGAGTCACCATGGAGAAGATGAAGCAAAGTGGTAAAGAGAAGAAGAGCTTCACATAGATTTTCCCCATCTTTTCCCTAGACCTTCTATAATCTCGAGGACGAGATTATTTTTAAGGGGGGTAGGATTTGTAACACCCACTTTGTAATTGCTAGGAATAATACCAGTAGAGGAACAATTTCTCTTTATGTGAGTTTGATCTTTATGCATCATCTTATGTGAACATCATGCCCAAAAACAATTAATAAAAACATATACTACCAAATTATGCATCATGCTCGATTTTATTCTGTGTGCATTTTGTGATAACATATAATAATGTGAAAAATGTTAAATATCCAAATGGGAAATTAAATCCTAAAAGAAATTCTAAAATTTGGAAAGAAAGAAAGAAAAATACTATGCAATACAAAAAATAAAACTTATAAATAGATAAATTTATTCCACAATGATTTATCCAAATCATATACTCAGAAAATTTGAGTACAAGTTCGTCACCAATTTGAAATTCAAACTTAGATTCAAAAATAAGAGAAAAGAGAAAGAAAACAGAAAAAAATAAAAAGAAAAAGGGAAAAAGGGCTACATGGGCCGACTGCGTCATTTTCGGCCCAGTGTGCAAATCCTCAATCGCGCGGCCCTGCTGGTCATCCCACGCGCGCCGACAGGGCGGGCCCACTCGTCTGCCGCTCACTCGCGCCCACGTTGCCACTCATCCACTTCCGTGCGGGACCCGGTTGTAAGCCTCCCTCTCCTCTCCCCTTTTCTGCTTCTGTGTGGCTGGCGGGTGGGACCTCTCTGTCATCCGCGGCGACCAGTTCTCCCCTACCATCGCTTGCGCGCAACGTCCGCAGCGATTTCCTCGGAGCCGGCTAGCTCATCAACCCCACCTCGGCCACCATCCACGCCCCTATTTACTTCCTGGAGCATATCCGCGCCGTCTCGAGCCCGGCGCGGGGTCGAACCAAGCTCACCCGGCAGCTAAATGGTGGACCCGCTTCCACTGGAGCGTCTTCCATGGAAGGTTGTTACTGCTGGGACCGTGATGTCGTGTGGACTCCACTGGTGGAGTTGCCGAGAATCCCGGCTGGGTCTGCGTCTTCGGGTGGTAGTTAGGCCGTTACACCCTGGCCGCCTCCCCACGTCCACATAAACTAGGTCCCCCTTCCTTCCCTCTCCTTATACAATGAACTCAAATTGAGTTTTGGGGTCCCTAGCCGCCACCGTAGGAGAAGGGGGGAAAGAAACCACAAAACTGGGGGGGAATAGCTCGGCGGGACTCACTGAAGCCGTTCGTTGATCGCTCAGGTGCGGATGGCAGCTGTACAATGGTGAATCGCTCACCATAGTTTGCTTCGGCCGTAGATCCGCCATGTCGTGTGGCCTGCCTCGCCGCTGCTTCAATCACCGGTAAGAAACCCCTAGCCTCGATCGCCTAGTCATTCTCATCGTGTTGCACCATCCACGTCGAGGTTTGGATTGCTTTGTGGAGATCTCGTGGGCAGCGGCCATGGCACCACCGTAGGGCTAGGCGCGCCGCCGTGCCTGGTAGTCGGCTAGGGAAGAAACCAGACGCTACGTAGATTTCCCAATCAACGGCGCAGAATGGACCCCGATGCCGATTTCGGCCTGCTTGATCTAAGCCGTAGATCTGTGATCGTGTGGCCAAGAGAGAGGGTTGGTGCATCGTGCGCCGTGGATCGTGGATCTCAGATCCGATGGTTGGAAGTGAAAGCAGGACTATAACTAATATCTATCTAATCTGGGCCGTTGGCTGGTGATCAAACGACCCACGATGAAGCGTACCCCTTCAGCCGATCGTTTTGCTAAAGAGCCCCTCTGCTTTCCAGAAACCAACCCGCCGTCCTCATTTAACAGTGCTCTGTGTCTTAGGTAATTTGCGCAGAGACCCCCCTGGCTTTTCTGGGAATTGAGGCGCCATCCAGAGAAGAGTAAATCAGATTAAATGAATTGGGAAAATGTATTTTTAATACAAAACAATTCCTAGAACTTAATTAATTCTTAGAAAATCCATGAGAGCTCCAAATTGAACCATTCCAATTTCTAAAATTTTGTAATAATATTATCTATCATTTAGTATCTCTGTTTTGACATGAAAACAGTTAGAAAATTAATTTATCATCTAATCCTATTATAATCACCTTAAATCTTAGGAAATTCATAACTTGAATTCTATAACTCAAAATTTAGTGATTCCAGTTCCTATGGTTTCATTTTAATGTGTATATTTTTACTGTATATTTCATTCATCTGTTTGGTGTGATGTTGATTTTGGCTATACTATGTATGTATTGTGTTGATGCGAGTAGACGAGCAACCCACTGTGGAACCTGAGCTTCAACAAGTAGAAGTAGCTGAGCAGGAGCTCATTGAAGGCAAGTTGTGCCCTTGATCACTTCTTTTACCTATTCATGTTCTTATTATTCATAATGATCTGCATAGGTTAATTTTGGATGGGACCCAATAGGATACCCTAGATTTTGACTATCTTTATACCTTGTTTCACCACTGGTTTTACTACTAAATTTTTGGGTAGTACATGCTATTGCTTTATGTGGATTTGGGTATAAAGATATTTATGACTCATGACTACACTTTCTATTATCTGTTCATTATTTTATGTTCATGATAAGATCATTATGTTAATGGGAACATGGAGAACCACCCGGGAAAACAGTGCTACCACAAGGGTTTAATGGGACGCCCTTGGCTGACTAATTAGGAAAGCTAGTGGAAGACTACCTTACCCGAAAGGGGCAAGGGCAGTAGGGGAGAGGTCAGTGCGGGGAGGTCCCTGGTTGATTTTGCTGCGATGGCTGTCAGCCAGGAACCCTGTACTGGATCTTCCTATAAACTGTAGCGGGTTTTCGGAAGCTAGTGGAACTTTGTAAAGGCCTCGTAGTGGATCCCTAGCCATTCACCTCGGTAGTGTCTAAGGGCCTTGCAAACCCAGGCGACATGGGATACACGACTTGTGGGTAAAGATGCGCAACCTCTGCAGAGTGTAAAACTAGTATACTAGCCGTGCTCACGGTCAAGAGCGGCTCGGACACTCACATGATTAAATATGGAACTTAAATTTAATTTGACATTTGCATCGCATTTGGGATTATTTTACTATTACTATTCTTTATTATTATTAAGGTTTGGTATTTACTTACACTTAGTAATTGCTAATAAAATTTTGACCAACTTATAAAAGCAATGCTCAGCCTCAGCCTTTATTCCATTGATTAGCCTTACACTACATGAACTCCCACCTTTGGTGAGTTCATGCCACATTATTCCCCACGACTTGTTGAGCTATGAACGTATGTGAGCTCACTCTTGCTGTCTCACACCCCCCCCCCCCCACAGGAGAAGAACAGGTGGTTCAGGAGGAGCCACAAGGCGAGGAGTATGATCTGATCTAGGTGGCGTTTCTCAGTCGACATTGGCGCCAACGATCCTTAGTTCATTTTATACTTATTGTTTTCTTTTGTAATAAGTCTTCCGCTATGTAATAAATACTCTGATGATTTATGACATTTATCTCTATACACTCTGTTATTATATATGTTGTCTTCTTGGCGCATGTATGAGATGCACCCGGCTTTGTCCTTTAAAACCGGGTGTTACATGTGTGCAGGATTATTTGAAGTTGAAGATATAACACACATAATATATTGGAGCTTGATGGAGACTTTCCTACAATCATGGTTATCGAGGCATACAAGAGATGATCCGTAGAGTGAGCGCAGCAATTATAATCACATCTCGATTAACCACACACAGAGTAATTTGAACTAAAACATAGTTCATCCCACAGAATATTACAGATAATAGTCCACAGACATACGACATAGAGTTAATGGATCAAGCCAAGTTCCTAATGCATAAGACATAAACTAAAGCGGCATGAGAAAGGTAAAATGCATATGCATGGTCTTAGTGTCCACATAGAACCACCAACTCCCCCTGAAGGAGACGCCTGACAACTTCTCATCACTTCTCTCCCCCTTTGGCATCAATTGCCACAAAGGAGAGACCCTACTGATCACTCGGCGGAGGATGCATGTTGTAATAATGAGTGCTGAAGGTGTCAAACAGGGAGGAGAACTGGCCAAAGTCCTGCTGGAGCTGCTGCTGCCTCTGACTTATATCATGCATGTTGTCAGTTGTAGAAAGATTATCAAACTGACTGGAGAGAGCACCCATGTTATCTTGAAAGCTTTGTTGCATATTATTCAGCCTTGACATGATGGGATCAGTGACATTAGTGTGAATTTGATCACGAAAGTCAGAAAATTCAGAGTTAAGTGCATCCCAGTTACTGTCAAAGCGAGACTGCATGTCATCAAGGCGGTGATCCACATGTGACATCAGGCCATCAAAGCGAGCATCAATATGAGTCTCCAGCCCTTGCTGCATATTGTGAAAATAAGGATCAAAATATCCTGGAGCAGGCTCCCAATAGTGCTGAGGCTGAGGAGGAGGTGGTGGAGGAGGAGGCATCTGCTGTTCCTCAACATTAGGAGCTGCTCCACCCTCATAGCCAGGGTCTTCCTCATCATCTGGGAATGGAGTGAGTGGCCTGGT
Organism: Zea mays; assembly: GCF_902167145.1. Lineage (NCBI taxonomy): Eukaryota > Viridiplantae > Streptophyta > Magnoliopsida > Poales > Poaceae > Zea > Zea mays. Next base: position 155,184,663 of record NC_050096.1, on the reverse strand, counting down.
GAGAAACCCTATCTCATTCTTAAAAGGCCTGAATGGAGTGTGAACAATCTCACATGGGCCCTCAAATCTTGTCTTGGATTTAATGAGAGCCATGATGTAGGGAGCATATGCCAAGTTTTGATTCTTGTCCATCTTTAAATCATTAAGCTGCCTCATCATGAAAAGAACAATGTTCATGACTTCACCATTCATGATGTGCTGGATTATGTTCCAGAACTTATCTCGAATTTTACTCTTATCACCACTCTTGGGAAGAATGGTGACTCTGGCAATCTTGTTGATGACAGTAGGATGATGTCTGAGTCCTGCTGTTTCTCCAAACCTCCTGGGTATACCTAGCCTGGCTGGCTCATAAAACTGCACAAAATCCTCAAAATTATCTTCAGTATAAAGATCCACCCCAGCAGAAATGGTGCCATAGTCCAGACTGTTGGCAGCGGCAAAGTCAGCAAACGAAGCAGAATACCGCTTGAAGCCAGTCATCCAGGTGATAGATTCTGCTGCAATATCAATCTCTGAGGTAGCCAAGAATTGCTTAACTGCCATTTCATTGAAATCGGTGCGCTGCCCCATAAATTGATATAACCCACATGTTTCAAATTTGGGGATGAGACCCTCCATGACTGATTGACTGAGCAAGAAGGACCAATCAATCACCTGATGCTTATGAAAATTGGTATCCACCAGGGTGCCCCAAAAGACATCAAACTGCAGCTGAGTGTGGAAAAACTGGATATTTGTATCAGATGGCAGAGCATACTGGTTCACAGTCCGTCTAGAGCAGTACTCAGCCATAGAAAATCTCTGCTTGGGATAAGTCCATCCTTGGATATCAATGGGATAATCAGGATGAACATGAAGAAAATCTTCAGCATCCATGGATTCAGTGCCCCCAGCTGAGGATTGGGCCTCTGAATCAGTGGTCGGTGTGTAGTCATCATCATTGCCACGAGGGCGCTTGGATTTAAAGCGACCTGCAAGTTTCTTGCGGAGACCACCAAAACCACTGCAACAAGGTGACAGACATCCATAGATAAATAATTGAGATCAATCACCACTTATAAAAAGGAATGGAATGGTAATGCTCTGCCAGGGTCCGGACGGTCCGCGCTAGGGGGCCGGACTGTCCGCGCCAGAGGCCCGGACGGTCCGCGTCCACCAGGCGGACGGTCCGCGACCGACCAGGGGCGACTCCAAGAACCCTAGCCGCCACAAGTGTTCACTTTGATGTTTTTGCAGATAATACCCAGCCAAACAAGTTCAAAATTTGGCATAGCATTGATATTGAGAAGAACTATCAATCCCACCAATTAGATTTTGAAACCCACTGCTCAATTTCAGATCAGAGAAGAAACCCAAATAATCTCAAAGTTGATGAAATTTGATTAAATCCACAAGATTTGAAGATACTGTGATGAAGACATGTTGAGGGAATGTTGCTGCAAGCTGTCGGACTGTCCGCACGCAACTTCACTTCACGGTCCGCGCACACTCGACACAAGAGAGTATATGGCGAGTGGAGAGCAAGAGAGAACAAGCGAATGGGCACTACTGGCAAGTCTGCGGGCTCTGTCCCTTTTTCTGCCCTGTCGCGGACGGTCCGCGCTGGGGCGGCGGACGGTCCGCGCCCTGATGATCTCAGACGGTCTGCGAGGCTGCTCGGACTGTCCATTTCCTGATGCTGCGGACGGTCCGCGGTCCATGGGCGGACGGTCCGCGGCCTGATACTCATTTTTCCAATTTCTGTCCACTTTCTGATTTTGAATTCCGAATCCGAATTGGTGCTCATATATGGACATTTTGACCAATCCAAGAGTTGGTATGCATGCATATACATATGATATAATTGAGTAATGCAAGATTTTTGAATTAAACTATCTAGAGCAATTAGAAATGAAAAATGCACAAATAATACCAAATAAATAGCATAAAGAGCATACTTAGACCCGAGATGCAAGACGACACATGTGTGATCAACTTCAAGTCACATTTGAGATATCGATCACATTCATTTCACTTCTTAGAGAACAAAATCTTGTTTCATCCAAAGGTTTTGTAAAAATGTCTGCTAATTGATCATCGGTGCCAATGGAATAAATAGAGATATCTCCCTTGCCAACATGATCTCTTAAGAAGTGATGCCGTATATCAATATGCTTGGTTCTTGAGTGTTGGACCGGATTGGTAGCCAATTTTACCGCACTCTCATTATCACACATGAGAGGCACATTCTTGAAAATAATTCCATAGTCCAATAAGGTTTGTTTCATCCATAATAGTTGAGCACAACAATTTCCGGCCGATATATATTCCGCCTCGGCGGTAGATAGAGCAACCGAATTTTGTTTCTTAGAAGACCATGAAACAAGAGATCTACCAAGAAATTGACAACAACCGGAGGTGCTTTTTCTATCAACTTTGCACCCCGCATAGTCCGAATCCGAATATCCAATTAATTCAAATTGTGCACCCTTGGGATACCATAGACCAATAGTGGGAGTATACTTCAAATATCTTAGAATTCTTTTAGCGGCCTTCAAGTGAATCTCTCTAGGAGAAGCTTGAAATCGAGCACACATGCATACACTAAACATAACATCGGGCCTAGATGCGGTAATATAAAGCAAACTACCAATTATTGAACGATAAAGTTTTTGATCAACTATAGTACCTCCTTCATCTAAGTCTAGATGACCATTTGTTGCCATTGGAGTCTTGATAGGCTTAGCATTTTCTAAACCAAACTTCTTGAGCATGTCCTTCAAATATTTTGATTGACTTATAAAAATTCCATCTTTCAATTGTTTGATTTGAAGGCCAAGAAAGAAGCTCAATTCTCCTATCATAGACATTTCAAATTCCTTTGACATCATTTTTCCGAACTCCTCACAAAATAATTCATTAGTAGATCCAAAAATAATATCATCAACGTAGATTTGACAAACAAATAAATCTTTGCCAATTCTTTTAGTGAATAGAGTAGTGTCAACCTTCCCAATTTTGAAGTCTTTGGAAAGCAAGAAATCCCTAAGCCTTTCATACCAAGCGCGTGGAGCTTGCTTAAGCCCATAGAGAGCTTTAGAAAGCTTGAACACATGGTTAGGTCTTTTGGGGTCCTCAAAACCGGGAGGTTGTTCAACATACACTAGTTCACTAATCTTACCATTTAGAAAGGCACTCTTTACATCCATTTGGTAGAGCTTGATATTGTGTGCACAAGCATAAGCAAGTAGAATCCGGATTGCTTCTAATCTTGCTACGGGAGCAAATGTCTCCCCAAAATCCAATCCTTCAATTTGAGTATATCCTTGTGCAACTAATCTTGCCTTGTTTCTTACTACAACACCATCTTCATTGTGCTTGTTGCGAAACACCCATTTTGTACCAATAACATTGTGGTTCTTTGGTCTCTCAACAAGCTCCCAAACTTCATTTCGAGCGAAGTTATTTAATTCTTCATGCATTGCATTCACCCAATCAACATCAAGTAGAGCTTCATCTGCACGGTTAGGTTCCATACAAGATACAAAAGAGAAATGTTCACAAAATGAAGCTATGCGAGAGCGAGTTTGAACACCCTTACTAATATCACCCACAATTTGATCAACCGGGTGATCCTTCACAATGGAATGATGAATTCTTGATACCGTTTGATAGTTGCTTGTTGAAGCATTAGGAGGAACCGTAGGTCTTGAAGTACCTTGATCATGAGTATCCATGGTTTCATCGAGTTGTTGGCTTTGGTGATCTTCCTCATTTATAGTTGAGGAAGAAGGAATGACAACCACACTATCTTCATCATCATCTTCCTTTGGTTTTATTTCACCAATGGCCATTGTTTTCATTGCATTTATCAATTGAGTTCCCCCAACATCATCGAGATTATCACTCTCATCTTGAGACCCATTTGTTTCATCGAATTCAACATCATATGCTTCCTCAATAATACCATGAATTTTGTTGAAGACTCTATAAGCCTTACTATTTGATGAATATCCAAGAAGAAAACCCTCATCACATTTCTTCTCAAATTTAGAAAGCCGGCTTCCCTTTCTCAAAATATAACATTTGCAACCGAATACCCTAAAATATGAGATATTTGGCTTTCTACCAATGAGCAATTCATATGGAGTTTTCTTCAAGAGCTTGTGACAATATAGTCTATTTGATGAATGACAAGCGGTATTTATTGCCTCGGCCCAATAAGAATCGGATATATTATATTCCGCTAACATAGACCTTGCCATATCAATAAGAGTTCTATTCTTTCTTTCAACAATACCGTTTTGTTCCGGGGTATATTTGGAAGAGAATTCATGTTTGATACCTTTGTCATCACAATATTGATCAATTCTTGCATTTTTGAATTCCGACCCATTATCACTTCTAACCTTTTTGATGTCAAAGTCAAATTGATTTTGCGCCAATATAGCAAATGACTTGAATGTTTCAAACACATTGGATTTGTCTCGTAGAAAATAAACCCAAGTAAATCTTGAATAGTCATCCACAATCACAAGACAATAAGAATTACCACCAATACTTACAAAAGATGTGGGCCCAAATAAATCCATGTGAAGTAATTCCAAAGGTCGATGAGTGGACATTTGACTTTTGTTTGGATGAGTGTTTGCCACTTGCTTACCGGCTTGACAAGAGCTACACAATTTGTTCTTTTCAAACTTCACATCTTTTAAGCCTCGAACTAAGTCATGCTTGGTTAGCCGATTGAGTTGCTTCATCCCAACATGACCAAGTCTTCTATGCCATAACCAACCTAGTGAAGCTTTTGAAAATAAGCAAGTTGTGAGCTTTGCCTCATTAGATGAGAAATCAACAAGATAGAGATTTTCATGTCTAAAACCTTTAAACTTAAGATTGCTACCATCAACACTAGAGATAATAACATCTTCAACCGTGAAATTGCAACAAAATCCTAAATCACATAATTGAGCTACGGAAAGTAAATTAAAATTCAAAGACTCAACCAATAGCACATTTGATATAGAATGATCATTTGAGATAGCAATTTTACCCAAACCTTTAACCTTTCCTTTACGATTATCTCCAAATGTGATACTATCATAATTTGAGCAATCTTCCTCACTCATTTGGGTAAACATTTTCATATCCCCGGTCATGTGTTGAGTACATCCACTATCCAACACCCAATGATTCCCTCCCGCCTTGTAGTTTACCTACAAAAGGAAATCAATCTCTTTTAGGTACCCAAACTTGCTTGGGTCCTTGGGTGTTAGTGACCAAGGTCTTCGGTACCCAAATAGCTTTCTTTTTGTTTCCAACAATTGAAGTACCAACAAATTTAGCATGAACACCTTTTGCATTATGAGAAAGAACATAGCAATGCTCAAAACAAGTGGAGGATACATTTTTGAACTTGGGACAATTTTTCTTAATATGTCCCTTTTTGTGACACTTGTGACACACTTTGTCACATTCTTTCACAAACAATGTCTTTTGCTTTATAAAAGCATTCTTTCCTTTCTTGGGAACATATCCAAGACCTTCACGGTTAAGAGAGCATCGTTGACTTCCCAATATGAAATCCAATTTAGTCTTACCACCATATGCTTTTTCTAGGTCATGAGTTAGAGTATTTATTCTATCTACTAACACTTCATTCTCAACAATAATTTTTGATTCATCAAGAGCAATGTTATCATTGAGAGAAATTTTGCATTTATCACAAATAGAGTTAGTAGGTAGTAGTTCACTTGTAAGACTATCAAGTAAGTCACAAGTGACTCCAACATCCTTAGTGACCACCTCAACTTCATGCACAATAGATGATTTTTGAGCATCCGCAAGCTTCTCACAATTTTCTTTGAGATCATTGTGAGAGGTCTTGAGCTCCTCAAAAGACACTTGGAGGTTTTTATACAATTCCTTCAAGGCCTTAAATTTTTCTTTTTCTTTGTGCATGTAGTCATCGGCCTCACCTAACATTCTAACAAGATCATCATATGAATAGCCATCATCATCAACATCATCGATATCATCATCATCATTTATATCATTTAAATCGGTGATGATTTTTACCTTAGCATCTCCCTTTGCCATGAGGCAATGGGGGGATGAGAAGAGTGAGGGAGCTTCCTTGATGGCAATTCCGGCATTAAGCTTGGATGAGGTGTCATCATCATCATCATCCGAGCTATCATCCGAGTCCCATTCAACTAAGTAGGCTTTGCCATCTTTCTTCTTGTTATAGTATTTCTTTTTCTTCTTGTCACTTTCATCTTTGCCCTTCTTCTTCTTGCTTGGACAATTCATGGCAATGTGACCGGGTTCCCCACACTCAAAACATTTTCTATCATTGAAAGCATTTCTTCTAGATGTTTGACCTCTTCTAGGTTGACCTCTTTTCATCTTCATGAATTTATTGAATTTCCTTACAAATAGAGCCATGTCACCATCACTCTCACTTTCATTTTCTTCATCATTGCTATCTTCCTTTTCAATTGCCTTTGAGGCCTTGGCTTTGAGAGCAATAGATTCATTTTTCACCTTCTTTGCCAAACTTAAAGCATCGGCTTGTGACTTCTTAAATATATCTTGAGTGAGAATTTCTCCCAATACTTCGGTTGGAGAGGTTGTAGATAGATCACTCCTTACTAGCATTGTCACAATAGTCTCATATTTCTCCGGAAGTGATCTAAGGAACTTGTGTGTGAAATCCACATCCGGTACATTAAAACCAAGTCCTTTGAGTTCATTTACTATCTCATTCAACCGATTGAACGTATCGGATACACTCTCATCTTCTTTCATAATAAATTGCTCAAACTTCCCTTTGCACACATATAGTTTGGCACTCTTCACAATTGTAGTTCCTTCATGAATTTCCATTAGTTTTACCCAAATCTCATGAGCGGTTGTGAGATTCTTGATACGATTGAACTCATTTATATCAAGAGCATCATAAAAGACATTCATGGCTTGATCATTTGTGAGGATATTCTCATTATCACTAACGGATGGTTCATCTTCCTTCAATACAACAAATCCATCTCTAACAATTGGCCAAATTTTTCCACCCATTGCTCTAAGATGCATTGACATCCTTATTTTCCAATAATCATAATTGTTCCCATCAAAGTGCGGTGGCTTCCCAATGTGCACATTGTTGTTGCTAGCCATTTTGTCCCACTCCGGGATGATTAGATCCACAAACAATGGAGTCCTCGGCTCCGATACCACTTGTAGGATCTAGGACACCGGCTAGAGGGGGTGAATAGACGGTTTTGACTAAAAACAACAATACTAAGTAAATTTAATCAATACAACAAGAGGAATAAATTTACTAGTGTCAATAAGAAAACAATGTATGAAAGACAACTACGGAGATTGAATACTTGAAGAACAATAAGCAAAACACTAATCAATTGCAAGGCAATAAGTAATGCTAGAAGGAATAGACACCGAAATTTATCCCGTGGTATCGGTGATTTGCCGATCACCCCTAATCCACGTTGAGGTGGACTTCAAGCTCTCACTTGCTCCTCTATCAAGACACGACTTGATCTTTGAGCCAAGTGGACAAGAAATCACTCAATACCTCGATTCCACTAATGTCACCTTTGCCGCTCCGGCGAGGTAGGCGCGAACCCCTCACAATCAACACCGTGGCTTCTCCACAATCTTCTTGGAGAGCTCGACGGAGACAATCACCCGAGCCGTCTAGGAGGCGGCAACCTCCAAGAGTAACAAGCCAACGACGCTTGCTCGGTGTACCACCTAGTGCCTCAAGAATCACCAAATGATGCAAATGCACTAGGAACCCTCAATCTCTCACTAGAATGCAATCTCAAGCAAAGAGTGTGAGAGAGTGAGTTGGAGGATCACAAATGAGCTCAATGTGTGCAAGGAATGGCCAAGAGAGGTCTCACACACGAGCTACCCTTCTATTTATAGTCCCCCATCTAAATCCAACCGTTATGTGCAAAAGGGGGCAGTTCTGCGCACACGCGGACCGTCCGCGCCCAAGGGCCGGACGGTCCGCCGTACACCATAACGGCTATAATGACCGTTGAAACATGTCAGAGCAGACTCAAAAGGTAGGTCCGGACAGTCCGCCCTTCAAGGCCGGACCGTCCGCGACCTGGCAATTTCAAACACCCGAGCCTCGGATCAAACAGAGTTAACACACGCGGACCGTCCGGCTATAAATCCCGGACCGTCCGCGACCTCAGACAGTACTGTCCGGACTGGTCCCCCGGACCGTCCGTAGTACAAGTCAATAAAAACACACAGTCCCTGTCCAAAAACGAGTTAGACACATGCGGACCGTCCGCGCCTCACAGGCGGACCGTCCGGCTATAATTCAGGCACTGACCCGAAGCCACCTTCCTCTGGTCAGGACTGCGGACGGTCCGGCCCTAAGGCCCGGACGGTCCGCAGTGCAATAGAACACAGAGTCAACACAAATGGTCAAACCCCGGACCTGCTGGAGGATCGCGGACGGTCCGCCCCCAAGGGCCGGACAGTCCGCGCGACCAAGACTTCTCGAATTTCAAACATGCTTTTGAATGAACTTTTAACTCACGAAATGAGAAGCGCTGTTAGTCCTCATGCAAATGCAACTACTTGATGCTCTATGAGGCACTAAGTTTTACACAGATCTAAGTCATTGACCCCTCTTAATAGTACGGCTATCTAGCCTACTAATCCGGTCAGGTATCTTCTCTAAACTCCTCAAGACCGGCAAAAGTAAAACCTATATTATACCTTTGCCTTCATCTGATCCACAACCAATGCGTATGACTCTTCAACATTTCCTGTTCTATGTGGTCCAACCCTGCATTCTTATTTCTCCAAGAATCGTTAGTCCACAAGTAGTTGTCATTAATTACCAAAACATTACCAAAGGGGCCTAGATGATTCACACTTGGGCAACCAACCGTGCCTTGTTTCTTGTAACTACGCCATGTTCATCTTGTTTGTTCCTAAAGACCCATTTAGTCCCAATCACATTTTGTTTGGGTCTTTGGACTAAGGACCAGACTTCATTCCGAGTGAAGTTGTTCAACTCCTCTTGCATGGCAATTATCCAATCCGGATCACCCAATGCTTCTTCAACCTTAAGTGGCTCAAGAGAGGAAACAAATGAGTAAAATTCACAAAAAATAGCTAAACGAGATCGAGTTGTTACCCCTCTCCTGATGCTACCCAGGATGTTGTCCACCGGATGATCCCTTTGAATTGTTTGATGGACTCTAGGATGAGGCACTGATGGATGTCTTTGTATTTGCTCCTCCTCATCATTCACTTGATCAAGAGGCACTTCACCATCAATACTTTCGTGTTCATCTTCTACCACTGTTGGCATCCTTTGATGATTTTCTTCATGGCTTGGATGACTTGAGGTTGATGGGTTTGCTTGGGTGGAGACTTTGTCACTCACCACCCTTGCACCCACATCAACAACCTCATTGGTCATCCATAAGGTTCCCTCCTCATCATCCTTTTCTTGAGGTCTCACCTCACCTATTGCAAGTTTCTTTATGACCTCACAAGGTTGTTCTTCATTTCCTGCAGTGTCATTAGAAACATGCCCTTGCGAGCCATTAGACTCATCAAATGTCACGTCTATCGCTATTTCAACAAGACCGGTGGTATTGTTGAAAACACGATATCCATGCGCATTTGATGCATAACCAAGCAAGAAGCCCTCGTCCACTCTAGGAGCAAACTTTGAGCTCTTGACTTTCTTGTTAAGAATAAAACACTTACAACCAAATACTCTAAAATAATCAACTTTGGGTTTGTTACCAGTGAGAAGCTCATAAGCAGTCTTTTTGTAGATCTTATGAAGATAGAGACGGTTGATTGCATGACAGGCGGTGTTGACCACCTCTGCCCAAAAGTTGTCATGTGTCTTGTACTCATCCAACATGGTTCTTGCAGCTTCAATTAGAGTTCGGTTCTTTCTTTCCACAACACCATTTTGTTGTGGAGTGTAAGGCACCGAGAACTCATGTTTGATTCCCTCTTCTCCTAAGAATTCTTCGACACCTGTGTTCTTGAATTCCGTCCCATTATCACTTCTCACTTTCTTGATTTTGAGCTCAAATTCATTTTGAGCTCTCCTCATGAATTTCTTCAATATTTCTTGAGTTTCACCTTTATCACTCAAAAAGAAAACCCAGGTGAATCGAGAAAAATCATCAACAATGACTAAACCATACTTACTACCACCAATGCTAATGTAGGCCACAGGTCCGAAGAGGTCCATGTGAAGAAGCTCCAATGGCCTCTTTGTTGTGACCACATTCTTTGATTGATGTGGGACTCCATGTTGCTTTCCTGCTTGGCATGCGCCACAAACCCTATCGACATGGGCTAGCCGGTGATGCCATAGCCAACCCTTGTCGGACTTTGCCACTAAACAAGTCTCAGGCGTCACTTTACTTGTTGTGAAATCAACAAGATAAAGCTTGCCCTTCAAGCGACCAGTAAAGGCAACTGAGGAGTCCTCCCTTCTAAGGATCTTCACATCCACATCAGAAAATAGACAATTATAACCCATTCCACAAAGTTGTGAAACGGACAACAAATTATAGCTTAAAGAATCTACCAATAAAACATTTGAAAGTGATTGTTGGTCAGAGATAGGAATTTTACCAATACCAATCACCTTACTCTTGCCACTATCTCCAAACACAATTTCTTGTGCTTCTTGAGTTAGTTGTAATGTATGAAACATGTCTTTCTCCCCGGTCATGTGATTTGTACATCCACTGTCAAGCACCCAATTTGACCCACCAGAGGAGTAGACCTGCAAAACAAGTTTAGGCTATGCTTTTAGGTACCCAAATTGAATTGGGTCCTACAGTGTTAGTTATAGCCTTGGGTACCCACACACATCTTTTCATGACTTTTCGTTTAGTGTAGGCACCCACATATTTCACAACCAATTTCCCTAAATCCCAAGTCAACATATAATCACAAAGATATGAGTGGGAAATGGGAGCATTAGATTTTTGTCCACTTGAGGATCCCACTTCCTTCATCTTACTCTTTGTGGAACTCAAGTTAACCTTTACCTGAGGTGACTTGTCATTTGAGGAGTGAATCCTCCCCAAGGCATCATATAGGGTGGTTCCCTCTATGAACTTGGGGGATCTCCACCCCTTATGCACTGTGCTAGGGTTTTCCTTGGATGAGTTGAACCCAAGCCCCCTTCTTCCATTGTTGGGCTTAAGGGACTTGTACTTGGGTTCAACTTTCTTTAACCCATCATTGCTAGAGCATCTTTTCAAAATTTCTTTGACCTTCACCTGTGGGCTATTCTTCCTTGCATGGTTAGTTAGACAACAAGAAGCATGATATTTGGCACAATGTTTGCAAGAATTATCATTTGAGCTAGACTTAGATTCAAATACTAAAGATGAGGCATTGATGTTCTTGCAATTTTCAAGTTGCACTTGAAGTTCTTGATTTTGAACATTCAAGCTTAACATGCTTGATTCAAGTGCATTCTTTTCATTTGCAAGATTAGCTATAGAGGTTTTCATGTTAATTACTTCTTTATCTTTATTCTCTATAGTTATCTTGACTAAAGAGACTTCCTTAGTCAAGACATCTAGCATTTCATCTTTATTGTGAATCAACTCTTGAAGCTCTAGGTTTCTTTCCTTTTCAAGGATAAGCAAGTCTTCTTGAGCATCAAGAGTTGCTTTTCTTTTATCTAGCTTTTCCATTAATTTGGTGATAACATTGTATCCATTCAAGCCAAATTCTTTAATCATTTTTATTTTTCATGGCAATTTGATCATCATCATCATCATTTGAAAAATCATTACTAAATAAGGTTACCTTATCTCCCTTTGCCATGAGGCAAGTTGGAGTGTAGGAGTCGTCTTGTAGGTTGGTGAAGAGTTGCGCGCTTGATGTAGATTGGATGGCCACATTTGCCACCACTTCCTCTTCCTCGGAGCTAGAACTCTCTTCATCGGAGTTCCATTCTTCACCAATATGAGCTTGACCATACTTCTTCTTCTTGAAGTATCCCTTGGTCTTGCCTCCCTTTTTAAACTTGTCCTTCTTGTATTCCTTCTTGGCTTCTTGTTCCTTCTTGTTAGGACAATCCGCTATGAAATGACCGGTTTGGCCACATTCATAGCATGCCCTGTTCTTTCCTTTCCTTTGGAACTTGTCATTCTTCCTTACAAATTTCTTGAATGTTTTGATGAACATAGCTGTGTCTTCATCACTTGAGCTATCTTCATCACTTGAGGTCTCGACCACTTTCTTTGCTTTGTGGTCTTTGTTCTTCTTGAGATTGTCTTGTTCATTTGTGATCAAGGCATGAGAGTCTCTTGTCTTGATGGGGGCTTCTTCGGACTCGTGTTGTTGAATTTTTGCAAATAATTGATGAGGCGTCATATCCTCATAGTCATCACGATCCCTTATCATCCTTGCAAGACTCTTATCCTTTTCTTTATAAGCTCTCATGAACAATCTTGTGACCTTGGAGTCACTCCAATCTTCACTCCCAAGTACTCTTATTTTGTTGACCAACACCATCAACCGATCAAAGAGTGATTAAAGCGACTCACCCTTTGTCCAATCATATCTTGCAAGCTCACTTTCCAAAGCTTCAACTCTATGTCTTTTAGCTTTGGGATCTCCTTCATGTGACATTTTAAGAATATTCCAAATGTCACGGGCATCTTCCCTTCCTTGAACTTTCTGGTATTCTTCCGGACAAAGACTTCCTTTAATTATGCTCACTGCTTGAGCATTTCGATGAACCTCTTGCATCATTTCTGGAGTCATCTCTTCTCCTTGGGCGGGCTTATACATACCTACATTAACAATCTCCCAAAGACTAGGATGCACACCGATTAAATGCGACTTCATCTTGTCGGCCCACTCATTATAGTTCAACTCACTAAGAGTTGGTGACTTTCCAAGTGGGGCGGAAGAGAAGTTGGGAATATAATTTCTAGAGTAATCGAATTGAACTTTGCTAAATTCATTACCTTTGCTTTTGGTAGATGATCCTTCGGTGTTGAGACTTACCTTGCTCAATACCTTAGACACCAAAAGATCCACTAGATCGTCATTATAATCAAATGTTCCCTTACCTTTATCTTCTTCGGCCTTTCTTCTTGATTCTTCTTCTTCGGCCTTTTTCTTAGCATCTTCCTCTTTCATTTTGAGGAACATTCTCTCGGCAATCTTCATGGCGAGGTCGAGGACCTTGGGGTCCACTTCCTCACCGGAAGATGTGATGGGGATTTCCTCGAGGAGAGGATCCACATGGTCCCGTTGTGTAGACATGATCGTTTCCTCACGCGGTTAAGCGTAAAATGAGATACGTAGCTCTGATACCAATTGAAAGTAGCCTAAAGAGGGGTGAATAGGCTACACCTGAAAATTTTCACTAAAAACTTCGAGATAGGTTAAATTAAAGTTGCATTGGTGCAAACCGGTTCAGTCGATTTTGATTACAACTGAACAAGTTTGAACCTGCTCAACTTAAATTAGATAATCTGTTGAACAAATACGAAGTAGTGAAGAATATAGCTAAAGACTTGCCCTACACAAAATCTACTCGAATGAATAATATGAACCAACTACTGAATATAAAGTGCTTGACAAGAACACACAAGAACACGCGATATAACCCGAGGTTCGGCAACCACCACAAAGGTGTCCTACTCCTCGTTGAGGAACCCACAAAGGGCCGGGTCTTTTCCAACCCTAATCCTCCACAAGCCGACCACAAAGGTCAAGGCAATCTCTTCTCAAATCAGCTCAAAGAGCGGGTGATACAAACTTCTTGGGGTCGTCCACAAATTTGGGGACTCCCAAGCAACCTCTAACCGTCAAGGAACACGAGGTTCCAAGAGTAACAAATCCGCACACGGTTAAGTTTGCAACGAGCTCAAGAACAAAGAGAATGGGAGAATCGAGATGAAATTGACAGCGAGTTCGATCGAGTTCACCTCACACCAAGGGTCCTTCAAATGATTGAAGGAGATGCGATTGCGGGTGTGAAAGGTGAAATGAATGCGCTTGTTTGAAGGTTGGTCAGCCAAGAATTCGTGGGAGAGGCAGAAGTAAATGAGAGAGAGTGTGTGAGGGGGTATATAAAGGATCCCCCAAAAGCTGGCAGCCGTTGGGAGAAAAAGAGTAAAAACCGGTTGAACCGGTTTTCAGACCGGTTGAACCGGTTTCTACCAGGGGGATCCCGGTCCACTGAGCTACTCAGCCGGAGACTCGACCGGTTTCAAAACCGGCTGAGTAAGGAAAAAATTCGGCTCAACCGGTTTTAGAAAAATATCTTCTGCGACTTTTCTGACAGCTCTGACTGTCAGACAGGTCAGAGCAGAGGTGGCAGGTGAACAGTACCGAAACCGGTTGAACCGGTTTCAGGACCGGTTGAACCGGTTTTGGGGGTTGAAACCAAATTTTGAGTATTTTGAAGAGAACAAAAGGAGAGTCTTTGTGGGAAGTAAAATTTGTTTTTTTCTCAAGGGCATTCATGATCTGGGAAAATGATCTCCAAGATGTTTTCAAAAGATTTTGAACTTGGCTCATTGCACAACTTACTTAACCGTCGCGAATCCCTCTTAATTGTACGGCGATTCCTATGACTCAAGAATTATAAATTTAGCACCGCCGTTGTTTCTAGGCACTTGGAGCACGCCATTTGATGTGTAATTTTAAATCCGCTGTGCTTTATACTTTTATGCTCGTAAGATCTGTGCTTCTCCTGTCTGTAGAAATACTGTGTACATACTAGGAGCAAACTTGTTAGAATCTCAGTTTGTTTTGTCATTAATCACCAAAACCCTCAATTAGGTTTGATTGCACTTACAGTTGGTCGTCTAATTAAAAAATAATTATATGACTAAACAATGAGACAATTTTCTAAGTCTAATTAATTTATGATTAACAAATATTTATTGTAGCATCACATTAGTGAATCATAGAATAATTAAGCTTTATAGATTCATCTTGTCGTTTAGTATTTATCTTCTGTATAATTAGTTTGTAATTAAATTATATTTAATATTTATAACTACCATTTAAACATTCGATGTGATAGATACTAAACTTTAGCAGAGAGAAAAGAACGGGTCTCAAATCACACTGATACGTTCGTTCCTCTCCGCCCTAGCGAGTCAAATCTGGATAAATGGCGAACCAAATCACATCGATACGTTCGCTTCTCTCCGCCCCTGCGAGTCAAATCTAGATAAATGACGAACCAAATCACATCGATACGTTCGCTTCTCTCCGCCCCGGCCAATCAAAACTGGATAAATGGCGAACCAAATCACATCGATATGTTCGCTCCTCTCCGCGCCCGACCAATCAAATATGGATAAATGGTAGCGGTGGTGCTTCGGTTGCCGACGACGGCGCAGGAGGGGATGCGTACAGGGATGGAGAGCAGGGATGTGAGGCTGACGAGAATGGAGGGGTCGTAGCAGCGAAGGTTGCGGACTCGCGGCAAAGGGCGGGGTCGATGTGGAGTTGCTCGTGGCACGGTAGCGAGTGGATTAGGATGTTGTGATCGCCGTCCAGGTGCCACCTGCGACGCAAGACCGAGAAGTTGTGGTCGCACCGTGGCGGTGTAGGTGTAGCGGGTGGCGGAGCCGCCACGCTGGGGGAGAATGGATCGGTGGTTGCGACATTGAGGAGGGATGCATGGTGGCGTGCGCACAAAACGCATAGGCGTAGTTGCATATCTGTTTTCTCACACTGTGTGTTGATTTTTAAAGAAATGTAAGAGATTTTTTGTAAAATTATGACACAGGACGATTGTCGAAACTGTTGAAATTAGTATTTTATTATAGTAGAGATAGAGATTGTTCAATGCAATTGTTTCTATGTGTGTGTGCGCGCGCTTGCTTACACCAACATGAAGTTAAAAAGCAACGACATCCTTGTTACCCATGTTATCGAAATTATGTGTGTTTTGCACCAGATTCACCGTTTAGCAATGAACTACTTAAGGTATTTAATAAGCGTGCCAATTACTTTTGTGTATGGCACATATGTGTATGGGCCAGAGCAATCTTGCTTGTTGGATTGCTTTACTTCCAGGTTACATCTCCCAGATCATGTGTTGCAGATAATAAGATCAATTTGACTATGACCATGGAATGATTTATGTTGGAGCAAAGTTATTATGCAAGATAATCTTTCCAATGTTTTATTACTTTTACTTAGTCGAACTTCTGTCTGTCACAAAATATTATTTCTTTTAGCTCTTGATTTTTTACGTCTATATTTAAATGGATAGAAATAAATCTAGACATATATTTTAAAAAACACATAGTATTGTGTAAACCTATTAATTATCAAAAATGAACTTTAATTTAGGACAGAGGAAGTATGTAATCCTAATACAATTGAATATTTTTGGTACAAAGCGCTTCAAAAATTTTCTATATATATGGTTGGAAAAATATGGAAGATGAGCTAGTGGATGTAAACTTTTGAGAAGATACTATAAAAGACAGTTTTGATAAAATTTAGCGGAGTCTAATGCATTGGTCTATCAAATCACCACAGCACAGCACCGAGCTCTTAAACTCGAACATGTTGCTCTTTTGTCAAACTAATCTCTTGTAGACATCACCATACTGCCCAGTGCCCTCTCAGCAGTCAGCGCTAATGAAGTTTCGACGGAAACCATGTATTGCCAACGTTCCAGCAACTCAGAAATTACACGATCCCACGCAAAGAGACAACCGCTCAACAATTCTACAAAGGCCAAAATAAAACGAAGCAAGGGAGGCATATCCAATACAGTACCATTTTAACACAAAAATATCCAAAGTAAACATCTTTAGGCATAATGCAAAATCCTGACAGCGACCACAAAAACTGAGACAATGTTTCACCATAGTACGAGGCAACAACACATCCGTTCTGAAACACATGTCCTTTAACAATCTAAAGCACAGTAGACAGATAAACAACGACAATAACTCTAGGTGGCCTTGTCAGCCTTGGAGGCTGTGGCAGCAGCTTGACCCCTGAGCCTTCCAGTCCTCCTAGCGGCAATGAGACCAACCTTCTGGCCAGGGGGAGCGTCTCGGCGGACAGTAGAGGCGTGACCGATGTGTTGGTGGTTACCTCCTCCGTGGGGATGCTCCACAGGGTTCATGGCCACACCACGCACCTTGGGCCAGCTGTTCCTCTTCACACGGTACTTGTGGTACGCGTTACCAGCCTTGAGCATCGGCTTCTCAGTCCTGCCTCCACCAGCAACCTGCCCAATCATAGCACGGCAGCTGCTGGGGACAATCTTCTTGGCGCCAGAGGGCAGCTTAATCCTGAAAGAACAGAACAGAATTAAGAATGCAGACAAATAACAAAAGGTCACTTGGATACACTGATAAATGAAAGACATCCAAGTAGGCAACTACATTAGGACATCAACAAGGCATTAAGAGTAGGCAGACAGATTAGGATACATACAAGGTATTCAATCAGAAAAACACTCCAACTGAAATTATATTCAGCTGTAAAATGTAATAATCCGACTGACATCACAATATGAGAAACAGGTTACAATGTCATCAGGATATATGATGGAGATGTGTAAAGCAGCACAATAATAATCACGTCATATACAATGTAGCCATTGCAGAACATGCATACGTAAGGTGTTTATTTGATAATCTGCAGCACCTTGCAACAAATCAGCTATAAATATCTACATAAAAACTAAAAATTTTACCTCACTGCAAAGACCTTAAGTAAACTAGAACCTCTATGATTGTAAAACCGAATCACGTATGCCAAAAAAAACATCAAACAAATGATATCTACCATAGTACTGCACAAATCGACCCATTTTATATTATTTAAAAACAAAATCTAGCGCGGATAAGTAAAAGTCTTATCAATAGAGCTAAATCATTTGTCAATAATAGTGCCATAAATCCATAACATATCATATTCAGTGATATAATTACTCCACGGCTACACCAGATCTCATCATACGAAATTACAAATCAATGAAATAGGAGGGTTCGTGATCGTGTTCAGACCTCGATGTGCCGTTGTCAGGGTTGTGGCTGATCACAATGGCGTAGTCCCCAGAGGCCCTGGCGAAGACACCGCGGTCACCGACGTGGTGCTCGACGTTGCAGACGACGGCACCCTCAGGGATCCCGCGGAGGGGCAGCACGTTGCCGATGGAGAGGGTGGCGCGGCGACCGCAGTAGACGAACTGGCCCGTGTACATGCCCTCGGCTGCGACAAAGAGCTCCTTCTGGTGCTTGTACCTGAATGGGTGGCGGAAAGTGACCTTGGCGAGCGGCGCGCCACGGCCGGGGTCGTGGATGACGTCGGTGACGACGCCCTTGAGGTACCCGTTGCGCTCGCCGAAGTCGAGGGAGCGGAAGCGGGCGGGGCCCTTGCGGTGGTGGGTGTGGGACTTGAACACGGACCCCGCACCCTTACGCTGCGCGCGGATCACGCGACCCATCTTCTCCGGCGGCGGTGAGGCGGCGCGGCGGGAGGGGGATGCAGAAATGAGCGCAGTGCGGCTAGGGTTGGAGGTGGGAGAAGAGAGAGAATTATATATATAGTGAATGATCGGGGTTGAGGAGGGTTACCCTAGGGCGGACGGTGGAGATGGGTTCACGGCTGGTTTGGACCGTCCGATGAGTGCTGGGACCGTCGTGTCAGTGTGATTATAATGAGCGAGAGACAGAGAGGCTGCGGGAGGAGGGATGGGCTGGTTCTCATGAGACATTTGGGTCAAATTGGGCTCTGGAAGTGAGCAAAACAGCCCAAATCCAGTTCAGAGGTTATTCGTCCCGAGCGTCTCAGGTTATATGCATAAATCTGTGTGCATAACATAATATATTACCATCATGGTAAAATATAATCATAGTCTTGTGCCACAAACGTAATGCACATAAGTCTTGTACAGATGTCACATAAAATTTGTATGTTGTTCAAAAAAAAGAGAAGTTGAATCAAAATTACCTAAAGAAAAAGAAAGTCATGGTCTCATGGAGGATGCCTGACTGTTTGTTGGTTCAATTCATGACGAACCGTTTGCTGATTAGTGGAGTCAACAACTGGATGAGCATTCCTAAAGCCTTGGTGCAAATGGTGGGCAAGGTTTTCTATCTATTACTCATTCAAGCATTGGTTATTATTGTTTTCTAAGGTTTCTACTCTTAATCACCAACCTCCTTTTCGTGGCGATTTTGACATCACTAATGTTTGACCACTCTTTTATGTTAATATTTTTACAAATAGCCAACAATATGTGACACATTTGAAATTACTTTGATTATGGATCAAACAATGCATTTCTCACTTTATTTACTTAATATTTAAACAAGTTTTGTTAGTCAAAGTGTCAATGGTAAAAGTGAAAGCCATCAATTATTTTGAAACGTATCACGTACATAGAGTGTGACGGAACAATCCAAATTATTCCAGCTTAAGTGACACACTTAAATCGGAATAAATTGTCAGTTCATCAGATCTAGTCCGATAAACCACTTAGACCAGATCGAAAACCACTTGCTTGCTCAAAAGTGAGGCTCAGAGAAATACAATAATTCATAACACCACATATTAAGAAGTACCAAATGTTATTACAGCATCGGAGAGTAAAAAGTACTAAATCATTGTTTTTCTTTCAGCGGAAATTAAACTAACGATGATAGCTAAGTAGCATGGCGAAGCCTTGCCAGCTACACCTCCTAGTCCTCTCCTACTGAGGTAGCATTCCACTCGACCGTCTAGCCCGATGGCAAGGTGTTAAGCCAAGTCACACCATCAACCATTTCTTACAGAATCTCTGAAAAATTTGGTGCCACAAGCAAGGCTAAGTATATTAATACTCAACTAAATTTACCCAGTGTGAGGAAACTACTCCTCTATCTCTAGACCATGATGCTTTTTGGCTGAAGGTTTGGTTTGCCAAAATACTAGTTGAGTCTAAGTCAAATTTTAACATTTTTGGTTCTAGAGTATTCCTTAGACTAGATGATGTAACACCCTGAATTTAGGGGTATAAAATTTCTTCTTCATTATCTACCAAATTCAGACAACGAGCGGTTTGTGGTTCTTGAGTGTGTTGCCGGAGATTTCCCTGAGCAGCAACCTGGTGAAGGCAAGTGTCCTCTGACCCATTATATACTACTTACTTTATAATTCACTATCCCGCATTACTTAATTGAAACCTAAGGATTGACTAGTCTATATTTACCTTGTCCTTGATTACCTTTTTGGGTTATTATGGTTAGCTTCATTCTATTGCTCTACTTTAATCAATGAACATGATGAGAACATTTATGATATTATGATGTTATCTGGATTATGATGATGATCTGTGATACTTTAGGGGACTCAAACTGTTTCCTGAGTATCTCTCCGTAAGGACCTGTTCGTTGAGAGACCACCGGGGATAACAGTGCAACCATGAGGGTGGAATGGGACACCCTTATCTGATTAATTAGAGAAACTTGAGGTGTAGTCGGCTTCACCGTAGGGCCGTCAATGGGGTCCGGGCACAGTACTTTCTCTGCCGAGGCTGGTTGCCGAGGTTCTTTCGATTTGGTTTTGTTAGTCACCCTTCCTGTGGGGAGAAGTATTGTGTTTATCAAACTGGAGAAACCTAACGGGCGACTATGACCTCTGGGAATCTTTGTAAAGGCTACATAGTGAATTCCTGGCCATTCACCTTGATAGTGAAGATTGGGTCTGGACAACCCAGGCTGGAAAGGGATCACGACTCGTGGGTAAAGTGTGCAACCTCTGCAGAGTGTTAGAAACTGGTATACCAGCCGTGCTCACGGTTAAGAGCAGCCTTGGGATCCTATTTGATTAGAATAACTTTGGATACTTTATGATGATGATGATGAATAATAGTGATGATTATAACTATGGTTTCTGGTATTTTCTCTTGGCGGTAGTACTTTTGGGTAAAACATGTGTTTATTACTAAAACTTGGCTTTTCTACTAGTAATAAATACGGGACCAACTAAAAGCAGCTGCTTTAAGCTTAACTCCACATACAGCTAGTCCACTTTAGCCAAACGAAACATTTGCTGAGTATGTTGATGTGTACTCACCCTTGCTTTCAAAACCACCCAACCCCAGGTTATCCCCATTGCAATCAGTGCTTAGGAGGAGATGAAGGCAACATGGAGGACTTTGAGGAGTTTCAGGACTATGAGTTCTAGTTATGTTTAGTGGCAACCCCAGTTAGCTGCCTATGAAGGCCTTATCTTCTACGTTTTGTATCTGCACTTTGATTATGATAATGACTATGTTAAGTTAATGAGTCTGTGAATGTCTTGGACATCTTGATGTAATAAAGTACAATTTCCGCTATTATTTTGAGCAATGTGTGATGAGTCATTTATGTAATCGTTGTGTACGTGAATTTCTGATCCTGGCACGTACATGGTTCACATTCGGTTTCCTTCTAAAACCGGTTGTGACATAAGTGGTATCAAAGCCTTGATGACTGTAGGACAGCTAACATAGACTAGAATGGTCGCTTTAAGGACTATAGACCCTTATTCTCACCTTGACCTTTGGTGTCACTTTAAAAGTTGGTCATCTTGACCAATTCTACGTTATATTACTATTTATATACTCATCTTACAAAAAAATTCTTACTTTGCTTTTGGTTTAATTGCTGGTTGAAAGGGAATTAGGCTTACACCTATTTCCTAATTGATTTTGGTGGTTGAATTGCCCAACACAAATAATTGGACTAACTAGTTTGCTCTAGTGTATAAGTCTTACAGGTGCCAAAGGTTCACAATAAGCCAATAAAAAGACCAAGAAAGGGTTCAAACAAAGGGAGCAAAAAGACATCCCAAAGGCACCCTGATCTAGCGCACCGGACTGTCCGGTGTGCCACCGGACAGTGTCCGGTGCACCAGGGCACTCGAGGCTGAACTCCTCACCTTCGGGAAAATGGAAAGTCGCTCCGCTATAATTCACCGGACTGTCCGGTGAAGCACCGGACAGTGTCCGGTGTCACACCGGACTGTCTGGTGTGCCAGCGGAGCAACGACTACTTCGCGCGCAACGGTCGACTGCAACTGCATTCAATGCGCTATAGTGCGGGCCAGAGTCAGAGCACGCGCAGTTGGCACACCGGACAGTCTACAGGACCTGTCCGGTGCACCACCGGACAGCCCAGAGGGCCCACAAGTCAGAGCTCCAACGGTCGAACCCCAACGGCTGGCTGACGTGGCTGGCGCACCGGACTGTCCGGTGCGCCATGCGACAGCACACTTCCAACGACCATTTTTGGTGGTTGGGGCTATAAATACCCCAACCACCCCACATTCAATGGCATCCAAGTTTCCCACCTTCAACACATTACAAGAGCTATAGCATTCAATTCTAGACACAACCAAAGAGATCAAATCCTCTCCCAAGTCCGGAATCACTCCAAATCAAATAGTGACTAGAGAGAGCGACATTTGTGTTCATTTGAGCTCTTGCGCTTGGATTACTTCTTTTCTTTCTCATTCTTCTTGTGTTCAAACTCAATTGTAACCAAGGCAAGAGACACCAATTGTGTGGTGGTCCTTGCGGGAACTTTGTGTTCCGTTTGATTAAGAAGAGAAGCTCACTCGGTCTAAGGGTTGAAAGAGACCCGGTCTTTGTGACCACCTCAACGGGGAGTAGGTTTGCGAGAATCGAACCTCGGTAAAACAAATCATTGTGTCTCACTCTTTATTTGCCCGAGATTTGTTTTTCACCCTCTCTCTTGGACTCGTTTATATTTCTAACGCTAACCCGACTTCTAGTTGTGCTTAAGTTTATAAAATTCAGATTCGCCCTATTCACCCCCCCTCCTCTAGGTGACTTTCAATTGGTATCAGAGCCCGGTGCTTCATTAGAGCCTAACCGCTTGAAGTGATGTCGGGAGCATCCGCCAAGAGGGAATTCGGGACCGGTGAGAAGCCCGCTACAAGCCACGGGAAGGCTCCATCCAGGGAGTCCGCCAACAAAGTGAAGGGATCCCCTTCACACAACAAGTCGGGTCGGAGCGGTGATAAGAAGAAGAAGATGAGGAAGGTGGTCTACTACGAGACCGACTCCTCATCGCCATCCACCTCCGGCTCCGACACGCCATCCGTAACTTCTAAGCGCCATGAGCGCAAGAAGTTTAGTAAGATTCCCCTACGTTACCCTCGCATTTCCAAACGTACTCCTTTACTTTCCGTCCCATTAGGCAAACCACCTATGTTTGATGGTGAAGATTATAATATGTGGAGTGATAAAATGAGGCATCATCTAACATCACTCCACACTAGCATTTGGGATGTTGTTGAGATTGGAGTACAAGTACCATCACCGGGGAATGAAGATTATGATTCGGACGAGGTTGCCCAAATCCGGCACTTTAACTCCCAAGCCACCACTACACTCCTCGCCTCTCTAAGTCGAGAGGAGTATAACAAGGTGCAAGGATTAAAGAGCGCCAAGGAAATTTTGGGACGTACTCAAGACCGCGCACGAAGGAGATGAGGTGACCAAAATCACCAAGCGGGAGACGATCGAGGGGGAGCTCGGTCAGTTCCGACTCAACCAAGGCGAGGACCCTCAAGCCATGTACAATCGCTTGAAGACCTTGGTGAACCAAGTGCGCAACCTCGGGAGCACAAAATGGGATGACCATGAAATGGTTAAGGTTATTCTTAGATCACTTGTTTTTCTTAACCCTACACAAGTTCAATTAATTCGTGGTAATCCTAGATATACACTAATGACTCCCGAGGAAGTAATAGGAAATTTTGTGAGCTTTGAGTTGATGATCAAAGGCTCAAAGAAAATCATCGAGCTAGATGGTCCCTCCACGCCCGAAGCACAACCGATCGCATTCAAGGCGACAGAGGAGAAGAAGGAGGAGTCTACATCAAGTAGACAACCCATCGATGCCTCTAAGCTCAACAATGAAGAGATGGCGCTCATCATCAAGAGCTTCCGCCAAATCCTCAAGCAAAGGAGGGGAAAGATTACAAGTCCCGCTCCAAGAAAGTTTGCTACAAGTGTGGTAAGCCCGGTCACTTTATTGAAAAATGTCCACTATCTAGTGACAGTGACAGGGATAACGACAAGAAGGGCAAGATGAGAGAAAAGAAGAAATACTACAAGAAGAAGGGCGGTGATGCCCATGTGTGCCACGAGTGGGACTCCGACGAGAGCCCCTCTAACTCCTCCTCCGACGAGGACGCCGCCAACATCGCCGTCACCAAGGGCCTCCTCTTCCCCAACGTTGGCCACAAGTGCCTCATGGCCAAGGATGGCAAAATGAAGAAGGTAAAATCAAAATCCTCCACTAAGTATGAAACCTCTAGTGATGAAGATAATGCTAGTGATGAGGAGGATAATTTGCGTACCCTTTTTGCTAACCTAAACATGCAACAAAAGGAGAAATTAAATGAATTAATTAGTGTTATTCATGAGAAGGATGAACTCTTGGATTCCCAAGAGGACTTCTTAATTAAGGAAAACAAGAAGCATGTTAAGGTTAAAAATGCTTACGCTCTAGAAGTAGAAAAATGTGAAAAACTATCTAGTGAGCTAAGCACTTGCCATGACATTATTTCCAACCTTAAAAATGAAAATGCTAGTTTAATTGCTAAGGTTGATTCAAATGTTTGTGATATTTCAATTCCCAATCTTAGAGATGATAATGTTGAATTACTTGCTAAAATTGAAGAATTGAATGTCTATCTTGCTAGCCTTAGAAATGATAATGAAAAATTAATTGCTAAGGCTAAAGAACTAGATGTTTGCAATGTTACAATTTCCGATCTTAGAGATAACAATGATATTTTACGTACTAAGATCGTTGAACTTAATGCTTGCAAACCCTCTACATATACCATTGAGCATGTCACTATTTGCACTAGATGTAGAGATGTTAACATTGATGCTATTCATGATCATATGGCTTTAATTAAACAACAAAATGATCATATAGCAAAATTAGATGCTAAAATTGCCGAGCATGACTTAGAAAATGAAAAATTTAAATTTGCTAGAAGCATGCTCTATAGTGGGAGACGCCCTGGCATCAAGGATGGCATTGGCTTCCAAAAAGGGGACAATGTCAAACTTAGTGCCCCTCCTAAAAGATTGTCCAACTTTGTAAAGGGCAAGGCTCCCATGCCTCAGGATAACGAGGGTTACATTTTGTACCCTGCTGGTTATCCCGAGAGCAAAATTAGGAGAATTCACTCTAGGAAGTCTCACTCTGGCCCTAATCATGCTTTTTATGTATAAGGGTGATACATCTAGCTCTAGGCAATCAACCCGTGCTAAATTGCCTAGAAAGAAAACTCCTATTGCATAAAATGATCATAATATTTCATTTAAAACTTTTGATGCATCCTATGTTTTAACTAACAAATCCGGCAAGGTAGTTGCCAAATATGTTGGGGACA
Organism: Zea mays; assembly: GCF_902167145.1. NCBI lineage: Eukaryota > Viridiplantae > Streptophyta > Magnoliopsida > Poales > Poaceae > Zea > Zea mays. The sequence goes on along the minus strand of NC_050096.1, from coordinate 155,159,220 downwards.
AACACGAGGGCTCCAAGACTTGTGTTTGGGTACCCAAAGTTCTTGTATCTAATGTCAAAGGACCCAAAACCGTTTGGGTACCTAAAATCAAGAACTAAACTTGTTTTGTAGGTTTATGCATCCGGGGGCTCAAGGTTGATCATCGATAGCGGGTGCACAAACCACATGACAGGGGAGAAGAAGATGTTCTCCTCCTATGAGAAAAACCAAGATCCCCAACGAGCTATCACATTCGGGGATGGGAATCAAGGTTTGGTCAAAGGATTGGGTAAAATAGCTATATCACCTGACCATTCCATTTCCAATGTTTTTCTTGTAGACTCTTTAGATTACAACTTGCTTTCAGTTTCGCAATTATGTAAAATGGGTTACAACTGTCTTTTCACGGATGTAGGTGTCACTGTCTTTAGAAGAAGTGATGATTCAATAGCATTTAAGGGAGTGTTAGAGGGTCAGCTATACTTAGTAGATTTTGATAGAGCTGAACTCGACACTTGCTTAATTGCTAAGACTAACATGGGCTGGCTCTGGCATCGCTGACTAGCACATGTTGGAATGAAGAATCTTCACAAGCTTCTAAAGGGAGAACACATTTTGGGACTAACAAATGTTCATTTTGAGAAAGACAGGATTTGTAGCGCATGTCAGGTAGGGAAGCAAGTTGGTGTTCATCATCCACACAAGAACATCATGACGACCGACAGGCCACTCGAGCTCCTACACATGGACCTATTCGGCCCGATAGCTTACATAAGCATCGACGGGAGTAAGTACTGTCTAGTTATTGTGGATGACTATTCTCGCTTCACTTGGGTGTTCTTTTTGCAGGAAAAATCTCATACCCAAGAGACCTTAAAGGGATTCTTGAGACGGGCTCAAAACGAGTTCGGCTTAAGGATCAAGAAAATAAGAAGCGACAACGGAACAGAGTTCAAGAACTCTCAAATCGAAGGCTTCCTTGAGGAGGAGGGCATCAAGCATGAGTTCTCTTCTCCCTACACGCCACAACAAAATGGTGTAGTGGAGAGGAAGAATAGAACTCTATTGGACATGGCGAGAACCATGCTTGATGAGTACAAGACTTCGAATCGGTTTTGGGCCGAGGCGGTCAACACCGCCTGTTACGCCATCAACCGATTATATCTACACCGAATCCTCAAGAAGACATCGTATGAGCTCCTAACCGGTAAAAAGCCCAATGTTTCATATTTTAGAGTCTTTGGTAGCAAATGCTTTATTCTTGTTAAAAGAGAAAGAAAATCTAAATTTGCTCCTAAGACTGTAGAAGGCTTTTTACTAGGTTATGATTCAAACACAAGGGCATATAGAGTCTTTAACAAGTCCTCTGGATTAGTTGAAGTCTCTTGTGACATTGTGTTTGATGAGACTAACGACTCTCAAGTAGAGCAAGTTGATCTTGATGAACTAGATGATGAAGAGGCTCCGTGCATCACGCTAAGGAACATGTCCATTGGGGATGTGTGTCCTAAGGAATCCGAAGAGCCTCCACAAGCACAAGATCAACCATCTTCCTCCACACAAGCATCCCCACCAACTCAAGATGAGGATGAGGCTCAAAATGATGAAGGAGACGATCAAGAAGTTGAGCCACCTCAAGAGGAGAGCAATGATCAAGGGGGAGATGCCCATGATCAAGATGAGGAAGATGAACAAGCTCCAAGACCGCCACACCCAAGAGTCCACCAAGCAATCCAACTAGATCACCCTGTGAACACCATCCTCGGCGATATTCAAAAGGGGGTAACTACTGTGGCGGAACCGCTCGAATTATTCCAGCTTAAGTGCCCAAGTCGCACCCTTAAGGGCAGCAACACACTTAAACAGGAATAACCCGTCAGTCCCTCGGATCTAGTCCGATAAAGCCACTTATCCAGGATCGAATACCACTAGCTCACTCGAAGGTGAGGCACAGAGAAATACAATAAAACATAATACCACAATTTAATAAGTATCATTAGTGATTACATTATCGGAGTTTCAAAAATGATAAACATAAATTTATTGCAGCGGAAATAACTAACGGAGAAAACCGAGTAACATGGCGAAGCCTGGCCACACTACTCCTCCTCGTCCTCTCCTGCGGAAGCAGTAACCCACTCGACCATCTATCCCGGTGGCAGGGATGAAGGCCAAGTCACACCATCAATCAATCAAGGAGTACCTGCAAAAATTGTGCCACAAGCAAGGCTGAGTATACTAATACTCAGCTAGACTTACCCGGTGTGAGGAGTCTACTCCTCTACCTCTAGACATGCAGCTGTTTGGCTGTGGGGTTTGGTTGCCAAAAGCACTAGCTGAGTCTAAAAATCAAGTTTTAGCTTTTCAAGTTTTAGTATGATCCTTTTAACTAGATGTGTACCTAGCTAGTCATACATGGTATCAAACATTTTATCAATCCACATCTTTTGCCAGTCACCTCATTTCCACTTATTACTCAATGCAGTACAATGGATCAAGCAGTCTCATTAGCTGCGAGAAGTAGACGATTCGAATCGAGTTTTTATCCTTGCAAGGTAAACCTAAACACACGACATGTAGGGGCACTCCGTCCCCACACACATCAACCGTCCCCATCGATTCCCTGGCAACAGATCAGGGCTCACCGCCTTGGCGTACAATGCCTCACTGACCCCGACTGCCGTCGTGCAGTGACCGCACTTGTACCCACCATAACCGGAATGGGAGACCTCGTCTCAGGCCGCGTGAGGGGATATGTCTGCGGGCAGGTTCAATCAGGTACTAGGCTTACCGATTTACCATATTTCTCGGTATGTGTTTAGTACGTTCAAACGCTTGACACAGGTATCCGCACGTTAATCCTTATTCCAATTTTCATCTCGTAGACCACGCGTCCCCATAGACCCGTGTCCACAGACCATCATCATTATGTTATCAAAGTGGATACAACCAATTCCTGACCTCGCGCGAGTGCTAGAAAAATCACTCGACTTCTACCGAGATCCTAATTAATAAAGCAGCTACTCGACCTAGCATACTAGTATCCATCTCAAAAAGGAATCCTGAGTTCATGCAACTAGGGTTTCAGGCAACTCCTACACTTAAGTGCACAGTACAAGCCTACAAACATTAAGTGCAGTAAAATAGCATATATAACAGTTATGCATAAAACCGGGGATTGCCTTTTATTTAACACTTAGATAGTGTTTTGCTGGGGGAGGTACTCGCTTGGCGAGCATCTACTGGGTAAGTCCACCATTCTTCAGGTCGTCCACCAACTGCATCTTGTGGTTGGCACCACATCAATGGCTCGATCATCATCTCTCGGTCCTAAATGAGATGCAATATGCATATGTATGAATATAATGAAATAGCACAAGATACTTTAAGTACACGCTAGCAAATTAAACACTAAGTAGCGAGACATCACAAGCAACCACACCCACTAGCGTTAGCTAACTACATATCGTCGAGCGCACAACATTACACCACTAAAAAGACGACAAACATTTTGGATATTTACGCAACACAATACTACATCACAATTAACTAGAGAAAGAAACATATAAAACAAGACACACATGTCATAACTAGCTTAGTCATGGCAAGTCTATATTAATTTAATGCTAACCAATCATTTTTAGCCAAAAGGGTGAACTAACAATCAATTAAGCACTAGCAGAATTTTTGGACAGCAATACAACAGTCACTTGTTTTGATCATAACTTTTCAAATATTAATCCAAAAATAGCAAACTAGAACTTTCTGGAAAGCTTAAAAAGTGCTCTACAACTTTGGTATTTTCACCTAAACAAGATTCAACACTTAGCAAGGTTAAAAGTGCTAACACAACAGATGTGTCCAGATTTGTACAGATTCAGACTTGTGAATTTAAAAATTCATAACTAAAGATTCAGACATCCAAACAAAGTGATTTTATACTTTCTGGAAAGATAATTAAATGTTCTACAAATTATTTATAAACATCGCTGGCTGGTTTAACATGTATCAAGGGTGAAATATACTATGAAGGCTGTGCTGTCCAGAACTGGACAGATTCAGTCTTCAGACTTTAAACATCCATAACTTAATCTTCAGACCACCTAAAATAGTGATCCAAGACTTTTTGGAAAGCTTGGCAATTGCACTACATAACTTTTATAATCACCAAGAAGTGATTCTGTGCTTAACTGAATCAAACAACACAGTTTTCAAAATCTGTTCTGACGGTGGACAGAACACAACAACCAAGTTGTAAAATTCATAACTCTTAAACCGTCAGGCCTTTAGTTATGCAATTTTAACACAAGCAAGATAAGAAAAGCACCTACAACTTTCTTATAATGACCATGAACAGATTGTAAAATTAAATTGAACAAACAATACAGTTTCTGAAATCTGTACAGAATTTGGACAGATTCAGTTACTGAATTTGTGAACAGCATAACTCCTAAACTGTCAGACCTATGACTGTCAAATTTTAACACCAGCAAGATAATAAGGTTAGCTACCACTTTTCTATAGCACATATCTACAGAAAACACAATTTAGTTCATCAAACATACAACACACAGAAAACAGTACGTGCAGTCCAAAACAGCAATTACTAAATTTCAGCTCCTATACAATTCAAAAATTGCCTTGCTCTAGAGACTTGAATTATTCTAACACTTTACCATTTATTAGAGTTAAAATAATCAAATGAGGACTAACAAGTAGACTCACTAATTTTCATCCAAGTTATTTCGCGCGCTAGAACTAACATACACATTTAATCAACGTATTCACCACAATCATCAATTTCGGCATATATGTATATCAACGCGCTTTTCACCCACTAGTTCGTATTTTAATTTAGACACCACATGAGCATAGATTTTTACCCGCGATCATAACCATACACATTTAGACTACAACAAGCAAATCATCGTGACTACAAGCTTAACTAAAGTCATCTAAGAGTCGGCTAGCTAGAACAACGACATCGCCCGCTAGACAGCATACACGTCGGCTTGCCTATTATTATCACAATTCGATACACCACATATATAACAAACACTTAACGAAATCGACTCCTGTTTAACATGAGTTGGCTAATCACAGTAGAAGACCTAGCGAACCATTTTAGACATCGTACCTCAAGAACATGGGTTGGAGCCGATTGATCAGTGTTTCTCAGCCATTGCTCAACTTGAATTAGTTAACACACAAGTCACCTAAATAGCACATTTTTGGGGTCTATCGTGGAGGCATTTACACATGGCGTAAAACTCCATAAGACTACATTTGTTACTGACACCAACAATTTCCTACCGACCTATTATTCACCATACAAACGCAGTTACACGCCGCCTACTAGTTTCTAACATAATCCTCATATAGCTCGTAATTCAAACTACTCACTAACAATAAATCACACACGACAACTACCACATCGACCGGTTAATTTATTTGGATCCCACCCGTCTAGCGTACCACTAGTATCCCGCATTTTGACTCGACTTATAATTATAGAGGAAGCAACGGCTACCTTGGCATGCCATCACCCCTCTACTTAAGCCAAAACAATTTCTACCTATTCTAACCGAACTTGCGTGGCGAGCACATCTTATATTGCCCTGTCTCGCATACAACCATGTGGGGGCGTGCACTCGAGACACATCGATCAATGTGGCGCGACTACTAATATATGAACTCCGATATTCATGTTTTAATAATTCATCCTCTACGCAACTAGCATTTTCTAACTACTCGTCACAACAATAAATATGCTCCCTATATAATCATGAATCCCATCACATTGCATAAAACAATCACACTTTACGCATAACCACATATCGATGCATTCCCCACAACAAAATCCGCATTTTGTAACTTAGTTTTCGCATTAAACAACGCATATCATATTTTCCTATCAAAATATAAAAACAGCCGAGTTCCTTTCTTCTTCGTTTTCTTCTCTACGCAAAATTCAATCCATACCAACACAATTTTTAAACATGCACCACATCGACCAAAACATAATTAGACAACTACAAATCGCACGCATCGAACCTCTTGTTCTCCAATCGTAAACGCGATCCTACCAATGCGCACAATCGAAACATTTTACACACATCCATTCAAAATAATTAATCGAGTCGATCGAGAGCGATATGCATCGGCTCACCATAAACAAACCCAATCGGTGTTTGTAAGGACGATGGCGATTCCGATTTGCACATAACTTCGAACGTCGACGAGCGTCGAACGACTTGCCTTCTCCCCGCAAAACACGGGGTTCGTCTCCTCCACAAAACAAAACAAGCAACACATACACAATTAATCACCGGAGAATAATGTCGATGTGAAATTAAACAAGAATTGTCGTGGTCTCACCGGGGTGAACGACGACGATATTGGGGCTGCGCAAAACAACGAACACACTGCGGGCGTCGACGGCTGTTCGCTGCGTAGCACAAAGCAGCGAGCCGCGCGGAGACGTCGGAGCTGCTGCGCAAAACATCGAACATGTAGCGCGCGACTTCTTGTTGCAGACCATGGCCACGGGGAGGCTGCTACGCGCTGTCCTTGGGAGGCAGTCGCAGCAAGGGAAAGCTCGCGGCCATGGAGAAATGGAGCTGCGCATTTTGTCGAGCACCTACGGCGCGTCGATTTGGTGGGGCTGCGGGGAAAAGGAGATAGGGGCGCTGCTTCTTGCTGCTCAAGGTACAAGGGGCGAGCAGAGCTGCTGGCCACCTGTGCGTCAGCCATGGAGAGGCTTCTTGCAGCCATGGAGCAGAAGGGGGCGCTGGGAGGGAATGAGCTGCTGTTGGAATTCCTGGGCGCCGTGGACAGGGAGCTGGGCGACCATGGAAGTCGAAAAGGTAGCTGCACGGCTGGGAAAACAGGGGCGCCAGGGGGATCTCGCGCAGCGTCCATTGCCGAGGGTGGAGCTCGCGCCCATGGGAGGGAAGATGGCAGGGAGGGCGCTGGAGAACAGGGAAGGGTGCCATGGCTGTTGGCGGCACCTGCTCCATGGAAGTGGAGGTCGGCCATGGCTGCTGGCGGCCGAGCGAGCAGAGCGAGAGGAAAAAAAGAGCAGCGGCGTCCATGCTTGCTGCCGTGAAGCAGGGAGGAAGAAGACCTGCTCACCGGCCTAGGGGAGAAGGGCATCGCCGAGCAGGACCAGGGGGACGACGACCGGATGTGGAGAAGAAGGACCTTGCTGTTGCGCCATGGAGCAAGGAGGAGAGAGTTGTGCGTGTGGGAGAGGAGGAAGAAGAGAGTGGCGGCTGGAAAAAGTGGAGGGGTGGGAATGCAAAATGACCAAGGGCAAGGGAGAGGGATCCGTATTTATAGAGAAACCCTAGGGTTAGGGTTTCAAATGGGCCCAATTGGGCTGGCCCAAACACGCAAACGGGCTGCGCTAAATTATTTTTCGGAATAAAAATGCTCGTGCGGAATTCGTCTGTACGCGGAACAGAGTGAAACAGAGTTCGGACGAACGGACGACTACGCGATTAACTCGGTCGAGAGTTTGGTTTGACTTTGCTCGAAAATAATTCCCTACGCATGATTCGAAAATAATTTGTCTCGGAATACGACTGGCTTTCGGATTTGTAGTCGGAGAAGGCGAAGTGTGATAATTTAAAATCACTGTAGATACGGGGTTTTGAATTCGGTTCGGACATGAGATATTTGGCCGAGTCGAGTAAGAAATAATTAGAGGATGACGTACTGAGTATTCCGTGTGAGAGTACGGAGTCGGATTAATTTTTGGACATAGATCGAAGGTTGAGGATTTAGACTCGGGCACAGCTCCACTAACAATAGTCGAGTGTTTTGATTAAATGATCTTTAGACAAGATTTTATAAATCGAGAATGATTAACGAGTTGGCATTCGAGCCGAGAAATAAAAAGTTTTAATAGGCTCCAAAACTGGTTGTTTCTCGTGATCAATTAACTCCGAATTCGGTGAACTTCCATGAGAAAGCCTGATAGACAGAGATAGACACGATCGAGAAATAGAAATTTTCACTGAGCATTCGCGTTAGAGACAAATCTCCCGACATAACACGAAACCGACACCTGGGGTGTCACAGCCTTCCCCCCCTTAAAAAGAATCTCGTCCCGAGATTCGAATGAGGATATTTAAGGGTGGAGAAGCATGTAACTCCTAGACTGAAGATAGATGCAAATTCATGAGAGGGTATCTGACAAGATACTGATGACAGATTTGGTTAGAATATCGTGACATATTGAGACAAAATGCAGCGATCACTTTGAGAGAATATCCACAAAAGATTGCACATCAGTATAGTCTCGTAATGGACCACGACTATTAACGCGATACCAGCGCGTGCCGAGCAGCTCAACCATGTGTGCACCATAATAGGCTCTCGGTCTCGTCGCGGCACCATCAGTCGTTAGTCATAACACCATTATCAAACGTAACCAACGAGAATTCCACATAGCACATATAGATGGAGCCCATGAGAGTATGGCTCAGAAAATAAGAATGTGATCAGAGTTGAAGCAGAGATTGCTGGCAAAAGAGCATCACATAAGAACTTTCTTCAACTCAGAGAATTATTTTATGCTCATAATGGAGATTATCATGCCAGAGATTCATACGAGATTTTGATATGAGGACGAAGCATCCACGAGGTCAGGTTGATGAACTTGTAGAGACATGAGAGAACCACAAGCTAACAACAAGAGTCCCTTGAACCAAATGGATACACTGTTTAGAGATAAAATTGATAAACATCGTCATGATCCTCAGAGAATGAGTATGAGAATGACTAGAATTGAGAGACTTAGGTAGATCAACATTCGATACTTAAGAACGGGTTATAGTAGATAACAAGATAATAGGGCAGAATCATGAAAGATCAGAGATTCGGATGATAAGGTCACAACATGATTCACAAGGAAAAAGATCACTAGATCTATGCGAAAGGAGAGGTAGGCAACAAGATCAGCTGGATGATCAACAGGAATGCTATGAAGTTTTAGGGGCAAGGAAATTATGGAAAGAAATATGGCCTTGATAGGGTTTGCGCAACTAGACACCAACAATAATTTTTTTTGACACAACAAGTGCACAAGGAAGTTTCAGTTTGGCTAGCGGTTAAGCTATGGGGGTCTACAAGTTGTGCAGGTTTAACTTCAAAGGTAAAACACTCAAGGGGGCTAGAAAACACCAATCATAAGAATGAATTTTTTTTAAATAGGTTTCACTTGCTAAACTCGAGGTTGTTTGGGTGGGGATCTTTTTATGAACCGAACAAGCAACAAAATGTTTTGCAAAAAGGGTTGAACAATTACAATACTATCTAGATGGCAAGGCAGGAGAAACACATAGCGCGACCTAACAAGACTTACCAATCTGACACGAGATAAGGCATTTCTAACATAGCAGTACATCACATTATTCACAAGTTTTTATTATTGGAATAAAGGTGAGAGAAGCATGTTGATGCACAAGAGACAATGATGCCACAATTAGGATGCATGCTCATTCTAGTCGTCTTCTCAGACCTAACTAATTTTTCGGATGCTTCTACAGCATCCTTATTAATAGTAGTAGTAGCCTTTATGGCCTATATAAATAGCCACCTAGCTACCCATCTAATTTCCTAAGGCTTCGCGTCCTAGGTCTATCCTGATCGTCCTGACGATCTATCCAACATTGGTTTCTAGCAAATTTTAGTTTTGAAAAGTTGGTATTTATGACTTATTGACTTCTCTGTAATGGTATTCGCTCCGATACCAGCTGTGGCGGAACCGCTCGAATTATTCCAGCTTAAGTGCCCAAGTCGCACCCTTAAGGGCAGCAACACACTTAAACAGGAATAACCCGTCAGTCCCTCGGATCTAGTCCGATAAAGCCACTTATCCAGGATCGAATACCACTAGCTCACTCGAAGGTGAGGCACAAAGAAATACAATAAAACATAATACCACAATTTAATAAGTATCATTAGTGATTACATTATCGGAGTTTCAAAAATGATAAACATAAATTTATTGCAGCGGAAATAACTAACGGAGAAAACCGAGTAACATGGCGAAGCCTGGCCACACTACTCCTCCTGGTCCTCTCCTGCGGAAGCAGTAACCCACTCGACCATCTATCCCGGTGGCAGGGATGAAGGCCAAGTCACACCATCAATCAATCAAGGAGTACCTGCAAAAATTGTGCCACAAGCAAGGCTGTGTATACTAATACTCAGCTAGACTTACCCGGTGTGAGGAGTCTACTCCTCTACCTCTAGACATGCAGCTGTTTGGCTGTGGGGTTTGGTTGCCAAAAGCACTAGCTGAGTCTAAAAATCAAGTTTTAGCTTTTCAAGTTTTAGTATGATCCTTTTAACTAGATGTGTACCTAGCTAGTCATACATGGTATCAAACATTTTATCAATCCACATCTTTTGCCAGTCACCTCATTTCCACTTATTACTCAATGCAGTACAATGGATCAAGCAGTCTCATTAGCTGCGAGAAGCAGACGATTCGAATCGAGTTTTTATCCTTGCAAGGTAAACCTAAACACACGACATGTAGGGGCACTCCGTCCCCACACACATCAACCGTCCCCATCGATTCCCTGGCAATAGATCAGGGCTCACCGCCTTGGCGTACAATGCCTCACTGACCCCGACTGCCGTCGTGCAGTGACCGCACTTGTACCCACCATAACCGGAATGGGAGACCTCGTCTCAGGTCGCGTGAGGGGATATGTCTGCGGGCAGGTTCAATCAGGTACTAGGCTTACCGATTTACCATATTTCTCGGTATGTGTTTAGTACGTTCAAACGCTTGACACAGGTATCCGCACGTTAATCCTTATTCCAATTTTCATCTCGTAGACCACGCGTCCCCATGGACCCGTGTCCATAGACCATCATCATTCTGTTATCAAAGTGGATACAACCAATTCCTGACCTCGCGCAAGTGCTAGAAAAATCACTCGACTTCTACCGAGATACTAATTAATAAAGCAGCTACTCGACCTAGCATACTAGTATCCATCTCAAAAAGGAATCCTGAGTTCATGCAACTAGGGTTTCAGGCAACTCCTACACTTAAGTGCACAGTACAAGCCTACAAACATTAAGTGCAGTAAAATAGCATATATAACAGTTATGCATAAAACCGGGGCTTGCCTTTTATTTAACACTTAGATAGTGTTTTGCTGGGGGAGGTACTCGCTTGGCGAGCATCTACTGGGTAAGTCCACCATTCTTCAGGTCATCCACCAACTGCATCTTGTGGTTGGCACCACATCAATGGCTCGATCATCATCTCTCGGTACTAAATGAGATGCAATATGCATATGTATGAATATAATGAAATAGCACAAGATACTTTAAGTACACGCTAGCGAATTAAACACTAAGTAGCGAGACATCACAAGCAACCACACCCACTAGCGTTAGCTAACTACATATCGTCGAGCGCACAACATTACACCACTAAAAAGACGACAAACATTTTGGATATTTACGCAACACAATACTACATCACAATTAACTAGAGAAAGAAACATATAAAACAAGACACACATGTCATAACTAGCTTAGTCATGGCAAGTCTATATTAATTTAATGTTAACCAATCATTTTTAGCCAAAAGGGTGAACTAACAATCAATTAAGCACTAGCAGAATTTTTGGACAGCAATACAGCAGTCACTTGTTTTGATCATAACTTTTCAAATATTAATCCAAAAATAGCAAACTAGAACTTTCTGGAAAGCTTAAAAAGTGCTCTACAACTTTGGTATTTTCACCTAAACAATATTCAACACTTAGCAAGGTTAAAAGTGCTAACACAACAGATCTGTCCAGATTTGGACAGATTCAGACTTGTGAATTTAAAAATTCATAACTAAAAATTCAGACATCCAAACAAAGTGATTTTAGACTTTCTGGAAAGATAATTAAATGTTCTACAAATTATTTATAAACATCGCTGGCTGGTTTAACATGTATCAAGGGTGAAATATACTATGAAGGCTGTGCTGTCCAGAACTGGACAGATTCAGTCTTCAGACTTTAAACATCCATAACTTAATCTTCAGACCACCTAAAATAGTGATCCAAGACTTTTTGGAAAGCTTGGCAATTGCACTACATAACTTTTATAATCACCAAGAAGTGATTCTGTGCTTAACTGAATCAAACAACACCGTTTTCAAAATCTGTTCTGACGGTGGACAGAACACAGCAACCAAGTTGTAAAATTCATAACTCTTAAACCGTCAGGTCTTTAGTTATGAAATTTTAACACAAGCAAGATAAGAAAAGCACCTACAACTTTCTTATAATGACCATGAACAGATTGTAACATTAAATTGAACAAACAATACAGTTTCTGAAATCTGTACAGAATTTGGACAGATTCAGTTACTGAATTTGTGAACAGCATAACTCCTAAACTGTCAGACCTATGACTGTCAAATTTTAACACCAGCAAGATAATAAGGTTAGCTACCACTTTTCTATAGCACATATCTACAGAAAACACAATTTAGTTCATCAAACATACAGCACACAGAAAACAGTACGTGCAGTCCAAAACAGCAATTACTAAATTTCAGCTCCTATACAATTCAAAAATTGCCTTGCTCTAGAGACTTGAATTATTCTAACACTTTACCATTTGTTAGAGTTAAAATAATCAAATGAGGACTAACAAGTAGACTCACTAATTTTCATCCAAGTTATTTCGCGCGCTAGAACTAACATACACATTTAATCAACGTATTCACCACAATCATCAATTTCGGCATATATGTATATCAACGCGCTTTTCACCCACTAGTTCGTATTTTAATTTAGACACCACATGAGCACTATAGATTTTTACCCGCGATCATAACCATACACATTTAGACTACAACAAGCAAATCATCGTGACTACAAGCTTAACTAAAGTCATCTAAGAGTCGGCTAGCTAGAACAACGACATCGCCCGCTAGACAGCATACACGTCGGCTTGCCTATTATTATCACAATTCGAGACACCACATATATAACAAACACTTAACGAAATCGACTCCTGTTTAACATGAGTTGGCTAATCACAGTAGAAGACCTAGCGAACCATTTTAGACATCGTAACTCAAGAACATGGGTTGGAGCCGATTGATCAGTGTTTCTCAGCCATTGCTCAACTTGAATTAGTTAACACACAAGTCACCTAAATAGCACATTTTTGGGGTCTATCGTGGAGGCATTTACACATGGCGTAAAACTCCATAAGACTACATTTGTTACTGACACCAACAATTTCCTACCGACCTATTATTCACCATACAAACGCAGTTACACGCCGCCTACTAGTTTCTAACATAATCCTCATATAGCTCGTAATTCAAACTACTCACTAACAATAAATCACACACGACAACTACCACATCGACCGGTTAATTTATTTGGATCCCACCCGTCTAGCGTACCACTAGTATCCCGCATTTTGACTCGACTTATAATTATAGAGGAAGCAACGGCTACCTTGGCATGCCATCACCCCTCTACTTAAGCCAAAACAATTTCTACCTATTCTAACCGAACTTGCGTGGCGAGCACATCTTATATTGCCCTGTCTCGCATACAACCATGTGGGGGCGTGCACTCGAGACACATCGATCAATGTGGCGCGACTACTAATATATGAACTCCGATATTCATGTTTTAATAATTCATCCTCTACGCAACTAGCATTTTCTAACTACTCGTCACAACAATAAATATGCTCCCTATATAATCATGAATCCCATCACATTGCATAAAACAATCACACTTTACGCATAACCACATATCAATGCATTCCCCACAACAAAATCCGCATTTTGTAACTTAGTTTTCGCATTAAACAACGCATATCATATTTTCCTATCAAAATATAAAAACAGCCGAGTTCCTTTCTTCTTCGTTTTCTTTACGCAAAATTCAATCCATACCAACACAATTTTTAAACATGCACCACATCGACCAAAACATAATTAGACAACTACAAATCGCACGCATCGAACCTCTTGTTCTCCAATCGTAAACGCGATCCTACCAATGCGCACAATCGAAACATTTTATACACATCCATTCAAAATAATTAATCGAGTCGATCGAGAGCGATATGCATCGGCTCACCATAAACAAACCCAATCGGTGTTTGTAAGGACGATGGCGATTCCGATTTGCACATAACTTCGAACGTCGACGAGCGTCGAACGACTTGCCTTCTCCCCGCAAAACACGGGGTTCGTCTCCTCCACAAAACAAAACAAGCAACACATACACAATTAATCACCGGAGAATAATGTCGATGTGAAATTAAACAAGAATTGTCGTGGTCTCACCGGGGTGAACGACGACGATATTGGGGCTGCGCAAAACAACGAACACACTGCGGGCGTCGACGGCTGTTCGCTGCGTAGCACAAAGCAGCGAGCCGCGCGGAGACGTCGGAGCTGCTGCGCAAAACATCGAACATGTAGCGCACGACTTCTTGTTGCAGACCATGGCCACGGGGAGGCTGCTACGCGCTGTCCTTGGGAGGCAGTCGCAGCAAGGGAAAGCTCGCGGCCATGGAGAAATGGAGCTGCGCATTTTGTCGAGCACCTACAGCGCGTCGATTTGGTGGGGCTGCGGGGAAAAGGAGATAGGGGCGCTGCTTCTTGCTGCTCAAGGTACAAGGGGCGAGCAGAGCTGCTGGCCACCTGTGCGTCAGCCATGGAGAGGCTTCTTGTAGCCATGGAGCAGAAGGGGGCGCTGGGAGGGAATGAGCTGCTGTTGGAATTCCTGGGCGCCGTGGACAGGGAGCTGGGCGACCATGGAAGTCGAAAAGGTAGCTGCACGGCTGGGAAAACAGGGGCGCCAGGGGGATCTCGCGCAGCGTCCATTGCCGAGGGTGGAGCTCGCGCCCATGGGAGGGAAGATGGCAGGGAGGGCGCTGGAGAACAGGGAAGGGTGCCATGGCTGTTGGCGGCGCCTGCTCCATGGAAGTGGAGGTCGGCCATGGCTGCTGGCGGCCGAGCGAGCAGAGCGAGAGGAAAAAAAGAGCAGCGGCGTCCATGCTTGCTGCCGTGAAGCAGGGAGGAAGAAGACCTGCTCACCGGCCTAGGGGAGAAGGGCATCGCCGAGCAGGACCAGGGGGACGACGACCGGATGTGGAGAAGAAGGACCTTGCTGCTGCGCCATGGAGCAAGGAGGAGAGAGTTGTGCGTGTGGGAGAGGAGGAAGAAGAGAGTGGCGGCTGGAAAAAGTGGAGGGGTGGGAATGCAAAATGACCAAGGGCAAGGGAGAGGGATCCGTATTTATAGAGAAACCCTAGGGTTAGGGTTTCAAATGGGCCCAATTGGGCTGGGTTGGGCTGGCCCAAACACGCAAACGGGCTGCGCTAAATTATTTTTCGGAATAAAAATGCTCGTGCGGAATTCGTCTGTACGCGGAACAGAGTGAAACAGAGTTCGGACGAACGGACGACTACGCGATTAACTCGGTCGAGAGTTTGGTTTGACTTTGCTCGAAAATAATTCCCTACGCATGATTCGAAAATAATTTGTCTCGGAATACGACTGGCTTTCGAATTTGTAGTCGGAGAAGGCGAAGTGTGATAATTTAAAATCGCTGTCGATACGGGGTTTTGAATTCGGTTCGGACATGAGATATTTGGCCGAGTCGAGTAAGAAATAATTAGAGGACGACGTACTGAGTATTCCGTGTGAGAGTACGGAGTCGGATTAATTTTTGGACATAGATCGAAGGTTGAGGATTTAGACTCGGGCACAGCTCCACTAACAATAGTCGAGTGTTTTGATTAAATGATCTTTAGACAAGATTTTATAAATCGAGAATGATTAACAAGTTGGCATTCGAGCCGAGAAATAAAAAGTTTTAATAGGCTCCAAAACTGGTTGTTTCTCATGATCAATTAACTCCGAATTCGGTGAACTTCCATGAGAAAGCCTGATAGACAGAGATAGACACGATCGAGAAATAGAAATTTTCACTGAGCATTCACGTTAGAGACAAATCTCCCGACATAACACGAAACTGACACCTGGGGTGTCACAACTACTCGATCTCGTGTTGCTCATTTTTGTGAACATTACTCTTTTGTTTCCTCTATTGAGCCACACAGGGTAGAGGAAGCACTACAAGATTCGGATTGGGTGGTGGCGATGCAAGAGGAGCTCAACAACTTCACTAGGAATGAGGTATGGCATTTGGTTCCACGTCCTAATCAAAATGTTGTAGGAACCAAATGGGTCTTCCGCAACAAGCAAGACGACATGGTGTGGTGACAAGGAACAAAGCCCGACTTGTGGCCAAGGGGTATTCACAAGTCGAAGGTTTGGATTTTGGTGAAACCTATGCACCCGTAGCTAGGCTGGAATCAATTCGCATTTTACTTGCCTATGCTACTTACCATGGCTTTAAGCTTTACCAAATGGACGTGAAAAGTGCCTTCCTCAATGGACCAATCAAGGAAGAGGTCTATGTTGAGCAACCTCCCGGCTTTGAAGATAGTGAGTACCCTAACTATGTATATAAACTCTCTAAGGCACTTTATGGGCTCAAGCAAGCCCCAAGAGCATGATATGAATGCCTAAGAGATTTTCTTATCACTAATGGCTTCAAAGTCGGAAAGGCCGATCCTACTTTATTTACTAAAACTCTTGACAATGATTTGTTTGTATGCCAAATGTATGTTGATGATATTATATTTGGATCTACTAACGAATCTACATGTGAGGAATTTAGTAGGATCATGACACAAAAATTCGAGATGTCGATGATGGGGGAGTTGAAGTACTTCTTGGGATTTCAAGTGAAGCAACTCCAAGAGGGCACCTTCATTAGCCAAACAAAGTATATTCAAGACATTCTAAACAAGTTTGGAATGAAGGATGCCAAGCCCATCAAGACACCCATGGGAACCAATGGGCATCTCGACCTCAACACGGGAGGTAAATCCGTCGATCAAAAGGTATACCGGTCGATGATAGGCTCTTTACTCTACTTATGTGCATCTCGACCGGACATAATGCTTTCCGTATGCATGTGTGCAAGATTCCAAGCCGACCCTAAGGAAGCTCACCTTACGGCCGTAAAACGAATCTTGAGATATTTAGTTCATACTCCTAAGTTTGGGCTTTGGTGTCTTAGGGGATCCACATTTGATTTGATTGGTTATTCGGATGCCGATTGGGCGGGGTGTAAAATTAATAGAAAGAGCACATCGGGGACTTGCCAGTTCTTGGGAAGATCCTTGGTGTCTTGGGCTTCAAAGAAGCAAAATTTTGTCGCTCTTTCTACCGCCGAAGCCGAGTATATTGATGCAGGCCATTGTTGCGCGCAATTGCTTTGGATGAGGCAAACCCTTAGGGCCTATGGTTTCAAATTAACCAAAGTTCCTCTTCTATGTGATAATGAGAGTGCAATCCGCATGGCGGATAATCCCGTTGAACATAGCCACACTAAACACATAGCCATTCGGTATCATTTCTTAAGGGATCACCAACAAAAGGGAGATATCGAGATTGCATATATTAACACCAAGGAACAATTAGCCGATATCTTTACCAAGCCATTAGATGAACAAACTTTTAACAAACTTAGGCATGAGCTAAATATTTTTGATTCTCGGAATTTCTTTTGATGTTTTGCACACATAGCTCATTATTATACCTTTGATCATATCTCTTTCATGTGCTATGACTAATGTGTTTTCAAGTATATTTCAAACCAAGTCATAAGTGTATTGAAAGGTGTGGCGGAACTGCCCGAATTATTCCAACTTAAGTGCCCAAGTCCCGCCTTAGAGGCCAGACTACACTTAAATGGGAATAACCCGTCAATCCCTCGGATCTAGTCCGACACGGCCACTGACAGGATCAAGTACCACAATCTCACTCGAAGGTGAGTCACAGAGCAAATGCAATAAAGCATAAAACCATACATGCCACAATGTTAAATTATTACATCACCATTATCATCATCGGAGTTTTTGCAAAAGTATCCATCATTGTTCGAAGTGCAGCGGAATAAAACTAACGATAATTAAACAGAGAGATGGGGAAGCCTGTCCCATCACTCCTCACGCTCCTCCTCAGCCGAGGCAGGGTCCCACTCAACAGTCCAACCCGGTGGCAAGGTGGACGACCAAGTTATCCCAACAACCATCTCCTCCAGAGAACCTGTAAAATTATGCCACAAGCAAGGCTGAGTATACTAATACTCAGCTAGACTTACCCGGTGTGAGGAGTCTATTCCTCTACCTCTAGACATGCAGCTGTTTGGCTGTGGGGTTTGGTTGCCAAAAGAACTAGCTGAGTTTCTAAATCAAGATTTTAACTTAGTCAAAGTTAAGTGTGACTCTCTTAAGGCTAAAAGTGAACTATCTACTCATACATGGTAGCAAGCATTATTAACAATCAACATCTTATCTCAACTCATCATACTTCCACTTATTTCTCAATGTAGCAGCATGGATCAAGCAGTCTCATTAACTGCGAGAAGCAGACGATTCGAATCGAGTTTTTATCCTTGCAAGGTAAACCTAAACACACGACATGTAGGGGCACTCCGTCCCCACACATATCAACCGTCCCCATCGATTCCCTGGCAACAGATCAGGGCTCACCGCCTTGGCGTACAATGCCCCACTGACCCCGATTGGCCGTCGTGCAGTGACCGCACTTGTACCCACCATAACCGGAATGGGAGACCTCGTCTCAGGTCGCGTGAGGGGATATGTCTGCGGGCAGGTTCACTCAGGTACTAGGCTTACCGATTTACCATATTTCTCGATATGTGTTTAGTACGTTCAAACGCTTGACTCACGGTACCACACCTTAATCCTTATTCCAATTTTTATCCCGTGAACAACCAATCCCCATGGATTGTTGTTCACCAACCAATCTCTTTATGATAAGAAAGTGGATACAACCAATTTCCTGACCTCGCGCGAGTGCTAGAAAAATCACTCGACTTCTACCGAGATCCCTAATTAGCAAAGCAGCTACTCGACCTAGCATACTAGTATCCATCACAAAAAGGAATCCTGAGTTCATGCAGCTAGGGTTTCATTCAACTCCTACACTTAAGTGCAAGTACAAGCCTACAAACATTGAGTGCAGTAAAATAGCATATATAACGGTTATGCATAAAACCGGGGCTTGCCTTCCAAAGCAGTGGCAGGCAGGTCCTCTGGTGCAGGCTCGGGTGCTGGATCTGGGGCTACCTCCTGAGCAGCTCCTTGCTCCGGCACGAGGATGTACTCTCCGTCAGCAAGATTACAGTCTATCGAAATGCAATGAACATGTATGTCATGATTATGCAGGATTTAAGAACAATAAGCTAAAGAAACTACGTTAAGAAGTAACTTAGGGTTTTCTTAGTCACGCTGGGCTGCTAGTGGTATATAGATATAGATACATAGACTTATGACCTTTTAAGTTTAGGTTTCCTTTTAGGATAACATAGTGGGTTGGTATTGTCTTTATAGATTTCAGTGGACAAATTAACAAAGGTCTTAGGATGACATTAATTTCCATTATTCATTTTCCTTTCCTTAATTTCCATTTAGGGTTTCTAGGGTAGGTTTGAACTACAACAGGGTTTTAATAATTTCCAAAAATTCTGCAAAAATTCCAGTGGGTCATCACTGGCTATTCTAGCTTGTTTTAAGAATTTGAGGCTTAAAGTATAAAAGTTAGGCTTTAAACAAAATAACAAAAAGGTAGGCAAAATGGGTCACTTTACACTACACCTCTTAGTTAGGGGTAGGTTCTGCCCTAAAGGTTATTTTTGTTGGCATCCTATGGTAATAATAGGTTTCTGTGCTAAAAATCATAGAAAACTAAGGGGTGGTTATTTTGTTATGCTTTTCTTAAGTTTAATGCCAAAAAGGCACTTTCTACTACATTATTATTTGAAAAATGTCAAACAGTAGATTTCATATTTTTCCTAAGTTCTCTCTAATAAAACAATAGTCATCCCAAGGGTGGGGGTGTTTTTACCTTGGGGTCATTTTTGTAGGGTTTTTCTAAGTTATCCTTGTTTTAATAAAATAAAAGATATCCTACTTAATTTGTACTAAACCAAGGTATGATATATTTTTCCAGTGAACTATATTGAATAAGTAACCTAACAAAAATATAAGTACTCTCTGGTTCATTAATTAAGTTGCATTTTCTATTTTCCTTATCCTTAAGCATATTATAGAATAAAGGGTAAAACTAACTTAAATGGAGTGGGCAGAGGGGTTTAATATTTTTACTTGGTCTAGTAGGTAGATATAAGCTTCTCAAAATTTTTCTAACCCTGGTCAAACAGTATTCCTATTTTTCCTCCTAATATTGGGTTTTGAGTGGTTTTCTTATTTAATTCTAAACTTCAGAAAGAAATACAGAAGCTATGGGTTCTATTATTTTTCTCTGATAGCTCATAAATTTCTAAATCTAGCAAAATTGGTTTGAACATTTTTGGATGATTATTCTGCAAGTTATGCATTTACTTAGCTATCTGTTATAACAAAGGAAAAGAAATTCGAAAATAGAAAAAGAAAACGTGTTTACGCCGAGGCCCCTGGGGTTTTTCCTTTTCTTTTCTCACAGAACAGCCCTTGGTCCACTATTGGCTTGAGTCACTGACATTGCGCAAAGCCCCTTGGACTTAACTAAAATCTAACCCGCGCTCCCTGACCGGCTTAAACAGTGCCCGCGGTACATTTTACGGCGGTGGGGCTTACCGGCGGCAGTAGAGCTCCGGCGGGGTGGTCAGTGACGTCCGAGAGGTCGCAACGGTCACGCCGATGTGCGGGTTGGTGTCGGAGGTGGTCGGAGCTACCCTGGCCACGAGCACAGGCGGCGGGGGTCGTCGGCGGCTCCTGCTCCGGCCAAACCACGGCGGCATAGATCAATTAGGGTGCACGAGGAGCTTCACGGGGTGACACAGAGGCCATACGCGCAAGGAATTGGAAAACGGTGCAGGGGCCTACCCGGTCCACGTGCGCCGGCGGGTTCTTGAACTCCGGTGAGCACGATTGGGCTATTCCGGTGACGCGGGTCCCTGGGTCAAGCTTGAGCAAGGCTCATGGCTTCACCAGGAAGCTCTCCGAGGGCTTGGATCGAACGGAGGAGGACGGGAGAGGGGCTGGCCACGGTGGTTGCTCTCGAGCGGCACTGGCGGGTCGCAGGGAGGTCGCCGAAGTTAATGGCTGGCTCGGGCGAGTCCGGCGAGGTACGGAGGAGGTAACAGGGAAGGCAGCCAAGCACTGGGGCAGGCTTTATAGCCGTGGCGCGGGCGTGGTCACGGGCGGCCGCGGGTGCGCGGGGGTTCGTGCACGGGCGTGCTCTGAGCGCGCCCCCAGATGCCAGCTCGCGTCGAACACGTGGAAGCTTGCTTCTCCCATGGTTCAACGGCCGATTAGAGCGCCATAGCGTGCGTATCTTGGCAAAGTCACTGTGTACGGTCGCTTCTCTGCTCCAAATCCTATCTTTTCGCTGTGAGTTCCAAGTCGAGATATGGTCGGGGTAGGGAGATAGAGAGGGGAGAAGTTTGCTGTGTCAGCCAAGCCCGAACCGAGACAAAAGGGGTGTCAAGTCGTGTCTAGCGCCCTAGGGTAGGTGTCATCTCTTTCCAGGGTGTTCTAGGGTTAATTTGGCGCCATTTTGTCAATTGGGTCGAAGGGTTTTGAAAAGGGGATTAAGGTGAACATGTGGAGTCTTTGTGCAAGGGTTAGTTTTTGTACTTAGGCAAAAACTGAATTTTCCCTTGTGCTTAATCTTAGGTGAACTGTTTAGGGCTTTTCTGAAAACTTTTTGGGGGTACTTCCTTACTATTAATTGTAGGTTATTAAGTGTACTACAACTTTTATATTTGGCCCAAACCATGATCATAAGGTTTACATGATCTTTTGATCATGGCTTCAATTAGGGTTCCCATTGCCTTTGGGGGTTTTGCTTTAGGGTTTTGGGAGATCCCCACTTAGATGTGCATGATAAGCTAGGGCATGACATCCAAGGTGGATTACACTTGCTTAGGACCTAGAATTCCAAGTTTGGTATACTTTGCCCAAATCAGTCTTCATGTGATAATGGGTAAAAGGGGTAACCCTGGGATGGACACCCTGAGTAACACCTGGGGTGTTACAGCCCTCCCCCCTTAAAGGAATCTCGTCCCGAGATTTAGGTAGAGTCCCTTGGAGGGTGCTTGAAGGTGTGCTGGTGTTGTTTTTCCTTCACACTTAAGTTTCTCTTATTAACTGCTCTTCGAATGTCATCCTCTTTGCAACTTTAGAAGGAAGACCTTCTTAAATTAAATCCACAACTTAGACTATCCTTGTCATCTAAGTTTTTCTTATAATTGGATTCAAAGGGCAGGTGGGAGTGGGGTTTTGGGGTTACATACTGACTCCTTTGGGCAGAAAGTCGGGGAAGCGAGAGCGTAGAAAATCCTCAGTCTCCCATGTAGCTTCTTCTGCTGAATGGTGACTCCATTGAACCTTATACATTCTGACCGACCTTGCCCAAGTTGATCTTTCCTTTTGATCTAGCACCTTGACGGGGTACTCTTGGTAGGATAAATCTGGTTCTATCTCAATGTCTGGTTCCGGGAGTACTTCAGTGGGTAGACGAACGCATTTCCGCAGCTGAGATACATGGAACACATTATGAACTGCTGACATGTGAGGTGGCAATTCCACTTGATAGGCTACGGGTCCACAAGCCTCCTTGATCTCGTAGGGTCCAATGTAGCGAGGAGCTAACTTGCCCTTGATCCCGAATCTCTGAACACCCTTGGTGGGTGATACCTTAAGATAGACATGATCTCCCACCTCGAACTGTAGAGGCTTCCGCCTCTTATCATGATAGCTCCTTTGCCTGGCCTGAGCAGCTTCTAAGTTCTTGGTAATGACCCTGACCTTTGCCTCTGCCTCAAGTACCAAATCTGGCCCAAAAATTTCCCTTTCTCCTGCTTGAGACCAATTCAGTGGGGTCCTACACCTTCTCCCATACAATGCCTCAAAAGGTGCCATCTTCAAACTGGACTGATAGCTGTTATTGTAAGAAAACTCCGCCAAAGACAGACACTTGTCCCAATCCTTTCCATAATGTAGTGCACATGCTCGCAACATGTCTTCCAAAATTTGATTCACCCTTTCTGTCTGGCCATCTGTTTGGGGGTGATATGCTGAGCTTCGGATGACATGGGTCCCAAGTGACTCTTGCAATTGTTCCCAAAATCGTGCCACAAATGGTGCTCCTCTGTCAGATATAATGGTCTTGGGAATACCATGCAACCTTACTATCTGATCAACATAAATTTCAGCGTACTTCTCTGCCCTGTGGGTGGTATGCACTGGCAAGAAATGAGCAGTCTTGGTCAACCTGTCCACGATAACCCAAATTGAATCATGGTGCCTGGAGGTATTGGGTAATCCCACTATGAAGTCCATACAAATGTCCTCCCATTTCCAAGATGGTATGGGAAGGGGTTGCAAAGGGCCTGCTGCCTTCAAGTGACTAGCCTTTATCCTTTGGCAAGTATCACACTCGGATATGTACTTGGCAATTTCCCTTTTCATTCTAGTCCACCAATATAGAGATCTGAGATCATGATACATCTTGTTGCTACCAGGGTGCATGGAGAATTTTGAAAGGTGAGCTTCATCTAGTATCTTCTTTCTAAGCTCAGGGTCCTTGGGAACAACCAATCGATCTCCAAACCATAGAATTCCCTTGCTATCCTGTCGGAAACACTTGTATTTTTCTGCTTTTTGCTTGATCATTTCTTTGATAACCTGAACACCCTTATCCTCAACCTGTGCCCTGACAATCTGTTCTTGCAATGTGGGCTCCACCGAGATATAGCTTAGTTTACCCGAAGAAACAACTTCCAGGTTCAGTTTGCACAACTCATCACACAGGGTGGTCACTCCCACATCCATGCTCATACAATTACACTGGGCCTTTCTGCTTAAGGCATCTGCCACAACATTGGCCTTACCTGGGTGGTAATGCACTTCTAAATCATAGTCCTTGATCAGCTCTAACCATCTCCTTTGCCTCATGTTCAGATCTGCCTGAGTGAAGATGTATTTGAGACTCTTGTGATCAGTGTAGACGTTACCCTGAGCTCCCATCAGGTAGTGTCTCCAAATCTTCAGAGCATGAACTACAGCTGCCAATTCTAGATCATGTGTAGGGTAGTTCTGCTCATGGGGCCTGAGTGCCCGGGAAGCATAAGCAATCACTCTGCTCTCTTGCATCAAGACACATCCCAAACCGGTACCAGAAGCATCACAATAAACTTCAAACGGCTTGGTGTTGTCAGGTTGGGCCAGCACTGGGGCTGTTGTCAAATGCTGCCTCAAGGTATGAAAGACACCTTCACACTTTTGGCTCCACTCAAATTTGACTCCCTTCTTCAACAGCTCAGTCATTGGCTTGGCAATTCTGGAGAAATCCGGAATAAATCGTCGATAATACCCTGCCAATCCCAGAAAACTCCGAATCTGCTTCACTGTAGTCGGGGGTCTCCAATCCATTACCTCCTGCACCTTCTCAGGATCAACTGATATCCCATCCTGAGAAATTGTGTGACCCAAGAATTTGATTTCCTTCAGCCAGAACTCACACTTACTCAACTTAGCATACAACTGATGATCACGCAGTCTCTGAAGTACAGTATGCAAGTGTTTGGTGTGTTCGGCTTCATTCTTGGAATAAACCAGTATATCATCAATGAAAACGACCACGAACTTGTCCAATTCTGGCATAAACACTGAGTTCATCAGGTACATGAAATAAGCCGGGGCATTGGTCAGCCCAAAAGACATCACCAGAAACTCATACAGTCCATATCTGGTCGAGAAAGTCGTCTTGGGAATATCGCTAGCGCGGATCTTGATCTGATGGTATCCCGAGCGAAGGTCTATCTTGGAGAATACCTTGGCTCCAACCAACTGATCAAACAGAACATCAATGCGGGGCAGCGGGTATTTGTTCTTAATAGTCACCGCATTGAGAGGACGGTAGTCAACACACATCCTCAAACTCTCATCCTTTTTCTTCACAAATAAAGCTGGACATCCCCATGGTGAAGTGCTTGGACGAATAAACCCCTTGTCCAACAATTCTTGCAATTGTTTCTTCAATTCTGCCAACTCTGCGGGAGGCATCCTATAGGGTCTCTTGGAGATAGGAGCGGTCCCGGGTTGCAATTCGATGGCGAACTCAATATCGCGGTCAGGTGGCATTCCTGGCAATTCCTCCGGAAACACATCCGGGTAGTCACGGACCACTGGGATCTTTTCCACTAGGGATTCTAACATAACAAAAGCACAAGATCGGGTACAACCCTGGTCAGGCAAATATAGTGTGGTCTCACCACAAGTTGGTGAGTGCACCTCAATGGCTCTAGCTGCAATATCCATCACAGCCTGGTTTCTGGTTAACCAGTCAGTTCCCAATATAATATCCACACTCTCCAAACCCAAAATGAGAAGGTTGGCTTTAATTATCAGACTACCAAACTTTATAGGCACATTCTTGTTAATTTGGTAAGTGGCAACTCTGCCTCCTGGTGTTGAAATTGTAATGCCCCCATCGGTGTGGTGAAAGGGCAACTGGCATTTGGCACTAAACTTGGCACTGATAAAACTATGTGAAGCACCGGAATCAAAAAGAACAATAGCAGGAAAATTTAATACTGTAAAGATACCAGTCATGACGGGTGCTCCCTCTGGAATATCTGCCATGGTGGTGAAGTTCAGCCTGCCTTGCCTCACTTGCACCTTCTGCCTCTTGCCTTGGTTCTGATTAGCATTCTGCCCCTGCCTCTGCTGGTTCCTGGGGCAATTCTTGGCATAATGCCCAGTGTTGCCACAAGTGAAGCACCTGTTGTCATTGGCTTGGCGGTACTGCTGCTGCTGTTGATTGCCCCTCTGAGCTGGAAATTGGGTGCGGTTGGGTGCCTGCTGCTGCTGCTGCTGAGGTTGGATTACCCATCGCCCTTGCTGCTGCTGGGGCCCCCTGCCCTGGGTGTCGGACACAATCCTGAAGCGCTGTGGCTGAGCTGAGGGTCCCGCCACGGGGGTCTTCCTCTTCTTTTCTGCCTGCCTAGCTGTAATGCAGTCCTCTTGGGAGATAGCCATGTTTACCAACTCATTATAGCTGTTGGCCCTGACGGTGTTGAGACGATCCCGGAGCTTAGTGCTGAGCCCCCTTCTGAATCTGTCCCTCTTCTTCTCATCCGTATCTGCATGATATCTCGCGTACTGGCACAAGTCATTAAAGGCCTGGGCATACTGCAACACTGTCCTGTTGCCCTGAGTGAGTGCCAAGAACTCATTGAGTTTCCTGTCCATGATCCCGGCGGGTATATGGTGTCCTCTGAAAGCTGCCTTGAACTCCCTCCACTCCACCTCTCGGTCCTCTGGCTGCATAGCAAGAAAATGATCCCACCAAGTCCTTGCAGGCCCGCGAAGCTGCTGGGTGGCGAACCTGACTTTGGTGACCTCTGAGCAAACTCCATGGAGTAGTGGAAATTTGGATTCCACCACTCGCAGCCATACATCTGCATCAAGTGGGTCCTCCGCCCTTGTGAACAATGGAGGCTGGGTGCTGAGGAATTCCTGATAGGTGGCCGCCGCGGGGTGACGCTGATGGTCTCCACCACCATAATGCTGAGGTGGTGGCTGACGCTGAGCCAGCTGCCTCAGGATCTCATTCTGCTGAGCCATGAGCTCCTGCAGAGCGGGAGGTGGTGGCGGCGGTGGAGGAACGCGCTCATTCTGGCCACGACGCTGCCTCCCGGCCATCTGAAAAACCACATACTTACTTAACACCACAGTTCCAATGTCAAGATTTTATCAGGGAAAAAGTTAAAACAGCATGATAGACTCCGACTTCAACAAAAGGGATTTTACGAGGCATAAATTTTTCCTTCCAAACTTAAACTGACAATAGCATCCATCAAACAAGCTCCCAAGAGAGTTTAACACGATTACATCAAATTGTTCCAAAATGACTCAACTCCATCTAGCCTAGTACCCTAAGGGTGCAAAAGCTAAGCTAGCTGCGAGGAGTCCGACTATCCAACCTCTAAGCCTACCCTGAACACCTAGTGGGCGAACGAAGCAACACTCGACTCGGGGGAAGGTGGTCTTCCCGAGCCAGCGGTGTCCACACTGGAGGCAGGCTCATCTCCTCCCTCAATGTCGACGTCCTCGTTGGCCTCCTGGTCCTGGATCTCCTGGTGATGCATGTCCAGGTGCTCGTTAGCCTCAGCAAGCTGCTGCTGAGTGTTAATGAGCTGATCCTCTAGGACCTCGATGGTGTTCTCCCTGGTGCCTACCAGCTCCTCCAATTCCTGAATATCAGTGGATAGCTGCTCCACCTGCAAGTCCTTTTCCACCATTTCCTGAGATAGGTCAACCACGAGCTCCTCTCTGTTATCCAGCGTGATCTTTGTTGCCTCCAGCAGTGCCATCAGATGGGACATTGCCTCACCGCGCATCACCTGCAGACGGTACAGAGCATTCATGCACCGTACTGTCAAATGCGCAGTCTGACCTGGGTAGATGGCCCAGATGTCCTTGGCATGCTCCACTCGATCCTTCCACATTGGGTCGTCCTCCTTCTCAGCAGGGAACAAGCCAATGGGGTGGGTAGCCAGCTCCAAGGGACCCGTCAGTGTGGGTCAGTGCATTTCCATCATCGGAGGATCCGTGGGAAGTCATCTGTGTAATGTTAAGCGTAAGTAAAAGAAGAAGAATTTTAAAAAGAACAAGAAAAAGTAAAATTTAGCCTTTCCCTAGTCAAGTAAAAAGGCACTAGGGACCTAGTTGGTTGTTATCTTGTTTTTAAGTCCTTTACTCAGTTATCCATTTGCTTAAATATGAATGCATGCATGCTCGTCCTGAACGACCTCACAACAAGATAAAAGGAATAGGGAGGAACTCCCATCCCGTAAAAGTGGCCTGTAGGGCCTAGTTACATAGCCACCTAGCTACCCTTCTATTACCCTAAGGCTTCACGTCCTAGGTCTATCCTGCTCGTCCTACTATCTATCCGACCTTGTTTCTATCAAGTTTTATTTAGAAAATTTATGGTATTTACATTTTATTGATTCCTCTGTGGTGGTACAAGCTCCGATACCAGCTGTGGCGGAACTGCCCGAATTATTCCAACTTAAGTGCCCAAGTCCCGCCTTAGAGGCCAGACTACACTTAAATGGGAATAACCCGTCAATCCCTCGGATCTAGTCCGACACAGCCACTGACAGGATCAAGTACCACAATCTCACTCGAAGGTGAGTCACAGAGCAAATGCAATAAAGCATAAAACCATACATGCCACAATGTTAAATTATCACATCACCATTATCATCATCGGAGTTTTTGCAAAAGTATCCATCATTGTTCGAAGTGCAGCGGAATAAAACTAACGGTAATTAAACAGAGAGATGGGGAAGCCTGTCCCATCACTCCTCACGCTCCTCCTCAGCCGAGGCAGGGTCCCACTCAACAGTCCAACCCGGTGGCAAGGTGGACGGCCAAGTTATCCCAGCAACCATCTCCTCCAGAGAACCTATAAAATTATGCCACAAGCAAGGCTGAGTATACTAATACTCAGCTAGACTTACCCGGTGTGAGGAGTCTACTCCTCTACCTCTAGACATGCAGCTGTTTGGCTGTGGGGTTTGGTTGCCAAAAGCACTAGCTGAGTTTCTAAATCAAGATTTTAACTTAGTCAAAGTTAAGTGTGACTCTCTTAAGGCTAAAAGTGAACTATCTACTCATACATGGTAGCAAGCATTATTAACAATCAACATCTTATCTCAACTCATCATACTTCCACTTATTTCTCAATGTAGCAGCATGGATCAAGCAGTCTCATTAACTGCGAGAAGCAGACGATTCGAATCGAGTTTTTATCCTTGCAAGGTAAACCTAAACACATGACATGTAGGGGCACTCCATCCCCACACATATCAACCGTCCCCATCGATTCCCTGGCAACAGATCAGGGCTCACCGCCTTGGCGTACAATGCCCCACTGACCCCGACTGGCCGTCGTGCAGTGACCGCACTTGTACCCACCATAACCGGAATGGGAGACCTCGTCTCAGGTCGCGTGAGGGGATATGTCTGCGGGCAGGTTCACTCAGGTACTAGGCTTACCGATTTACCATATTTCTCGATATGTGTTTAGTACGTTCAAACGCTTGACTCACGGTACCACACCTTAATCATTATTCCAATTTTTATCCCGTGAACAACCAATCCCCATGGATTGTTGTTCACCAACCAATCTCTTTATGATAAGAAAGTGGATACAACCAATTTCCTGACCTCGCGCGAGTGCTAGAAAAATCACTCGACTTCTACCGAGATCCCTAATTAGCAAAGCAGCTACTCGACCTAGCATACTAGTATCCATCACAAAAAGGAATCCTGAGTTCATGTAGCTAGGGTTTCATTCAACTCCTACACTTAAGTGCAAGTACAAGCCTACAAACATTAAGTGCAGTAAAATAGCATATATAACGGTTATGCATAAAACCGGGGCTTGCCTTCTAAAGCAGTGGCAGGCAGGTCCTCTGGTGCAGGCTCGGGTGCTGGATCTGGGGCTACCTCCTGAGCAGCTCCTTGCTCCGGCACGAGGATGTACTCTCCGTCAGCAAGATTACAGTCTATCAAAATGCAATGAACATGTATGTCATGATTATGCAGGATTTAAGAACAATAAGCTAAAGAAACTAAGTTAAGAAGTAACTTAGGGTTTTCTTAGTCACGCTGGGCTGCTAGTGGTATATAGATATAGATACATAGACTTGTGACCTTTTAAGTTTAGGTTTCCTTTTAGGATAACATAGTGGGTTGGTATTGTCTTTATAGATTTTAGTGGACAAATTAACAAAGGTCTTAGGATGACATAAATTTCCATTATTCATTTTCCTTTCCTTAATTTCCATTTAGGGTTTCTAGGGTAGGTTTGAACTACAACAGGGTTTTAATAATTTCCAAAAATTCTGCAAAAATTCCAGTGGGTCATCACTGGCTATTCTAGCTTGTTTTAAGAATTTGAGGCTTAAAGTATAAAAGTTAGGCTTTAAACAAAATAACAAAAAGGTAGGCAAAATGGGCCACTTTACACTACACCTCTTAGTTAGGGGTAGGTTCTGCCCTAAAGGTTATTTTTGTTGGCATCCTATGGTAATAATAGGTTTCTGTGCTAAAAATCACAGAAAACTAAGGGGTGGTTATTTAGTTATGCTTTTCTTAAGTTTAATGCCAAAAAGGCACTTTCTACTACATTATTATTTGAAAAATGTCAAACAGTAGATTTCATATTTTTCCTAAGTTCTCTCTAATAAAACAATAGTCATCCCAAGGGTGGGGGTGTTTTTACCTTGGGGTCATTTTTGTAGGGTTTTTCTAAGTTATCCTTGTTTTAATAAAATAAAAGATATCCTACTTAATTTGTACTAAACCAAGGTATGATATATTTTTCCAGTGAACTATATTGAATAAGTAACCTAACAAAAATAGAAGTACTCTCTGGTTCATTAATTAAGTTGCATTTTCTATTTTCCTTATCCTTAAGCATATTATAGAATAAAGGGTAAAACTAACTTAAATGGAGTGGGCAGAGGGGTTTAATATTTTTACTTGGTCTAGTAGGTAGATATAAGCTTCTCAAAAATTTTCTAACCCTGGTCAAACAGTATTCCTATTTTTCCTCCTAATATTGGGTTTTGAGTGGTTTTCTTATTTAATTCTAAACTTCAGAAAGAAATACAGAAGCTATGGGTTCTATTATTTTTCTCTGATAGCTCATAAATTTCTGAATCTAGCAAAATTGGTTTGAACATTTTTGGATGATTATTCTGCAAGTTATGCATTTACTTAGCTATCTGTTATAACAAAGGAAAAGAAATTCGAAAATAGAAAAAGAAAACGTGTTTACGCCGAGGCCCCTGGGGTTTTTCCTTTTCTTTTCTCACAGAACAGCCCTTGGTCCACTATTGGCTTGAGTCACTGACATTGCGCAAAGCCCCCTGGACTTAACTAAAATCTAACCCGCGCTCCCTGACCGGCTTAAACAGTGCCCGCGGTACATTTTACGGCGGTGGGGCTTACCGGCGGCAGTAGAGCTCCGGCGGGGTGGTCAGTGACGTCCGGGAGGTCGCAACGGTCACGCCGATGTGCGGGTTGGTGTCGGAGGTGGTCGGAGCTACCCTGGCCACGAGCACAGGCGGCGGGGGTCGTCGGCGGCTCCTGCTCCGGCCAAACCACGGCGGCATAGATCAATTAGGGTGCACGAGGAGCTTCACGGGGTGACACAGAGGCCATACGCGCAAGGAATTGGAAAACGGTGCAGGGGCCTACCCGGTCCACGTGCGCCGGCGGGTTCTTGAACTCCGGTGAGCACGATTGGGCTATTCCGGTGACGCGGGTCCCTGGGTCAAGCTTGAGCAAGACTCATGGCTTCACCAGGAAGCTCTCCGAGGGCTTGGATCAAATGGAGGAGGACGGGAGAGGGGCTGGCCACGGTGGTTGCTCTCGGGCGGCACTAGCGGGTCGCGGGGAGGTCGCCGGAGTTAATGGCTGGCTCGGGCGAGTCCGGCGAGGTACGGAGGAGGTAACGGGGAAGGCAGCCAAGCACTGGGGCAGGCTTTATAGCCGTGGCGCGGGCGTGGTCACGGGCGGCCGCGGGTGCGCGGGGGTTCGCGCACGGGCGTGCTCTGAGCGCGCCCCCGGATGCCAGCTCGCGTCGAACACGTGGAAGCTTGCTTCTGCCATGGTTCAACGGCCGATTAGAGCGCCATAGCGTGCGTATCTTGGCAAAGTCACTGTGTACGGTCGCTTCTCTGCTCCAAATCCTATCTTTTCGCTGTGAGTTCCAAGTCGAGATATGGTCGGGGTAGGGAGATAGAGAGGGGAGAAGTTTGCTGTGTCAGCCAAGCCCGAACCGAGACAAAAGGGGTGTCAAGTCGTGTCTAGCGCCCTAGGGTAGGTGTCATCTCTTTCCAGGGTGTTCTAGGGTTAATTTGGCGCCATTTTGTCAATTGGGTCGAAGGGTTTTGAAAAGGGGATTAAGGTGAACATGTGCAGTCTTTGTGCAAGGGTTAGTTTTTGTACTTAGGCAAAAACTGAATTTTCCCTTGTGCTTAATCTTAGGTGAACTGTTTAGGGCTTTTTTGAAAACTTTTTGGGGGTACTTCCTTACTATTAATTGTAGGTTATTAAGTGTACTACAACCTTTATATTTGGCCCAAACCATGATCATAAGGTTTACATGATCTTTTGATCATGACTTCAATTAGGGTTCCCATTGCCTTTGGGGGTTTTGCTTTAGGGTTTTGGGAGATCCCCACTTAGATGTGCATGATAAGCTAGGGCATGACATCCAAGGTGGATTACACTTGCTTAGGACCTAGAATTCCAAGTTTGGTATACTTTGCCCAAATCAGTCTTCATGTGATAATGGGTAAAAGGGGTAACCCTGGGATGGACACCCTGAGTAACACCTGGGGTGTTACAAAAGGGAATTGGAGTCTTCGGCGAAGACAAAGGCTTCCACTCCACTCCACTCCATAACTCATCCTTCGCCGTTGCTCCGAGCAACTCTCCAACTATGGTACAATCTTCACTCATATTTTGTTTGCCAAAAGAGGAGAAAGTAGTTATAGCAAGGGCTTATATTTCACTCAAGTATCCGTTTTTGGCGATTCATGCCAAAGGGGGAGAAAGTATTAGCCCAAAGAAAAAGGACCGCACCACCACCTAAATTTAAAATAACGATTTTAAAATTGGTATCTTATTGTGTTCAAAAGGGGGAGAAAGTAGTATTTTCAAAAGTGGTGTCTTAAAACACTCTTGAACACTAAGAGGAGGATCTTATATAGGGGGAGTGTTGTTTAGTCAAAGGAAAAGCATTTGAAACAAGGGGAGAAAATTTCAAATCTTGAAAATGCTTCTCAAAATCTTACTCATTTACCTTTGGTTATTTGCAAAAGAACTTTGAAAAGAATTTACAAAAGAATTTGCAAAAACAAAACATGTGGTGAAAGTGTGGTCCAAAAAGTTAAAAATATAAAGGAACAATCCATGCATATCTTATAAAAATATTTATTGGTTCAATTCTAAGAAATCTTTGCACTTACATTATGCAAACTAGTTCAATTATGCACTTCTATACTTGCTTTGGTTTGTGTTGGCATCAATCACCAAAAAGGGGGAGATTGAAAGGGAATTAGGCTTACACCTATTTCCTAATTGGTTTTGGTGGTTGAATTCCCCAACACAAATAATTGGACTAACTAGTTTGCTCTAGTGTATAAGTCTTACAGGTGCCAAAGGTTCACAATAAGCCAATAAAAAGACCAAGAAAGGGTTCAAACAAAGGGAGCTGTTGGGACTATGCTTCGTCGCCGAAGGTCTTGTAGGAATAAGCGGTTTTCAGCTGAAGCTGTTTTATGAGTTGGCCGAAGGTTCCTCTTCATGAAGCTTCGGTATTACAAACCGACTTAAAGATAGAATGACCTTTTAGTCCATAAAGGTCTGAGTCAATGTTGTAAACTTTTATGAGGGGCATAATTGTAATTCTTCACAGGCTGTGTCCTGTGTCTATAAATAGTGAACAGTATTCCTTTACTGTTCACGGATTCCTGTAATTGCAATCGCATCGTTCGGGAACCAATCTTTGCCAAGGCAGAGGTATAGCTGTATTCAATGATTTAATATATTATAATATGATTTGTTTATGATTCATTTACCTTTGATACCCTTTATTTTATATTATCTTATACAATCTATTAAAATTTAATTACGAAGACTTAACCTTCGTAATCATATTCTCATTAACCTTCGTCCAAGGTTCATTATCCTCAAGGGAATAATGCTTCGTGGACGAAGGACATTAACATTTAACATTTTATGTTGCATTGTTCTTAATTCATAGCATTTGAGAACAAGTCTCCAACATTGGCGCCCACCTCCGGTGAACTCATTTCCACTTTTTTGAGCTGATGGCTTCATTCAACGATCAAGCTGGAGCTGCTTCGGCTCCGAAGCTGCTACTCCCGATAACAGGCGGTTCATGTTCAGAGCCAGCCAACAAGAAGCAGAAGAAGGAAGCACAGAGAAGGGTACAACATGTTGGGGGTGCAAGGACCCTTCATCAAGTCGAGATGGTCTCACATTCCTATTACCTTCTCCCAAGAGGACCTTCAACTCAAGGATTACCCACACAACGATGCCATGGTTATCTCTTGTGTTATCAGATTTCTGGTCCACAATGTCTTGGTTGATACAGGCAGTGCAGCTGATATCATATTTGCTAAGGCCTTCAGGCAAATGCAAGAGCCAGAAGATAAGATTCACGATGCTACGCACCCTCTCTGTGGCTTCGGAGGAAGACAGATTGTAGCACTAGGCAAGATCACCATGTCAGTAACCTTCGGGTTCATCAACAACACTAGAACTGAGCAAGTTGTGTTTGACATTGTTGACATGGAATACCCTTACAATGCAATTATTGGTCGTGGCACCCTCAATGCTTTCGAAGCAATTCTTCATCCTGCCTATCTTTGCATGAAGATACCTTCGGATCAATGACCCATCGCTATTCATGGAAGTCAGGAAGCTGCCAGAAGGGCCGAAGGAAACTGGACTGACTCAAAAGCAATCCATAACATAGATGGAGCTAAAGCTTGTGAACAGTACAAATTCAGAAGGGAGAAAGCAGCTTCAGCAGATCAGCCGAAGCCCATGCTCTTATGTGAGGACATAGCAGAGCAGAAGGTGCTGTTGGGCTCTCAATTATCCGAAGAGCAGGAGAAAACCTTGATAAGGTTTTTGTTCAACAACAAAGATGTTTTTGCATGGTCAGCCAATGATCTCGGCGGAGTTAATAGGGATGTTATTGAACACTCGCTCAATGTTGACCCATCCTTCAGACCCAGAAAGCAGAGGCTTCGGAAAATGTCTGATGATAAGGCCGAAGGTGCTCGTAATGAAGTCAAAAGACTCCTTAGTGCAGGAGTTATCAGAGAAGTAAAGTACCCAGAATGGCTAGCTAACACTGTTATGGTAAAAAAGGCCAATGGCAAGTGGCGAATGTGTATCGATTTTACAGATCTCAACAAGGGCTTGTCCGAAGGACGAATTCCCATTGCCAAGGATAGACTCTTTAGTTGATGCAGCAGCTTCTTCAGAGCTCATGAGTCTGCTAGACTGTTACTCAGGCTACCACCAAATCTGGATGAAGAAGGAAGATGAGCCGAAGACTAGCTTCATAACCCCAAGTGGCACATATTGCTATCTTCGGATGCCTGAGGGGCTCAAAAACGATGGAGGAAGTTTCAGCAGAATGACTGCGAAGGTTCTCCAGTCTCAGATAGGCAGAAATGTGCTAACTTATGTTGATGACATCATTGTAAAAAGCACGAAGCAGGAAAATCATATTGCTGATTTGCAGGAAACCTTCGCCAGTTTTAGACAAGCTGGCTTAAAGTTGAATCCAGAAAAATGTGTCTTCGGAGTAAAGAAGGGGAAATTTCTTGGATGCTTGGTTTCAACAAAGGGAATTGAAGCTAATCCAAGTAAAATTGAAGCTATACTTCGAATGGAGCCACCAACTACAAAAAAGGGGGCCCAAAGATTAACAGGGAGGTTGGCATCTCTTAATAGATTTATATCCAGATCAGCAGAAAGAAATTTACCATTCTTCGAAGTGCTGAAGTCAGTCGAAGTCTTTCAATGGGGACCAAGCCAACAAAAAGCCTTCGAGGAACTGAAGCAATATCTGATAGATTTAACAACATTAACTCCACCAACGCCAGGGGCTCCTTTGTTATTATATGTGGCAGCTTCGCACTCAGCGGTAAGTGCAGCACTTGTCCAGGAGAAGCTTGATGGCCAAGTCAAGAAGCAGGTCCCAGTGTATTTTGTATCTGAAGTTCTTAGTATATCAAAGAAAAACTATACAGAATTAGAGAAGGTGTTATATGCTGTTTTGATGGCATCCAGGAAGCTTTGGCACTACTTTCAAGCATACAATATTGTTGTTCCTTCTTCGCAGCCGTTGAAGGATATTATGAGAAATAGAGAAGCTACTGGGCGGATTGGAAAACGGGCTGCAGAGCTTAATGAATTTTGCATTGATTATGTGCATAGATCTTCGATCCAGTCCCAGGCGTTAGCAGACTTCATTGCTGACTAGACGCCAGGGGCTCAGGATGAAGAAACAAATAAAGATGCCGAAGTATGGACTGTGTTTTGCGATGGGTCTTGGGGAACCTTCGGGGCAGGAGCAGCTGCTGTGTTGGTCTCGCCATCCAAAGTTAAAACTTGTTATGCGGCAAGACTCGATTTCAGTTGTACAAACAATATTACTGAGTACGAAGCTCTGCTTTTGGGTCTTCGGAAGCTAAAAGCAATGGGAATCAAAAGGGCCATTCTTAAAACTGATTCCCAGGTTGTTTCGGGTCATATCGACAAGAGTTGCAAGGCTAAAGATCCGAAGCTTGAAAGATATCTAGACATGGTTCGAAGAGTCGAAGCTTCCTTCGAAGGATTTTCTGTCAAAAATATCCCTCGAGGACAAAATGAGCATGCTGATTTACTAGCTAAGTCAGCAGCACAGGGGCTGCCTTTACCTTCGGATGTGTTCTTCGAAACAATAAAGGCACCTTCAATGGAACTCCTTGAAAGAGCAGTCCTCAATATATCTCCTGTTTATAGTGAAGATTGGAGAACTGAGATCATCTCTTACCTTCAGGGTAAATTCCTTTCAGATGACGAAGCTTATAACAGGAGGATAGAGGCAAGAGCTCGTCCATATGTCATGATAGAAGGGGAGTTGTACAAGCATGGAGTTTGCGCTCCGCTACTCAAGTGTTTATCTAGAACCGAATGTATAGAGTTGATGAAAGAAATACATGCAGGCCTGTGTGGATCTCACATTGGATCTAGGCCGTTACTTGGAAAAGTTTTCCGCCAAGGGTTTTATTGGCCGAAGGCAGCTTCGGATGCAGCGGAATTAGTTCAAAAGTGCGAAGGTTGTCAGAAATGTGCAAGAGATCAAAAACAACCTTCGTCCTTAACACAGCTCATACAACCCATCTGGCCATTGCAAAGGTGGGGCCTTGACTTGTTAGGTCCATTACCACCGGCCCAAGGGAACTTAAGATATGTTGTAGTGGCTGTGGAATATTTTTCTAAATGGATTGAGGCAAAGCCTTTAGCCACAATAACTTCGGCCACCGTCCAAAAGTTTTTCTGGCAGAATATTGTTTGTCGTTTCGGGGTACCAAAGGCCATCACTGTAGATAATGGAACACAATTCGACTCCGAAGCTTTCAGAGAATTCTGTGATCAAATTGGTACGAAGATCCATTTTGCATCAGTCAGGCATCCGGAGTCAAATGGGCTCGTTGAAAGAGCCAATGGCATTATAATGACAGGAATAATGAAGTTAATCTTCAATCAACCCAGGGGAAAGTGGCCAGATCAGTTAACCAAAGTGGTGTGGAGCCACAACACAACAACATCAAGGTCTACAGGCTTCACTCCATTCAAGTTATTATTCGGTGACGAAGCAATAACTCCGGAGGAAGCTAAAACTGGATCAATAAGAGTAGTAGCTTCGGCAGAATCAGGTTCTGAAGATGCTTATTCTGTGGAAAAAGATGCTTTAGAAGGGATCAGGCTTCAAGCTGTGGAGAATATCAATAAATATCAAGCCGAAACAATCAAATGGCGAGATAGAAAAGTTCGGCTAAAGAATATTGAGCCAGGACATTTGGTGCTTCGGAGAGTGGCCAACCCAGACACAGTGGGCAAGTTGCAGTTGAAATGGGAGGGACCTTTCTTAGTAGCATCTTCGTCAAGACCCGGTTCATACAGATTGAAGGATATGGACGGCAACGACATTCCTAGATCTTGGAATGCGGATGAGCTTCGGCGATATTATGTGTAACTTGATGTAACTTTTTATGTTTTTTCTTTTTCATGGCACCCTTTTCCTTTCTAAAGGGGGAGAAAGGTTTTTAATGGGGCCATCATATGTAATTTCCTTTTTTAGTTCTATAAGAGCAAAATCCCCCAAGGAATGTAAATGTAAAAGCTGAGAACGCACCATCGAGTGCCGAAAAGTAAAAGGCGAAGAAGCTCCAAAGTCGTTCCTAAGGGAATACAGAGCTTACAGCGAAAAGTCAACGCTGATTCCGCCAAAAGTAAAAGGCGAAGAAGCTCCAAAGTCGTTCCTAAGGGAATGCAGAGCTTACAGCGAAAAGTCAACGCGGATTACGCCGAAAGTAAAAGGCGAAGAAGCTCCAAAGTCGTTCCTAAGGGAATGCAGAGATGATGTGTGATTGTTTCTAAGGAAATAATGGCTGAGAGTATGGCTTCGGATATGTGTTTGGACATTCATTCGCACATCACATTACATCAGCATTTGCATTCATAAACATTCATCTAGGCATATGTAGGATAACCATCATCATGGCATAAGTGGTTGCTTCGGCATAAGAAAAGAGCTTCTTCGCGTACAAAAAGGAGAGCTTCGGAAGAAAGGGAAATGTTGTTTTCTATGCTTCGCTGTGTACGAAAAGAAGGGAAGGTGTTTTTCGCCTTCGGCTCAAAAAAGATAATTTCGTCCACAACAAAGCACTTCACATACATTAATGAAAGGGTAAGAGCATAATACAAGGTACGGACAGAACTCATTAAAGACAAGTATAGTTACATTTACACAAGTTATCTCAAAAGTTTCCTGAGTCTGTCTACAGTCTACTCCTATTTAATCTTCGAGGGATTTTAGCTTCGGCGTCATTCTTTTTAATCATCGACTTCGGCTTCGTCATCCTACATGAATTAAGTTGTTGTAAGTCAAAATCGAGCTTGAAGGAAGAGGTAAGCACAAGGTATGATTTCTTACTGGTTCAAGATGACTCCGAGCTTCGTCTCCAGCCTTTTCTCGCCCGCCTTTTGTCCATATCATTTTTACAAATCTATTGGAAATACTTCGGGCGAGATCAGGAATGTCATCTAGGATTGATGGTGATAAAGTGAAATTGGGCCTATTGACAATCTTTCCATGGTCGCAGCCAGCTTTTAGGAAAGCTGCAGCAGTGCACCGAGAAGCTACCCAGGCACAGAAGTCACCATGCCCAGCTATAACTTCGTCGAGCTCGTCAATTTCACCCTCAATATGTTCGAAGGCCTTCGGTAAATCTTCAGCTGAGGGGGTGAATTTCTCACTGCTGGCTCCAACTGAGTGGAAAATTTTTCTTAGCCGTTGAATACATTTGTTACTAAATTCCAAACATTTTTCTTGAAGGCCCGCCAATAGTTTTTTCAAATCTGAATTTTGTTGAGCTTCGGCTTCAAGTTTTGCATTAAGTTCTTGCTTTTCTTGTTCAAACTGCTCAGATTGGCAGAGAAGCTTCGTGTTCAGTTCTGTTATTTTTGCTTCGGCTTCTGCCAATAAACCTTCAGTTGCCTGGAGCTCAAAGTTCTTCTTCTCAATAGCAGCTGATTGCTCCTTTATTTTGCTTTCTAAATTTTCAATTATAACTTCGTGTTTCTTGTCTTCAAAATCTTGCTGCATTTTCAAGGCTTTGCTCAATAGCATACTCTGCACGAAAACAACCTTCGTTAGACATGTTTTCATTATTAAAAACAATATAAGTTAAGGGAAAAGTAGTTCACCTTGAAATTGGAATAAAATAAACTACCAACGATATGTTGTCGTCGGTAGCGGCTGATGTCCGTTTCTAGCTTCGGAAAACCGATACTCTTTGACAGAGTACCGATAACTTTGGCTCTAGTTCGGTTTCGGATACAATCTAATTTTTCATCATCAATACCTCCGAAGAGGAGTGCTCCTGGTTTGTACCCGCAAGATTTGGCATACTCTTTAAGCTCTTCTATTTCGGGTTTTGACAATTTTTCTCCAACTAAATTTTGAAACATGAAGGCTTCGTTTTCTGAAGCTTCGTCAGCAATTTCCTTTCCTTTCCCCGACGCTGCGGCCGCGGCCTCTTCGGCGGCAGTGGTAGCTTCTTCTGTGGCCATGTCTAGCTGTATTTTGTCGATGTGTTCGATTGTGCTTTCCAGGTTCAAATCTTCAATTGAGGCAGCTTCGGCAGCCGCGACCTCCGAAGGTGTGATTTCAATATCTGTTCTTTCCTCAGCCGCTGGTGTCTTCTGAGCTGAAGCTCTTGGTGGTGTCTTGTCAATGACCTCTGTCACAGTGATGATTCTTTGTCTCTTTGCTTTATTAGTTTTCTTCGTTTTTTCGGGCTCCTTTTCCTTCTGAAAAAACTTTGTCAGTTGAGGCCCCAATGGACTTAGCTTCGCAGGCAGGGATTCAGTCATTACCTTCAAAATTTCCTCCACGTCAGTGGCAGAGGGTGATGCGGGGGATTCTTCTTCATCAGATATTTTTTGCTTCGGAGAAGACGCTTTCCTCTTCTTCGGAATTTTCTTCTTTGATGGTTCTTTCTCATCTTCATTTAAGGCTTCAGTTATCCTTTTCCTTTTCTGGCCCCCGACACCTTTGTTCAGATTTTCATAGTCAGGGTATTCAAAACCCAGGGCGTCCAGCACTCGATTCAGTCTTCGCTTCGGACGGGTGCCGAAGGCCGCAGTCATCAATTGATCTTCTTTTTTGGAGTAATTGCCAAGTATTTCATTGCACATTACTTCAATTGTATCCAGCCACTCTTGGCAAGATGTTTTAAAGTATTTCTTAAACTTGAAATAGTAAGGTAAACGCAAAGTTCACCTTCTTTCTTCTCCCCCTTTAGCTTCGGCATTTCCCATTCTTTTAAACTAGGAAAAACCTTGAAAGCCAAAAACTCCTGAACCAGGTCTCTTGTACTGATATGCTCTGCAATAATTCTGAATTCATTCAATGCTTGTTGTGTTGGACCTTCTGGTGTCATGTTGCAACGAGGTCAGGTTTCTCCGAAGATTAGTTCGAGTGGACTTTGCACAAGCTTCTCCTTGTCGTCATCAACCTTGACATAGAACCACTCCGACTTCCAGCCTGCTGCCCATTTGCTCCGGTAGCTGATTACAGGAAACTTTGTGGTTTTCCGATAAGCAAAATTATAGCAACCAAAATTGTCATGCAATCCATCTTTTCTAGCCTTCGTCTGATAGTGCAGTTCGTGAACTCGACAAAAGCTGTCCGCAAACGGCTCCACCGCTTGGCTTCGGAGGGCCCAGATATAAACGCTAAGCCTAACGATAGCGTTAGGAGTCAACTGATGAAAGTAGATACCAAACCTCTTCAGTACCTCTGCAATAATCCCATGTAGGGGGAATCTTAATCCAGCCTTTAGAAAGCTCTTGAAAATGACAATTTCATCCTTCTCCGGCTTTGGGGTAGTCTCTTCTCCCCCGAAGCGTAGTAGCTTCTTCTGATTTTCATTGAAAAAGCCCGACTTTACCATTTTGGAGAGATCAGCCTTCGAAACAGTAGACTTTCCGAAGTCCAAGTGGCTGGGCTTGCTTGGCATGGCAATACGATAATCATCTTTGGGATCAGTTTCCTCAATATCTTCTTCTTCTGCTTCGGCAATTGCTTGTTCTGCCTGTTCTGCATCATCACCGGGGATCTTTTCCGAAGTTACCAGTCCGGATCTTTGCATCGCTTCGGAGATGGGAACAGTCTCCGAACCTTCAACTTCGCCCCCCTCACGCTCAACCCTAGCGGTAGAACGCACTCTGGCCATTTAATTCTGAGTTTGTGGAAATTAAATACTTTTTTCTTCCGAAGTTTTTCCTTCTGATGAAGCAGGCTTCAAGTTGGAGCTTCGTTCGATTCCGAGAGTCAAGCTTCGGCGATGGTTAAAAATTTTGGCAGCAAAACAGTGCAAATAGCAATGAATGCTGTAGTAACTTCACACCTACTCGTCTGTTTATATAGTACTGCAGGTAAGAAGGCGAAGCGCCAGGATTTTTACACCAGGCGGACACCCGCTTGCACTCGCTGCGTGGTGGACCGCAGAGACAAACAGTAACTCTACAAGGTGGGACCGATACGCGCTGGGAAACTGAATCGTTTCTCGACAACGAGCTCAGGGAAGGTGTTTTTTCGGACCTTCGGCTCCCCGAAGCTTAAGAGACTTTTTTCACGGATCAAGCTCATTACGAAAAACGATCTAGCACCGCGAAAGGGGCTACTGTTGGGACTATGCTTCGTCGCCGAAGGTCTTGTAGGAATAAGCGGTTTTCAGCTGAAGCTGTTTGTATGAGTTGGCCGAAGGTTCCTCTTCATGAAGCTTCGGTATTACAAACCGACTTAAAGATAGAATGACCTTTTAGTCCATAAAGGTCTGAGTCAATGTTGTAAACTTTTATGAGGGGCATAATTGTAATTCTTCACAGGCTGTGTCCTGTGTCTATAAATAGTGAACAGTATTCCTTTACTGTTCACGGATTCCTATAATTGCAATCGCATCGTTCGGGAACCAATCTTTGCCAAGGCAGAGGTATAGCTGTATTCAATGATTTAATATATTATAATATGATTCGTTTATGATTCATTTACCTTTGATACCCTTTATTTTATATTATCTTATACAATCTATTAAAATTTAATTACGAAGACTTAACCTTCGTAATCATATTCTCATTAACCTTCGTCCAAGGTTCATTATCCTCAAGGGAATAATGCTTCGTGGACGAAGGACATTAACATTTAACATTTTATGTTGCCTTGTTCTTAATTCATAGCATTTGAGAACAAGTCTCCAACAGGAGCAAAAGACATCCCAAAGGCACCCTGGTCTGGCGCACCGGACTGTCCGGTGTGCCACCGGATAGTGTCCGGTGCACCAGGGCACTCGAGGCTGAACTCCTCACCTTCAGGAAAATGGGAGGTCGCTCCGCTATAATTCACCGGACTATCCGGTGAAGCACCGGACAGTGTCCGGTGTCACACCGGACTGTCCGGTGTGCCAGCGGAGCAACGACTACTTCGCGCGCAACGGTCGACTGCGACTGCATTCAATGCGCTACAGTGCGCGCCAGAGTCAGAGACGCGCAGTTGGCGCACCGGACAGTCTACAGGACCTGTCCGGTGCACCACCGGACAGCCCAGAGGGCCCACAAGTCAGAGCTCCAATGGTCGAACCCTAACGGCTGGCTGACGTGGCTGGCGCACCGGACTGTCCGGTGCGCCATGTGACAACACACTTCCAACGACCATTTTTGGTGGTTGGGGCTATAAATACCCCAACCACCCCACATTCAATGGCATCCAAGTTTCCCACCTTCAACACATTACAAGAGCTATAGCATTCAATTCTAGACACAACCAAAGAGATCAAATCCTCTCCCAAGTCCGGAATCACTCCAAATCAAATAGTGACTAGAGAGAGCGACATTTGTGTTCATTTGAGCTCTTGCGCTTGGATTGCTTCTTTTCTTTCTCATTCTTCTTGTGTTCAAACTCAATTGTAACCAAGGCAAGAGACACCAATTGTGTGGTGGTCCTTGCGGGAACTTTGTGTTCCGTTTGATTAAGAAGAGAAGCTCACTCGGTCTAAGTGACCGTTTGAGAGAGGGAAAGGGTTGAAAGAGACCCGGTCTTTGCGACCACCTCAATGGGGAGTAGGTTTGCGAGAACCGAACCTCGGTAAAACAAATCATCGTGTCTCACTCTTTATTTGCCCGCGATTTGTTTTTCACCCTCTCTCTTGGACTCGTTTATATTTCTAACGCTAACCCGGCTTCTAGTTGTGCTTAAGTTTATAAAATTCAGATTTGCCCTATTCACCCCCTCTCTAGGCGACTTTCACTGGTCATATAGTTCTATTCTCACTCTTGTGCTTACGATGTCTTTTGTAGATGGCCTTTCTTAGATGCACTGCACGTAAATCGGTGATCCCTTTTTTCCCTCTCACCTTGCGGAGCATCCACTGCGCCACACGGTGACTGGACAGTCGATCCAACTAGAGAGATTGCACCGCCGCCTGCACGAGGAATAGGAGTGCCGATGCTAGGAGCAGGAGCAGCATGACTCTTCCCCTTGTCTCAGTAGGAGGTGGAGTCTAGGAGGCAGCCCTCCCCTGCGCCTCAGCTAGAGGTGCCCCCTGCACCACCACAGGGCACCCCAGCTGCTGGAGGAGACCATGACGGAGATGACGACGACAGTGGCAGTTCGAGCCACAGCATGGAGCTTTCGGAGGAGCACAAGCCGGAAGGATGGATCGCCCGACCCATCACTTGTGACGTCGCTCGCAGTTGTCATTTCCACGACGCTCTCAGCACCTTGTTGCGTCGGGCCTTCGACCGACACACTTGGTCCATCGAGTATCGTTGTGTAGTCTACCAGCACCGTTGCGGGTTATACCCGGACTAGTGGGAGGCTACTTGCCTGGTGCGCCGTTCGGACAATGATCTCTAGTGTGCAGAGGCCTACTCAAAGCATTATTCTATCACTGACCGGGACACTGCCGAGATAGCCATGCATGATGCTGCACGGCGTGCGCTTTCACAGTACTGTTCGTTGTTCAGAGGGGTAGCTGACTGAAAGGGAAATGGCCTCAACATTTCCTATAATTGATTTTGGTGTTTGACGTCCATCACTAACCATATGGACTAACTATTTTACCTAGTGAATGTTTTTATTAGGTGCATAAAGTTCACATTAACATACAACGAAAATGAGTTGGGGAAATCTACAAAGTTTGGAGC
The DNA here is from genome assembly GCF_902167145.1 of Zea mays. Classification (NCBI taxonomy): domain Eukaryota; kingdom Viridiplantae; phylum Streptophyta; class Magnoliopsida; order Poales; family Poaceae; genus Zea; species Zea mays. Next base: position 155,114,514 of record NC_050096.1, on the reverse strand, counting down.
ATACAAGTTTTGGTGCAACCAATGGCGCACCGGACACTGTCAGGTGCCCAGGCTGCAGCCCTTGCGAACTGGCCGCAATCGGGTTTTCTCAGAGTCAACTTCGCCCAACAGTCGAATGTGCTGACAGCAGAGCAGAAGTCAGAAGTCAGACTGCAAAGTCAGAACACACCGGACTGTCCGGTGCTGCAAGAAGACAGTAGACGTCAACGGTCAACAGCTACAAACCCCAACGGTCGGCTGACATGGCACTCTCCGGACAATGAACAGTAGAGACCATCGGGTGTGTCCATCGACAGCAAAGTCAACCAACAGCTAGGAAGTGGTTGGAGGCTATAAATACCTCCAACCACCTCCATTCAAGCCATCCAAGCTTCTCACTCTTCTCATTCAATACAAGAGCAAAGAATACACTCCAAAGACACAATCAAAGCATTCAATCCTCTCCAAGCCCCAAAATCAAATCAAGTGCTTAGTGACTTGAGAGAGGGTGATTTGTGTTTCTTTTGTTGCTCTTGTTGCTTGGATTGCTTTCTTCTTCTCACTCTAATCTTTCTAAGTGCTTTGTAAAGCTTGCGAGAGACACCTACTTGTGTGGTGATCCTTGCAGTGTCTTAGTGACCCGTGTGATTAAGAAGAAGCACTCGACCGGTCTAAGTGACCGATTGAGAGAGGTGAAGGGTTGGAATAGACCCGGCCTTTGTGGCCTCCTCAACTGGGAGTAGGTTCTTTGGAACCGAACCTCGGGAAACAAATCTTCATGTTCATTTGCGTTTATTCTCATCACTCGATTTGTTTCTCCCCTCTCCTCTCTCTCTAAAGTTCACATGCTGACATTGTTTTGAATTTGCTCCCAAAGTTATCTGCATTGATTGATCAACTCATAGCAACAGGAACAATCTTCCGCACTCCAAATTCAAGATTATTTATTTCGAACCCTAACCCCGGGTGAAGTGCGTGTTCAAAGTTTATAATTTTCAGGTTTTGCCTATTCACCCCCTTCTAGGCGACTTTCAATTGGTATCAAATCTCAGTGCTTCATTAGAGTTTAACAACTCGAAGTGATATCGGGAGAACACGCCAAGAAGGAGATGGTCACCGGCAAAAAGCCCGAAGCCTCAGGAAAGAAGAAAGATGAAAGGACTCCATCGAAGGAGGCTGACGACAAGCACAAGGAGGAATCCACGGACTCCATCAAGTCACATAGGAAGGGTGACAAGAAGAAAAAGAAAATGAAGAAGGTGGTCTACTACGAGACCGACTCTTCATCACCTTCCACCTCCAGCGTCGAGTCTACATCTTCGAAGCGCCAAGAGCGTAAGAAGTATAGTAAGATGCCTCTTCACTATCCTCGCATTCCTAAACGTGCTCCTCTACTTTCCGTACCGCTAGGCAAACCACCATATTTTGATGGTGAGGATTATTGTATGTAGAGTGATAAAATGAGGCATCATCTAACCTCACTCCACGAAAGCATATGGGATCTTGTTGAGTTTGGAGCGCATGCACCACAAGTGGGCGACGAGGGTTACGAATCCAATGAGGCCGCCCAAATAAGGCACTTCAACTCCCAAGACACATCCATACTCCTCGCCTCCTTATGTCGAGAGGAGTACAACAAGGTGCAAGGGTTGAAAAGTGCCAAAGAAATTTGGGACGTTCTCAAAATGGCGCATGAAGGGGATGAGGTGACCAAAATCACCAAGCGTGAAACGATCGAGGGAGAACTCGGTCGATTCGTCCTTAACAAAGGAGAGGAGCCCCAAGCATGTCACTATTTGCACTAGATGTAGAAATGTTAATATTGATTCTATGAATGATCACCTTGCTATGATTAAAGAACAAAATGATCACATAGCTAAATTAAATGCTAAAATTGCCGAGCATGAACTAGAGAATAAAAATTTAAATTTGCTCATAGTATGCTCTATAATGGGAGACACCCTTGCTTTAAGGATGGCATTGGCTTCCAACAAGGGAGCCAAAGCAACATCAAACTTAATGCCCCTAAGAACAGGCTTTCTAACTTTATTAAGGGCAAGGCTCCAATGGTTCAGAATAGGGAGGGTTACATTTTATATCCTGAAAACTATCCTCAGCACAAAATTAGAAGAATTCATTATAATTCTCATCATGCCAGAAAATCTCATTCTGTTTCTCATCATGCTTTTATGTATAGTAATGAGGCTTCTAGCTTTAGGCATTCAACTCAGATCAAAATGCCTAAAAAGAAGATTGTAAATGCATCAAATGAACATAGCATCTCATTTAAGACTTTTGATGCATCTTTTGTGCTCACTAACAAATCAGGCAATGTAGGTGCCAAATATGTTGGGGGCAACACAAGAGTCCTAAGACTTGTGTTTGGGTACCCAAGGTGCTTGTTTCTAATGTGAAAGGACCCAAGACAATTTGAGTACCTAAGAACAAGACCTAAATTTGTTTTGTAGGTTTATGCATCCGGCGGGACAAGTTGGATAATTGATAGCGGGTGTACAAACCACATGACAGGGGAGAAAAGGATATTCTCCTCATATGAGAGAAATGATGATCCCCAAAGAGCAATCACATTAGGGGATGGAAATCAAGGTTTGGTTAGAGGGTTGGGTAAAATTGCTATATCTCCTGACCATTCTATTTCTAATGTTTTTTCTTGTAGATTCTTTAGATTACAACTTGCTTTCAGTTTCTCAATTATGCAAAATGGGTTACAACTGTCTTTTTACTGACATTGGTGTTATTGTCTTTAGAAGAAGTGATGATTCAATAGCTTTTAAGGGAGTGTTAGATGGTCATCTATATTTAGCTGATTTTAATGATAACAATGCTGAACTAGACACTTGCTTAATTGCTAAGACTAATATGGGCTGGCTCTGGCATCACCGACTTGCTCATGTTGGGATGAAGAATCTTCACAAGCTTCTAAGGGGAGCACATTTTAGGACTAACAAATGTTCATTTTGAGAAAGACATGGTTTGTAGCGCATGTCAAGCAGGGAAGCAGGTTGGAGCTCATCATCCACACAAGAACATCATGATGACCGAGAGGCCGCTTGAGCCCCTCCACATGGATCTATTCGGCCCGATCGCTTACATAAGCATCAGCGAGAGTAAGTATTGTCTTGTTATTGTGGATGATTATTCTCGCTTCACTTGGGTATTCTTTTTGCAGGAAAAATCTCAAACCCAAGAGATCTTTAAGGGATTCTTGAGACGAGATCAAAATGAGTTCGGATTGAGAATAAAAAAGATTAGAAGCGACAATGGAACGGAGTTCAAGAACTCTCAAATTGAAGGATTTCTTGAGGAGGAGGGCATCAAGCATGAGTTCTCTTCTCCCTACACACCTCAACAAAACGGTGTTGTGGAAAGAAAGAATAGAAAACTCTTGGATATGGCGAGGACCATGCTTGATGAGTACAAGACACCAGATCGGTTTTGGGCTGAGGCGATTAACACCGCCTGCTACTCCATCAACCGACTCTACCTTCACCGAACTCTCAAGAAAACATCATATGAACTCCTCACCAGTAAAAAGCCCAATGTTTCTTATTTTAGAGTTTTTGGGAGTAAATGCTTTATTCTTATTAAGAGAGGTAGAAATTCTAAATTTGCTCCTAAAGCAGTAGAAGGCTTTTTACTTGGTTATAACTCAAACACAAGGGCATATAGAGTTTTCAACAAGTCCACTGGATTGGTTGAAGTTTCTTGTGACATTGTGTTTGATGAGACTAATGGCTCTCAAGTAGAGCAAGTTGACCTTGATGAATTAGATGATGAAGAGGCTCCATGCGTCGCGATAAGGAACATGTCCATTGGGGATGTGTGTCCAAAAGAATTCGAATAGCCTTCACAAGCACAAGATCAACCATCATCTTCCATACAAGCATCTCCACCAACTCAAGACGAGGAAATGGCTCTAGAAGAAGAGGATGAAGATCAAGACGATGAGCCACCTCAAGAGGAGGACATTGATCAAGGGGGAGATGGAGATGATCAAGATAAGGAAGATGGTCAATAAATTCAAGATAAAATACCACCACACCCAAGAGTCCACCAAGCAATTCAAAGAGATCACCCCGTCAACTCCATACTTGGTGACATTCACAAGGGGGTAACCACTAGATCTCGAGTTGCTCGTTTTTGTGAACATTACTCTTTTATGTCTTCTATTGAACCATACAGGATAGAGGATGCACTTAGAGATCCAGACTGGGTGGTGGCAATGCAAGAGGAGCTCAACAACTTCACAAGGAATGAGGTATGGCATTTAGTTCCACGTCCTAACCAAAATGCTGTAGGTACCAAGTGGGTATTCCACAACAAACAAGATGAGCATGGTGTGGTGACTAGGCACAAAGTCCGACTTATTGCCAAAGGATATTCACAAGTCGAAGGTTTGGATTTTGATGAAACCTATGCACCCGTAGCTAGACTTGAATCAATTCGTATATTACTTGTCTATGCTACTTACCCTGGCTTTAAGTTATATCAAATGGACGTGAAGAGTGCCTTCCTCAATGGCCCTATCAAGTAAGAGGTATATGCAACCTCCCGGCTTTGAAGATAGTGAGTACCCTTCACATGTTTATAAGCTCTCAAAGGCGCTTTATGGGCTCAAGCAAGCCCCAAGAGCATGGTATGAATGCCTGAGAGACTTTATTACCACTAATGGCTTCAAAGTTGGCAAAGCTGACCCTACTCTCTTCACTAAAACAATTTCTAAAGACTTGTTTATATGCCAAATTTATGTTGATGATATTATATTTGGGTCTACTAACAAGTCATCCTATGAAGAATTTAGTAGGACTATGATATAGAAATTCGAGATGTCTATGATGGGGGAGTTGAAGTATTTCCTTGGATTCCAAATCAAGCAACTCCAAGAGGACACCTTCATCTGCCAAACTAAGTACATTCAAGATATACTCAAGAAGTTTGGAATGAAGAATGCCAAACCCATCAAGACTCCCATGGGAATAAATGGGCATCTCGACCTCAACACAGGAGGTAAATCCGTAGATCAAAAGGTATACCGGTCAATGATAGGTTCTTTACTCTATTTATGTGCTTCACGATCGGATATTATGCTTTCCATATGCATGTGTGCAAGGTTCCAGGCAAATCCTAAGTAAGTTCACCTTAGATTCATGAAAAGAATCACGAGATATTTAGTTTACACTCCTAAGTTTGGGTTATGGTACCCCAGGGGATCTACCTTTGATTTAATTGGGTATTCCGATGCCGATTATGCCAGATGTAAAATTGATAGGAAGATGACATCAGGAACTTGTCAGTTTTTGGGGAGATCCCTGGTGTCTTGGGCTTCAAAGAAACAAAACTCAGTAGCTCCATCCACCGCTGAAGTCGAGTATATTGCTGCAGGACATTGTTGTGCACAATTACTTTGGATGAGGCAAACCCTTAGGGACTATGGCTACAAGTTGAGCAAAGTCCCTCTCCTATGTGATAATGAGAGTGCAATCTGCATGGCGGATAATCCCGTTGAACACAGCCACACTAAGCACATAGACATCCGGTATCACTTTTTGAGAGATCACCAACAAAAGGGGGATATCGAAATTGCTTATGTTAGCACCCACAACCAACTAGCCGATATCTTCACCAAGCCTCTAGATGAAAAGACTTTTAGCAAGCTTAGGAATGAACTCAATATCCTTGATTCTCGGAACTTTGATTGAAATCTTGCACACATTGCTCATTTATATACCTTTGATCATGTCTCCTTCATTTGGTACAAATGCATAGTTCTTATTCTTATTGTGCCAAGGCTAAGACTAATGCGCTTCCAAGTGTATTTCTACCCTTAGTCTTAGATTGAAAGGGAAATGGAGTATTCGGCAAAGGCAAGGCTTCCACTATGACTCTGTCGGTATCATTTATCCTTTGCCCTCCTCATAAACTTTCATTCATATCCTTTTACAAAGGGGAGAGAATAATAGGCCTCTAAGGTTTCTTCGTTTTTGGCGCTTTATGCCAAAGGGGGAGAAATTAATAGCCCAAAGCAAAAGGACCACACCACTACCCTATATTCTAAACATTGTTTCAAAAAGGGGGAGAGATTATTCAAATTACAAAAACCCTCTTGATAACTAAGGGGAGAACTTCAGGGGGAGCTTTTAATTAGCCAAAGGAAAAGCTTTTTGAAACAGGGAGAGAGAATTTTCAAATACTTGAAAATGCTTTTCGAAATCATATTCTTATACCATTGGCTATTTGCAAAAGTATTTGAAAAGACTTTTTCCAAAAGATGTGCAAAACCAAGCTAAGTGGTGCAAATGTGGTCCAAAATGATAAACTAGAAGAAAGCAACCATGTATGCTTAGAAATACTTTAAACTGGTTCAAATCAAAGTAACTTATGCACACCTGTCAAATTGCAAACTAGTTACATTTCTACTCTTTGTATTTGCTTTGGTTTGTGTTGGCATCAATCACCAACAAGGGGGAGATTGAAAGGGAAATGGCCTCAACATTTCCTATAATCGATTTTGGTGTTTGACGTCCATCACAAACCATATGGACTAACTAGTTTGCCTAGTGAATGTTTTTATCAGGTGCATAAAGTTCACAATAACATACAACAAAAATGAGTTGGAGAATTCTACAAAGTTTGGAGCATACAAGTTTTGGTGTAGCCAATGGCACACCGGACACTGTCCGGTGCCCAGGCTATAGCCCCTCGCGAACTGGCCGCTCTCGGGTTTTCTCAGAGTCACTCTGGTAAAATTCACCGGACTGTCCGATGAGCCAACGAAGCAACAGTCAACTTCGCCCAACGGTCAACAGCTCCAAACCCCAACGGTCGGCTGATGTGGCACTCACCGGACAGTGAACAGTAGAGTGTCCGGTGCACCATCGAACTGTCTAGTGTGTCCATCGACAGCAAAGTCAACCAACGACTAGGAAGTGGTTGGAGGCTATAAATACCCCCAACCACCTCCGTTCAAGCCATCCAAGTTTCTCACTCTTCTCATTCAATACAAGAGCAAAAAATACACTCCAAAGACACAATCAAAGCATTCAATCCTCTCCAAGCCCCAAAATCAAATCAAGTGCTTAGTGACTTGAGAGAGGGTGATTTGTGTTTCTTTTGTTGCTCTTGTTGCTTGGATTGCTTTCTTCTTCTCACTCTAATCTTTCTAAGTGCTTTGTAAAGCTTGCGAGAGACACCTACTTGTGTGGTGATCCTTGCAGGGTCTTAGTGACCCATGTGATTAAGAAGAAGCACTCGACCGGTCTAAGTGACTGATTGAGAGAGGGAAAGGGTTGGAATAGACCCGATCTTTGTGGCCTCCTCAATGGGGAGTAGGTTCTTTGGAACCGAACCTCGGGAAACAAATCGCTGTGTTCATTTGTGTTGATTCTCATCACTCGATTTGTTTCTCCCCTCTCCTCTGTCTCTAAAGTTCACTTGCTCACATCGTTTTGAGTTTGCTCCCAAAGTTATCCGCTTTGATTGAGCAACTCATAGCAAGAGGAACAATCTTCCACACTCCGAATTCAAGATTATTTATTTCTAAACCTAACCCCAGGTGAAGTGCGTGTTCAAAGTTTATAATTTTTAGGTTTCACCTATTCACCCTCCTCTAGGCGACTTTCACCGACAGCCTCGACCTGAAGTACTACCCCCGTCGTTCGATCGACAGTACCGGAGGTGTGATTGTCTCACTAGTTGGTGAGAGCAATCCCAGATTGAGTAGCATGGTCAACCTGGTTGCTGTACTCAACACCGAGCTAGATCGCGCCCTTGACGAGTTGGGCAAGGCTCAGATGGATATTGCGGAACTGCGTGCTGAGCGTGCGGAGCGCCGCCATCAGGAGGATGGTTCCCCTGCTCCTGTCGGGACTCAGCACCCTTACCGCTCGCCGCCCCATGGTCATCATGCTTATGGCACCCCTGACTGCAGGACCAAGATATACTTGGAGCCATAGATTGATAGAGTCAGAGTATGTAATAAATGTTTAAATTAGAGTCTTAGTCTTAGTCAGTCTTAATTAGTTTTAGTTTGCTTATCATGTGTTCCTATGTTTGTCATGATGAACTTATGATGAAGTTGGCTCTTTGTAATGATTCTCACCAAGGTGTGGGTATCCCCCGCAACTTGGTGTAGTTATTAATAAAGTTAGTCATTTAGTTGGGCAACCTTTTATTTCCACTTTCCTCTTTATCTGAGAAGTTGTGTTTGGCTGTGTTGAGAGTCGGTGAAGATGCTCATCTCTTTAGTGTTATGAAGACTTTCATATATCTTTTCTTATGCTAGAAGACTGCAGGGTCAGGTCTGATGTGTGTATGCTTTCTATAGATGTCTAACAACAGGCACTGAGGTGGAAGGCGTGCCCAGCAAGAGAAACAGGCACCCAGGATGAGGCACCCCAGCAGCAGCAACCTCCACCTCAACCTCAACTACAAGTGCAGATGCCATAGATGCCAAGAGACAAACAGGCGGAGTTCATGAGAGGTCATCCCCCTGTGTTTGCCCATTCTGTAGACCCCATGGACACCGAAGAGTCTTCAACAAGTCTACTGGATTAGTTGAGGTTTCTTGTGACATTGTGTTTGATGAGACTAATGGCTCTCAAGTAGAGCAAGTTGATCTTGTTGAATTAGATGATGAAGAAGCTCCGTGCATCGCGCTAAGGAACATATCCATTGGAGATGTGTACCACAAGATCCCAAAGAGCGTTCACAAGCACAAGATCAACCATTATCTTCCATACAAGCATCTCCGCCAACTCAAGATAAGGAACTGGCTCAAGATGAAGAGGATCAAGATAATGATAATGAGCCACCTCAAGAAGAGGACATTGATCAAGGGGGAGATGAAGTTGATCAACAAAAGGAGGATGAACAAGAAATTCAATATGAAAGACCATCGCACCCACGAGTCCACCAAGCAATTCAAAGAGATCACCCCGTCAACTCCACACTTGGTGACATTCAAAAGGGGGTAACCACTCGATCTCGAGTTGCTCATTTCTGTGAACATTTCTCTTTTGTGTCTTCTATTGAGCCATACATGATAGAGGGTGGACTAAGAGATCTAGACTGGGTGGTGGCGATGCAAGAGGAGCTCAACAACTTCACGAGGAACGAGGTATGTCATTTATTTCCATGTGCTAACTAAAATGTTGTAGGTACCAAGTGGGTATTTCGCAACAAACACGATGAGCATGGTGCGGTGACTAGGAACAAAGCTCGACTTGTTGTAAAAGGATATTCACAAGTCGAAGGTTTGGATTTCGGTGAAACCTATGCACCTGTAGCTAGGCTTGAGTCAATTCGTATATTACTTGCCTATGCTACTTACCATGGCTTTAAGTTATATCAGATGGACGTGAAGAGTGCCTTCCTCAATGGCCCTATCAAGGAAGAGGTGTATGTTGAGAAACCTCCCGACTTTGAAGATAGTGAGTATCCTACACATGTATATAAGCTCTCAAAGGCGCTTTATGGGCTCAAACAATCCCCAAGAGCATGGTATGAATGCCTAAGAGACTTTCTTCTCACTAATAGTTTTAAAGTCGGAAAAGTTGGCCCTACTCTCTTCACTAAAACAATTGACAAAGACTTGTTTATATGCCAAATTTATGTTGATGATATTATTTTGGGTCTACTAACAAGTCATCTTGTGAAGAGTTTAATAGGATTATGATACAGAAATTCGAGATGTCTATGATGGGGGAGTTGAAGTATTTCCTAGGATTCCAAATCAAGCAACTCCAAGAGAGCACCTTCATCTGCCAAACAAAGTACATTCAAGATATACTCAAGAAGTTTGGAATGAAGAATGCCAAACCCATCAAGACTCCCATGGGAACAAATGGGCATCTCGACCTCGACACAGGAGGTAAATCTATAGATCAAAAGGTATACCAGTCGATGATAGGATCTCTTCTCTATTTATGTGCTTCACGATCGGATATTATGCTTTTAGTATGCATGTCTGCAAGGTTCCAGGCCAATCCTAAGGAAGTTCACCTTAGGGCCGTAAAAAGAATCATGAGGTATTTAGTTTACACTCCTAAGTTTGGACTATGGTACCCCAAGGGGTCTACCTTTGATCTAATTGGGAATTCTGACGCTGATTGTGCCAGATGTAAAATTGATAAAAAGAGTACATCAGAGATTTGTCAGTTTCTGGGGAGATCCCTAGTGTCTTGGGATTCAAAGAAACAAAATTCAGTAGCTCTATCTACCGCTGAAGCCGAGTATGTGGCTGCAGGACATTTTTGTGCACAAGTACTTTGGATGAGACAAACCCTTAGGGACTATGGCTACAAGTTGAGGAAAGTCCCTCTCCTATGTGACAATGAGAGTGCAATCCGCATGGTGGATAATCCTGTTGAACACAGCCGCACTAAGCACATAGACATCCGGTATCACTTTCCGAGAGATCACTATAAGACCCAAAATCTGTATAAGGAAAAAATTAATAATAACAAAATAAATATATGAAGAGATAAAATAGTAAATTCAGATATCTCAAATTATACTTGAGTATTGAAAATTGAGGACTGAATTTTGAAAACCAAGAATTATATTAGAAAAGAAGTAGTAGAAACATTTTCAGTTCAACTAAATGACTATCCATTTCATTAAATGAAGCACTATAGGCATTTTACACTTATGAATATGTGGTGAAGCATGTTAATAAAGGGTCATAATTTAAACTTGGGACCTCAAAGTATAAGTGAGAATAAAATAGAAAATAGGGAAGGGGATTTAATGGAACTATTTATTTCTTCCATAAATATATAATAAGGAAAAGAATAGAAAAATAATATTGTAAACAGTAGATTTTATATTAGGAATTATTTTAACACTGGAAAAGTTGAAGTTCAAAACATATGTTTGAATTTTAAGTGAGAACTTTGAAGTAGAAGAGAAAATTTTAGGGTTTGAGGAAAAGGAAGAAAATACTAAACAAACAAAATAAATGTATAAAATAAATAAATTTGTCCATACTATGTTCAAATGGAACACTTAAGGAGAAGACAAATTCGCCACGAATTTTGAATTTAAATTGGAATTGGAATATGAATTTGGAAAAGAAGAAAGGAAAATAGAAAATAAAAAGGAAAAGGGGTTTAACCTAATTGGGCTGGTTCTCCATCCGGTAGGCCCATCCCTCCATTTTCCCCTACGCGCGCAACAGCCCAGGCCCATTCGCTAGCGCGTTAACCTTGTTTCGCTGACTCCCTGACCCAGCTGGCCAGTGACTATTCACGCACCCGGATCCGTTTCCTCACTCTCGCCGATGCCCTGGGCCCACGCGTCATCAGCCCACATTCCCTCGTGTCCGAACCACTCACGGACTCACCACACAACACACCGTTCCCTAAGCCGCTTACGCTTGGGGCCACCCTAACAGAGTTGTCTTCAAGCCAATGTCCGTCAGCCGGAAATCGCGTCGCGGTTCTCCAACTGACCACCGTTTCTCCCACCCGGAATACACGCACAGCTCTTGGCGTTGACTTGCGGACCCGCCTGTCTATCTCTCTGCCATGTGGGACCCGAAGCGTGACGTCTCTCTCCAGCCGAAACCATGGTGGCCACCGCATCTCCCGGGCAGGCGCAACAGCATCTCCGCAGTCCGGGCTCTCCAACTGAATCCGCGGATTGGCGGGCGCAACCTGACCGCGGGAATAAAATCAAGTGTCGCGACCCTCTCGTCCTCTGTTGGGCATACCTAGGGCACCACAAAATTGCCTAGAGTGGAGACTCAACGCCGTCAATTGGCGGTGCTCGCCGACGGGAGCTTGGACCCTGTCAACGGGCGCTCTGAAGTGGCGTTGGTCTCGGTGTTGACCGGTGGGGCGGTGCTCGTCCGGGGTCACGCGCCGGGTGTCTAGGAATAGTTTCCCTCGCACGTCCGTCAACGGAAGGACTAGGCTTCCTCGTCGCGTGTAGAAGACGAACTAGGCGGCCGTGGAGCGTGACTACTCGTTCCTGCGCAGTGCCACGGTAAGTCATGTGCCCATGAGCTCCCTCACCCTTATCTTCCTGGCGGTAGTGCTTGCTTAGGGTAGGTATTAACCTCGGCACCTTGATATCACTTCGGTGGGACGCGCTGTTGATGTACTCAGCGCCGTCGTGCACTGGTGCGTGTAGGTAGAAGAAGATCGAATAGCCGTCCGATGCCTAATCGGCGGATAAGATCAAGTCTCGCATTCCTATTCGCTGCAGGGAATTTCAGCCATTGATCTTACAACCTGCAGTGGAGATTAGAACCACTCATACCCTTTCGTTCTGGAGAATCGTTGCCGCAGATCTCGAAACCGAGGGTTTGGTGTTGTGGGGTATGCTGGCCGTTGATCTTAGATCTGAGGATCACGGTTACATACCCTTTCATTTAAAACGCGATCTAATCTCGGCCTTCGGATTTGATCCAACGACCAAGATCCAAGAATACCCCTTCGCCGTGCTTATTTGTTACAGAGCCCCTACGTTTTCATTAATTCAACCCACAGTCCATGGTGACTGTGCTCTGTGTCTGAGGAATCTTCTGTGTTCACCCCTGAGTTCTTTGGTAATTGAGGCGCAGTCCAGAGACCCGAGGAATTAGTTAATTAATTATAGAAATGAATTTTTAATATGAAAACAATTCCTAGAACTTGTATAATTTATAGAAAATTAATATGAAGTCCAAATTGACCCATTCTAGTTCCTATAATTTTGTATTAATATTGTCTATAACTCTGTAACACTGTTTTGACATAAAAATGGTATTAAAATTTATCCCTTGATTAATCTTGTATCAAATACATAGAACCTTCGAAAATTCATAACTTAAAACCCATAGCTCTAAATTTAATGATTCTTTTTCCTATGATCTTATTTTGATATGTAGATTATTAATATGTATTTTGTATATCTGTTTGGTGTGATGTTCATTTCCTCTTTATACTATGCTTGTTTGTATTGTGGCGAGTAGAAGAGCCAGTGGCTGAGGATCCCGGTGTTCAACAAATAGAAGTTGCTGAGCAGGAGCTCATTGAAGGCAAGTTGTGCCCTTGACCACTTTTATTACCCAATAATGTTCTTTATTATCACTATTCAATGCATAGGTTTAATTTTGATGGGACCCAATAGGTTGCCCTAGACTGGTTATCCTTTTTACCTTGTTGTTGGGGACTTGTTCTCAAATGCTTCGAGTTAAGAACAAGGCAACACAAAATATTAAATGTTAATATCCTTCATCCTTCGAAGCATTATTTCTCTTAGGATATAACGATATTCGGCTTGACAGAAGGTAAAAATCCAAGCGTGACACATGAGCGAATACAAGTTAGCGTGAACAGTACGGGGGTACTGTTCATCTATTTATAGGCACAGGACGCAGCCCGTGAGAAATTACATTCATGCCCTCTACAAATGATTACAATCATAATGCAGGTTATCATGGGTCGATTGGTCATTTCATCTTTAAGTCGGTGCATCTGGAAGTACACTCCGAAGCTCCCTGATTAGTAGCTTCGGCTTTGCTTCTATGTTGATCTTCCGAAGGTGTTTGTTCTTATGGGACCTTCGGCGACAAAGTAGACCCCCAACAGTAGCCCCTTCACGGTGCTAGATCGTTTTTTGTAACGAGCTCGACCCGTGAAAAATTCTCTTAGGCTTCGGAATGCCGAAGGTCCGAAAACACCTTCCCTGAGCTCGTTGTCGAGAAATGATTTAAATATTCTGAGTGTAAGGTATCCCACCATACGGCGGGTACGCGTGGTCTGGTGATTTGCCTTCTCGCACACTATGGTCCATCGTTCAGTGGGTGTGAGCGGCTTGACGATTTACCTTCCCACCTGCAGCACTATATAAACAGACGGGTAGGTGTGAAGTTACCACAACATTTACTACTATTGCACTGTTGTGCTGCCGAAAAATTTGACCACAGCCGAAGCTTATTCATCGTATTCTCAATCAAGGCATAGTTTTGCTTTAGCTTCTTCATAAGAGGGAACTTCAGCAAAATCAAAATGTAATCAACTTCATCAAAACCGCAAGAAATTCAGCATCAAATGACCAGGGTGCGTTCAACTGCTAGAGTCACACGCGACAGGGAGGAGGCCGAAGCTACTGAGACTGCCCCAATCTCCGAAGTTATGAGGCAACCGGGACTGGTTGTGACAGAGGGCGTCTCTGACGAAGGTGGCCTGCTGCCAAAGCTGAACAAGCAGATATTGAAGAGGTTGATGCTGGTGAAGAAGAGATAGATTATTCCATCATGCTGTCTAAACCCAGCCACCTGGAATTTGGAAAGTCTACTGTCTCCGAGGCCGATATGCCCATGATGACAAAACTAGGCTACTTTAGTGAAGCCGAGAAGAAGCTGATTCGTTTTAGCGGAGAAGAAAACACTCCGAAGCCAGAAAATGATGAGGTGGTAGTTTTTAGAAGTTTCTTTAAAGCAGGACTGAGGTTTCCTCTGCATGGAATGATTGCGGATGTTTTGGAAAATTTCGAAATTTATCTTCATCAGCTGACTCCTAACACTATCGTTAGGCTCAGCGTCTTTATCTGGGCTCTTCGAAGCCAAGGAGTGGAGCCGCTTGCCGAAACCTTCTGCTGGGTGCACGAACTTTACTATCAGACGAAGGCTAGAGAAGATGGACTGCACGAGAACTTTGGCTGCTATAATTTTGCCTACCGCAAAGACATGAAGACACGGGTAGTTAGCTACCGCACCAAATGGCCAACCGGTTGGAAAACTGAATGGTTTTATGTTAAGGTTGATGAGAAAAAGGAGAAGCTAGTTCAGAGCCCACTGGACCTAACCTTCGGGTTAACTAGGCCTCAGTGCCGCATGACGCCGGGGACATCATGCCCAAATGATGTGGGCGAATTCAGAGTTGTGTCTGAACATATTGGTACTAGAGATTTGGTTCAGGAATACTTAGCCAATAGAGTATTTCCGACGTTAAAGGAATGGAGTATGCTGAAGCTTAAAGGAGAGAAGAAAAAGAATGAACTTGTTCGACTGCCTTATCATTTTAAATTCAAGAAACACTTCAAAGAGCCCTGCCAAGAATGGTTGGATACAATTGAAGTTATGTGCAATGAAATCTTGGGCAATTATACGAAGAAATAAGATCAATTGATGACGGCAGCCTTCGACGCCCGACCAAAATGAAGGCTGAACCGAGTAATGGACACTCTGAAATTTGAATACCCAGACTATGAACAGTTAAATAAAGGTGCCGAAGGGCCAAAACGAAAAAGAGCTGTCAGTGTTATGCAAAGACAAGCTACCATAATGATAAAAGAAGATGAAAATTTAGCAAAAAAGAAAAAAAATCCAGCCCTGAGCCGAAGGTGGCCGTTTCGAAGAAAAGAAAGGCTACGGCTCCAAAGCCAAAAGCTGATTTAGAAGAAGAAATTCCCTCAACACCTTCTGCCACTGACACAGAAGAAATTTTAAAGGTAATGACCGAATCTCTACCTAATAAGCTAAGTTCGCTGGGACCGAAACTGATGAAGCTTTTACAGAATAAGAAGGAGCCTTCGGTTTCCGAGAAGCCCGCTGAACCAAAAAAGCGAAGAATTATTACTGTCATCGAGGCTATTGAAGAAACACCACCGTCAGCCTCAGCGCCGAAAATAGCAGCAGCCGAAGCTGCTCCTACCGAAGCTTCTACTTCCAAAGCTGCAGTAGCCGAAGCCACAAATTTGGAAAACACACTTTCTGAAATTGATGAAATGATTTTGAATATGGCTGAGGAAGAAACTACTGCAGCTGCTGAGGAAACCCCGACCGCAGTGCCTGAGAAAAGGGAGAAGATGCCTGGAAAAGAGAAGGAGATTACCGAAGATGCTTCGGAAGAAGGAGATTTCAACTTTCAAAACATAATTGGGCAAGAGTTGTCTAAGGCTAAAAAAGAAGAGTTGAGGGACTATGCTATATCTTGCGGGTACCAACCAGGGGCGCTGCTCTTCAGCGGTATAGACGAAGAGAGCTTAGGTTGCCTTCGAGACCGGGCTGGGGCAAAAGTTGTCAGCACTTTATCGAAAAGTGTTGGCTTCCCGAAGCTCGAAGCCGATCTCAGCAGATACCGACGACAACATATCGCAGGTAGCTTGCTTTATTCTAAATTTAAGGTAAAATTCTTCCCTTGACTTTTTTATTGTTTTTCGTATGAGGATGTTTTCTGATGAAGGTTATTTTGCCAGAGCCTACTACTAAGCAAAGCCTTGAGGATGCAACAAGACCTCGAGGACAAGAAAAACAAAGTTATAATTGAGGGCTTAGAGAACAAGATTAAAGATCATGAAGCTGCTCTAGAAAAGAAAGACTTCGTGCTTCAAATGATGGAAGGTTCACTGGCAGAAGCTCAAGCCGAGATCGCCAGATTGAACAGTGAACTTTCCATGAAGTCAAAAAGCTTTGAGCAAGAGAAGAAAGATTTCGAAACAAAACTCGAAGCTGAAGTTGAAAAAAGTTCAAATCTGCAGAAATCACTCAAGGATCTTCAAGAAAAATGCTTAGGCTTCGGCACCGGGTGCATTCAACGGCTGAAGCAGGTCTTCAACTCAGTTGGAGCCAGTTCCAAAAAGTTTAAACCTTCGGTTGAAGACCAGCCGGGCACACTTGATCATATTGAAGGTGAAGTTGATGCTCTCGACGAAGTTATAGCTGGACATGGTGACTTTTGTGCTCTGCTAGCTTCTCGAGGCACAACTGTTGCTTTCATGAAGGCTGGCTGTACACATGGAAACATTGTAAATAGACCAAACTTTAGCCTATCACTAGCAGACTTGGATGACATGCCCGTCCTGGCCCAAAGCATTGGAAACAGATTCGTTACTCAAATCTGGGCAAAGGGCGGGCGAAACTTGGCTGGTGACGAAGCTCGAAGTCACCTTAAACCGGTAATAAACTCATACCTTGTGCTTACCTTTTCCTTGAAACTTGAATTTACCTTATAATGTTTTGATATGTACAGGATGACGAAGCCGAGGAGCATTGAACCGAAGCTTGACAGATGATCCGAAGCTTAGCAGATGATGATGAAGCCAAAAAACTTGCTTGCAATATATTTTTACCTTTCTGTCCATGTATGAATTGCTTTGATGTGGACGAAACTTGTATTTTTTGAGCCGAAGGCGAAAAACACCTTCCCTTCTTTTCGTACACAACGAAGCATAAATCTGCTTCCTTTCCTTTCGCCGAAGCTTTATCCTTAGAGCCGAAACAACTGTCTGTATCTGTATGATATGATGATGATGATCCTATGTATGTCTAAATGAATGTTTTATGAATGCAATAAATGATGTGATGTATTGTGCAAATGAATGTCCAGACACACGCTTACGAAGCCACATCAAAACTCTTCATTCCCTTAGGAATGACTGAAATCTCTTTGCCGTTTATTTTTCGGCTGCGCCGCTTATTTTTTGGTGTAAGTTCTACATCCCCTTAGGAACGTCTTTTGAACTTCTTCGCCTTCTATTTCGATGGTATTCGCATTGACTTTTCGCGCTTCGCCTTATATTTCGGCGGTATTTGGCTCTACATTCCCTTAGGAATGACTTTTGAGCAGAACACTTACGCTGCGCTCCTTTAGGAACGACTTTTTGTAGCTTCGTCGTGCTCTGCATCCCCTTAGGGATGACTTTCGAGCTTCTCCCTGTTTTTTTTCTTTTTTCTGCACTCGATGGTGCATTCTCAGTTTTTACATTTACATATTTTTGGGGGATTTTGCTCTTGTAGAGCTGGATAAGAAAAGAAAAATTACAAACTATGGCCCCATTAAAAACCTTTCTCCCCCTTTGGAAAGGAAAAGGGTGCCATAGGGAAAATGAAAAAGATTACATCAATTTATACATAATATCGTTGAAGCTCATCCGCATTCCAAGATCTAGGAATGTCGTTGCCGTCCATGTCCTTTAACCTGTAAGAACTGGGTCTTGACGAAGATACTACCAGAATGGGTCCTTCCCACTTCAGCTGAAGCTTGCCTACTGTGTCAGGGTTGGCTACTCTCCGAAGCACCAGATGTCCTGGCTTAATATTTTTCAACCGAACTTTTCTATCACGCCATTTTATTGTTTCGGCTTGATATTTGTTGATATTTTCCACAGCCTAAAGTCTAGTCCCTTCTATAGTATCTTTTGCCACAGAATAATTAGCTTCGTCTTCTACCGAAGCTACTATTCTTATCGACCCCGCTTTAGCCTCTTCAGGGGTTATAGCTTCGTCACCGAACAATAACTTGAATGGTGTAAAACCTGTTGACCTTGATATAGTTGTATTGTGGCTCCACACCACTTTAACCAACTCATCTGGCCACTTTCCTCTGGGCTGATTGAAGATTAACTTCATTATTCCCGTCATTATAATACCATTTGCCCTTTCAACTAGTCCGTTTGATTTTGGGTGCCTAACTGATGCAAAATGAATTTTCGTGCTGATCTGATCGCAAAAATCTTTGAAAGTTTCAGCATCAAACTGTGTTCCATTATCCACAGTTATAGCCTTCAGCACGCCGAAGCGACAAACTATATTCTGCCAAAAGAATTTTTGGACTGTAGCCGAAGTTATTGTAGCCAAAGGCTTCGCTTCGATCCATTTAGAGAAATATTCTACCGCCACCACGACATATCTCAAGTTGCCCTGCGCTGGTGGAAGTGGACCTAGCAAATCCAGGCCCCATCTTTGCAACGACCAGGTTGGTTGTATTAGCTAAGTCAATGACGAGGGTTGCTTCTGATCTCTTGCACATTTTTGGCAATTTTCGCACTTTTGAACCAAATCTGCTGCGTCCGAAGCTGCTTTCGGCCAATAGAATCCTTGTCGGAAAACCTTCCCAGAAGAGGTCTGGACCCAATGTGGGGTCCACATAATCCTGCATGTATCTCCTTCATCAGTTCCATACCTTCGGTTCTAGATAAGCATTTGAGAAGTGGGGAACAAACTCCATATTTATATAATTCTCCTTCTATTATGACATATGGTCTTGTTCTTGCTTCCATTCTTTTGTTATAAACATCATCATCTGAGAGATAGTTACCCTGGAGGAAAGATATAATCTCAGTCCTCCAATCTTCACTATGGATATGAGATATTGTGAGCACTGCTCTTTCGAGGAGTTCGACCGAAGTTGCTCTTATTGTCTCAAAAAATACTTCCGAAGGTAGAGAAAGCCCCTATGTCGCTGACTTGGCTAGCAGATCAGCATGCTCATTTTCCTCTCTTGGAATATTCTTAACAGAAAATCCTTCAAAAGAAGCTTCAAGCCTTCGAACTGTGTCTAGATATTTCTCAAGCTTCGGATCTCTTGCCTTGCAACTCTTGTCAACATGACCAGAAATAACTTGAGAGTCTATTTTAAGGATTGCCCTTCTTATTCCCATTGCCTTTAACTTTCGAAGCCCCAAAAGTAAAGCTTCGTATTCAGCGATATTATTTGTACAGCTGAAGTCAAGCCTTGGTGCATAGCATGTTCTGACTTTGGAAGGTGCAACTAGGACAGCAGCCGCACCTGCACCGAAGGTTCCCCAGGAACCGTCGTAGAACACCGTCCAAGCTTCGACATCTTTATTTGCTTCTTCTTCCTAAGCCCCTGGCGTCCAATCAGCAATGAAGTCTGCTAACGCTTGGGACTGAATTGAGGATCTATGTACATAGTCAATACTGAATTCATTAAGCTCCGCAGCCCACTTTCCAATCCTTCCAGTAGCTTCTCTGTTCCTCATAATATCTTTCAGAGGCTATGATGAAGGAACAATTATGTGGTATGCTTGAAAATAATGCCGAAGCTTCCTGGAGGCCATTAACACAGCATACAACACCTTCTCCAATTCTGTATAGTTTTTCTTTGATAAACTTAGAACTTTGGAGACAAAGTATACTAGGGCTTGCTTTTTAATTTGTCCTTCAAGCTTCTCATGTACGAGCGCCGCACTCACTGCAGAGTGCGAAGCTGCCACATATAATAGTAATGGAGCCCCTGGCGCAGGTGGAGTTAATGTTGTTAGATCAATCAAGTATTGCTTCAACTCTTCGAAGGCTTTCTGTTGAGCTGGGCCCCATTGAAAAACTTCGACTGACTTTAGTATTTCAAAGAATGGCAAGTTTCTTTCTGTTGATCTAGATATGAATCTATTCAATGATGCCAGTCTTCCTGTCAGCCGTTGAGCCCCCTTCTTTGTGCTTGGTGGCTCCATCCGAAGGATAACTTCGATCTTGCTTGGGTTAGCTTCAATCCCCTTCGTTGAAACTAGACAGCCAAGGAACTTACCCTTCTTCACTCCAAATACACATTTTTCTAGATCTAATTTCAGGCCAGCTTGCCTGAAATTAGCAAATGTTTCTTGCAGATCAGTAATGTGGTTTTCTTGCTTCGTGCTTTTTACTATGATGTCATCAACGTATGTTAGCACATTTCTGCCTATCTGAGAATGAAGGACCTTGGCTGTCATTCTGCTGAAGCTTCCTCCAGCATTCTTGAGCCCCTCAGGCATCCGAAGATAGCAATAGGTGCCACTGGGAGTTATGAAGCTAGTCTTCGGCTCATCCTCCTTCTTCATCCATATTTGATGATATCTTGAGTAGCAATCCAGCAGACTCATAAGCTCTGAAGAAGCTGCTGCATCTATAAGAGAGTCTATTCTTGGTAATGGAAATTCGTCCTTTGGACAGGCCTTGTTAAGATCTGTGAAGTCAATACACATTCTCCATTTGCCATTGGCCTTCTTCACCATAATAGTATTGGCTAGCCACTCTGGATATTTTACCTCTCTGATGATACTAGCACGAAGAAGTCTTTTTACTTCATTCCGAGCACCTTCGACTTTATCATCAGACATTTTCCGAAGCTTTTGCTTTTTTGGCCTAAAGGATGGGTCGACATTGAGTGAATGTTCAATGACGTCTCTGTTAACACCACATAGATCATTGGCCGACCAAGCAAAAACATCTTTGTTGTTGAACAAAAACCTTATCAAAGTTTTCTTCTGCTCTTCAGATAGTTGAGACCCCAGCAGTACCTTCTGCTCTGCTATGTCTTCGCATAGAAGCATGGGCTTCGGCTGATCAGCCGAAGCAGCCTTCTCTCTCCTGTACTTGTACTGTTCACAAGCTTCAGCTCCATCTATATTGTGGATCGCTTTTGAGTCTGTCCAATTTCCTTCGGCCTTTCTGGCAGCTTCTTGACTTCCATAAATAGCAATGGACCCTTGTTCCGAAGGTATCTTCATGCATAGATATGCTGGGTGAAGTATTGCTTCAAAAGCATTGAGTGTTCCTCGACCAATTATTGCATTGTAGGGGTATTCCATGTCGACAATGTCAAAGACAACCTATTCGGTCCTTGTGTTATGAACAAAGCCGAAGGTTACTGGCATTGTGATTTTACCGAGTGCCACACTCTGTCTTCCTCCGAAGCCGCATAGAGGATGTGTAGCATCGTGAATCTTGTCTTCTGGCTCTTGCATCTGTCTGAAGGCCTTAACAAATATGATATCCGCTACACTGCCTGTATCAACCAGAACATTATGAACCAGAAATCCCTTGATGACACAAGATATGACCATAGCATCATTGTGAGGGTAATCTTTGAGCTGAAGGTCCTCCTGGGAGAAGGTAATTGGGATGTGGGACCATTTTGACTTGATGAAGGGTCCCTGCACCCCAACATGCTGCACCCTTCTCTGTGCTTCCTTCTTCTGCTTCTTGTTGGCCGGTTCTGAGCATGAACCGCCTGTTATCGGGAGCACCAGCTTCGTAGCCGAAGCAACTTCAGCTTGATTGTTGAACGAAGCCATCAGCTCAACAGTGGAAGTGAGTTCACCGGAGGTGGGCGCCAATGTTGGGGACTTGTTCTCAAATGCTTCGAGTTAAGAACAAGGCAACACAAAATATTAAATGTTAATGTCCTTCGTCCTTCGAAGCATTATTTCCCTTAGGATATAACGATCTTTGGCTTGACAGAAGGTAAAAATCCAAGCGTGACGCATGAGCGAATACAAGTCAGCGTGAATAGTACGGGGGTACAGTTCATCTATTTATAGGCACAGGACGCAGCCTGTGAGAAATTACATTCATGCCCTCTACAAATGATTACAATCATAATGCAGGTTATCATGGGCCGATTGGTCATTTCATCTTTAAGTTGGTGCATCTGGAAGTACGCTCCGAAGCTCCCTGATTAGTAGCTTCGGTTTTGCTTCTGTGTTGATCTTCCAAAGGTGTTTGTTTTTATGGGACCTTCGGCGACGAAGCAGACCCCCAACACTTGTTTATCCCTAAATCATCTGGGTAGTTATGCTATTGCTTTATATGGTTTTGGGATAATATTTCATTATATCCATGTTCCAATTGTTCTGTTATGTTATTTATGTTCTTGTCAAGATCATCATTATCTTTAATTGGAACATGGAGCTTAACTTGAGAAACACGTGCCACCACAAGGGTGGAATGGGACGCCCTTGGCTGACTAATTAGGAAAGCTAGTGGAAGACTACCTTACCTGAAAGGGGCAAGGGCAGTAGGGGAGTTGCATGCAGGGAGGTTCTCAGGTTGATTTTGCTGCGATGGCAGTCAGACGAGGGATTCTTGCAAGTGCTCTTCCCATAAACTGTAGCGGGTTTTCGGAAGCTAGTGGAACTTTGTAAAGGCCTCATAGTGTTACCCTGCCTCGCTTCCTTGGTAGAGGTGTATGGGATTGATGACCCCTTGGCAGATGGGTAACATGACTTGTGTGTGCAGGGTAGAACCTCTTTAGAGTGTAAAACTGGTATACTAGCTGAGCTCATGGTCAAGAGCAGCTCAGGACTCTCGAATGATTAAACTATGGAACTTAAATTCAATTTGTCATTTGCATTGCATGGGATTATTATAATCTTATTATGGTTTGTTATTTACTTACATTTAGTAATTGCTAATAAAATTTTGACCAACTTATTAAAAGCAATGCTCACCTTTAACCCCTATTGTTGATCAGCCTTACACTTCACATGAACTCCCACCGTTGGTGAGTTCATGCACATTATTCCTGACAACTTGTTGAGCGATGAACATGTGTGAGCTCACCCTTGCTGTCTCACACCCCCCACAGGAGAAGAACAGGTGGTTCAAGAGGAGCCACACAACGAGGAGTTTGATTTGATCTAGGTGGCGTCTCCCAGTTGACTTTGTGGCGCCAAGGATGGACTTTAGTTCGTTTTATATTTATCTTTTATTTTGTAAGACTTCTGCTATGTAATAAGTACTCTGATTATATTGTGACATTTATCTCTATACACTCTGTTATTATATGTGTTGTCTTCTTTGGCGCATATATGAGACGCACCCGACGTTGTCCCTTAAGCTAAGACTAATGTGCTTTCAAGAGTATCTCTTTGCTTAGTCTTAGATTGAAAGGGACTAGAGTTCAAGGCAAAGACAATGCTTCCACTACGACTCTGTCGGTATCATATATCCTTTGCACTACTCATGTACTTACATTCATATCTTTCTTATAAAAGGCCTCTAAATTTTCTTTGTTTTGGCGCTTATTGCCAAAGGGGGAGAAATTAATAGGCCAAAGCAAAAGGACTGCACCACCACCCTGTTTTCTAAAAAACTTTTTCAAAAAGGGGTAGGAATTAATAGGCAAATGCAAAAACCCTCTTGACAGCTAAGGGGAGAACTTTTTCAGGGGGAGCTTTTATTTAGCCAAAGGAAAAACATTTGAAAAAGGGGAGTATCTTTCAAAACTTGAAAATTCTTTTGAAATCATACTCTTATACCATTGGCTAATTGCAAAAGAACTTGAAAAGACTTTTCCAAAAGATTTGCAAAAAACAAGTGTTGGTCACTTGTTCTCAAATGCTGCGAATCAAGAACAAGACAACACAATTGTTAATTATTAAGGACCTTCGTCTTCCAAAGCATTATCTCCACATGGGTATAATGATTATCAGATGAAGGTCACAAAGGACACACCTTCATCATTTAATATGTAGACAAGAATGCAAAAGGGACGGAGACAGTAACTATATATCATTAGTTCATTCATATTTTCATTCTATAAAACATGTATGAATATCAACAGAATTCATATTACATTGATACCTTCGGCTTGCACGAAGGTGGAGACGCAAGAGAGTGATTACAAATCAGCGTGAATAGTATGGTGCTATTGTTCATCTATTTATAGGCATGGGACGCAGCCCAGGTAAAAGTACATTTGTGTCCCCAATATTCACCCATAATTGTAATACAAATCATTTAAGGAGTAAGTAGTCTTTTCCCCCTTCGGTCAGCATCATCATCACACTTCGTCTTCGTTATGAGCTGAAGTTGTCAACCTGGTGATAGCTTTGGCGTTTACTCTTATCATCTTTAGATTCGCCTTCATCTCGTATGCCTTCATCATGAGGAAGAGACTTGCATCCTAAAGACGAAGCTCCCTGTAATATCCTATGCTGAAAACAAATGGTTAATTATGTTTTTGAGGACCTTCGGAAAAGGAAGGCCCCCAACAGTAGCCCCTCGCAGTATTAATTTGTTTTATTGTAACAAATTTAGACTGTGACGTGAACGAAGGCCTTTAGCTGAAGGTCCGAAAAAACACCTTCCCTTCGCTAGAATAGTGAATCATACTGACCCGTGGGGCCCACTGAGCTGTGGGGCTCTGAGTATATATATAGAAGGTTGTGTCGCATATATTTTTCATGCCATCTAGCTTTCGTGCTGCAATTGCTGTTTAGTTTTCCTGTTCTCTGAGTTTAATTGTTTGCGAGCTTCAGCTTTCTGACGTGACCATCACCGAAATGGCTGAAGACAAGAAAAGAACTGACCCCACACTCGCTGGCTTTTACGTAGCCATAGAAAGTACCAACGTAGAGATCACCAACGAGATATTAGCTGGGCTATCTGGCGATTCCAGCGACAATGATAGTTTTGATGTGCAGAGTGAGAATGAAGATGCCAAAGATCGGCCATGGAGACCTAGCCATGTTGTTTTGGGCAATCCACAATCAAACAAGGTCAAATTGAAGCGATGAAAGGCAAATACTTTCATGATGTATCTATAGTGAGAGCTGGAGGAGAAGACACCGTTCCGCTGCCAGAAAGTGATGACGTGGTAGTCTTCAGAAGCTTCATGAAAGTTGGGCTTCATTTTCCACTCCACAAGATGCTGGTCGAGGTTTTGAAAACATTTGAAATAATTCCTTATTAGAGTGGGAGTTTTTATCTGGGCCATGAGTAGCCAAGAGCTAGAGCTAGATGCAAGATGCTTCTGCAATATTCATGAGCTGTCCTATCATATGAAGGCAACCGGGAAGGAGCGGTATCATAACAATTTTGGTTGTTACAGCTTCATGCCTCGATCTGAGGCGAATTACCCTGTACCCACGTTTCGGAAGAAGTGGCCGGGTTCTTGGATGAAGGAATGGTTTTATGTGAAAAATGACTTGGGTTAGAGGGAAGATGTGAAAGGAATTATCCAACGTCCTATATGGTCTCGCTTCGGCATTAGAAGGCCATCCACTGCACTTGGGAATGATGTGCAAGCGTGCCAAGCTGCTTTCAACACCGTGTGCACCTATATTGGCACAAGAGACTTAGTTTAAGAGCATATTACTTACAAAGTATGGCCTCTTGCGAGCGTATGGGAAATGCCGAAGGAGGCCGCTGCTGGCTCCAGCCTGGGTGGCCTGGTTTATCTGAAGTATACCTTTCGGTTCCGAAACCAGTTTGAGGAGCCAAATGATGATTGGTTGGATGTTATAGAAGCAACAAGTGATGAGATACTTGGAGCGTACTCGAAGGCAAAAGATGAAGCTATGACGGTTGCCTTCGGCGCTCGTGACAAGAAGAGATTGAATAGAGTATTTGATGTTATTGGGTTCATTTACTCGGACTACTGCTATACCACCCAGAAGCAAGGGAGGCAAAGGAAAACCGCTGCCTCGGCATCTACTGGTCTGTCGAAGTCAAAGAAAATCAAGGTATTGACACGTAGACCCACGCACATTGAGACGGCCGATGTGCCGAAGCTAAGTGAAAGGGTGGAAACAACCCCCTAGCCACAAAGACTGTTCCTGTTCTACCTATTGAAGCTATTGCAGACCCGGCCAAAGAGCTAGAGCCAGAAAAGGTAGCGGAAAAAATGCCAGAGCAGCCGAAGATGATTGTGACATCACTGCCGAAGCTGCCAGCTACCACAGGAACTCAAAGGAAGAGGAGGATGGCTAGTGTCTTGGAAGCTGTTCTAGAATCTGTGAAAACGCCACCTCCTTCTTCCGAAGCTTCTGGCAGCAAAACTGAAGATGTCCTGGAGATGATTACTGCCAGTACCTCTGCTCATGCTGAGGCGGGACCTTCGAAAGTTGTACCTAAAAACTTGCGGAAGAGAGCCTTCCAAAGATTCCCTCGGCGCCTACTCCCGATACACCTTCCAGTAGCGATTTGAATTTTATTGTGCGACATGCTTCGAGGAAACAACTATCAGTAGAGCAAGTTGCCGAAACTAAGCATTATGCTAAAGAGTTGAAGTACCCCCATGGATCCTTGGTATATGGAGGAGATAATGATGATGGTTTCCTCTACTGTCTACCTGACGGTAAGGAGATCAATGTTTGCCGCGAAATGATGGATCACATGGGGTACCTGAAGCTCGAGCTCGGTTTGTCTGCAATGACCAAAGATCAGCTTGCAGATAGTCTTGCCTACAACAGTTTGAAGGTGCGTATACTTTGATTTGTCCTTCTGCAATTTGTGTTGCGATAAACTATTTTTGTGGTTTTTCTTATCGCTGTTACGTGTTCACTCTTCGTTTTTCAGGGCTTGATTTTAAGCAAGGCTTTGAAGGCCTAGAAAGATGCAGATGATGAGAGCTGTCGAATAGCACTTGGAAACCTTCATTCAGAGGTTACTACATTAAGAAACGAAGCTCTTGAGAAGGATAAAATATTACTCTCTGTTGGGGACTTGTTCTCAAATGCTATGAATTAAGAACAAGGCAACACAAAATGTTAAATGTTAATATCCTTCGTCCTTCGAAGCATTATTTCCCTTAGTATATAATGATCTTCAGACGAAGGTTATGAAGGACTTACCTTCATCAATGCGATATATGTTAATAAAAGAAGCATATGAAATATAAGAGGCAAGACAAGTAATCACATAACATTATTAATTCATTATCATTATATTATTCTAAAAAGACAGAGACAATATTGAATTACAAATGTACCTTCGACTTGATAGAAGGCAAAAAGTACAAGCATGACGCAAAAGCAGGTACAAGTCAGCGTGAACAGTATGAGGTACTATTCATCTATTTATAGGCACAGGACGCAGCCTGTGAAAAATTACATACATGCCCTTTACATTTATTATTGACTTATAGAAAAATCTATAAGGACTAGATAGCCTTTTCTCCTTTAAGTCGGTTCCTTTTTCCATGATTTAGCCGATGCTCCATTGCGCGTAGCTTCGGAGCAACGACAACCTTCATCACGATCATGCTCTTCTCATCGTGTATGCTTTTAACCTGAGTCTGAAGGTACCTGTCCATAAGCCATGCTTGGAAGACATTGTTAAATTACGTTTTTGAGGACCTTCGGAGAACGAAGGCCCCCCAACAGTAGCCCCTCGCAGTATTAATTTGTTTAAGATAACGAATTCAGACTGCGATATGGATGAAGGCCTTAAGCCGAAGGTCCGAAAAAACACCTTCCCTTTGCTAGAATAGAAACAGTCAATGACAGACGGGACCCTCCAATTTAGAGCGTGTCGAGCGTATAAATAAGAACTCGCACCAACCACATTTGGTACGCTTCTTGTGCCATTTGCTTTGTTTTCTCAATTTTATAGCTCCTGCTCACTAACACTTGCTAGTTTCTCAAGCTTCCTAAGCTTCGGTTAGAAAGACACATTTTTGTCATCTCTGGAGGAAAAAATGTCTCAAGACAAGAAGACTGCTGCTGAGACGAAGCTAACTAAAGAGGAGAAGCTTTTTGAGGAGAAGAAGGCTGCGAATCCTTACATTGCTGGATTTATTGAGTCAATGGCAAAATCAAATACAGAAAAGATCACTAAGGAGATACTGGAGGGCCTGTCTGAAGATACGGGTGACAGTGACAGTTATGATGCAGAAAGTGGAGGCAAAGATTCCGAGGATCGACCCTGGAGACCAAGTCATGCAATTTTTGGAAAATCGACCATCAAGCAAAGTCACCTCGAAAACATGAGGGGAAGGTATTTTCGGAACATGTCTATTGTGAGGGCTGGCGGAGACAACAACGTTCCTACGCCTGAGGAGAACGAAGTTGTGATTTTCTGAAGGTTCTTCAAAGCTGGGCTTTGGTTCCCACTGAGCAGGTTTGTAGTTGAAGTATTGAAGACGTTCCAAATTTTCCTTCATCAATTGATCCCCGAAGCTATATTGAGGATGGGAGTCTTCATCTGGGCAGTAAGAAGCCAAGGGATAGAGCCAAGCGCAAAATGCTTCTGCAGCATGCACGAACTTCTGTATGAGACGAAGGCCACGGAGAAAGAACAATATCACAACAAATTTGGTTGTTATGGTTTTATCGCCCGACCCAACGCAAGCCACCTAGTGCCAACATTTCGAAGAGATGGGCGGGAAATTGGATGGAAGAATGGTTTTATGTGAAGAATGACTTGATAGCAAGAGAGGACATCAAGGAGGTTATTATGCGCCCCATATGGTCCTGCTTCGGCCTCTGAAAGCCGAAGGTTGAAATTGACGAAGCTGCCGAAGCATGCCAGAAGGCATTTGGTATTGTCTGCTTCATTATTGGTACAAGAGATTTAATTCAAGAGCACATAGCATTCAGAGTATGGCCGCTTGTAGAGAGCTGGGAAATGCCGAAGGAGACCATCACCGAATCTAGTGAAGGTGAACTAGTCCGGCTGAAGCACACATTCAGATATGGGGATAAATTCAATGAACCAAACGATGACTGGCTAAAATGCATCGAAGTTACAAGTGATGAACTGCTTGGATCATATTCCAAGACAGAAGATAATGCACTATACACAGTCTTCGGAGGCCGGGGAAAAAAGAGATTGAATAGAGTTTTTGATGCCATTGGCTTTATCTACCCCGACTACCGCTACCCGCTGCGGGGACAAGGGAAGAAGAGGAAAGCTACTGTTGTGGCTGCCTCGGCTGAACCTGTGCCGAAGGCTGCGAGCAAAAAGATGAAGGTACTCACCCACCGGCCACGTTATATTGAACCGGCCGTGTTGCCTGAGTTTGGCGGGGAGGTCTCTTTAGCTGCTGAATCAAGAGAAACTGCTCCTCCTGTGCAAAGGACTGAAGAGCCAACTACAATGCCAAAGCTACCCTCAGCTGAGCTAGCTAGGACGAAGACTGATAAGGGTAAGGCTGAAGAGTCAAATATTGGAGAAACAAAAGTGTTAGAAATTTTAAGCCCTTCATCAGAGGTAACAGCGCCGAAGGCACAAAAAAGTTCTGTCGCAACTTTCAAGAGGAGAAGGATGGCAAATGTACTAAATGTGCTAGAAACAGTAAAGACTTTGAACTCGACTCCTTCAAGGAAAATTGCCGAAGCTTCGAAAGCGCAAACTGAAGTTGAAACAGAGTAGGCCAAAATTGAAACTGCAGTAATATAAGCTAGTACCGAAGCTGGGCCTTCAGAGCCCGCTGAGAAAAAGCCTGCGGAAATTGAAGAAAAGGCAACAGAAGAAAAGGCCATAGAGCAAATTTCGCCTGAAAAGGTTTCCACTCCTGCTCTCGAAGCTTTAAAAGAGAGCATTGATTACATCATCCGCCATGCTTCGGGAAAGGGACTTTCTAAGGAAGAAGAACGAGAAGCTCAACATTATGCCCAAAAATTGAAATACCCGAAGGGGGCATTAGTGATCAATGGCAGTGGGGAAGAAGATTTTTTGTACTGCCTCCCGGATAACAAAGAGATATCCGTCTGCCGGGAGATAGGTAGAAGCTTCGGATTTCCGAAGCTAGAAGATGGTCTTTCAGTATTATCAAAGGATGAATTGGCTGACAGTTTAGCATATAATAGCATAAAGGTATAAAAGTTAATTTTGTATTTGAAAACAAATTATTTCATTTGCTTATATTTAATCTTGTCCTCCTCTTGCAGGGCTTAATCCTTAGCAATGCCCTTAGAGCACAGAAAAACATTGAAGATGAAGGGTATACAATGGCTCTAAACAACCTTCATTTAGAGGTAATCGAGCAAAGGAACGAAGGTCTTGAAAAAGACAAGATATTAATTTCATTGGTAAACCTAAAAGAAGATGAAACTAGTTCCAAAGCTCAAGCTGAGATCCAAAAGAATGAGATCGAAGACCTTCAGAAACAATTAGCAGAGGCGAAAGAAAAATGTGCTGTCGCAGAAGCTAATCGAGAGGCCAGTGAATATTGGAAAAACTATTTAGAAAAAACAGTTGGAGAACTTCGCGCATCTAAGGAAAGATGTTTTGAAAAATCTTTGGGCTGCGTGAAGAAGATAAAGGCTAGCTTCACCAACGTGGGCGCCTATTCAAATGAAGATAACTTCATACGAGGCGACCCTGAAGGTGTTATCGAGTGGATAAGCGGAGAAGCCGAAGCTTTTGAGGAAATTTTAAGTGATCGTGGGGATGTCTACGCGTTCTCTGGTGTGAGAGGAGTTTCAGCCATCTTGGGAAGGCGGGTTGCAATCATGTTAAAACCTTGGCCCAGGCCAAAGCTGACCTCTCCATGGATGACACAAAGGATCCCTCGGCCGAAGCAAGTTTAATAGGCGGAAAATTTTACACTGACATCTGGGAAAATGGCGGTCGAGAAATGGCTCACGAAATAATGAAGAAAAGTGAAAAAGATATTCATGACGCTCGAGAAGCAGCGAAAAAAGCTGAGGAAGCTGCAGAACGCGAGAGACGGATAGGTATCATTTAATGGCCTTTAGCTTCGTAATTTGTTTACATGACTTCGAACTGATTGATTTTTTCTACCGCAGCTGAATTATCTCCTCCACTGGAGCCATTCGACCCCCTGGCCGACCCAGAAACAAAGAAAGCAATAGAAATCATCAAAATAGCCGAATCTATTGTTGACGAAGTCGTTAACAAATTGCTTAACGAAGTTGCGGAGAAGGTTCTGAAGGAGGAATAATAGTTATTGTAAAAACGTTCTTAGGCAATTAATGTAACATTTGTTGAACTAAGTCTGTAATATTTGATGTGTATAGTTTTGAATCTAATATGTAAACTATTTTGCAATTTACTTCTTTGCGATGCATGAAACTTTTATATACGTACCGTTTTTGAGCCTTCGGCGAAAAAACATCTTCCCTTCTTTTCATGCTTCGCGAGCATATCCACGCTTCGTAAAAAACATCCAAGCTCCGTAAAAACATCAATGCTTCGTAAACAATAGATCTCTTCTTCCACATCAGAGCTGATGAAGCTGCAATTCTCAACTTACTTTGTGCCTTAGCACCTTTTCATTTTTGTAAAGCATTCTCCGAATATCGACTTTGTTTCCAATTCGTGTCATTGGTGTGATATGATGTATGATGTGATGCTATGCGAGATGATGCGATGATATGATGCAAAGAATGATGCTAATGCTGAAGACACACACCCACGCTGAAACACACAATCTCTGCGTCCCCTTAGGAACGACCAAAATCTCTTTGCCGCTTATTTTTCGGCTTCACCGCTTATTTTTCGGTGTAAGTTCTGCATCCCCTTAGGAACGTCTTTTGAACTTCTTCGCCTTCTATTTCGGCGGTATTTTTCGTGTTGACTTTTCGCGCTTCGCCTTATATTTCGGCGGTATTTGGCTCTGCATTCCGTTTGGTTGAGCAGAAAACTTACATTGCGCTCCCTTAGGAACAACTTTTTGTAGCTTCGGTAAAACTTACGCTACGCTCCTTAGGAACAACTTTTTGTAGCTTCGGTGAAACTTGCACTGCAATTTTTAGCTCTGCATTCCATTAGGAACGTCTTTTGAGCTTCAGCAATTTTTGAGCTTCGTAAATCTGTGAAGAAGATATATTTCATTCTGACAGGAGCGAAACTATTACAAGAAATTAAAACTAGGTTTACATTGATTGTTCCTTATTAAAAACAAAATAACAATGAACGTAAAAATGTTTCAGAGGTAGGATATCTCTCAATAGATGTGCTTTGATTCTGGCACAGTACTGTTGACTGTGCGAGCTTTAGATTCCTCCCTGAATTCCCATTGCTGTTGAGAATGCTGGCGCCCTTCTGGCTGCTGGCTTCGGGAATAGGTCGGTTGTAGTGGTGGCGGAGGTGGGAGTTGTGGCCAGGAAGCCTATGAATGGCTAGCCGAAGCGACAGAAGCTGCAGGATGATTGTTCACATACTCTGGTATGTAAGGAGAGTGACACGAAGCGGTGTGTAGGACCTGCTTCGGCTGGTTCTACCGAGCTTCGGCTTCTGCTATTTCCTTTTGCTTCTGAATGGTGACATGGCACATTCTTGTAGTATGGCCCTTGTCCTCACCACAGAATAAGCAGTAGATCTTTCTAGGCTGATCCCCAAATCTTCCTCCGAAGCCCTTGGCGCCTCTGCCCCTTGGAGCCGGTGGCCTGAAAGAGCTTTGTTGTTGCCCCAAAGATTGTGAGGTATATTGTGACCTCTGAGACTGATTTCCTTTGTCGTCACTCTGAGTGGAGTTATGGATTGACCTGACGTGCCTCGGATGGATTCTTCCTCCGAAGCCCCTGGTCAACTCGGAGAATCTGTAAGCTTCCTCCCTTCTTTGGCGAAAATCATTGTCAGCCTGGATGTACTCATCCATCTTCTGAAGTAGCTTATCCAGAGTTTGTGGGGATTTCCTGGCAAAATATTGGGCGGTAGGTCCTAGGCGAAGACCCTTGATCATGGCCTCAACGACAGTCTCATTGGGCATCGTAGGCGCTTGTGCCCTCAATCGCAAGAACCTTCGTACATATGCCTGAAGGTATTCTTCGTGGTCTTGCGTGCATTGAAACAGAGCCTGAGCTGTGACCGGCTTCGTTTGAAAGCCTTGGAAGCTGGTAACCAACATGTCCTTAAGCTTCTGCCACGACGTGATAGTCCTTGGCCGAAGAGAAGAATACCATGTTTGGGCTACATTCTGGACTGCCATGATGAAGGACTTCACCATGACTGTAGTATTGCCCCCATACGAAGATATAGTTGCTTCGTAGCTCATCAGAAACTGCTTTGGATCTGAGTGCCCATCATACATGGGTAGCTGAGGTGGTTTGTATGATGGGGGCCATGGTGTAGCCTGCAGTTCTGCTGCCAAGGGAGAAGCATCATCAAAAGTAAAGGCATCATGATTAAAATCATCATACCATCCATCCTCATTGAATAAGCCCTCTTGATGAAGCTCCCTGTGTTGGGGCCTTCGATCTTATTCATCTTGAACAAGATGACGCACTTCTTCAGTGGCTTCGTCAATCTTCCTTTGAAGATCAGCTAGTCGTGCCATCTTCTCCTTCTTTCTTTGTACTTGCTGATGGATGATCTCCATGTCCCTGATCTCTTGGTCCAACTCCTCCTCCTGGAGTGTTGGACTGGTGGCTTTCCTCTTCTGGCTTCGAGCCTATTGAAGAGAAAGAGTTTCTTGGTTTGGGTCCAGCGGCTGTAGTGCAGCGGTCCTTGGTGCTGAAGCTTTCTTCGGCGGCATGACGAAGGTCAGTGCTTGCCGAAGGTGGTCGAAAAGGGTTCACCGGAGGTGGGCGCCAATGTTGGGGACTTGTTCTCAAATGCTATGAGTTAAGAACAAGGCAACACAAAATGTTAAATGTTAATATCCTTTGTCCTTCGAAGCATTATTTCCCTTATGATATAATGATCTTCAGACGAAGGTTATGAAGGACTTACCTTCATCAGTGCGATATATGCTAATAAAAGAAGCATATGAAATATAAGAGGCAAGACAAGTAATCACATAACATTATTAATTCATTATCATTATATTATTCTAAAAAGACAGAGACAGTATTGAATTACAAATGTACCTTCGACTTGATAGAAGGCAAAAAGTACAAGAGTGACGCAAAAGCAGGTACAAGTCAGCGTGAACAGCACGGGGGTACTGTTCATCTATTTATAGGCACAGGACGCAGCCTATGAGAAATTACATACATGCCCTTTACATTTATTATTGACTTATAGAAAAATCTATAAGGAATAGATAACATTTTCCCCTTTAAGTCGGTTCCTTTTTCCATGATTTAGCCGAAGCTCCTTTGCGTGTAGCTTCGGAGCAACGGCAACCTTCGTCACGATCATGCTCTTCTCATCATGTATACTTTTAACCTGAGTTCGAAGGTACCTGTCCATAAGCCATGCTTGGAAGACATTGTTAAATTACGTTTTTGAGGACCTTCGGAGGACAAAGGCCCCCAGCACTCTCTTTGGTGGAAAGGTTGAAATCTAGCGAAGCCAAGCTTTCCACCCAAGCCGAAGCTCATGAAGCTGAGGTACAAGAACTAAGGAGGAAAGTTGTCGAAGCAACTGAGAACTTTGAAGTTGAAGTGGTGAAGCATGAGATATGTGAAATTGAAAGATCAAGAGCGCAAAAGAATGTCCACAAGCTTCGTGCCGCCAAAGAAAAATGTTGTTATGAAATATCCATGGAATGCGCTAAGAATTTAAAGAACAACTTTGCTAGAGTTGGAGCCTATTCCTCCGAGCAGAAATTTATTCGTGGAAATCTTGATGAAGTCATTCAATGGATAAATGGCGAAGTTGAAGCTTTTGAAGAAGTTCTTAGTGATCGAAGGGATTTTTGTGCCTTTTCTGGTGCCCGTGGGGCTACGTCCATCTTGGAGAAGACTGGTTGCGATCATGCTAAGGCTGTAACTCAGCCAGACTTCGCCTTCTTAGCTGACGATATCAGAAACCCTTCAACCGAAGCAACTACCCTAGGTGGGAAATTTTATTCCGAAGTATGGCTGAAGGGCGAAAGAGAAATTACCGATGAAGCCATCAAAAGAAATGAGAAGGAATCTCATGATGCTTCAGAAGAAGCAAAAAGGGCTGAAGAAGCTGCCAAGCAGGCTAGACTTATAGGTATGCATTTTCTAACTTATTCTCATAAGTTTTTCAGCTTCGACACTAACAGATACTTGTGTCTTAATGTAGCTGAGCTGTCTCCACCTCCCGAACCATACAATCCTGAAGCTGACCAGTCTATCAAAGAGGCGTTGGACATTATTAAAATTGCTAATGACGCTATTGACGAAGCTGTCGACAGGCTTCTGAACGAAGCTATCTATAAAGTCCTTAGGGAAGGCTAAAAAACTTTGTATCTCTGCTTGTTTAATGTCCTGGAAAATGATTCCTAGTTTTGCAAGAAACACTTGTACACAATTTGTATGTATATTTATGTAATATATCTCTTTATGAAGCGTGGGACCTTCGTACATACCGTTTTTGAGCCTGTGACAAAAAACACCTTCACTTCTTTTCACGCTTCAGAAAGAAATCCCCTTCTTTGCTGAAGCTATTGTATGATGTCTGATTCTTGGTGTAGACATTGCGTAGGAATAGTATTGTCGGAAGCATGATCTTCACATGTCAGTAGTTTCAAGCATAAACTGTGCATCTTTAATACTCTTTCATAGATCTTTGCCGAAGCTGAAGGAGAAATCCCCATTTTTCACTGCTTTTGTTGATGCAAATGATGTATGATGCAATATGATGTGATGGCATGATGCAAATGATGTTGGCACGCAAAGCATAAAAGATAAGACTACATCCCCTTAGGAACGACTTTGTAGTCTCTTCACCTTTTTCTTAGGTGGTATTTCAGCTCTGCATTCCCTTAGGAACGACTTTGGAGCTAAGCTCTGCATCCCCTTAGGAATGATTTTGGAGCTTCTTCACCTTTAACTTAGGTGGCATTTAAGCTCTGCATCCCCTTGGGAACGACTTTGGAGCTTCGTGATCCTTTTTTGTTACACTCGATGGTGTAACCAAGACTTATTACATCAAGCTGAAGGTTAAACCTCCTTGTATTGTCTTTTGAGAAGAAAGAATATAAAGACAAAAAAGGTAAATATACATTGTATTAAGACACTCTCTGGTCGAAGCATTGTGCTACCTTCAGTAGATATGCCTTGACTCGGGCATAATGTTGTTGACTGTGTGAGCTTCAGACTCCTCCTGAATGTTGCGCTATTGCTGAGCCTGGCGATGCCCTTCTGGCTATTGGTTATGGGCCAAGGTAGGCGCTAGTGGTGGCAACTGAGCCCAGGAAGCTTGGGAGTGACCTGTCGAAGCAACAAACGTCGTAGGTCGCTGATTGCCCACATATTTAGGGACATATGGGGAATAACATGAAGCAGTGTGCAAATGTGGTCCAAAATGTTAAGTATATCAAAACAATCATATATGCTTAGAACTCATATCATTTCAAAGTAACTTATGCACATCAGACAAAATACAATCTAGTTACATTTCTACACTTTATGTTTGCTTTTGTTTGTGTTGGCATCAATCACCAAAAGGGGGAGATTGAAAGGGAAGTGGCCACAAACATTTCCTATAATCGATTTTGGTGTTTGACGACCATCACAAACCTAATGGACTAACTACTTTGCGTAGTTGATCTTTTCTCAGGTACATAAAGTTCATATACACATACAAGGAAAATGACCTTAGGGAAATTCTACAAGTTTGGAGCAAGACAGATTTGCACCAGCCTGCAGCGCACCGGACAAGGTCCCGTGCCCAGGCTAGCGCGCCTAGCAAACTGGCCGCTCTTGGGAAATCAAAGTGCTCCTCGGCTAAAAATCAACGGACTATCTGGTGTGCACCGGACTGTCGAGTGAGCTCACGAGGCAACGGTCGACTCTGCCAAAGGTCGACAGCGGTCGACTGCTCCACAGTCTGAAGCGTCAGAAGTCAGAAGATAGTCTACGACGTCAGGTCGCACCGGATTGTCCAGTGTGCCACAGGACTGTCCGGTGCACCACAAGGACATACGACTTCAACGGTCAACAACTCCAAACCCCAACGGTTGGCTGACGTGGCATGCACTGGACAGTGAACAGTTCCATGTCCGGTGCACACCAGACTGTCCGGTGTGCCCATCGACAGAGAAGTCAGCCAACAGCTAGAATAGTGGTTGCGGCTATAAATACCCCCAACCACCTCCATTCAAATCATCCAAGCTTTCCACTCTTTACACTTAATACAAGAGCAAAGAATACACTTCAAAGACACATTCAAAGCCTTCAATCCTCTCCAAGTTCCAAAATCAAGTCAAGTGATCAAAAGTGTTTAGTGACTTGAGAGAGGGTGATTTGTGTTTCTTTTGTTGCTCTTGTTGCTTGGTTGCTTTCTTCTTCACCTTCTGTTGGGGACTTGTTCTCAAAATCTATGAATTAAGAACAAGGCAACATAAAATGTTAAATGTTAACGTCCTTCGCCCATGAAACATTATTCCCTTGAGGATAATGAGTCTTGGACGAAGGTAGATGACAGTATAATTACGAAGCTTAAATCTTCGTAATTAAATTTTAATAGATATTATAAGA
This sequence comes from Zea mays, assembly GCF_902167145.1. NCBI lineage: Eukaryota > Viridiplantae > Streptophyta > Magnoliopsida > Poales > Poaceae > Zea > Zea mays. The sequence goes on along the minus strand of NC_050096.1, from coordinate 155,076,999 downwards.
CAACATAAAATAAAGGGTATGAAAGGGGTAAATAAATCATAGACGAATTCTATTATATTTATTTACTATATCGAATCATTGAATACAATAATACCTCTGCCTTGGTAAAGGTTGAATTCCGAAAGATGCGACTGCAATTATCAAAATCCGTGAACAGTAAAGGAATACTGTTCACTATTTATAGGCACAGGACACAGCCTGTGAGGAATTACAATTATGCCCCTCATAAAAGTTTACAACATTGACTCAGACCTTTGTGGACTAAAAGGTCATTCTATCTTTAAGTCGGTTTGTAATACCGAAGCTTCATGAAGGGGAAGCTTCGGCCCTCTCTCACAAGCAACTTCAGCCGAAAGCCGCTTCTTCCTTGAAGACCTTCGGCGACGAAGCATAGACCCAACAGTAGCCCCTTTCGCGGTGCTAGATCGTTTTTCGTAACGAGCTTGATCCGTGAAAAAAGTCTCTTAAGCTTCGGGAAGCCGAAGGTCCAAAAAACACCTTCCCTGAGCTCGTTGTCGAGAAACGATTCAATTTCCCAGCGCGTAGCGGCCCCACCCTGCAGAGTTACTGTTTGGTCTCTGCGGTCCACCACGCAGCGAGCGCGAGCGGGTGTCCGCCTGGTGTAAAAATCCTGGCGCTTCGCCTTCTTACCTGTAGTACTATATAAACAGACGAGTAGGTGTGAAGTTACTACAACATTCATTGCTATTTGCACTGTTTTGCTGCCAAAATTTTAACCATCGCCGAAGCTTGTCTCTCGGAATCGAACGAAGCTCCAGTTTGAAGCCTGTTTCGTCAGAAGAAAAAACTTCGGAAGAAAAAAGTATCAAATTTTCACAAATTCATAATTAAATGGCCAGAGTGCGTTCTACCGCCAGGGTTGAGCGTGAGGGAAGCGAAACTGAAGCTTCGGAGACTGTTCCCATCTCCGAAGCCATGCAACGATCCGGGCTGGTGACTTCGGAAAAGATCCCTAGCGATGATGCAGAACAAGCAGAACAAGCAGAACAAGCAGAACAAGCAATCGCTGAAGCAGAAGAAGAAGATATTGAGGAAACTGATCCCGAAGATGATTACCGCATTGCCATGCCAAGCAAGCCCAGCCACTTGGACTTCGGGAAATCTACTGTTTCAAAGGCTGATCTTTCCAAGGTAAAGTCGGGCTTTTTTAATGAAAATCAGAAGAAGCTATTACGCTTCGGGGGGGAAGAGACTACCCCAAAGCCGGAGAAGGATGAAATTGTCATTTTTAAAAGCTTTCTAAAGGCTGGATTAAGATTCCCCCTACATGGGATTATTGCAGAGGTACTGAAGAGGTTCGGTATCTATTTTCATCAGCTGACCCCTAACGCTATCGTTAGGCTTAGCGTTTATATCTGGGCACTCCGAAGCCAAGCAGTGGAGCCATTTGCGGACAGCTTTTGCCGGGTTCACGAGCTGCATTATCAGACAAAGGCTAGAAAGGATGGATTGCACGACAATTTTGGTTGCTATCACTTCGCCTATCGGAAAACCACAAAGTTTCCTGTAATCAGCTACCGAAGCAAATGGGCAGCAGGCTGGAAGTCTGAGTGGTTCTATGTCAAGGTTGATGACGACAAGGAGAAGCTTGTGCAAAGTCCACTCGAACTAATCTTCGGAGAAACCCAACCTCGCTGCAACATGACACCCGAAGGTCCAACACAACAAGCAATGAATGAATTCAGAATTATTGCAGAGCATATCAGCACAAGGGACCTGGTTCAGGAGTTTTTGGCTTTCAAAGTTTTTCCCAGTTTGAAAGAATGGGAAATGCCGAAGCTAAAGGGGAAAAGAAAGAAGGTGAACTTGTACGTTTACCTTACTATTTCAAGTTTAAAAAGTACTTTAAAACACCTTGCCAAGAGTGGCTAGATACAATTGAAGTAATGTGCAATGAAATACTTGGCAATTATTCCAAAAAAGAAGATCAATTGATGACCGCAGCCTTCGGCACCCGTCCGAAACGAAGGCTAAATCGAGTGCTGGACGCCTTGGGTTTTGAATACCCTGACTATGAAAATCTGAACAAAGGTGCCGGAGGCCAGAAAAGGAAAAGGATAACCGAAGCCTCAAATGAAGATGAAAAAGAGACACCAAAGAAGAAAATTCCAAAGAAAAAGAAAGCTTCTTCTCCGAAACGAAAAATATCCGACGAAGAAAAATCCCCCGCATCACCCTCTGCCACTGATGTGGAGGCAATTCTGAAGGTAATGATTGAATCCTTACCTGCGAAGCTAAGTCCACTGGGGCCTCAACTGACAAAGTTTTTTCAGAAGGACAAGGAGCCCGAAAAATCGAAGAAAACAATCAAAGCAAAGAGACAAAGAATTATCACTGTGAGAGAGGTAATTGACAAGACACCGCCAAGAGCTGCAGCTCAGAAAACACCAGCGGTTGCGGAAGGGGCAGATATTGAAATTACACCTTCGGAGGTCGCAGCTGCCGAAGCTGCCTCAGCTGAAGATTTGAACCTGGAGAGCACGATCGAGCACATTGACAAAATACTGTTAGACATGGCTGCAGAAGAAGCTACCACCGCCGCCGAAGAGGCCGCGACCGCAGCGTCGGGGAAAGGGAAGGAAATTGCTGATGAAGCTTCAGAAAACGAAGCCTTCATGTTCCAGAATTTAGTTGGAGAAAAACTGTCAAAAGCTGAAATAGAAGAACTTAAAGAGTATGCCAAATCCTGCGGATACAAACCTGGAGCACTCCTCTTCGGAGGCATTGATGATGAAAAATTAGATTGTATTCGAGATCAAACTGGAGCCAAAGTTATCGGTACTCTGTCAAAGAATATCGGTTTTCCAAAGCTAGAAACAGACATCAGCCGCTACCGACGACAACATATCGTTGGTAGTTTATTTTATTCCAATTTCAAGGTGAACTACTTTTCCCTTAACTTTTATTGTTTCTAATAATGAAAACATGTCTGACGAAGGTTGTTTTCGTGCAGAGTATGCTGTTGAGCAAAGCCTTGAAAATGCAGCAAGATTTCGAAGATAAGAAGCACGAAGTTATAATTGAAAATTTGGAAAGCAAAATAAAGGAGCACTCAGATGCTATCGAGAAAAAGAACTTTGAGCTCCAGGCAACCGAAGGTTTATTGGCGGAAGCTGAAGCAAAAATAACAGAACTGAACACGAAGCTTCTCCGCCAATCTGAACAGTTCGAACGAGAAAAGCAAGATCTTAATGCAAAACTTGAAGCCGAAGCTCACCAAAATTCAGATTTGAGAAAACTATTGACGAGCCTTCAAGAAAAATGTCTGGAATTTAGCAACAAATGCATTCAACGATTAAGAAAAATTTTCCACTCAGTTGGAGCCAGCAGTGAAAAATTCACCCCCTCAGCTGAAGATCTACCGAAGACCTTCGAACATATTGAGGGTGAGATTGACGAGCTCGACGAAGTCATAGCTGGGCACAGTGACTTCTGTGCCTGGGTGGCTTCTCGAGGCACTGCTGCAGTTTTCCTAAAAGCTGGTTGCGATCATGGAAAGATTGTCAATAGGCCAAATTTCACTTTATCACCATCAATCCTAGATGACATTCCTGATCTCGCCCGAAGTATCTCCAATAGATTTATAAAAATGATATGGACAAAAGGTGGACGAGAAAAGGCTGGAGACGAAGCTCGGAGTCATCTTGAACCAGTAAGAAATCATACCTTGTGCTTACCTTTTCCTTCAAGCTCGATTTTGACTTACAACAATTTAATTCATGTAGGATGACGAAGCCGAGGCCGATGATTAAAAAATGACACCGAAGCCGAAGCTCCTTGGAGATTAAATAGGAGTAGACTGTAGATAGACTTAAGAAACTTTTGAGATAACTTTTGTAAATGTAACTAAAACTTGTCTTTAATGAATTCTGTTCATACCTTGTAATATACTCTTATCCTTCCATTGACGTATGAGAAGTGCTTTGATGTGGACGAAATTTTCTTTTTTGAGCCAAAGGCGAAAAAAAACACCTTCCCTTCTTTTCGTACACAGCGAAGCATAGAAAACAACATTTCCCTTTCTTCCGAAACTCTCCTTTTTGTACACGAAGCTCTTTCTTTCTCTTCTTTTTTTTTTCTTTTTGCCGAAGCAACCACTTATGCCATGATGATGATTATCCTACATATGCCTGGATGAATGTTTATGAATGCAAATGCTATGATGTAATGTGATGTGTAAATGAATGTCCAAACACATATCCGAAGCCATACTCATAGCCATTATTTCCTTAGAAACAATCACACCTCAGCTCTGCATTCCCTTAGGAACGACTTTGGAGCTTTTTCGCCTTTTACTTTTGGCGGAATCAGCGTTGACTTTTCGCTGTAAACTCTGCATTCCCTTAGGAACGTCTTTGGAGCTTCTTCGCCTTTACTTTTGGCGGAATCAGCGTTTACTTTTCGCTGTAAGCTCTGCATTCCCTTAGGAACGACTTTGGAGCTTCGTCACTTTTTACTTTTCGGCACTCGATGATGCGTTCTCAGCTTTTACATTTACATTCCTTGGGGGATTTTGCTCTTATAGAACTAAAAAAGGAAATTACATAAGATGGCCCCATTAAAAACCTTTCTCCCCCTTCAGAAAGGAAAAGGGTGCCATGAAAGAAAAATAAAATAAAAAATAAAAAATATGAAAAATTACATCGAGCTATACATAATATCGCCGAAGCTCATCCGCATTCCAAGATCTAGGAATGTCGTTGCCGTCCATATCCTTCAATCTGTATGAACCGGGTCTTGACGAAGATGCTACTAAGAAAGGTCCATCCCATTTCAACTGCAACTTGCTCACTGTTTCTGGGTTGGCCACTCTCCGAAGCACCAAGTGTCCTGGCTCAATATTCTTTAGCCGAACCTTTCTATCTCGCCATTTTATTGTTTCGGCTTGATATTTATTGATGTTCTCCACGGCTTGCAGCCTGATCCCTTCTAAAGCATCTTTTTCCACAGAATAAGCAGCTTCGGAACCTGATTCTGCCGAAGCTACTACTCTTATTGATCCGGTTTTAGCTTCCTCCGGAGTTATTGCTTCGTCACCGAATAATAACTTGAATGGAGTAAAGCCTGTAGACCTTGATGTTGTTGTATTGTGGCTCCACACCACTTTGGTTAACTGATCTGGCCACTTTCCCTTAGGTTGATTGAAGATTAACTTCATTATTCCTGTCATTATAATTCCATTGGCTCTTTCAACGAGTCCGTTTGACTCCGAATGCCTGACTGATGCAAAATGGATCTTCGTACCAATTTGATCACAGAAATCCCTGAAAGCTTCGGAGTCAAACTGTGTTCCATTATCCACAGTGATGGCCTTTGGTACCCCGAAACGACAAACAATATTCTGCCAGAAAAACTTTTGAATGGTGGCCGAAGTTATTGTGGCTAAAGGCTTTGCTTCAATCCATTTGGAAAAATATTCCACAGCCACTACAACATATCTTAAGTTCCCTTGGGCCGGTGGTAATGGACCCAACAAGTCAAGGCCCCACCTTTGCAATGGCCAGATGGGTTGTATGAGCTGTGTCAAGGACGAAGGTTGTTTTTGATCTCTTGCACATTTCTGACAACCTTCGCACTTTTGAACTAATTCCGCCGCATCCGAAGCTGCCTTCGGCCAATAAAACCCCTGACGGAAAACTTTTCCAAGTAACGGCCTAGATCCAATGTGAGATCCGCACAGGCCTGCATGTATTTCTTTCATCAACTCTATGCCTTCGGCTCTAGATAAACACTTGAGTAATGGAGCACAAACTCCATGCTTGTACAACTCCCCTTCTATCATGACATATGGACGAGCTCTTGCCTCTATCCTCCTGTTATAAGTTTCGTCATCTGAAAGGAATTTACCCTGAAGGTAAGAGATGATCTCAGTTCTCCAGTCTTCACTATAAACAGGAGATATATTGAGGACTGCTCTTTCAAGAAGTTCCACCGAAGGTGCTTTTATTGTTTCGAAGAACACATCCGAAGGTAAGGGCAGCCCCTGTGCTGCTGACTTAGCTAGCAAATCAGCATGCTCATTTTGTCCTCGAGGGATATTTTTAACAGAAAATCCTTCGAAGGAAGCTTCAACTCTTCGAACCATATCCAGATATTTTTCAAGCTTCGGATCTTTAGCCTTGCAACTCTTGTCAATATGACCCGAAACAACCTGGGAATCAGTTTTAAGCATGGCCCTTCTGATTCCCATTGCTTTTAGCTTCCGAAGACCCAAAAGCAGGGCTTCGTACTCGGCAATGTTATTTGTGCAACTAAAATCAAGTTTTGCCGCATAGCAAGTTTTAACTTTGGAAGGTGAAACCACCACAGCAGCCGCTCCCGCTCCGAAGGTTCCCCAAGACCCATCACAAAACACTGTCCATGCTTCGGCGTCTTTATTTGTTTCTTCCTCCTGAGCCCCTGGCGTCCAGTCAGCAATGAAGTCTGCTAACGCCTGGGACTGAATCGAAGATCTATGAACATATTCAATACAAAATTCGTTGAGCTCTGCAGCCCATTTTCCAATCCTTCCAGTAGCTTCTCGGTTCCTCATAATATCCTTCAGAGGTTGTGAAGAAGGAACAATTATGTTGTAAGCTTGAAAATAATGCCGAAGCTTCCTGGAGGCCATCAAGACAGCATACAGTACCTTCTCCAACTCTGTATAATTTTTCTTTGATAAACTAAGAACCTCGGATACAAAATATATTGGGGCCTGCCTCTTAACTTGACCATCAAACTTCTCCTGGACAAGCGCTGCACTTACCGCTGAGTGCGAAGCTGCCACATATAATAACAAAGGAGCCCCTGGCGTCGGTGGAGTTAATGTTGTTAGATCTATCAAATACTGTTTCAGCTCTTCAAAGGCCTTCTGCTGAATTGGTCCCCATTGAAAGACTTCGGCTGACTTCAGCACTTCGAAGAATGGTAAGTTTCTCTCTGCTGATCTGGATATGAATCTATTGAGAGATGCCAACCTTCCTGTCAATCTTTGAGCCCCCTTTTTTGTAGTTGGTGGCTCCATCCGAAGTATAGCTTCAATTTTACTTGGATTAGCTTCAATTCCCTTTGTTGAAACCAAGCACCCAAGAAATTTCCCCTTCTTTACTCCGAAGACGCATTTTTCTGGATTCAACTTTAAACCAGCTTGTCTAAAACTGGCGAAGGTCTCCTGCAAATCAGCAATATGATTCTCCTGTTTTGTGCTTTTTACAATGATGTCATCAACATAAGTTAGCACATTTCTGCCTATCTGAGACTGGAGAACCTTCACAGTCATTCTGCTGAAACTTTCTCCAGCGTTTTTGAGCCCCTCAGGCATCCGAAGATAGCAATATGTGCCACTTGGAGTTATGAAACTAGTCTTCGGCTCATCTTCCTTCTTCATCCAGATTTGGTGGTAGCCTGAATAACAGTCTAACAGACTCATGAGCTCTGAAGAAGCTGCTGCATCAACTAAAGAGTCTATCCTTGGCAATGGGAATTCATCCTTCGGACAAGCCTTGTTAAGATCTGTAAAATCGATACACATTCGCCACTTGCCGTTGGCCTTTTTTACCATAACAGTGTTAGCTAGCCATTCTGGGTACTTTACTTCTCTGATAACTCCTGCACTGAGGAGTCTTTTGACTTCGTTACGAGCACCTTCGGCCTTATCATCTGACATTTTCTGAAGCCTCTGCTTTCTGGGCCTGAAGGACGGATCAACATTGAGCGAGTGCTCAATAACATCCCTATTAACTCCGCAGAGATCATTGGCTGACCATGCAAAAACATCTTTGTTGTGAAACAAAAACCTTATCAAGGTTTTCTCTTGTTCTTCGGATAATTGAGAGCCCAGCAGCACCTTCTGCTCTGCTATGTCTTCACATAAGAGCATGGGCTTCGGCTGATCTGCTGAAGCTGCTTTCTCCCTTCTGAATTTGTATTGTTCACAAGCTTCAGCTCCATCTATGTTATGGATTGCTTTTGAGTCGGTCCAGTTTCCTTCGGCCCTTCTGGCAGCTTCCTGACTTCCATGAATAGCGATGGGTCCTTGATCCGAAGGTATCTTCATGCAGAGATAAGCAGGATGAAGAATTGCTTCGAAAGCATTGAGGGTGCCACGACCAATAATTGCATTGTAAGGGTATTCCATCTCAACAATGTCAAACACAACTTGCTCAGTTCTAGTGTTGTTGATGAACCCGAAGGTCACTGACATGGTGATCTTGCCCAGTGCTACAATCTGTCTTCCTCCGAAGCCACAGAGAGGATGTGTAGCATCATGAATCTTATCTTCTGGCTCTTGCATTTGTCTGAAGGCCTTAGCAAATATGATATCAGCTGCACTACCTGTGTCAACCAAGACATTGTGGACCAGAAATCCTTTAATAACACAAGAGATAACCATGGCATCATTATGTGGGTAATCCTTGAGCTGAAGGTCCTCTTGGGAGAAGGTAATAGGAATGTGAGACCATCTTGACTTGATGAAAGGCCCTTGCACCCCAACATGCTGTACCCTTCTCTGTGCCTCTTTCTTCTATTTCTTGTTGGCTGGCTCTGAGGACGAACCACCGGTAATCGGGAGCACCAGCTTCGGGTCCGAAGCAACTCCAGCTTGATCATTGAACGAAGCCATCAGCTCAAAAAGTGGAAGTGAGTTCACCGGAGGTGGGCGCCAATGTTTGGGACTTGTTCTCAAAAGCTATGAATTAAGAACAAGGCAACATAAAATGTTAAATGTTAACGTCCTTCGCCCATGAAACATTATTCCCTTGAGGATAATGAGTCTTGGACGAAGGTAGATGACAGTATAATTACGAAGCTTAAATCTTCGTAATTAAATTTTAATAGATATTATAAGACAACATAAAATAAAGGGTATGAAAGGGGTAAATAAATCATAGACGAATTCTATTATATTTATTTACTATATCGAATCATTGAATACAATAATACCTCTGCCTTGGTAAAGGTTGAATTCCGAAAGATGCGACTGCAATTATCAAAATCCGTGAACAGTAAAGGAATATTGTTCACTATTTATAGGCACAGGACACAGCCTGTGAGGAATTACAATTATGCCCCTCATAAAAGTTTACAACATTGACTCAGACCTTTGTGGACTAAAAGGTCATTCTATCTTTAAGTCGGTTTGTAATACCGAAGCTTCATGAAGGGGAAGCTTCGGCCCTCTCTCACAAGCAACTTCAGCCGAAAGCCGCTTCTTCCTTGAAGACCTTCGGCGACGAAGCATAGACCCAACACCTTCCAAACTTCCTAAGTGGTTTGTAAAGAAAGCAAGAGACACCTAAGTGTGTGGTGATCATTGCGGGGTCTTTATGACCCAAGTGATTAAGAAGAAGCACTTGACCGGTTTAGGTGACCGATTGAAAGAGGGAAAGGGTTGAAATAGACCTGGCCTTTGTGGCCTCCTCAACGGGGAGTAGGTTCATTGGAACTGAACCTCGAGAAACAAATCACCATGTTCACTTGTGTTGATCTTCACCACTCGATTTGTTTCTTCCCTCTCCTCTCTAAAGTTCTCTTGCTCACATTGTTTTGAGTTAGCTCCCAAAATTATCTGCATTGATTGAGCAACTCATTGCAAGTAGAACTATCTTCCGCACTCTGAATTCACAACTACTTATTTCTAACACTAACCCCGAGTGAAGTGCGTGTTCAAAGTTTATAATTTTCAAGTTTCACCTATTCACACCCCTCCGTCTAGTCGACTTCACCAACCCGGCGAAAAGCAGGTGTTTGGTCCATAAATTTTGCTTGAAGCCAAAGAGAATATCCGAATGGTTCGAGAGAATCTGAAGACAACACAGTCTGGACAGCGAAGTTATGCTGACACCAAAAGAAGAGATCTGAGTTTTGAGGTGGGAGACTATGTTTATCTGAAGGTGTCACCCATCGGAGGAATCAAAAGGTTCGGAGTCAAGGGCAAGCTTGCACCTCGATACATCGGAACATACCAGATTCATGCAAGATGTGGAGATGTTTCATATCAACTTAGCCTACCGGGAACTCTGTTAGCTGTGCATGATGTGTTCCATGTGTCTCAGCTGAAGAAGTGTTTGCGAGTGCCAAAAGAGCAATTGCCAACCGAGAACCTCGAAGTCTAAGAAGACTTAACATATATCGAGAAGCCAACTCAAAATCTAGAAACAACACAGAGTCACTCGAAAAAGCACCATCAGGATGTGCAAAGTCAAGTTGGGTCATCATTTAGAGGAAGAAGCAACATGGGAAAGAGAAGATGATCTGAAAGCTAAATATCCCGAGCTCTTTGCTAGCCAAGCCTAAATCTCGAGGGCGAGATTCTTTTTAAAAGGGATAGGTTTGTAACACCCTGAATTTGGGGGTATAAAAATTTCTTCTTCACTATCTACCAAATTCAGACAACAAGCAGTCTGTGGTTCCTGAGTGTGTTGTCGGAGACTTCCCTGAGCAGCAACCTGGTGAACGCAAGTGTCCTCTAACCCATTATGTCCTACTTTTTTCATAATTCATTGTCTTGCATTACTTAATTGAAACCTAAGGATTGACTAGTCTGTATTTACCTTGTCCTCGATTACCTTTTTGGGTTATTATGGTTATCTTCATGCTATTGCTCTACTTTAATCAACAAACATGATGAGAATATTTATGATACGTTGATGTTATCTGGATTATGATGATGATCTGTGATACTTTAGGGGACTCAGGTTGTTTCCTGAGCACCTCTCCGTAAGGACCTGTTTGTTGAGAGACCACCCGGGATAATAGTGCAACCACAAATGTGGAATGGGATGCCCTTAGCTTATTATTAGAGGAATTTGAGGTGTAGTCGGCTTCACGGTAGGGCCATCAATGGGGTTCTTTTGATTTGGTTTTGTTAGTCACCCTTCCTATGGGGAGAAGTACCGTGTTTATCAAATTGGAGAAACCTAACGGGCGGCTATGACCTCTGGGGAATCTTTGTAAAGGCTACGTAGTGAATCCCTAGCCATTCACCTCGGTAGTGAAGATTGGGTCTAGACAACCCAGGCTAGGAAGGGATCACAACTCGTGGGTAAAGTGTGCAACCTCTGCAGAGTGTTAGAAACTGGTATATCAGCCATGCTCACGGTTAAGAGCAGCCTTGGGATCCTCTTTGATTAGAATAACTTTGGATACTTTATGACGATGATTAATAGTGATGATTATAACTATGGTTTCTCGTATTTTCTCTTGGAGGGAATACTTTTGGGTAATAACATGGGCTTATTACTAAAACTTGGCTTTTCTACTAGTAATAAATACCAGACCAACTAAAAGCAACTGCTTTAAGCTTAACCCCACATACAACTAGTGCAATTTAGCCAAACAGGACATTTGTTGAGTACGTTGATGTGTACTCACCCTTGATTTAAAAACCACTCAACCCCAGGTTGTCCCCATTGCAATCAGTGCTCAGGAGGAGATGAAGGCAACATGGAGGACTGAGGAGTTTCAGGACTATGATGAGTTCTAGTTGTGTTTAGTGGCAACCCCCAGTCAGCTGCCTGTGAAGGCCTTATCTTATATGTTTCGTATCCACACTTTGATTATGATAATGACTATGTTAAGTTAATGATTATGTGGATGTCTTGGACATCTTGATGTAATAAAGTACTATTTTCGCTATTATTTTGAGCAATGTGTGATGAGTCATTTATGTAATCGTTGTGTACGTGAATATCTGATCCTGGCACATACATGGTTTGCATTTGGTTTACCTTCTAAAACCGGGTGTGACAGATGAGCATCTAACTATCCAGGCATGGTAGCAAGCATTTATAGCAAACAACACTTTATGCCATGGAACCTTATTAAACTTTTTACTCGATGCAACAGCGAGTATCAAGTAGTCTCATTAGCTGCGATAAGTAGACGATTCGAATCGAGATTTAACCTTGCAAAGTAAACCTAAACACACAACATGTAAGGGCACTCCGTCCCCACAAACATCAACAGTCCCATCGATCCCCTGTCAACAGATCAGGACCCACCTCCCTTGGATACAATGCTCCATTGCCATGGGCCCAGCCGTGCAATGACCGCACTTGTACCCACCATGACTGGAATGGGAAGCCAAATGTTTAGAGCAACTGGGGAGTATGTCTGTGTGCAGGTTCAATCAGCTACTAGACTTACCAATTTACCATATTTCTCAGCATGTGTTTAGTATGTTCAAACGCTTGACATAGGGTACCACACATTAATCCTTATTCAACTTCCATTCCATAGACATGGCATCCCTTGGGATCCGTGTCTATAGAGAGTCATAGCCCCATTATCAAATGATTACAGTCAATTCCTGACCTTGCGCAAGTCCTAGAAAAATCACTCGAGTTCTACCGAGATCCTAAATAGCATAGCAGCTACTCAACCTATTATACTAGTATTCATTTCAAAAGAGGAACCCAAGTTCATGCATCTAGGGTTTCAAAACTAGTTAAGGTCTGCTCTTCACAAAAATAACAAAAGGTAGTGTAGAGGGGGTACTTAATACTACATAGCCTAGGTAAAACTTGTATTTTTCCTACTATCTAGGTGAGATATTAGTAACTTCTACAAGGTTTTAAAGGTAGATTCTTTGTGGTGTTTTATCTAGGTTTTTCTAAAGTTTTTGGCTAAAAGGGCACTTACAACTAACTTGCCCTTTGAAAAATGTCAAACAACAAATTTGGTATTATTCCTAGGTTCTTCTTAGCATAAGAGCAACCATTCCAAAGGCTGGGACTTTATTTCTTCAGCGATGGTTTTCTGAAATTATCCCCATTTTGTTTATTTATAAGATTACAACAAATTTTCTTACTAGACTAGGGTTTGTTATATTTTTCCTAGGTGCTACGTTATTCAAATAGTGTAGGAAAAATAGAGGGTACACTGGTTCCATATATTTAATATTTATTCTCATTTTCTAAAACAATGGACAACTTTACTCTTTAATACATAAACCTCATTTAAAACCTTAGACCAAGGTGGGTAATAATTTTAGACAGTGACATACTTTATGTTGTGCCTATTCAAATTTTCTCAAGACTAGTCTAAAGGTATTTCTATTTTTCCTTCTGTTACTTTGAAATGAGAAGTTTATGAATTTAAATAAAAAACTATAGAGTAAGTGTACAAACATGCCATCACCTATTTTTATTTGAAAGTTTAGGTTACTTAGAGTTCTACAAACATGGTTTTATCTTTTTTGGTCTTATATTTCTCCAGTTATGGGTTTTTGAATTTCCTGCATACTTTTAAAAGAATAAACTAAAAAGGTTAAAGAAAATCGGCTTTGCACCAGGACCCTTGGTTTCTCTTCTATCTAAATTGTTTAAACCATGCCGGGACGAGGAGCTTCGTGGAGGTCTGGCAGGCTTGGTGGCAGCGGCAATCGGTCGGACGTGACCCGAGTTCACCAATCCACTAGCGCACGCGGGCGGAGATGGTCCGACGAAGGTGGTCTCCTTTCCTGGCATGGTAGATGTTGGGGGTCTTACTCTTCTGAAGGTCCTCAAAAACATAATTAACCATTTGTTTTCAGCATAAGCTATTATAGGGAGCTTCGTCTTCAGGATGCAAGTCTCTTCTTCATGATGAAGGCATACGAGATGAAGACAGATCTAAGGATGATAAGAATGAACGTTGAAGCTATCGCCAGATTGACAGCTTTGGCTCGTAACAGAGATGAAATATGATGATGACGCTGACCGAAGGGGAAAAAGACTACTTAGTCCTTAATGACTTGTATTACAATCATAAGTGAATATTGGGGACATAAATGTACTTTTACCCGGGCTGCGTCCCGTGCCTATAAACAGATGAACAGTAGCACCGTACTGTTCATGCTGATTTGTAATATCTCTCACATCAACACCTTTGAGCAAGCCGAAGGTATCAATGTAATACAAATTCTGTTGATATCCATACATGTTTTATGGAACGCAAATATGAATGAATCAATGAGATATACTTGCTGACTTCGTCTCTTTACATTCTCGTTTATATATACGATCATGAAGGCATGTCCTTCATGACCTTCGTCTGATGATCATTATATCCATGAGGAAATAATGCTTCGGAAGATGAAGGTCCCTAATAATTAACAATTGTGTTGCCTTGTTCTTGATTCACAACATTTGAGAACAAGTGACCAACAGTAGAGTTCCAAGGAAAAGCCCTAGGAGCTTCGTGGGGCCTTGGTGAAGCTGTCCACGTGTTTTGATTGGACAATGGTGGCTCGGGGTGGCCGGTCTTCGTGCTCTAGCAGGTGGATGTCGAACGGTGTGCGGTGGCGAGCTTCTCTAATGCGATAGAGATCAGATGAGTGGGTTTACGAGCTCCAGCAACGTGTGAGGAAGCTGTGAGTGGGCTCAGGCTAGTGGGGGAGTGGTTGTGTGGGCTTGGTGGCAATGGCGGGCGGCGGAGAGCGCTCCGATGAGCAGCAACAGCAATGGTGGAAAGCGGGCGCGAGTGTGAAAGGCATGGAGAAGCAGAGCTGCTATGGTTGCCCCTTAAATAGGTGAAGGCAAGGGCGCGAAGGCGTGACGGTGGCCTACCACGGCACGATGCTTGCGTGGGGCGTGCCTAGTGCGTGGTGAGTGCGCGCAGGCTGTGTCAAACATGTGGCAGTTTGGTTGCTTTGGTTTTCCTTAGCATTTTGTCACTTCACCGTGCCCGATCTTGCCAAAATCTTTGCACAAGGTTTGTTGCTTAGACGATAAGCTAGCTATTTCGTATGAGGTCAAGAGATTTTGATCAAAGGATTTCAAGATATGAAGGAGATAAAAACAATTTGTCTCTTGGCGTGAACCGGAGACAAAACCCTTGTCTAGTCTTGTCAAATGATCTGGTCTCGAGATCAAACTTTACTAGGGGTTAGATTAGATAATTAGACATAACTTTCATAATTAGAGCTAATGTTTTTGGGGTTCGTAGTTTAATGAACATGTAGTGTCCATGAGATAGGTTTGATTTGGACTTAGGAAAATTCTAAATTTTCATATCCTTTCCTACATGTATGACATGGTTTGGACCTTTGCCACCCCTTTTTGGTGTTTAGCCCTTAACAACTTTTGTTAAGCACTTAGTTAGCTACAACTTTTGTTAAGCGCCCACTTGTGATTAGGTAATTTGGTTAGTTTTGTCTAAGTCACTTGCTTTGGATGTCCTTATACTCTTAGGGCTTGTTTGGGAGCAAGTGGAATGAAGGGGATTGAGGGGTCTAGAATTCCTCACTATTTAAAATTGAATAGTGAGGGATTCTAGCCCCTTCAACCCCCTCCATTACCCTTACTCCCAAACAAGCCTTTAAGTGTGAACTTAGAGTTTTGGTCCATGTTGGTCACTTGTTCTCAAATGCTATTGATCAAGAACAAGGCAACACAATTGTTAATGGTTAAAGACCTTCGTCCTTCGAAGCATTATTCCCTTTCAGATATAATGATCTTCAGACGAAGGTCATGAAGGACGCACCTTCATCATTTTATAATATAAACATGAACGTAATAAAATGAAGGAATACAGCGGAATGACAACAGTATACATTATATGTTTGTAATTCATTTATCCTCATTAAACATGAATAAGCATAAATAATATTCATATTACAATAGTACCTTCGGCTTGATGGAAGGTGAGAGAGCGAGAATGGCTCGAGAGCGATTACAATTTAGCGTGAACAGTACGGGGGTACTGTTCATCTATTTATAGGCAGGGACGCAGCCCAGATAAGATTACATCCATGCCCCCAAACACTTGTTTACAAGTAATTAAAACTAATAAGGTCTATCTAGTCCATTTTCCTTCTTTGCTTGGTCTGGGACAAAGCTATTGAGCTTCGTCTTGAGGAGTTGAGTCGGGCTGAAGCTAGCTTCGGCAAGCTATTGTATCATTTTGCCGAAGATGTTTTTGCCTTGAGGACCTTCGGTGGAGAAGAAGACCTCGAACAGTAGCCCCTTCGCGGTGCTAGATCGTTTTTCGTAACGAGCTCGATCCGCGAAAAACACGAAGGCTTCGGAATGCCGAAGGTTCGAAAAACACCTTCTCTGAGCTCGTTGCCAAGAAACAATTAAAATATTCCGTGCCTCGGGCGGTCCACCTCTCATCCAGTGTAAGCAGTATGGCGGTTCACCTTCTTCCCTGCAGCACTATATAAACAGACAGGTTGGTGAAGAGTTACCACAACATTCATTGCCATCGCACTGTTGTGCTATAAAAAAATTAACCATAGCTGAAGCTTTCTGCATTGCGTTTTCAAACAAGCGCTTCGTCACTTGAGATCAACTTTGTCTAAAAGAGCCTGAACACTAAAATGGCCAGGGTAAGATCCACTGCTAGGGTGTCTCGTGAGGGAGACGAGACCGAAGCAACCGAAACAGCACCAATATCAGAAGTGATGAGGCGATCGGGCCTTGTTGCGTCAGAGGAGACTATCGCCGAAGGTGCCTCCAATGCTGAAGCTGAACAAACTGTGGCTGAAGGTGAAAGTGACAACGAAAGTGAAGAGGACAACAATATTCTGAGTCCAACGAAACCTAGCCACATTGAATTTGGGAAATCTACTGTGACAGCAGATGACATGGTTATGATGAAAAAGTTGGGCTATTTTGGAGAAGACAAGAGCAAGCTTGTCCGCTTTGCTGGGGAGGAGGTAGTTCCACAGCCAAGAGAGGACGAAGTTGTTGTTTTTAAGAGTTTCTTCAGGGCAGGGCTTCGGTTCCCTCTACATGACATGATAGGAGAAGTTTTAAATTTTTTTGAGATATATCTTCATCAGTTGACACCCAATGCAATCGTTAGACTTAGTGTTTACATATGGGCTCTCCGAAGCTAGGGTATGAGTGCTAATGCCGAAGCTTTCTGCCGGGTGCATGAGCTGCACTATCAGACGAAGGCCAGAGCGGATGGGCTTCATAAGAACTTTGGCTGCTACAACTTCGCATATCGAAAAGATACGAATGCCCCGATAATTGGCTATCGCACTAAGTGACCTACCGGTTGGACGAGTGAATGGTTCTGCATAAAAGCGGATGAGAAGACAAGGGAGAAATTGAATACTATGACCATGAGTCCAATGAAATTAAGCTTCGGGATGACAAGACCCTTGTGCCACATGCAACTTGGCTCCCCCATGCCAGCTGGCCGAAGTGGAATTCAGAGTGGTAGCTACCGAAATCAGCACTAGAGATCTAGTACAATAGTACTTGGCAAATAGCACTAGAGATCTAGTGGCTGGGAATGCCTAAGAAAAAGGAGGGGGAAAAGTATGAACTTGTTCGGCTCCCTTATCGATTCAAATTTGAGAAACAGTTCAAGAAGCCATGCAAAGAGTGGCTAGAAATGATTGAAACCATGTGTAACGAAATTCTTGGCAACTATACCAAGAAGGAAGACCAATTAATGACTGCTGCCTTCGGCACCCGGCCGAAACGAAGGCTGAACCGGGTGACGGATGCATTAAACTTCGAATACCCGGATTACGAGAAGCTTGACAAAGGGGCCGAAGGGGTGAAAAGAAAAAGGATTGTCAGCATCCTAAATAGGCAAGCTACTCGGTTAGTAAAAGAAGATGAATTTGTTTTGAATAAAACAAAAATAGCACTAGAGCCAAAGGCAACAATTTATAAAAAGCGAAAGCTTGACATAGTGCCCTCTTCTGAGCCGAAGGTAGGTGAGACAGGAGAAGAAGCTCCTTCGATGCCCTCTACCACCGAAGTAGCTAAAATTCTGAAGGTAATGACTGAATCCCCGCCCTTCCAGCTGCTAAGTCCTCTGGGATCAGAACTGACAAAAATTTTACAGAGGAAAGAAAGCCTTCAGCTACAGAGGAGAGAGTTAAGGAGCAAAAGAAACGACGAATTGTAAATGTAATGCAAGCAATTGAACAAACACCACCCTCAACTTCGGCAATTAAAACAGCAATTCATACGGATGCTGAGGCTGAAGCTGAAGATGTTGTCGAAGCCAAAGATGCTGGTAAAGCCGAAGCAATAATGTCAGATATTGATAGACTTGTGTCAGATATGGTAGCAGATGTGACTGTAGAGACAAATGTAGCTACAGAAGAAATCATGGCCACAGTGCCAGATAAAGGAAAAGAAATTGATAATACTCCTTCGGACGAGAGGGATTTTGATCTTTGGCACTTGGGCAGTCAGGAACTGTCCGAGGAAGACAAGTTGGAGTTGAAAGAATTTGCATTATCTTGTGGCTACCAGCCGGGGTCTTTGCTCTTCGGTGGGGTTGATGAGGAAATTTTAGGATGTATTCGCGACCATGTCGGGGCGAAGATAATCAGCACTATGTCTAAGAGTGTTGGATTCCCGAAGCTGGAGGTCGACATCAGCAGCTACCGATGGCAACACATTGTCGGTAGCCTATTTTATTCCAATTTCAAGGTGAGATCTTCGTCTAGATTTTTGTTACCTTCGTGATGGAATAAGTGCTCTAACTTTAATTTGTTTTGCAGAGCATGCTGTTAAGCAAGGCGCTAAAAATGCAGCAGGATACTGAGGACAGAAAACACGAAGTCATAGTTAAAGGCTTAGAAGATAAAATAAAGGAATTTGAAGCTTCTCTAAAAGAAAAGGACATCTTGCTACAAACAGCCGAAGGCTCCCTTGCAGAAGTACAATCTCATAACGCCAAATTGAGTGAGGAACTGGACGAACCTCGAAAAGTTTTGGATGAAAGCTCACAAAGTTTTAACCGCGAGACCAAGGAGTTCGAAGCTAAGGTCAAAGCCGAAACCGAAAGAAATTTGAAGCTACATGAAGCTTTTGAGAACCTTCGGAACAAGTGTGCTGACTTTACCACCCGGTGTGCTAATCGGTTGAAGGGGATATTCAACTCGGTTGGGGCTGTTTCTGAAG
Organism: Zea mays; assembly: GCF_902167145.1. Taxonomy (NCBI): domain Eukaryota; kingdom Viridiplantae; phylum Streptophyta; class Magnoliopsida; order Poales; family Poaceae; genus Zea; species Zea mays. Next base: position 155,058,136 of record NC_050096.1, on the reverse strand, counting down.
AGATTAACCCTTCGGCTGAAGACATCCCCGGGGCCTTTGATCATATTGAAAATGAAGTTGAAGCCCTTGATGAAGTTATCACTGGGCACGGGGATTTCTATGCCTTGGTAGCTTCTCGCGGCACAGCTGCTGGATTTATGAAGGCTGGATGCACTCACACCAAGACGGTTGACAAGCCAACTTTCAATCTTTCAACGTCAGATATAGTTGATATCCCAGCCGAAGCCCGAAGCATAGGAAACAAATTTATTACCCAAATTTGGGCTAAAGGCGGGCGTGAGCTGGCTGGAGATGAAGCTTGAAAACTGCTCAATTCAGTATGAAACTTTTACCTGTCTTTTTACCTTGGTTTTCCTTTATTAAATTTCCGATTACCTTATACCTTCATCTGTATGCAGAATGGTGGCGCCGAAGGTTGTTGAATCGAAGCTTGTTCCGAAGGGCTGAAGACTCTTAAAACTTCCTTTTGTAACTATCTATAGAAAACTTAGGATCTCTTGCAAAAGATTGTAAATGAACAAAATATTGTACTTATTTGTGAATACATTGTAATATAATTTCACCTTTTCGCTCCTCTATGAACTGCTTTGTTGTGGACGAAACCATCGCTTGCAATCTTTTTGAGTCGAAGGCGAAAACACCTTCCCTTCTTTTTGTTCACATCGAAACATTTTTTCATTAGAGACAAAGTACCTTCCTTTCTTTTTTCTGATATGAAGGATCTTCACACTCAACGAAGCATTTTGTCACTGGAGACAGACATCTTCTGTCTTTCCTGTTAATGTCTGTGCTTTATGTCATGATGATGATCCTATGAATGGCTAATGAATGTTTGTATGAATGCAAAAAATGATGCGATGAATTATGCAAATGTATGCCAGAAACACACTCAGACTCTGCATCCCCTTAGGAATGACTTTGGAGTCTCTTCACCTTTTACTTAGGTGGTATTTCAGCTCTGCATCCCCTTAGGAACGACTTTGGAGCTAAGCTCTGCATCCCCTTAGGAACGACTTTGGAGCTTATTCACCTTTGACTTAGGTGGCATTTAAGCTCTGCATCCACTTAGGAACGACTTTGGAGCTTCTTCACCTTTGATTTAGGTGGTATTTTAGCTCCGCATTCCCTTAGGAACGACTTTGGAACTTCGGAACTTACTATGCGTCCCGTTAGGAACGACTTTGTAGCTTCTTCACCTCTTCAGGTGACATTTTAGCTCTGCATCCCCTTAGGGACGGCTTTGGAGCTTCTTCATGACCTTTTGCACTCGATGGTGCAAATCCTGGTGTTACATTTTACATATGGGAGAATTTGGCCCTTCTATTGCAGAGGGCTAAACAAAAAAAAATGAAAATTACAACCTATGGCCCCATTAAAAACATTTCTCCCCTCTTGAAAGGAAAAGGGTGCCATAGGAGAAAAATAACAAAATTACAGTGTTTATACATAATATCGTCGAAGCTCATCCACATTCCAAGACCCGGGTATGTCGTTGCCGTCCATATCTTTCAGTCTGTAGGAACCGGGTCTTGACGAAGAAATCACCAAAAAGGTGCCTTGCCACTTGAGCTGAAGCTTCCCCACTGTATCAGGGTTAGCCACCCTTCAAAGCACCAAATGGTCTGGCTTGATGTTCTTCAAACTTACTTTTCTATCATGCCATTTGATTGTCTCGGTCTGGTATTTATTGATATGCTCTATGGCTTGTAGTCTGGTCCCTTCTATGGTATCTTTTGTTATTTGGCAGTCACCTTCGTCCTTTGTCGAAGCTAGAACTCTTATTGAGCTTGTTCTTGCTTGTTCTGGTGTAATTGCTTCATCACCGAACAGAAGTTTGAACGGAGTAAATCCTGTTGACCTTGACACAACAGTGTTGTGGTTCCACACCACTTTTATTAATTCGCCTGGCCACTTTCCTCTAGGTTGATTGAAGATTGACTTCATTATTCCTGTTATTATGATTCCATTTGCTCTTTCTACTAAACCGTTTGACTCTGGATGTCTCACTGATGCGAAGTGTATTTTTGTGCCAATCTGGGTACATAAGGCTTTGAATGTCTCAGCATCAAACTGAGTTCCGTTATCAACTGTTATAGCCTTCGGCACACCGAAGCGACAAACAATATTCTGCCAGAAGAATTTTTGGACTGTGGCCGAAGTTATTGTGGCCAAGAGTTTTGCCTCAATCCACTTGGAAAAATATTCTACTGCCACTACAACATACTTCAAGTTGCCTTGTGCTGGTGGGAGTGGACCTAACAGATCCAGGCCCCATCTTGCAATGGCCAGGTTGGCTGTATTAGTTGGGTTAAAGACGAAGGTTGCATCTGGTCTCTGACACACTTTTGGCAATTTTCACATTTTTGAACTAAATCTACTGCATCCAAAGCTGCCTTCGGCCAGTAAAAACCTTGCCTGAAAACCTTCCCCAGCAAAGGCCTAGAACCAATGTGAGCTCCACATAATCCCGCATGTATCTCCTTCATTAATTCTTGCCCTTCGGTTCTGGACAAGCACTTGAGTAATGGAGAGCAAACTCTATGCTTGTATAGTTCCCCTTCTATTATTACATATGGCCTTGTCCTTGCTTCAATTCTTTTATTATAAACTTCATCATCCGAAAGACAGATGCTCTGGAGGAAAGATACAATCTCAGTCCTCCAATCTTCACTATGTACTGGTGAAATTGTGAGCACCGCTCTTTCCATGAGCTCGACTGAAGGTGCTTTTATTGTTTCAAAAAATACTTCCGAAGGTAATGGGAGCCCATGTGCTGCTGATTTGGCTAACAAGTCTGCATGTTCATTTTCTCCCCTTGGGATATTCTTTACAGAGAAACCTTCTAAAGAGGCTTCCAACCTTCGGACTGCATCCAGGTACTTTTCAAGCTTCGGGTCTCTTGCCTTACTAGTTACTGCTCTTGTCCACATGACCCGATATAACTTGTGAATCAGTCTTGAGGATTTCCCTTCTTATACATGTTGCCTTAAGTTTCAGAAGTCCTAACACAAGAGCTTCGTACTATGCAATATTATTTGTACAGCTGAAGTCCAATTTTACTGCATAGCAGGTTCTGACTTTGGATGGTGCAACTAGAATAGCAGCTGCCCCTGCGCCGAAGGTCCCCCAAGACCCATCAAAAAATACCATCCAAGCTTCATCTTCGTTTATTCTTTCTTCATCTCAAGCCCCTGGCGTCCAATCAGCAATGAAGTCTGCTAACGCCTAAGATTGGATCGAAGATCTATGAACATAATCAATGGTAAATTCATTGAGTTCAGTAGCCCATTTTCTAACTCTTCATGTAGCTTCCCTGTTCCTCATTATATCTTTCAGAGGTTGTGATGAAGGTACAATTATGTGGTATGCTTGGAAGTAGTGTCGAAGCTTTCTGGAGGCCATTAATACAGCATACAATACCTTCTCCAACTCTGTGTAATTCTTCTTTGATGGACTGAGTACTTCGGAGACGAAGTATATCGGTGCTTGCTTTTTTACTTGGCCATCTTGTTTCTCTTGCACAAGTGCCGCACTAACCGCGACATGGGAAGCAACCACATATAGAAGTAATGGGGTTCCTGACGAAGGTGGGGTTAGAGTTGTTAGATCTATCAAATACTGCTTCAGCTCTTTGAAGTCTTTCTGCTGGGCTGGACCCCATTTAAAAACTTTGGTTGATTTCAACACTTCAAAGAAAGGCAGGTTCCTCTATGCTGATCTTGAAATAAATCTATTCAATGATGCCAGCCTTCCTGCTAATCTCTGAGCCCCTTTTCTTGAATTTGGCGGTTCCATCTGAAGGATAGCCTCGATTTTTCTTGGTTTATCTTTAATACCTTTTGTTGATACCAAGCAGCCAAGAAATTTTCCCTTCTTCACTCTAAAGTCACATTTTTCTGGATTCAACTTAAGACCAGCCTGTCTGAAATTGGCAAGTGTCTCTTACAAATCAGCAACATGGTTCTCTTGTTTCGTGCTCTTTACTATGATATCATCGACATAAGTTAGCACATTTCTACCAATCTAGGAGTGAAGAACTTTGGCAGTCATTCTGCTGAAGCTTCCTCCAGCATTTTTAGCCCCTCAGGCATCCGAAGATAACAATAGGTGCCACTAGGTGTTATAAAGCTTGTCTTTGGCTCATCGTCCTTTTTCATCCAGATTTGATGATAGCCTGAGTAGCAGTCTAATAAGCTCATGAGTTCCGAAGTAGCTGCTGCATCCATAAGGGAATCTATTCTTGGTAATGGGAATTCATCCTTCGGACATGCCTTGTTGAGATCCATAAAGTCAATACACATTCTCCATTTTCCATTTGCTTTCTTTACGATGACTGTGTTGGCCAGCCACTCTGGGTATGTTACTTCTCTAATAACGCCGGCACTTAGAAGTCTTTTCACTTCATTTCGTGCACCTTCGGCTTTATCATCGGATATTCTCTGAAGCCTCTGCTTTCTTGGTCTAAAGGACGAGTCCACATTGAGTGAATGCTCAATAATGTCTCTATTGACGCCACAAAGATCATTAGCTGTCCAAGCAAAAATATCTTTGTTGTTAATTAAAAATCTTAGCAAGATCTTCTCTTGTTCATCAGATAGTTGAGATCCCAGCAGCACTTTTTGCTCAACTATATCTTCACACAAAAGCATAGGCTTTGGTTGATCCGCCGAAGCAGCATTTTCTCTTTTATGCTTATATTGTTGATAAGCTTCGGCTTCATCTATATTATGGATGACCTTTGAATCCGTCCAATTTCCTTCGGCTCTCCTGGCAACCTCTTGACTCCCATGTACAACAATGGGTCCTTGTTTACAAGTAATAAAACTAATAAGGTCTATCTAGTCATTTTTCCTTTGCTTGGTCTCGGTCAAAGCTATTGAGGTAGGGGTGGATATCGAGCCAGCTCGGCTCAGCTCGACCGAGCTCGAGCTGGCTCATTAAGGGAACGAGCTGGCTCGGCTCGACTCGTTAAGCAACCAAGCCAAAGAACCAGCTCGGCTCGGCTCGTTTGCGAGCTCAAGCTGGATCGTTTAGCTCGTGAGCCACAACAAAAAATAGTATACATGTATATATACAACAATATAATCAATTGCTAGTTAATTTCATACTAATTTAACACTAGAGAAGACTAACAATACTCATAATTTTATATATCACATCATTTAAACCCTAAACTAACATAGTTCATCACTTATTAATTCATCCAATACAAGTATAGGCTTTGTTTTACAGATAAATGCTAGCTCATTCGAGCACACGAGCTAGCTCGAGCTCATGTCGAGCTAGCTCATTAATGAACCGAGCTGAGATGTTAGCTTAGCTCGTGATAAAATTGAAATGAGCCAAGCCGAGCTGGCCATGAGTCGAGCGAGCTCACGAGCCACGAGTATTTTGTCTAGCCCTATATTGAGCTTCGTCTTGAGAAGTTGAGCCGGGGCTGAAGCTAGCTTCGGCAAACTATTGTATCATTTTGCCAAAAATGTTTTTGCCTTGAGGACCTTTAGCGGAGAAGACCCCAACATTCCACTTCCTTTTGGTCATCATCGAATGGTCAAGTTAAGTCTTCTAGGGTGTTTATTACCTCATTAAAAGTATGGTCCTTAACTTTGGTGGCTTTTGCTTTGTTTCCCACATGTGATAATGGTCTAAGTGGTGAGGGTTTTGTTAACCTTTCTAGTTAACACTTGAGGTGTTACAACGAGCATATAATATACTCGATGAGTTAGAGGTAGTATCAATTAAAGAAAAATTTGACTAACATCGATGGATATTGTTTCGATATTATCCAATAGAGACCTCCAAAAATATCAGTGTGTAGTGCTAGCATAAGACACGATATGCTAGGAACGGGGGTGCCCGATCTTCCATCAGGTGAAGATAACTATCGATTTGGTGGAGATGTTACACAGACGATCCGACTTCCAATCAACACGACTAGAACCCCGTAATCACAGCACCACTTCTCCTTTGGTTATCAACCATGCACTACGCGATTGACCTCGCCACGAGGGCTAATTCCTGCCTGAGAATAAAAGACACAAGCAAGAACAAGAAAGAACACAATCTAGAATATTGCGGATGAATAATTAAGCTCACAAGTTGGGGTCTCACAAACCGATCTACGGCGACTGTTCTTGACAGATCTAAACTTAAGAAAAACCCAAGCCTAATTGTGGCGGTGGATGCTGAATAAATAGAGTATTAGGGCATGCGTGACCCCTGGACTCGCCCCTAATGGGCTCCGTGAGAGAACCTAGAGGGGGGTGAATAGGTGATCCTGGGAAACTTGAACTTTAATGCCACAAAACTTGGTTAGGAGTTAGCACAATAAAGCCAAGTGGCTAGAGAAGAGTCTTTGCAAGACACGATAACCACAAGAAGATCAATCACGGATAGACACAGTGGTTTATCCCGTGGTTCGGCCAAGTTCAACACTTGCCTACTCCATGTTGTGGCGTCCCAACGGACGAGGGTTGCAATCAACCCCTCTCAAGCGATCCAAAGACCCACTTGAATACCACGGTGTTTTGCTTTGCTTTACTATATCCCATTTGCGAGGAATCTCCACAACTTGGAGCCTCTCGCCCTTACAATATGATGTTCACAAAGAAGCACGGAGTAAGGGAGGGATGAGCAACGCACACAAGACACAAAATCAGAGCAACAATACGCACACAAGTCACAACACAAGCTCTCAACACAACTCAAAGAGTTTTCTACTCAAATGGAGCTCTAGTTGCTATCACAAAGAATCGAATGCGCGGAATTGAAGTCTTGGTGCTTAGGAATGCTTGGAGAATGCTTGGTATCTTCCTCCATGCGCCTAGGGGTCCCTTTTATAGCCCCAAGGCAGCTAGGAACCGTTGAGAGCATTCCAGGAAGGCAATTCCTGCCTTCTGTCACCTGGCGCACCGGACAGTCCGGTGCACCACCGGACACTGTCCGGTGCGGATTTCTTTCCTTCTTTGGCGAAGCCGACCGTTGGAGATTCAGAGCCCTTGGCGCACCGGACACTGTCCGGTGCACACCGGACAGTCCGGTGCCCCTTCTGACCGTTGGCTTTGCCACGCGTCGCGCGCGGATTACGCGGCCGACCGTTGGCTTTGCCACGCGTCGCGCGCGGATTACGCGGCCGACCGTTGGCCGGGTCGACTGTTGGCTCACCGGACAGTCTGGTGCACCACCGGACAGTCCGGTGATTTATAGCCGTACACCGCCGTCGAAGTCCCGAGAGCAGCCAGTTGACAGCCGCCAGCCTGGCGCACCGGACAGTCCGGTGCACCCAGACCGAGCAGCATTTTGGCTGTATACAGCCAACTTCTCCAAAATTGTTTCTCCTGTTTCTAGCACTTAGACACAATACATTAGTCTTCAAAACAATGTACTAAGTCTAGAAACATACCTTTAATCTTGATTTGCACTTCTTGAGTCCTTGGCACAATTTAACACTTAGGCACTTGTGTTGGACACTTAATCACCAAAATACTTAGAAATGGCCCAAGGGCACATTTCCCTTTCAATCTCCCCCTTTTTGGTGATTTATGCCAACACAATAAAAAACAACTAAAAGAAGTGCAACATCAATGCAAATGAAAACTCAAATTTGTTTTGATTCAAATTTGGCATATTTGGATCATTCTTTGCCACCACTTGGTTTTGTTTTTGCAAATCAACCTCAAATTCCTATCTCTAAGTCAAACACACTTGTTGAGACATAAAGAGAGTTGTTCCAAGAGAAATTGATCAACGATTTCAAAAACTCCCCCTTTTTCCCATAATCAACCATTCTCCCCACAAGAGGCCAACTTTTGACAAAAGAGACAATAAGAGATTTTTGACAAACCAAAAACTCTATTCTACTATTTTCAAAATTCTCAAGTGGTAGCTGATCCATTTGTTGCTTTGGCCTTATTTTCTCCCCCTTTGGCATCAAGCACCAAAACGGGATCAATTTTGGCCCCATAACCCCATTGCCTCACCAAAATCTTCAACTAAGAGTAAAAAGGCAATAAGAGTACAAAGATGAACTTGGAATCAGTTACTCTTTCATCGGAGTGCAGTGGAAGTCTTGCATGGTCCAAGTCCACCTTTTCCCTTTCAAACCTTCTTTGAGACTAAATTAAGCAAACTCAAGCACACAGTTAGTCTCAAAGGGTCTAGTTGTAGCACATCTCCCCCTAAATATGTGCATCACTTGCAAATGGACTTGCGAGGTCCGGGGAGTGCGTGTACAACTTGAGCACCATAAACAAAATGCATTAAGGAAACATGATCAAGGCATAAAACACATGTATGCTATAAATCAATCCAGGTTCCGCGAATCTAAGACATTTAGCTCACTACGCAGCCTGTAAAAGGTCTTCTCATCTAGAGGCTTGGTAAAGATATCGGCTAGCTGGTTCTCGGTGCTAACATGAAACACTTCGATATCTCCCTTTTGCTGGTGATCTCTCAAAAAGTGATGCCGGATGTCTATGTGCTTTGTGCGGCTGTGTTCAACAGGATTGTCCGCCATGCGGATAGCACTCTCATTATCACATAGGAGTGGGACTTTGCTCAGATTGTAGCCAAAGTCCCTGAGGGTTTGCCTCATCCAAAGTAGTTGCGCGCAACACTGTCCTATGGCAACATACTCGGCCTCAGCGGTGGATAGGGCAACAGAACTTTGTTTCTTAGAACTCCACGACACCAGGGACCTTCCTAAGAATTGGCACGTCCCCGATGTACTCTTCCTATCGACCTTACATCCAGCATAGTCGGAGTCTGAATATCCAATCAAGTCAAAGGTAGACCCCTTTGGATACCAGATCCCGAAGCAGGGCGTAGCGACTAAATATCTAAGAATTCGCTTCACGGCCACTAAGTGACAATCCCTTGGATCGGATTGAAATATAGCACACATGCATACGCTAAGCATAATATCCGGTCTACTCGCACATAAATAAAGTAAGGACCCTATCATAGACCGGTATGCCTTTTGATCAACGGACTTACCTCCTTTGTTGAGGTCGGTGTGTCCGTCGGTTCCCATTGGAGTCTTTGCGGGCTTGGCGTCCTTCATCCCAAACCGCTTGATCAAGTCTTGTGTATACTTCGTTTGGGAGATGAAGGTGCCTTCCTTGAGTTGCTTCACTTGGAACCCAAGGAAGTAGTTCAACTCGCCCATCATCGACATTTCAAACTTCTGAGTCATCACCCTGCTAAACTCTTCACAAGACTTTTGGTTAGTAGAACCAAATATTATGTCATCGACATAAATTTGGCACACAAAAAGATCACCATCACAAGTCTTAGTAAAAAGAGTTGGATCGGCTTTCCCAACCTTGAAATCATTAGCAATTAAAAAGTCTCTAAGGCATTCATACCATGCTCTTGGGGCTTGCTTAAGTCCATAGAGCGCCTTAGAGAGCTTACACACGTGGTCGGGGTACCGTTCATCCTCGAAGCCAGGGGTTGCTCCACGTACACCTCCTCCTTGATTGGCCCATTGAGGAAAGCGCTCTTCACATCCATTTGGAACAACCTAAAGGAATGGTGAGTAGCATAGGCTAACAGTATGCGAATTGACTCTAGCCTAGCCACAGGAGCAAAAGTCTCCTCAAAGTCCAAACCTGCGACTTGGGCATAACCTTTTGCCACAAGTCGTGCCTTGTTCCTTGTCACCACCCCGTGCCCGTCTTGTTTGTTGCGGAACACCCACTTGGTTCCCACAACATTTTGCTTGGGATGAGGCACCAGTGTCCAAACTTCATTTCTCTTGAAGTTGTTGAGCTCTTCCTGCATGGCCAACACCCAGTCCGGATCTAGCAAGGCCTCTTCTACCCTGAAAGGCTCAATAGAAGAGACAAAGGAGTAATGCTCACAAAAATTAACTAATCTAGAACAAGTAGTTACTCCCTTGCTTATGTCACCCAATATTTGGTCGACGGGATGATTCCTTTGAATCGTCGCTCGAACTTGGGTTGGAGGTGCCGGTTGTGCTTCTTCCTCTATCACATCAACATCTTGTGCTCCCCCTTGATCACATGCCTCCTTTTGATGAACCTGTTCATCGTCTTGAGTTGGGGGATGCACCATTGTTGAGGAAGAAGGTTGATCTTTCTCCTTTTGTTCCTGTGGCCGCACATCTCCAATCGCCATGGTGCGTATTGCGGCCGTTGGAATGTCTTCTTCATCTATATCATCAAGATCAACAACTTGCTCTCTTGGAGAGCCATTAGTCTCATCAAATACAACGTCGCTAGAGACTTCAACCAAACCTGATGATTTGTTCAAGACCCTATACGCCTTTGTATTTGAGTCATAACCTAACAAAAACCCTTCTACAGCTTTGGGAGCAAACTTAGAATTCCTACCTTTCTTCACTAGAATGTAACATTTGCTCCCAAATACACGAAAGTAAGACACATTGGGTTTGTTACCGGTTAGAAGCTCATATGAAGTCTTCTTGAGGAGGTGATTAAGGTAGACCCGGTTTATGGCGTGGCAAGCCATGCTCACGGCTTCCGTCCAAAACCGTTCGGGCGTCTTGAATTCACCAAGCATCGTCCTCGCCATGTCTAGTAGCGTCCTGTTCTTCCTCTCTACCACACCATTTTGCTGTGGTGTATAGGGAGCGGAGAACTCGTGCTTGATTCCTTCCTCCTCAAGATACTCCTCCACTTGAAGGTTCTTGAACTCGGACCCATTGTCGCTTCTTATCTTCTTCACTTTGAGCTCAAACTCATTTTGGGCTCTCCTTAGGAAGCGCTTGAGGGTCCCTTGGGTTTCAGATTTATCCTGCAAAAAGAATACCCAAGTGAAGCGGGAAAAATCATCAACTATAACAAGACCATACTTACTCCCTCCTATGCTTAGATAGGCGACGGGTCCGAAGAGGTCCATATGAAGTAACTCCAGGGGTCTTGATGTTATCATCACATTTTTGGCATGATGAGAGCTTCCCACCTGTTTACCTGCTTGACAAGCTGCACAAGGTCTATCTTTTTCGAAAGTTACATTAGTTAGACCTATCACGTGTTCTCCCTTTAGAAGCTTGTGAAGGTTCTTCATCCCCACATGTGCTAAACGGCGATGCCACAGCTAGCCCATGCTAGTCTTAGCAATTAAGCATGCATCTAGACCAGCCTCCTCTTTTGCAAAATCAACTAAATAAAGTTTGTCGTCTAGTACACCCTTAAAAGCTAATGAACCATCACTTCTTCTAAAGATAGACACATCTACATTTGTGAATAAACAGTTATATCCCATATTACACAGTTGACTCACAGACAACAAGTTATATCCAAGCGACTCAACTAAGAACACATTAGAAATAGAGTGCTCGGATGAAATAGCAATTTTTCCTAACCCTTTCACCTTGCCTTGGTTCCCATCACCGAATATGATTGAATCTTGGGGATCCTTGTTCTTGACGTAGGAAGAGAACATCCTCTTTTCCCCCGTCATGTGGTTTGTGCATCCGCTGTCGATAATCCAGCTTGAGCCTCCGGATGCATAAACCTGCAAGGCAAATTTAGGCTTGGGTCTTAGGTACCCAACTCATGTTGGGTCCTACAAGGTTAGTTACAATAGTCTTAGGGACCCAAATGCAAGTCTTGTCTCCCTTACATTTGGCCCCTAATTTCCTAGCAATTACCTTCTTATCATTTCTACAAATAGCAAAGGAAGCATTGCAAGCATAATAAATTGTAGAAGGTTCATTCATTACTTTCCTAGGAACATGAACAATATTTCTTCTAGGCATATGATGAACAACATTTTTCCTAGCCAAATTTCTATCATGCATAATAGAAGAACTAGAAGCAATCATGGCATGAGAATCAAAAGCATCATAACTTCTATAAACATTCCTAGAATGTCTCCTATCATGATACATGAAAGCATGGTTCTTTTGAACACTATTTGCCATAGGGGCCTTCCCTTTCTCCTTGGTGGGAATGGGAGCCTTATGACTAGTTAAGTTCTTGGCTTCCCTCTTGAAACCAAGACCATCCTTAATTGAGGGGTGTCTACCAATCGTGTAGGCATCCCTTGCAAATTTTAGTTTGTCAAATTCACTCTTGCTAGTCTTAAGTTGGGCATTAAGACTAGCCACTTCATCATTCAAATTAGAAATTGAAACTAGATGTTTACTACAAGCATCAACATTAAAATCTTTACACCTATTGCAAATTGCAACATGTTCTACACAAGATGTTGATTTATTAGCTATTTCTAACTTAGCATTCAAATCATCATTTATGCTCTTTAAGCTAGAAATAGAGTCATGACATGTAGACAATTCACAAGAAAGCATTTCATTCCGTTTAATTTCTAAAGCAAGGGATTTTTGTGCCTCTACAAACTTGTCATGTTCTTCATACAAAAGATCTTCTTGCTTTTCTAATAACCTATTCTTATCATTCAATGCATCAATTAATTCATTAATCTTATCAACTTTAGTTCTATCTAGGCCCTTAAATAAACATGAATAGTCTATTTCATCATCGCTAGATTCTTCATCACTTGAGGAAGCATAAGTACTAGTATTATGAGTGCTTACCTTCTTTTCCCTTGCCATGAGGCAGGTGTGATGCTCGTTGGGGAAGAGGGCCGACTTGTTGAAGGCGGTGGCGGCGAGTCCTTCGTTGTCGGAGTCGGACGACGAACAATCCGAGTCCTACTCCTTTCCAAGGTGTGCCTCGCCCTTAGCCTTCTTGTAAGCCTTCTTCTTTTCCCTCTTGTTCCCTTGTTCCTGGTCACTATCATTATCGGGACAATTAGCAATAAAATGACCAATCTTATCACATTTGAAGCATGAGCGCTTCCCCTTCGTCTTGGTCTTGTTGGGATGCTCCTTGCGACCCCTTAGCGCTGTCTTGAAACGCTTGATGATGAGGGCCATTTCTTCATCATTAAGCCTGACCGCCTCAACTTGTGCCACCTTGCTAGGTAGCGCCTCCTTGCTCCTCGTTGCTTTGAGAGCAATGGTTTGAGGCTCTTGGATTGGGCCATTCAACGCATCATCAACGTATCTAGCCTCCTTGATCATCATCCGCCCGCTTACAAACTTTCCAAGTATCTCCTCGGGCGTCATTTTGGTGTACCTAGGATTCTCACGAATATTGTTCACAAGATGTGGATCAAGGACAGTAAAAGACCTTAGCATTAGGCGGACGACGTCGTGGTCCGTCCATCGCGTGCTTCCATAGCTCCTTATTTTGTTGACGAGGGTCTTGAGCCGGTTGTATGTTTGGGTTGGCTCCTCGCCCCTGATCATTGCGAATCTCCCAAGTTCTCCCTCCACCAACTCCATCTTGGTGAGCATGGTGACGTCGTTCCCCTCATGTGAGATTTTGAGGGTGTCCCAAATCTGCTTGGCGTTATCCAAGCCGCTCACCTTGTGGTATTCATCCCTGCACAATGAAGCTAGAAGAACAGTAGTGGCTTGTGCATTCTTGTGAATTTGCTCATTAATGAACATGGGACTATCCGTACTATCAAAGTGCATTCCATTTTCTACTATCTCCCATATACTTGGATGGAGAGAGAACAAGTGGCTACACATTTTGTGACTCCAAAATCTGTAGTCCTCTCCGTCAAAGTGGGGGGTTTACCGAGGGGAATGGAAAGCAAATGAGCATTAGAACTTTGCGGAATACGAGAATAATCAAAGGAAAAGTTTGAATTAACCATCTTCTTTTTCTCGTAGTCGTTGTCGTCGTCCTTTTGGGAAGAGGAAGATTCGTCGCTGTCGTAGTAGACTATCTCCTTGATACGCCTTGTTTTCTTCTTCCTCCCGTCTTTTCTTTTGTGGCCTGAGCCTGAGTCAGTAGGCTTGTCATCCTTTGGATCATTTACGAAGGACTCCTTCTCCTTATCATTGACCGCCATCCCCTTGCCCTTAGGATCCATCTCTTCGGGCGATTAGTCCCTTTCTTGAAGAGAATGGCTCTGATACCAATTGAGAGCACCTAGAGGGGGGGTGAATAGGTGATCCTAGGAAACTTGAACTTTAATGCCACAAAACTTGGTTAGGAGTTAGCACAATAAAGCCAAGTGGCTAGAGAAGAGTCTTTGCAAGACACGATAACCACAAGAAGATCAATCACGGATAGACACAGTGGTTTATCCCGTGGTTCGGCCAAGTTCAACACTTGTCTACTCCACGTTGTGGCGTCCCAACGGACGAGGGTTGCAATCAACCCCTCTCAAGCGGTCCAAAGACCCACTTGAATACCACGGTGTTTTGCTTTGCTTTACTATATCCCGTTTGCGAGGAATCTCCACAACTTGGAGCCTCTCGCCCTTACAATATGATGTTCACAAAGAAGCACGAAGTAAGGGAGGGATGAGCAACGCACACAAGACACAAAATCAGATCAACAATACGCACACAAGTCACAACACAAGCTCTCAACACAACTCAAAGAGTTTTCTACTCAAATGGAGCTCTAGTTGCTATCACAAAGAATCGAATGCGCGGAAATGAAGTCTTGGTGCTTAGGAATGCTTGGAGAATGCTTGGTATCTTCCTCCATGCGCCTAGGGGTCCCTTTTATAGCCCCAAGGCAGCTAGGAACCGTTGAGAGCATTCCAGGAAGGCAATTCCTGTCTTCTGTCGCCTGGCGCACCGGACAGTCCGGTGCACCACCGGACACTGTCCGGTGCGGATTTCTTTCTTTCTTTGGCGAAGCCGACCGTTGGAGATTCAGAGCCGTTGGCGCACCGGACAGTCCGGTGCCCCCTTCTGACCGTTGGCTTTGCCACGCGTCGTGCGTGGATTACGCGGCCGACCGTTGGCCGGGCCGACTGTTGGCTCACCGGACAGTCTGGTGCACCATCGGACAGTCCGGTGATTTATAGCCGTACACCGTCGTCGAAGTCCCGAGAGCAGCCAGTTGACAGCCGCCAGCCTGGCGCACCAGACACTGTCTGGTGCACCACCGGACAGTCCGGTGCACCTAGACCGAGCAGCATTTTGGCTGTATACAGCCAACTTCTCCAAAATTGTTTCTCCTGTTTCTAGCACTTAGACACAATATGTTAGTCTTCAAAACAATGTACTAAGTCTAGAAACATACCTTTAATCTTGATTTGCACTTCTTGAGTCCTTAGCACAATTTAACACTTAGGCACTTGTGTTGGACACTTAATCACCAAAATACTTAGAAATGGCCCAAGGGCACATTTCCCTTTCACTCCGACGCGATACACGGCCCAACGGCCCAACAGACGGTGTCGCAGCACCAACATAGAATCGGAACGCTGAATTGATTCGACGATTCCCGTTGACTCCCGATGAATTTTAGGATGGAACCAGTTGGGTTGGTAGATACTCTCTTTATCTTTCCAACCATATCAAGCCCGTCGCAATCGGAGTCCGGATGCATCTTGAGCGTCCATTTTAGTGCAGACTGGTCCTAGAACCCGAGATGGAGTCGCAGCCGAGTCGGACTTGATCTCCTTCCTGTTGTGGCCGCCCTTGCTGCTCCTCCTCAACAGAGGCCTTTCCAAAGTCCTTGCTGGTCCTCTCCAAGGTTCCTAATCATCAAAACATCCATGGCCCCAAGCGTAAGCTCTGAAACACAATTGAGTAGGGTAGAACGTACCTGGAGAATTAGCTATCGTGCACGCGATCGTGTTATCGGTCCATTCATTGTATGTATAGAAGTGATGTCCTCATCATCCTCCCCCTCTTGAAGTGGAGTCGTCCTCGACTCAAGCTCATCTTCTTCCCCCAAATACGGTTTCAAATCTGCAATGTTAAATGTAGGACTAACCCGGAACTCGAGAGGCAACTCAAGTTTATATGCATTATCATTTATTTTCTCCAAAATCTTATATGGACCAGCAGCACGTTTCATCAATTTAGACTTTCTTAACTCTGGAAATGTATCTTTTCTCAAGTGCAACCACACTAAATCACCCACTTCAAGCTTAACGTGTTTTCTACCTTGACTACCATCAATTATATATTTTTCAGTCATCTTTTCAATGTTTGCTTTAGTTGAAGCATGAAGTTTCAAAATAAAGTCAGCACGCTCCTTAGCATCACTATGTACTTGCTTGGTAGTAGGTAGAGGCAAAAGATCAATAGGAGCACGAGGGTTAAAACCATATACTACCTGAAAAGGACTTACCTTGGTGGTGGAGTGTTCCGTCTGATTATATGCAAACTCCACATGCGGCAAACACTCTTCCCACATTTTCAAGTTTTTCTTCAATATTGCTCGCAGCATTGCAGACAATGTTCTATTCACAACTTCCGTTTGTCCATCAGTTTGGGGATGACAAGTAGTAGAAATCAGCAATTTTGTCCCCAATTTGTTCCATAGAGTACGCCAAAAATGACTCAAGAATTTTACATCATGATCTGAAACAATAGTAGAAGGCATACCATGCAAACGAACAATCTCTTTGAAAAAGAGGTTAGCAATATGAATGGCATCATCCGTTTTGTGACAAGGTATAAAATGTGCCATCTTAGAGAAACGATCAACCACAACAAAAACACTATCGCTCCCCTTCTTCGTCCTAGGCAATCCCAAAACAAAATCCATAGAAATATCTGCCCACGGAACTGAGGGAATAGGAAGAGGCATATATAAACCATGTGGGTTCAATCGTGACTTAGCTTTTTGACACGTCATGCATCTTGCTACAAAGCGCTCAACATCACGCCGCATTCGAGGCCAAAAGAAGTGTGTGGACAGCACAACCTCCGTCTTCTTGGCATCGAAGTGACCCATCAAACCACCACCATGCGCCTCCTGCAACAACAAAAGACAAACCGAACCAACTAGGATGCATAGGCGGTTAGCTCTAAACAAGTATCCATCATTTAGCACAAATTTATTCCATGTATGGCCCTCTTTACAATTTAATGCAACCTCTTTAAAATCATCATCAAAAGCATATTGTCCCTTAATTGTTTCAAGTCCAAAAATACGACAATCAAGTTGAGACAACATAGCATAGCGTCTAGACAAAGCATCAGCAATCACATTATCATTCCCCTTTTTATAGTTAATGATGTAAGGAAAAGTTTCAAGAAATTCTACCCACTTAGCATGTCTACGGTTCAGATTTGTTTGACTACGAAGATGCTTAAGTGACTCATGATCAGAATGAATAACAAATTCCTTAGACCACAAATAATGTTTCCATGTTTGCAAAGATCGTATGAGAGCATATAATTCTTTATCATAAGTGGAATAATTAAGAACAGGGCCGTTCAATTTCTCACTAAAATATGCAATGGGTTTACCTCCTTGCATCAAAATAGCACCAATGCCAACTCCACTTGCATCACATTCGAGTTCAAAAATCTTACCAAAGTCAGGAAGTTGGAGTAGAAGCGCGTGAGTAAGATTCTCTTTTAAAAGAGAAAAAGAATCCTCTTGTAACTGCCCCCAATTAAATGAAACACCCTTCTTGGTCAACTCATGTAATGGGGCAGCGATGGTGCTGAAATCCTTCACGAAACGACAATAAAATCCTGCAAGTCCAAGAAAACTCCGTACTTGTGTCACCGTCGATGGCGTTGGCCAACTCTGAATAGCATGCACCTTGGCCTCATCAACCTCAATACCCTGTGGAGTGACAACATAGCCAAGAAAATATACGCGTTCGGTGCAAAAGGTGCATTTGTCAAGGTTAGCAAATAAGCGTGCGGCGCGCAAAGCATCAAAAACAGCACGTAGATGGTCAAGATGTTCAGATAAACAAGTGATGTAGATCGAGATATCATCAAAATAAACCACCACAAATTTTCCAATAAATGGGCGCAAAACCTCGTTCATCAAACGCATAAAAGTATTAGGGGCATTAGTTAATGCAAAAGGCATCACTAACCACTCATACAAGCCGAACTTGGTTTTAAAAGCAGTTTTCCATTCATCGCCTAATTTCATTCTAATTTGGTGGTACCCACTATGCAAATCAATCTTAGAAAATATTTTAGAATCATTTAACTCATCAAGCATATCATCTAATCGAGGAATAGGATGACGGTACCGGATAGTGATGTTGTTAATGGCTCAACAATCTACACACATGCGCCAACTGCCATCTTTCTTTAGAACCAAAATGACAGGAACAGAACAAGGACTAAGGCTCTCACGTACATACCCGCGGTCCAAAAGGTCTTGGACTTGGCGCTGAATCTCCTTAGTCTCCTCAGGATTTGCTCGATATGCAGCACAGTTGGGCAAGCTCGCTCCAGGAATCAAATCAATCTGGTGCTCAATCCCACGAATGGGAGGAAGTCCTGGAGGTAACTCAGAGGGAAAAACATCTCGGAACTGCTGCAAAAGGTTAGTCACAGATGCATGCAAAGTGCTAGCAATATCATCAATAGAAAAGAAAGCATCTTTGCAAACCAAGGCATAGCAACAAGCATCAGTAGCATGAGTTTCAAGAAGATCAGATTTAGTAGCAAGCATGACAGGAGCTTTCAATTTAATTTGTTGCTGAATTTCAGTCTCATTAGTTGGTTTCTTATGGGTACTTGCAGCTCTATCTTTATCAGCTTGTACAATTTCAGCAAGAGTCAAAGGTAGCAAAGTAATGTTTTTATCTTTATGCCTAAAAGTGTATGTATTACTCCTACCATGGTGACGTGCATCAGTATCATATTCCCAAGGTCTACACAACAAAAGAGAACAAGCTTCCATAGGTACTACATCGCAATCCGCATAATCAGAATACATACCAATGGAGAAATGCACTCGTACCATGTGTGTTACCTTAACCTTGCCTGAATCATTGATCCACTGAATGTGGTATGGATGTGGTCGTGGACGTGTGGTCAGGCCAAGCTTCTTGACCAAATCTGAACTCACCAAATTATTGCAGCTTCCACCATCAATAATAACACGGGCACGCCGATTCTCGATGGCGAAGAAAGTCTGGAACAAATTATGGTGTTGCTGCTTCTCTGATGATTTAGGCTGAGAACTAAGAACACGCTGCACCATGATGCTTCGAAGGTTCACCGTAGCATCAGCACCAAGCATAGCATCATCATTAGCAGCAACATCACTGGAGTCATCATCGTCATCCTCATCGTCGGAAGCACTAATGTAGCCATCATCCGTAGCAATGTATGTTCGCTGACTCGGGCAATCCTTCTTCACGTGACCAATCCCATTACAGCGGTGGCAAACAATACCCGAAGAACGACCACTGGAAGGTGTTGCAGGTGCTGGTGAATTTTGTTTCTTGGCAGGTACCTGCAAAGGAAGTTTACCAACATGTGCAGCAGGTGTCGAGGGAGGTCGCGTGGACGCTGGAGTGGTCGAAGGTGTATGACTCGAGGCAGGTGTGTGCATCCGTGACGTAGAGGAGGCGCCAAAAGTAGTCCTAGGTCGATGTTGGCGTCCCTGCAATTCCTTCTCTGCAAGCATAGCAAACTGGAACAACTTGTTGACAGTGTTAAATTCTTTGTAATCCACAATGTCCTGAATGTCACGCCGCAAACCTGAATAAAAACGGCAAAGAGCGTCCTCATGTCCCTCTACTATCCCACAACGCTGCAATCCCTTCTGAAGCTCAGCATAATAATCTTGAACAGATTTATCCCCTTGCTCTAAACGCATCAATTTCTTACGCAATTCTCTATGATAAGATGGGGAAACAAATCTATCGCGCATAACTACCTTAAGATCTTCCCAAGTCGTAGGTGCTCTACCATCCCCAACTAGACCAGTCCACCAGACAATAGCAAAATCTTTAAATTCACTAGTGGCTTGTCCATCTTGTTGTGATACGCCTCGGATACATCTCTTAGCCAGCAATTGTGACTTGTGCTTTGGATATTTATTGAACTTCGCTCATCTGCACTTGATTTTGTTCCACATTCACATACATATTATGCCTGTCCTATAGCTCCACATCCTATATCTTTTGATCAATACAGATTTGACCTTGCAATCGCGGTTTCACTACCTCTTGATAAGTATCACGAACCAGCCTCTGATTGTACCATCCTTTGCTTGTATTTCGTCAGACATTTGTAAGAGCTTGGTAAGATACAATAGAGAGTGTTCCTGTGTTCCACCTGAGAGGAGCGTGTAGTGAAATTATTAGGGATAACCGTCACCGTTTGTTTCCAGTTTTTGTGTTTCGATGGCAGGCGACGACGAAGAAGCAAGGATCCCTACTGACTTCGATGAATGTGTTAGCCGCCAAGATCTTGAGGCAAACAACAAGCTCCTGAAGGAGCAAATGGAGGAGACGGTCCACAAGTCAGTGCATGATGCCTTCATTGACATGAACCTTGGCAAGACTTACGAGAGGCTGGATCGACGATTGTCCTAGATCGTCGACAGACTTGCTGTGTTGGAGACGCAACAACAAGCACCGCCACCACAGCGATTAATGGGGTGGATCGACTTGTGATCTGAGTAATGGTGGATGGGATAGCGGCGTATCTACAATCTATCTAGGGCTGGTGCGGCGGCGGCTAGCGAGGGCAAGTCGATTAATGGGTGGATCGACTTGTGATCTGGGTAATGGTGGATGGGATAGCGGCTAGCGAGGGCAGTTGATCTACGACGAAGATACACCCTAAACCAGTAACACGACTCGACCACGGACACGAACTGAACAAAGCCAAACTGAAAACGAAATTGCAAAGGCTAAACAAGGGTTCTAGGACAGCGAATTTTTTTATGGAAATTATCTGGAGTTATAGGATGAAAAACCTAAACTAAACTAGGGTAAGCCTGACGGTAATACCTGAGTCTTTGAATACCACTTGATAGGAACAGGGGTGCCCGATCTTCCGTCAGGTGAAGATAACTATCGATTTGGTGGAAATGTCACACAGACGATCCGGCTTCCAATCAACACGACTAGAACCCAGCAATCGCAGCACCACTTTTCCTCTGGTTATCAACCGTGCACTGCGCGATTGACCTCGCCACGAGGGCTAATTTCTGTCTGAGAATCGAAGACACAAGCAAGAACAAGAAAGAACACAATCTAGAATATTGCGGATGAATAATTAAGCTCACAAGTTGGGGTCTCACAAACCGATCTACGACGACTGTTCTCGACAGATCTAAACTTAAGCAAAACTCAAGTCTAATTGTGGCGATGGCTGCTGAATAAATAGAGTATTAGGGCGTGCGTGACCCCTGGACTCGCCCCTAATGGGCTCCGACGCGATACACGGACCAACGACCCAACAGACGGTGTCGCAGCACCAAAACAGAATCTGAACGCTGAATTGATTCGACGATTCCCGTTGACTCCGGATAAATTTTAGGGTGGAACCAGTTGGGTTGGTTAGATAATCTCTTTATCTTTCCAACCATATCAAGCCCGTCGCAATCGGAGTTCGGATGCATCTTGGGCGTCCATTTTAGTGCAGACTGGTCCTGAAACCCGAGATGGAGTCGCAGCCGAGTCGGACTTGATCTCCTTCCTGTTGTGGCCACCCTTGCTGCTCCTCCTCAACACCTAGGCCTTTCCTAAGTCCTTGCTGGTCCTCTCCAAGGTTCCTAATCATCAAAACATCCATGGCCCCAAGTGTAAGCTCTGAAACACAATTGACTAGGGTAAAACGTACCTGGAGAATTAGCTGTCGTGCACGCGATCATATTATCGGTCCATTCATTGTATGTATAGAAGTGATGTCTTCA
This sequence comes from Zea mays, assembly GCF_902167145.1. Lineage (NCBI taxonomy): Eukaryota > Viridiplantae > Streptophyta > Magnoliopsida > Poales > Poaceae > Zea > Zea mays. The sequence continues at coordinate 155,036,504 of NC_050096.1, read as the reverse complement.
TCACGATAGCTATATAAGAAGAGGTAGGAAAGGACCAAAGTTAACATAAGAGATATATTGAATGAAGATTGGAACCATTAAATACTAAGGTTTAGCTTTAAATAGAAACAGTAAATAAATATTTAAAGAAATATAATATACCTGAAAATTAGTTTATATTGAATTTTAACTCTAGCCTTTTATTAATCTTCACCAGTGAATCTTTTTTCCCAGTGCACGGCACATCCATCTTTGGTTAATGTTCGCAGTGAATGACTCTTTTTTCCCAGTGCACGGCACATCCATCTTTGGTTAATGTTCGCAGTGAATGACTTTTGTTCAGTGCACGGCAGATCCGACAAACATGCTTTGATTTGGTGATGTAGACTTGTAGAGGTCGAAATGACAACCATGAGATAGCAGGAGCTCCTTGATCATTACCATTAGAAACTCCAGTGCCTGAAAGTCATACACCATGAAGCCAAACGATGGTATATAGTGCAGCGAAAGTTAAAAGCAGTTCAATGCGATCTCCATCATGCAAGGTTCAGATCACCAGCAATTGCTATGTCCTGACCATTGTCAGCTGGAAGCGTCCCACCAAATGGTTGCTCTCAAATTCACAGACCCACGCACGACACGAAGCACAGGAACACCAACCATACCAAAATGTTCTTTCAAGCAAAAGTAACTTTCCTAGTTACAGGTCCTCCGAGTTAAGAGTCTGACAGAGAAACAGGAAATAAATAACCAACCAAAATTACTGGTCCACTTTTCTAACAGATGCTCACTTCGTTGCAGTTCATGGTGTGGTGAGTAAATGTAAAATTTAAAGCTTTCGCTCAGCTCAAACTACCAAGAGTTCCTCCAGGCAAAAACCACCAGCTACAACTTCAACTGCGCCGAACTATAAGTAGATCAACGTCTCTTCTTGCTTCCTTTTGAGCTGCTCTTCGACGGGCTCGCAACGAGGTAGATAAACAATCCAACAAATGAGACAACAGACACAAGTGACCCATATTTCGCCACAAGCCTCTGCACATGGATAACAATTTTTTTTTTTGTCAGTGTCCAGGTCAAATGAATGCTTAAATCTACCTGAGCAGCTTATTTAGATGGACAAGGAAAATTGACAAAAGTAGACGGAAAAACAGAAATACCTTAGCCTGAACATAGTATGAGAGCATATTCAGATTTCCATGCAGAGGTAGCACCAGAAACAGCATCCAAACATCAGTATCAGAAAGAAACATGAACTACAATGCGCATGCAATGGCATGATTACTTACCCATTCAAACTTCTTCTCAGGAAGTCTCTCAGCGAGAATATCCAGTGGGAAGATGGGAGTTGAGTAGGCCTCCTTGAACAGATACAAAACATTAGATTTAACTAAATACCATGGGCCAAGCAATAGCGATGTAAAAAATAAGAGGATAATACAAGATGTATAACATAAGAAACACTAAAATTATGTATAGTAGAGGTCGGGGGGGGGGGGGGGGGGGGACCTGAAGAGCAGTCTTTGTGGGAACACGGTACGTAATAATAGCTGGTGAACCCTGGAACCTGCCCTGTGTTTTGGTCTCCAGGACATATGTGTGTGTAGCAGTGGCACCACTGAAGGAGTCAAAATAATGAAATCATTTTCTGTACTGATCTACATGAACACATAAAGCAGAGAGATGCATTACAAAATGTACTCACGGGTCAAGCCTTTCCAATGTCTTCGATTTCTCTCCAGTGACAAGCTCAAATGCTTGTGTTGGCCAAGAGTCGTCATTAAGTGACACATCATAGGCAGTCCTGCAATAGGCTTTACATAAGTCCATGCAGATGCTATGGGAACATATCGGATTGGTTAGCCATCATATGAAACAGAAAGTAACACGTATACTTCATGCAATGGTTCCAAATCAAGAAAATTAAACTGTAAAGACCAAATTCGAGCACATCAAGTATTGCTGGAACTGTGATACAAGAGAAAGCAGCAGCACATGCTGATACCAACAATTGTTGTAGCACAAAGAGAGTAAATCCACAGCACATGTAGTAAAAATCCCAGGTCACTTTGTAAGGTCATTTAATGTTTAACATAACCAACTAGTCCAACAGTCATGTGTTTGGCTTCCAGATCTAGCCAGATATATACTATAAATATGTGACAGGATATATATCCGAACAAGCAAGATATCTTTAGGCAAGCAAATCAACACATTTTGCTGTCCCATACAAATGGCTAGTATAAATATAATGCATGCAACTGCAATGGTACCAATTGCCTTAAACCCAAAGCAAACCTGACACAATTCTGCGAATGAATAGAAAGTGCATTACTTTTGCAAGTGCAGACCAAAGAGTGAACTCTTTGGGAAACTGACAAAGCATCAATTTCTGTATGAAATAAATTGCAAAGATCTTTTTTATACAAACTAAGATATTATTAACCATCAGTATGATGACAACATAAAAATTCTAGTAAGATGTAGCAAACAAAATAGACTATGCAATGTCCCATATGGACCATATGAACATTTTCCTTTGTGACACAACTATGTACAATGGTACACGCAAGTTAGCACCAGCGCTTGGGAGGCAGTGACTAAAATGCTAGGGGGTGTTTGGTTTTAGGAATCACTCCATACAAAATGAGATGGTGCATCATGGGTTCATTCCTCAAATTTGGTGGATGACCCCATTCCTCATATTATTACTAACTAACTATAACTAACTATGAGGAATGAGGTAGTGATGAATCAACTCATTCCATTCCACAAACCAAACAAAAAAAGTGAGTGAGAAAATGATGGACTAGCTCATTCCCCAAACCAAATACCCTATTAGTGTTTACCTAGGTACAATGTTTTCAAGTCGGACGACTTGCTGGTCATTCTGGCTGACCAACTAGGGCGATTAATCGTGATTAATCACGATTAGTCGGATGACTTGGGCGATTAGTCGTGATTGGTCCAAACCGACTTGGACGATTAATCGCGATTAATCGGACGACTTGAAACAATTGCTTAGGTAACCATTAGCATGCACCACATATGCACAAGAACCATTGCTTAGTTAGTTAGTTAACAATTGAGGATAACAAGTTATTGATCTAGCAGTAAAAAAAAGCAAGGGCAGCACACACGGTAATGGTATGCTCCCGTTTACATAACGGGTTGGGAGGATTGAGATTCAATAGGCTAGAAGCACAAGAGCAAGGGATGGTTGTAAACTATCGATTCTTCGCTGCTTATACGCAATTAAGCAAATATATCATTCAGATTTAGCGGACCTGCGATAAAAGGAAATTGGAAATTAAATCCCCCGGCTGAGGTTTAACAAGGAAACCTCGCATCACTCGCTCACCGCATGACGCAGATCCAAGCAGGTCAATTCAAATACTAATGCCCAGAAAAGGAAGGCATACAGAGTCCGATCAGGACCTAGGAGCAAGCGAAACTACTACGAGCAACAAACCAGATCGGCGGAAACTACTATTAACAACAAACCGGATCGGGGGTGGGGGCTGCGGGGGAGCGGCGGTACTCACGCGGATCCCTGGTTGTAGAGGTCGAGGGAGACGGCGACGCGCTCGACGCCCGGCTTGGGGCGGGAGAGCGAAACCTTCTTGTGCGCGACGACAAAGGGCGCATCGGCAGCGGAGGCGGCGGAGGCGAGGCCGAGGAGAAGGAGGGAGACGAGCGCGAGGCACCGCGCCATGGCTGCTCTCTCGCCTCCGACCTGCTAGCTAGGGTTCGGGCTACCAGTCGAGGCGCGCAGGTGCAGTTGGGAATGGATCTCGACTCACTCCCTCTCCTCTCCGCGCCAGGTAATAGCCGAAGCCCGAAGCCCCATCTGGGGACATGACGCGGCTCGTGAGGCTGCACGTGGGGCCCACCACGCAGCCGTCTCGCCTCGTCTGCCCGCGTGCGAATGCGTGGAGCCGTGCAGGGGCTCCGGCTTTCTTTCGGTCTCAGCCACTGAAGATTCTTTTTTATATTTTTAACCTTTTAAAAATTATTTCTAAAAATAACGTCCCTATTTATTTATTTCGAAAGTTGGTCATATATATATATAGCGCGGTTAAAGTACCTCGTTCCGCCTCGCACCGGCTGGTCAGCCTAAGAGCTTGTTCGTTTGTGTCGGATTGCACCCAGAATCGTTCCACTCAATCAAAGTTTATATAAATTAGAGAAGCAATCCGGTTAGAAATCGTTCCGACCCACCAATCCGACAGAAACGAACAAGCCCTAAACATAGCAAGCGATGTTACGTAATCACGTAGAATACGGCACATACTACACCATCTACATTAGTGTCTTTTTACTGTACCAACCCTGTTAGCACCACAAAAGAGTATATTAATCCGCGTGTGACCCTCCCTTCCTTTGTCATCATCTGCTTAATACGTACATATGTCGTCGTCACTAGCCCGTCGTCGTTCACATCTAATTCCAATGGATGGCTCGCCTTTCTCTCTTCTATCTTCCTCGGATTCTCTTACCTCACTTGTTCTTCCTTCACTATCTTGGATGGTCCATCGACTCCTCCTTCAGAGTTAAACCACCTCCAACGGTGCCCCCCATGTCTCCCCTGTTGGGGACTTGTTCTCAAATGCTATGAGTTAAGAACAAGGCAACATAGAAAATGTTAATCGTTAAAGTCCTCCGTCCTTCGAAGCATTATTTCCCTTAGGATATAATGATCCTTGGACGAAGGTTATGAAAGGCATACCTTCATAACTTTATTATACAATTACGAAGGATGAAATGTAAGAAATGTAAAAGTCAACATAAACAATTATGTATTATTATCAGGCATAGACAAAAATATCGTTGAATTACAAGTGTACCTTTAACTGGAAGGAGATGATAGTACAAGTGTGACGCAAAAAGCGAATGCCAAGTCAGCGTGAACAGTACGGGGGTACTGTTCACCTATTTATAGGCACGGGACACAACCCATACAAAATTACACTCATGCCCTTTACACTTGATAATAATTCTATAGTAATCTGTCGAGGTCTAAATAGCCTTTTCATCTTTAAGTCGGTTTCACTTTTTGCTGCCGCGCCGAAGCTTTCCTGCTCACACCTTCGGCGCTGTATCAACCTTCGTATTACTCTGGTCTACTGTGATGCCGACTTGAATCCGAAGATACCTGTTCACACATTATACTCCAGAAATACTGTTAAATCCTGTTTTTGAGCACCTTCGGATGCCGAAGGTCCCCAACATCCCCTATCCCACCCCTATCCCACGTAAGGTGATATTTAGGATGAAAGACCTCTCCAACACCCCACCCCACACCTCAGCTCATATATATGGAGGGACATCTATTGGTACTTGATTTCAATTTCCTTAAAGTCATTGAAAATCAAGACAACACAAGTTAAATATAAAGACATTCGCCCTCTTGATTTAAGACTTCTTTGAAGTATTATAACAAGGGACAAATGTTTTCATAGAGAAACATAATGAAATAACACGAAAACGACAAAGTGTGACTTCATATTCGACTCATATGAATCCCCCAAACTGTTTTTCAAGACTTCGCATGTCGAATAAATATTGTATCAGGACTAGCTCCTGAGCCGCGTAATCTTTTTCTATCTGGCTCACGACTACTTTGGAGTCTGTCTTGATTATGTAGGTCTGGACTCTGAGGTCTTTGAGCTTGCGGAGTCCTAGTATGATTGCTTCATATTCTGCAATGTTGTTCGTGCATCTATCGAAGTCATTCGTGAAACTTGGACGAGCAGCATATTTGTACTTAGATCCTGATGGAGCCATGAGGATTGTTGTGACTTCGAACCCAAAATAGCCCCAGGCTCCGTCATAATGAACCGTCCATGTCGTTCCACTGGTGGGTGGTCAAGGGGTATCTGTTCCTATCCCATCAACAACGAAGTTTGCTAGCACTTATGGCTTGATGGCACTCCTAGACTCGAATGACATGTGGTATTATGATAATTCCATGGCCCATTTCCCAATTCATAAGGAGGCCTCGGGGTTGTTGTATATGTCTGACAGACTCCGCTATGTTAATACCTTGATCCTATGGGCTTCAAAGTAATGTCTGAGCTTTCTAGATGCCATGACGATGACATAAGCGATTTTATCCATCTCAAACATGTGGGTCTTCGACTCGGTGAGGACTTTGGAAACAAAATATACTAGTGATTGTATGAGCTTGCCTTCGACTTGCTTTTATTAGACGAGGACTACGCTTACTGCGTAGTGGGAGGCTGCCAAATAGAGCAGTAGCATAGTGAAGGGAAATGTGCCCTTGGGCCATTTCTATAAAAGTTTTAGTGATTAGATGCCCAACACATATTGTGTTGTTTGATATAAGCTAAGTGTCAAAGAGATGCAAATGGAAAAGCAAGGTATGATTCTAGCCTTAGTAAATTGTTTTTGGTACTAACATTATCCTACTAAGTGCTAGGTGTAACACCCCTGGTGTTACAAGAACTAAAACTTGGGCATGACATCATGTGCATCGATATTTCATTATGTATGTTACACCTAGAGTGCATCCACTAGGCTAAAAGTTCAAAACAAGTTGTGATCTGATGACTTGAAGGGATCCTTAACCCTAGGATAGAGGTATGTGGGTGTGTGTGATAACAAATTGAGTATTATCTCAAAAGGTAGTGGAGATGTTCATAGGAAGACTAAACTTGGAAAGTTTGAGTGGCACATAAACCCTAGAACACTCAAAACCCTAATAAGAACCCTAGAAACCCTAATTTGTGCTATATGAGATGGGATCAATTTCTAGACACTTTTGAACCAAAGTGCATATATCAAAGTGGTAGAGTAACAAAAACTAAGCAACTTTTACATTTGGAGATTTCCATGTGTTGTGGAACAAATTGGAGTAATTTGTAAAAGTTCCCAAGAGTACCATGGGGTTTTGCTATGAAAACAATGTAATTGGACAGACTTTGTTCCCTAGTATCTTATAATCCATGGAGATTTTGCCATAGGTCACTACAACAAATTTGTAGTGCTACTATTATAGTCTAAGTTTGATTAAGTGGCTAAGCCTTGGAACTGTATGGAAATTGGAGAAAAATGGACCTAAAGTTGGGCTGTCGGTCACATCAGATACTGAAACTCGACTGACAGTGTGTTCTGATGAACTTTGAGATCGAATTGTGTATGAATCAGTGAGTATCTCATCAAGAACCCTAAAACAAAGTTGAAGCCGGTTTATTGGGCAACAACTTTGATACAGACGGATTAGTGGGTTGTCACATAAAAATTTGAGAAGGAAGCCCTTCAATGTGCCCTGTCAGATGAACTAAACTAGGTCACGATGGTATAGTAACTGAACAAGATTCCAGGTGCAGTGCACCCGTCGCTAGTGATCTTTGCGTCGTGATCCACGTCGCCGGTAAGATTCGTGCTAGTCGGGAGTGGATAACCGTGGCGGGTGAAAAGATCTTGGGTGAGGTGAACATAGGCCTAAGCTGGATCACCGCCGTGCCCACTTGCCACGCGGTCAGTGAAATATCGCCGCCGGTGTTCGTCGTGATCGCAGTGAAAGACATGTAGTCGCCTGATTCACCGTATTGTCGTGGTCGTGGCATCCCCTAGGTCGTGACCGTCACCCGGTGAACACATGCGCTCCACAGTGGATCTCAGTAATTATCTCGCCGGGGAAATGAGTCCCGCTCTCATCCAAAATTCAGAGCCACCGCTTCTGGTCACTATAAATTGACGCCCCGCCTGCTCCGCTAGCTTGTTACGAAGCCAGAGCACCACTTCTCGCCCCTGATTAGCCATCATAGCCCGAGAATTTCAGTTTTCCCCCAATTCGGTGAGCCGCGCCGCCGTAAGATACCTCGCCGTGGCTAGCCATCTACAGGTCCGTTCATCCCCTTCTATGCCATGTTTTAGCATCCTTGACTGTTAACGTTGCTCATCGGCCCAACCGATTGAGCGCTACCATGTTCGGGCATCGAGACATCATCTCACCGCCGTGGAACACCTCCAAGCGCACACTCACGTCGACTCACTCTTCCACCCCTGTTCGGTCCAAATTAGTGCGTGTACCCGACCTCTAGTGAATCAGTGAAACTCACCCTAGCTTCAATTTAGGCGCTACCGCGTTTAGTTGCTCATAACACGCTCATCGAAGTCCTTGCGCCGCCGTGACCATGAACAAGCATCGATTATGGTCAAACCCATCCAATTGATTGAGGGCTTTTGCTCAGGTAGGCTTGCGCATGATGTCCGTATGCTTGTTGCCTCCTTTACGGGTCGCCATCGCCGTGGAATTGCGACTCTGGCCTTGTGCTCGACGCGGTTGTGTCGTGGACCGAGAGCCGTGAAGAAATAGAAGTGCAAGGGGTTTTGTGCAAATGTCAGTGAGACAGGTGAACAGTGTCGCGAGCTCTTTACGAGTTATTTGAATAACTAGGGGCCTCTGCACAAAGCCGCCAGCGCGGGCGCGGGCGCACGCGTGTTTCTCCCGTCTGTGGACTGGTTTGGGCCAGAATTGGCCCAGTACTATTCATGTTTTCTCTTTTTCTTTTTACTCGCAGGTTAGGAAATGTGTAGAAAACAGTAGAAAAATGATAAAATCATGAGGACAATTTTGCTAGACTCCTAAAATCATCTAGTATTTAATAAAAATAGTTCCAAGATTTTTATTCCAAACCTAGAATTATGTAGCCCTTAAAGGTGTTCAAACCAAGCCCTTTAGAATTTTAGAAATAATTTAGTAGCTCCAAAAATGGTAAAACTTTTTGTGTAGGCTGAGTATGATGATTGAAAACCTTGGGTGAAATTTGAAATGATTTGGACATTGTTTGGTCACAAACCCAATAACTAGCCTTCTAGAGTTAATTTACTTAATCCTAATAGAATATAAACTTAGGAAGCGTTAGTGATTAGTGTGTACCATGAAGGAAAGTTGTATTCAAGATACAACTTAGTATGTTCTATTATGTAACTGCATATTCATAACATCACATAAGCATTCATGTACATGTACTATCATGTATAGAAAACGAGGAAGAAACTGTGGTTGAAGAAGAAGTTGTCACTCAAGCTGAGAATCCTCCAGCCGAGAATAACTTCTACTTTGACATCTGCGGAGTAGACCCATAACCTCCTGCAACACAAGGCAAGCCCCGGTGCATTATCCCCTTTCCTTGATGTTTTGAAAACTTTATCACCTTATATGATGCATTAGGTGGTAGGAGTTGTGTGCTAAACAATTGATGCATTCCCCTCCTTGGAAATTGATTACCATTCCTTGTTACCTGATTTACTTAAAGTTTTCTGATGCTTAGCTTTGCTTTAGAAAACAAAATGTTTTGTTTTTTTTAAAAAAGGCGATGATTCATATGGGATGGGGATTTTTACAAAGAAAAGTCTGGTGATGGTGAATTCATCATGGCCATGATGGGTTCAACATCTGAAAAGATGTACCTCTGTCAGGTACCAAACTTTGGGTTGTAAATGATAAAGATGAGACCGGGCGGGTGTTGGGGGCCTTCGTCCTCCGAAGGTCCTCAAAAACATGATTTGACAATGTTTTCCAAGTGAATTATATGAACAGGTATTTTCGGATTCAGAATTATAGATATGGAGCACGACCAGGACGAAGGCTGAACCAGACGAAGGTCGGGGGCAGCCGAAGCTGTGCGCAGGGAAGCTTCGGCGCGATGGCAGAAGGGGGAACCGACTTAAAGATGAAAAGACTTCGGGGGCCTCGACAGATTTCCATAAGCCGTTAGCAAATGTAATGGGCATGGATGTAATTTTACGTGGGCTGCGTCCCGCGTCTATAAATAGATGAATAGTACTCCCGTACTGTTGACGCGGACCTTTCATTTGCCTTTGCGTCACGCCTGTACTTTTTTACCTTCTCCCAGGACCGAAGGTACATTTGTAATTTGAAATCATTTCTATTTTCCCATGTTAATAAAATAGAAATGATTCCATGATGATGCTTATATTATATTTCATGCTTTATATGAGTCTTTCGTTTTTACCCATTATATTTACGAAGGTATGTCTCTTATGACCTTCGTCCGAAACTCATTATTTCCCGAAGGGACATAATGCTTCGAAGGACGAAGGACTTTAACACTTAACACTTTTCATGTTGCCTTGTTCTTAACTCTTAGCATTTGAGAACAAGTCACCAACATTGGCGCCCACCTCCGGTGAACTCACTTCCACTTCTTGAGTTTTTCGGCACCTTCGGCAAGCATCAGCTTCGTCATGCCGCCGAAGAAGGCTCCAGCACCAGGGGCTGGCACGCTGCAGCCACTGGACCCCAATCAAGATGTCCTTTCTCTCAGAGAGGCACGAAGCCAGAAGAGGAAGGCTACCAGTCCAACACATCCGGAGGATGATCTAGATCAGGAAATTCAGAATCTGGAAATCCTTCAGCAACAGGTTCAACGCAGGAAGGAGAAGATGGCCAGGCTAGCTGAACTGCAGAGGCAGATAGATGAAGCCTCTGAAGAAGTTCGTCATCTTGCTCAGGATGAGCAACTCCGAAGGCCTCAGCATCAAGACCTTCATCAGGAGGGCTTTCACAACGAAGATGACTGGTATGACAATTTCCATCATGGGAATTTTGTTTTTGATGATGCTTCTCCCTTGTCCGCTGAGTTGCAGGCTACGCCTTGGCCTCCGTCCTACAAGCCGCCTCAGCTCCCCGTATTTGATGGCCATTCTGATCCGAAGCAGTTTTTGATGAGCTACGAAGCAACAGTGTCTTCGTACGGTGGCAATGCTTCAGTCATGGCCAAATCTTTCGTTATGGCTGTCAGAAGTGTTGCTCAAACCTGGTATTCCTCCCTTCGACCAGGAACGATCACTTCATGGCAGAAGCTGAAGGACTTGTTGTTAACCAGCTTTCAAGGATTTCAGACGAAGCCGGTCACTGCTCAGGCTCTGTTCCAGTGCACTCAGGACCCCGAAGAATACCTTCAGGCATATGTCCGAAGGTTTTTGCGTTTGAGGGCACAGGCACCAACGGTGCCCAATGAAATTGTCATTGAGGCCATGATCAAGGGGCTTCGGCCAGGTCCGTCAGCTCAGTACTTCGCCAGGAAGCCTCCTCAAACGCTAGAGAAGCTGCTCCAGAAGATGGATGAATATATTCGAGCTGACAATGATTTTCGCCAAAGAAGGGAGGAGGCCTTCAGATTTTCTGAGATGACCAGGGGCTTCGGAGGAAGATTCTATCCGAGGCATGTCAGATCAATTCATAACTCCAATCAAAATGATGATAAAGGGAGCCAGCAGCAAAGGCCACAGTACTCCTCACAGGCTTCGGGGCAACAGCAAAGCTCCTTCCGACCACCAGCTCCAAGAGGCAGAGGCGCCAGGGGCTTCGGAGGAAGATTTGGCGATCAACCAAGAAGAATCTTTTGCTTATTCTGTGGGGAGAACAAAGGCCATACTACCAGGATGTGCCATGTTACTATACAGAAGCAAAAGGAAATAGCTGAAGCAGCAGCACAACAAGCCCAGCCGAAGCAGGTCATGCATACAGCTTCGTATCATTCGCCCTACATCCCAGAATATGTGGGCAATCATCCTGTAGTCTCTGCTGCTTCGGCAAGCCAGCCTTCAGCCTCCTGGCAACAGCCTCCGCCTCCACCTCCGTTGCAACAAGGTCAGCAGCCAGAAGGGAGCCAATATGCTCCACATCAAAGGGACTTCAGAGAACAGTCCGAAGCTCGCACGGTCAACAGCACCGTGCCAGAATCAAAGCACATCTATTGACAAATATCCTACCTTAATAGCAATCTTTTTCATTCAGTTTTATTCTCCGTAATAAAGGACATTGTTTTCATGTAATTAGTTTCGTTGATTCCTACAAGAAAAATATGTTTTCTTCACAGGTTTGCGACAATAAAAAGGACCTTCGGACTATTGAAAATCCTTCGAAGCAACGAAAAGTCGTTCTAAGGAACGCAGAGTAAGTCTGGCGAAGTTACAAAAAGTCGTTCCGAAGGGAGCGCAGCGTAAGTTTTCTGCTCCAAAGTCGTTCCAAAAGGAATGCAGAGCATACAGCGAAAAGTCAACGCTGATACCGCCTAAGTAAAAGGCGAAGAAGCTCCAAAGACGTTCCTAAGGGAATGCAGAGCTTATACCGCCTAAGTAAAAGGCGAAGAAGCTCCAAAGACGTTCCTAAGGGAATGCAGAGCTTATACCGCCTAAGTAAGAGGCGAAGAAGCTCCAAAGACGTTCCTAAGGGAATGCAGAGCTTACAGCGAAGAATCAGTGCTGATACAAAAATATTGTGTGGGGATATGTGTGTATCTTTCGGAACAAATGTCATCTACATAGCATAACATCATTACATCATTTTGCATAGCATAAGCATCATACATCATGTTGCATATGGCCCAAGAAGGGGACACGATATTGATCTTCGGAAGTATGATTTGCAAGAGTGAAAATCATGGTCCCAAGAAGGGGACACGATATTGATCTTCGGAAGTATGATTTGCAAGAGTGAAAATCATGGTCCCAAGAAGGGGACACGATATTGATCTTCGGAAGTATGATTTGCAAGAGTAAAAGCTTCGGAGAATCAATCTTCATCTTCGGAAGTATAGCTTCGGAGAATTTTTTCACGAAGTATGATATTCTTCACGAAGCATGAAAAGAAGGGAAGGTGTTTTTTTCGCCAAACTCAAAAACGGTACGTGTGTAAAGTTTCATGCATCGTAAAGAATTGAATAGCAAAAATAGATATATTACATTCGGGGTTACAAAAATGTTACATTATATTACATTTCCGAAGTTTTTTACAAAAATGTTTAATCCTCTCTCAAAACGACTCCTGCAGCTTCATTCAGAAGCCGATTGACGACTTCGTCCATAATATCTTCGGCCATCTTTTTAATTTCGTCGTCCCCCTTCGGCTGAGGGCCCGAAGGCGCTTTAGTCGGATCTGAAGCAGGACACGACTACATTACTATTACAAATCGCAAACAGGTCTTAAAAGCCTAAAGATTACAACACGGTAGAAGCTATTATTTAGTACCTAATTGACCTTCGGGCTCTGTGCTCTTTTCAGCAGCCTTGGCCACTTCTCTAGCATCATGGATGCCCTTTTCACTTCTCTGAATAATTTCTCTTGCCATTTCTCGGCCACCGTTGTCCCAGATGTCGGTAAAAAATTTTCCCCCAACCGCGCTAGCTTCGGCTGAAGGATCTTTTATATCTTCAGTCGACAAGGTGGCTTCGGACTGTGCTAAAATTTTCACATGTTCACAGCCCTTCTTCTCTAAAATAGTGGCAATCCCTCTGGCGCCAGAGAAGGCACATATATCTCCTCGGCTATTTAAAATTTCTTCAAAGACTTCAGCTTCGTGGTCAATCCATTCAATGACACTTTCGGGATTGCCCCTCAGAAAATTTTCTTCACTTGAGAATGCGCCGACCTTGGCGAAGCTAGCCTTTAATTTTTTAGCACAGTCTATAGATTTATTGTAGCATCTCTTTTTGGATGAACGAAGCTCTTCAACAGTCACTTCTAGGTGATCTGCCCATTGATCGCTGAGTTCACGCTTTGTTTCTTCAAGTATACGTTCCTCTGTGGCTCTGGCCAGTTGTTTCCGAAGGTCTTCAATTTCGCGTTTCTGAGCTTCAGCCTGACTTTTGAAAGCAGCTTCGTCCTCCTTTATTTTATCTATCAATGAGTGTAATATTTTGTCTTTTTCGAGACCTTCGTTCCTCAGTTCAATCACTTCGGAACGAAGGTTGCTCAGGGCTATAGTACACCCTTCGTCTTCAGTATCTTTCTGGGCTCTGAGAGCATTGCTAAGAATCAAGCCCTGCAAAAAGGAATATGTGTGTGTGTCAGAGGGTTTAAATGAACGGAAAAATACAAGGATTTCATTTATCATACCTTTAAACTGTTATAAGCTAGGCTGTCAGCCAGATCGTTTTTTGATAGCACCGAAAGTCCGTCTTCTAAAGTTGGGAATCCGAAGCTTCTGCCTATCTCCCGACAGACAGAAATTTCCTTGTTGTCGGGAAGACAGTACAAGAAGTCTCCTTCTCCACTGCCATTAAATATTAATGCTCCCTTCGGATATTTCAGTTTTTGGGCATAATGCTGGGCCTCTTGTTCTTCTTTTTCTGATAATTTTTTCCCCGAAGCATGACGAAAAATATAATCACGAATCTTGGGGGATGCTTCGGGGGCAACAACACTAGATTCTTCAATAGTTGGCTTTGTTATTTTCTCTGTCTCACTTTCCAAAGTTTTTGCGGGCTCTGAGGGTCCAGCTTCGGCTGAAATCTCTTGATCTGGAGCTGTAGAACCAGAGATTTCAGCTTTTGTTTCAGGAGTAACAGCAGCTTTCTTCGGAGGTGTGCTCGAAGATTTGATCGTTTCCAATACGTCTAGCACATTAGCCATTCTCTTTCTCTTCGGAGTTACAGCTGGCACTTTTTCATTTTTTGCTGTCCCGATGATTGCTGTAGGACTCAAAACTTCTGATGTTTTGAAGCCCTCAGTTGCTTCTCTTACTTTCTCAATTTTTTCTGTGAGCGGCGCTTCGGTTTTTTCTTTTGTTTCTGACAACAAAATGTTTGATTGTTCTGATTCTATCTTTGGTGGCACTTCGGCCGTTTCTGCGATCTCTGGCAACAAGGCCGGCTCGATTAGTTTCTCAGCTTCGGTGGCTGAAGAAGTTTTCCCGGTAAACTCTGGCACCGAAGCTGGTTCAATATGGCGTGGTCGGTGTGTGAAGACCTTCAACCTTTTTCCTTTTGGTTCTGGCTCGCTAGGAGCGGTTCCAGCTTCTTCTTTTTCAGAGGTTATGTTTTTCCTTTTTTGCCTTCGGATGGGATAACAATAATCAGGGTAGAAGAACCCGATTGCATCAAACACTCGGTTCAGTCTCTTCTTTTTTCGGCCTCCGAAGGCTGCTGATAGTGCAGTATTTTCAGCCTTCGAGAATGCCCCAAGTAATTCATCACTTAATATTTCAATGCTTCTCAGCCAGTCATCATCAGGTTCAATAAATTTATCTGCATATTTGAATGTGTATTTTAATCTGACTAGTCCGCCTTCGTCGGACTCTTTGATGGTTTCTTCCGGCATTTCCCACTTTTCTGCAAGTGGCCATATCCTGAAGGCAATGTGCTCCTGAACCAAGTCCCTTGTCCCAATGAAGGAGCAGACTGCGCTGAAGGCTCTTTGGCATTCTTCGGCTGCCTCATCCATTTCAACCTTCGGCCTTCGGAGTCCGAAGCGTTGCCAAATTGGGTACATAATAATACTTTGGACATTATTTTGCGCTGTTAGATCATTTTTCACATAAAACCATTCAGATGTCCAGGCTCCGGGCCACCTCTTCCGAAAGGTTGGCACAGGGTAGCTTGACCCGGAGCGGGCGCCGAAGCTGTAGCACCCAAAGTTGTTGTGGTATTGCTCCTTTCCCCAGGGCTTCGTCTCGTACAATAACTCGTGTATATTGCAGAAGCTTTTAGCGTTTGGTTCCAAACCTTGGCTTCTCGCAGCCCAGACAAAAATCCCCATTCTTATAATAGCTTCGGGAGTGAGTTGATGAAGGTAGATTTGGAATGTTTTCAGTACCTCAACAACAAAATTGTTCAGGGGGAATCGAAGCCCAGCTTTGAGGAGGCTTCGGAAAATTACAACTTCATCCTCTTCAGGGGTGGGAGAAGTCTTTTCCCCGGCATCAGCTCTCACAATAGATATGTCTCGGAAGTATCGCCCCCTCATATTGTCAATGTGACTCTGCTTGATGGTTGTTTTCCCAAAAACTGAGTGACTTGGTCGCCACGGTCGATCTTCGGCCTCTTCCCCACTACTTTCCACATCATAGCTGTCGCTGTCATCAGTATCTTCGGACAAACCTTCGAGAATCTCCTTCGTGATTTTCTCTGTATTAGTCTCTGCCATCGCTATCAGGAACCCCAGATTCTTCTCCTCCTCGAGACTTAGCTTCGTCTCAGCAGGGATCTTCTTGTCTTCAGACATCTTCGGAAACACTAAAAATTTGTTCCCGAGGCCGAAGCTTCGAAATCAAAAAGACCGGCAAATCTCAATGAGCAAGAGCTAAAAATTTTTAGTGGGCCGAAGCAAAAGGCAAGCGTGTGTACCAAATGAATTCACGATGTGTTCTTATTTATACGCCTAGGGCGTTGAAAGTTAAAAGGCCCCGCTTGTCAGTGAATGTTGCTATTCTAGCAAAGGGAAGGTGTTTTTTCGGACCTTCGGCTCAAGGCCTTCGTCCATATCGCAATCTGAATTTATTATTTACAAATTAATATTGCGAGGGGCTACTGTTGGGGGCCTTCGTCCTCCGAAGGTCCTCAAAAACATGATTTGACAATGTTTTCCAAGTGAATTATATGAACAGGTATTTTCGGATTCAGAATTATAGATATGGAGCACGACCAGGACGAAGGCTGAACCAGACGAAGGTCGGGGGCAGCCGAAGCTGTGCGCAGGGAAGCTTCGGCGCGATGGCAGAAGGGGGAACCGACTTAAAGATGAAAAGACTTCGGGGGCCTCGACAGATTTCCATAAGCCGTTAGCAAATGTAATGGGCATGGATGTAATTTTACGTGGGCTGCGTCCCGCGTCTATAAATAGATGAATAGTACTCCCGTACTGTTGACGCGGACCTTTCATTTGCCTTTGCGTCACGCCTGTACTTTTTTACCTTCTCCCAGGACCGAAGGTACATTTGTAATTTGAAATCATTTCTATTTTCCCATGTTAATAAAATAGAAATGATTCCATGATGATGCTTATATTATATTTCATGCTTTATATGAGTCTTTCGTTTTTACCCATTATATTTACGAAGGTATGTCTCTTATGACCTTCGTCCGAAACTCATTATTTCCCGAAGGGACATAATGCTTCGAAGGACGAAGGACTTTAACACTTAACACTTTTCATGTTGCCTTGTTCTTAACTCTTAGCATTTGAGAACAAGTCACCAACAGCGGGTGACTTGCACGGGAAGGAAGTCTCGATGTAGTGTCTCCGTCTGAGTCGCTTAAGGACCGAACCGATGTAGGCTTGATGATCGAGGACCTTTTAACTGGCCACATGCCTCGTCATGGGTAAGCTCTGCCTCGGTCGGACCAATACCAGAAAGGACACCACACAATGGGAGTGGAGAGATGGCGAGAGTAGTGTGTACCCTCCATGGCAAGAGGCTGGACGGTGTAGTATCTGTGCTCTCGGTTGGCGTGAACCCATTCTGGCCTTGAGAAATCCGGTGGCGAGTTGACATATGCAAGGGCTAAGTGCTACATATGTCGTGTGGTTGGAGATCCCCAGCTGGGTATTAATCGATTTGGATCGCCGTTACTTCTCGGACATGAAGACTTGTTCACTGACTTACACGTAGCAATCCAGTGAACTGAATGGATGATAAAAGACGGCTAGTATAGGCCAAGTGCTTGATCTAGAATAGAAAGAACTCTAGATGGAGGTAACTACTTAACCGATAATAAAAATGGATTTTTAAGGATCCACTCATAGTAAGCTATTCTGCAAACAGAGTCTTTGAATTTTTATAAGCTTTACCTTGATTCCCAAAAGGCCAGCATATCCTTGAGAGTCTTTTTTCCTTTGACGGGTAAGACTTGCAAAAGTACACTCCGTACTCAGGGTTTTCGAACCCATGTTGTTGTAGGTGATGAAACAACTGAGTTCTGCTGTGTTCTGCTCCAAGGTGGTGTCAAAGCAGGAGGAAGAACACTAAACTTATTTGGGGGAGGGTGTTTTGCCTCCCAGTAATGTAATAATAAGTTCCATACTCAAACACCCGGTTATGTAATAATTACTCTTCTATATTTTGGTATGAATGTAAATTATATTATTGTAATCCTTTCCAATCATTCTCTTCTCCGATTATGTGTAATGTCTGTGTGATGGGTTAAGCGCTCTTGGGCGATATGATGAAGATACAGGTAACCGAACTTGCCAAGTCATTATGCGCACCTGCATGACTGTCTGAGGTCCTTAGGACTAGGACATCTGTAGGTGTGCCTAATACCTTGGAAGGTTCCGTCACACTAGGAACCTTGTCAAATCGAGAGAAATCGGAATGGAGAAGTTTGGCTAAGTCCAGCCAAACCTGCACCATCCTGTGGCGCACCGGACAGTGTCCGATGCCCAGGCTGGCGCCCTAGCGAACTGGCCGCTCTCGAGAAAAGCTGAGGGCATCGTGGCTTTAATTCACCGGACTGTCCGGTGTGCACTGGACTGTCCAGTGAGCTAGCCGTGCCCATGCCAATGGTCAGCCGCGCGATCAGCGGGCGACATGTGTCGCCAACTGTCACCAGGTCGCACCAGACTATCTGGTGTGCCACGGGGGCCGGTGGCTGCAATGGTTGGCTTCGCTAGAAAAGGAAGGAAGTCATGCACTGTTCACTGTCTGGTGGTGCACCGGACTGACCGGTGCGCCCACGGACAGAAGGCAACCAAAGCCTTCCAAATGGAGCTCCAATGGCTCCTAGCTTCCTTGGGGCCATAAAAGGGACCCCTAGGCACATGGAGCACTACACCAAGCCTTCATTGAACATCATAAGACGCCTAGACTCTACAAGCACGCATTTGGTTCATTGCATTTGAGATTTGAGCACTTGTTTGAGCTGTGACTTTGCTGCGCTGTGTTGTGTGCTCGTTTCTTGACTTGTGTGCGTGTCGTTGCTGCGATTCTAGCTCTTGCGTGTGTTTCTATTCCCTCCCTTACTCTTGTGGTTTAATTGTGATCAATCTTGTAAGGGTGAGAGGCTCCAACTTGTGGAGATTCCTCACAAAGGGAATACTTGAAAAAAGGAAAAAAACCATGGTACTAAAGTTTGATCTTTGGATCACTTGAGAGGGATTGAGTGCAATCTTTGACCGAAGGAGGTCACCACAATGTGGACTAGGCATTGGCCGAACCACGGGATAAAATCACAGTGTCACTTGCGCATCTTTCTATTGTGATTGCTTTCTTCCTTAGAGTTCTCACTTAATCACTTTTGCTATTGTTCTTATGTTCAACACATATTCTAAAGGAACAATCAAGTGAAGGGTTCTCTCTCTATTTACAGCAACTTGGTTTTCATTTCACTAATATTTATAAACCAAGTTTGTGTTATTTAGAGTTGATTTTTACATGATCACCTATTCACCCCCTCTAGGTGCACTCATTTGGTATCAGAGCCGTACTCTTCATTCAGGGACTAACCGCACGAAGAGATGGATCCTAAAGGCAAGGGGATGGTGATCAACGAAAAGGAGAAGGAGAGTCTCCATGTTGATGAGCCAAAAGGTGACAGGACCACCGACTCGGGCTCAAACAACAAGAAGAAAGATGGGAAGAAGAAGAGGCACATCAAGATGATCATCTACTACGACAGCGACACCTCCTCCTCTTCACCAGGGACAATGACGACGAAGACTCTTCGTCAAAAAAGAAAACGGTTAATCAAAACTATTCTTTTGATTATTTTTGTATGATCTACAATTCGAATGCTCATTTATTGTCTATTCCACTTGGAAAACCCCCTCACTTTGATGGAGAGGATTATTCTTTCTGGAGTCATAAAATGAGTAGTCATTTATTCTCTCTCCATCCTAGTATCTGGAAATAGTGGAAAACAGAATGCAATCGATAGTAGTGATAATCTCGTATTTATTAACAAACAAATTCATAAGAATGACAGGCTACTACTATGTTGTTAGTGTCTCTATGTAGGGATGAGTATAATAAAGTCAACAGCTTGGACAATGCCAAGCAAATATAGGATACCCTCAAAATCTCTCACAACGATAATGACGCCACCATAATCACAAAGATGGAGCTGGTGGAAGGAGAAATAGAAAGGTCCGCCATGAAACAGGGAGAGGAACCAATCGAAACCTACAACAAGCTCAAGACCCTGGTGAACAAGATCTAAAGCTATGGGAGCATAAGATGGACGAATTATGACATCGTTCGACTAATGCTAAGGCCATTTACTGTTATTGATCCTCATCTTGTAAACCTTATTTGTGAGAATCCCAAGTACACCAAGATGAAGCCCGAGGAAATTCTCGGAAAATTTGTAAGTGGGTGCATGATGGTAAAAGAAGCAAGATACATGAATGATATTGCAAATGGACCGCTTCCTCTTTACGAACCACAGCTTGTTGCTCTCAAAGCAACAAATAGCAAGGAGGCGCTACCTAACAAGGTGGCACAAGTGGAGGCTACCGGGATCAATGAGGACGAAATGGCGCTTGTAATCAAGCGTTTCAAGACTGCATTGAAGGGACACAAGGAATACCCAAACAAGAACAAGTCAAGGGTAAAGCGCTCCTGCTTCAAATGCGGTAAGTTTGGTCATTTCATTGCATAATGTCCCGATAATGAAAATGACCAGGGACAAGAAAAGAAATGAAAGAAGGAGAAGAAGAAGAACTACAGGAAGGCACAGGGTGATGCACATATCGACAAGGAATGGGACTCGAACTGCTCTTCATCCAATTCTGACGATGAAGGACTAGATGTCTCTACCTTTGACAAGTCCTCCCTCTTCCCCAACGATCATCACACTTGCCTCATGGCTAAGAAGAAGAAGGTACGTACACGAGATACCCCAAGTATACTTCTTCTAGTGATGAGGAATCTGATGATGATGTAGATTATAGTGATCTCTTTAAGGGTTTAGATAGATCTAAGGTAGACAAAATCAATGAATTAATTGATGCCCTTAATGAGAAAGATAGGTTGTTAGAAAAACAAGAAGATATTCTTTATGAGGAACATGAGAAATTTATTAATGTTCAAAAATCTCTTGCTCTAGAAACTAAGAAAAATGAATTATTGTCTTTTGAGCTATCTTCTTGCCATGATTCTATTTCTAGTCTTAAGAGTTTAAATGCTGATTTAAATGCTAAGCTAGAAAAAGTAAATGTGCCTAGTTCAACTGTGGAACATGTATCTATTTGTAATAGATGTAAAGATTTTGATATTGATGCTTGCAATGTTCATGCTTCCGCTATTCATGCTCAACTTAAAACTTGCAAGAATGATTATGAAAAGTTAAAATTTGCTAGGGATGCCTACACCATTGGTAGACACCCCTCCATTAAGGATGGACTTGGTTTCCCAAAGGGAACAAAGAACTTAACAAGCCAAAGGACCTCCAATCTCAACAAGGAGAAAGGGAAGGCTCCTATGGCTAGTAGCTCTCATTCTTCACATGACAAAAATAACCATGCCTATCTTTATGCTCATGTTAAGAATGTTTTTAGTGATGCTCATCATGATAGGTGTTATAATCATGTTGTTTTACCTACTCGTCATGATGTTGTTTTTGATTCTCATGCCATGTTTGGATCATCTAGCTCTTCGTATGCTCATGGTAGGAATAGACATTGGCGCCATGTTCATCATGTTGCTTCTCATGCGCCTAGGAATGCATCAAATGGACCAACCATTCTTTATCAAACTTATGATGCTTCATTTGTTCTTATGTGCAAAAATGATAAAGTAGTTGCTAGAAATTTGGGGCCTAAGTGCAAGAGAGACAAAACTTGCATCTAGGTTCCAAAGTCTTATGTGACTAACCTTGTAGGACCCAACAAGAGTTGGGTACCTAAAACCCAAGCTTAAATTACCTTGCAGGTTTAAGCATCCGAGGGCACAAGCTGGATTATTGACAGAGGATGCACAAACCACATTATGGGGGAGAAGAAAATGTTCACCTCCTACGTCAAGAACAAAGATTTCCAAGACATGATCATATTTGGAGATTGGAATCAAGGCAAGGTCAAAGGTTTGGGTAAAACAACCATCACTACCGAGCATTCAATTTCTAATGTGTTTCTAGTAGAATCGCTCGATTACAATTTGCTTTCTGTAAGTCAATTATGTCATATGGGATATAATTGTTTATTTGCAAATACTGATGTATCTGTCTTTAGAAGAAGTGATGGTTCATTAGCTTTGAAAAGTGTATTAGACGATAAGCTCTATTTAGTTGATTTCTCAAAAGAGAATGCTGATCTAGATGCATGTTTAATAGCTAAGTCTAATATGGGCTGGCTCTGGCACCACCATCTAGCACATGTTGGAATGAAGAATCTTCATAAGCTTCTAAAGGGAGAGCATGTGTTAGGACTAACCGATGTCTGTTTTGAAAAAGACAGACCTTGTGTAGCGTGCCAAGTAGGAAAGCAGGTGGGAACCACTCATCAAAGCAAGAACGTAATGACAACATCAAGACCACTGGAAATCCTCTGTATGGATCTCTTCGGGCCCGTTGCTTATCTTAGCAACGGGGGAATTAAGTATGGTCTTTTATTTGTTGATGATTTTCCTGCTTCACTTGGGTATTCTTTTTGCAGGATAAATCAGAAACCCAAGGTACTTTAAAGTGCTTCCTAAAGAGAGCTCAAAATGAGTTTGAGCTCAAGGTGAAGAAGATAAGAAGCGACAATGGATCAGAATTCAAGAATCTTCAAGTGGAAGAGTATCTTGAGGAGGAAGGCATCAAGCATGAGTTCTCTGCTCCCTACACACCACAACAAAATGGTGTAGTAGAGAGGAAGAACAGGAAGCTCATCGACATGGCGAGAACAATGCTTGGGGAATACAAGACGCTTGAGCGGTTTTGGTCGGAAGCCGTAAATACAACTTGCCATGCCATAAACCGGTTCTATCTTCATCAACTCCTCAAGAAGACATCTTTTGAGCTCCTAACTGGTAAAAACCCAATGTTTCGTACTTTTGTGTATTTGGGAGCAAATGCTACATATTGGTAAAGAAAGGTAGACATTCGAAATTTGCTCCCAAAGCTATATAAGGGTTTTTACTAGGTTATGATTCAAATACAAAGGCATATAGGGTCTTCAACAAATCATCGGGTTTAGTTGAAGTCTCTAGTGACGTTGTATTTGATTAGACTAATGGCTCTCCAAGAGAGCAAGTTGATCTTGATGATGTAGATGAAGATGAGGTCCAAAGGCCGCAATGCGAACTATGGCAATAGGTGATGTGCGACCGCAGGATCAAGATCATCCATCCTCCTCAACATTAGTGCATCCCCCAACTCAAGAAGAGGAACAGGTACCTCAAGATGAAGACATGGATCAAGGGGGAGCACATGGAGAAAAGGATAAGGAGGAAGAAGCACAACAAGCACCTCCAACTCAAGTTCGGGCAACCATTCAAAGAAACCATCTAGTGGATCAAATTTTGGCTGACATCAACAAGGGAGTAACTACTCGCTCACGTTTAGCTAACTTTTGTGAGCATTACTCTTTTGTCTTCTATTGAGCCTTTCAGGGTAGAAAAAGTCTTGCAGGATCTAGACTGGGTGTTGGCCACGCATGAAGAGCTCAACAATTTCCAAAGAAATGAAGTATGGAGCCTGGTGCCACGTCCGAAGCAAATTGTTGTGGGAACCAAGTGGGTGTTCCGCAACAAGCAAGATGAGCATGGTGTGGTGACAAGAAACAAGGCTCGACTTGTGGCAAAAGGTTATGCCCAAGTCGCATGTTTGGATTTTGAGGAGACTTTTTCTCCTGTAGCTAGGCTCGGGTCAATACGCATATTATTGGCCTATGCTGCTCACCACTCGTTTAGATTGTTTCAAATGGACATGAAGAGTGCCTTCCTCAATGGACCAGTCAAGGAGGAAGTATACGTGGAACAACCCCTGGCTTCGAGGATGACAGGTATCCCGACCATGTCTACAAGCTCTCTAAGGCGCTCTATGGACTTAAGCAAGCCCCAAGAGCATGGTATGAATGCCTTAGAGATTTTCTTATTTCTAATGCTTTCAAGGTTGGGAAAGCTGATCCTACTCTCTTTACTAAGACTTGTAATGGTGATTTGTTTGTATGCCAAATATATGTCGATGACATAATATTTTATTCTACTAATCAAAAGTCTTGTAAGGAGTTTAGCGGGGTGATGATGCAGAAGTTCGAGATGTCTATGATGGGCGAGTTGAACTACTTCCTTGGATTCCAAGTGAAGAAACTCAAGGAAGGAACCTTCATCTCCCTAATGAAGTACACTCAAGACTTACTCAAGAGGTTTGGGATGAAGGATGCAAATCTCGCTAAGACACCGATGGGAACGAACGGACACTTGGACCTCAACAAAGGAGGTAAGTCCGTTGATCAAAAGGCATACTGGCCTATGATAGGTTCTTTAATTTATCTATGTGCTAGTAGACTGGATATTATACTTAGTGTATGCATGTGTGCTAGATTTCAATCCGACCCCAAGGAATGTCATCTTGTGGTTGTGAAGCGAATTCTTAGATATTTAGTTTCTACGCCTCGCTTCGGGACCTGGTATTCAAAGGGGTCTACCTTTGACTTAATCGGGTATTCAGATTCCGACTATACCGGGTGCAATGTTGATAGGAAGAGAACATCAGGGACTTGTTAGTTTCTGGGAAGGTCCCTAGTGTCCTGGAGCTCTAAGAAACAAACATCTGTTGCCCTATCCACCGCTGAGGCCGAGTATGTTGCCGCAGGACAGTGTTGCACGCAACTGCTTTGGATGAGGCAAACCCTCAGGTACTTGGCTACAATCTGAGCAAAGTCCCACTCCTATATGGTAATGAGAGTGCAATCCTCTTAGCGGATAATCCTATTAAACACAGCCGCACTAAGCACATAGACCTCCGACATCACTTTTTGAGAGACCACCAGCAAAGGGGAGATATCGATATTTATCATATTAGAACCGAGAACTAGCTAGCCGATATCTTCACCAAGCATTTAGATGAGAAAAGGTTTTGCAGGTTGCGTAGTGAGCTAAATGTCTTAGATTCATGGAACTTGGATTGATCTATAGCATACATGTGTTTTATGCCTTTGATCATGTTACTTTAAGCATTACTATCTTTATTTGCTTATTTTTTGTGCTCAAGTTGTACAAGTCATCCCCGGACCTCACAAGTCCCTATGCACATGATGCATATGTTTAGGGGAGGATGTACTATAACTTGATCCTTTGAGACTAATGTGTTTACTTGAGTACTTTTGATATAGTCCCAAAGATGGATTGAAAGGGAACAGGTGGACTTGGACAAAGAATAGGCTTCCACTGCATTCCGTTATCAATGTATCTTGTTCCAAGTCCATCTTTGTGTTTTCTCATTGTCTTTGATTTTACTTGAGATCTTTGTGAGGCAATGAGGTTCAAGAGGCCAAATAGTTCTTCTGTTTTGGTGCTTGATGCCAAAGGGGGAAAAATTAAGGCCAAAGCAAATGGATCAGCTAACCACTTGTGAATTTCAAAAATTTAGTGCTAGAATTCTTGGTGTTTGATCAAAACCCTCTTATTGCAAAAACAGTTCTCTTATGGGGGAGAAATTCGATTATGAGAAAAGGGGGAGTTTTTGGTAGTTGATCAAAACTATTCTTGAAAGATCTTTTGATTTGCCAAAACAAATGTTTTTGACATAGAGATAGGAAAATGAATTTGTTTTGCAAAAATAAACCAAGTGGTGGCAAAAGTGATCCAAATATGCCAAATTCTATGTGAGATTAATTAGTCTTCAATTTGCACTCTTTAGCTCATCTTTGAAAATGTTGTTGCATTTTGAGTTGCTTTTGGTGTGTTGGCATAAATCACCAAAAAGGGGAGATTGAAAGGGAAATGTGTCCTTGGCCCTTTCTATAAATGTTTTGGTGATTAGATGCCCAACACATATTGTGTTGTTTGATATAAGCTAAGTGTCAAAGAGATGAAAAAGGAAAAGCAAGGTATGATTCTAGCCTTAGTAAATGGTTTTTTAACATTATCCTACTAAGTGCTAGGAACTTGTCAAATTGAGAAAATCAGAATGGAGAAGTTTGGCTAAGTCCAGCCAAACCTGCACAGGCCTGTGGCGCACCGGATTATCCGGTGTGCACCGGACAGTGTCTGGTGACCATGCTGGTGCCCCGGTGAACTGGCCACTCTCAGGCAAAGCTGAGGGCGTCGCGACTGTAATTCACCTGACTGTCCGGTGAGCCAGCCGCGGCCACCCTAACCGTATACCCGCGCGATCAGCTGGCGACACGTGGACTTCGCCAACGGTCACCAGGTCACACCAAACTGTCCGGTGTGCCACGGGGGCTGGTGGCTTCAACGGTCGGCTTCACCAGAAAAGGAAGGAAATCGTGCACTGTTCACTGTCCGGTGGTGCACCGGACTGTCCGGTGCGCCCACGGACATAAGGCAACCAAAGCCTTCCAAATGGAGCTCCAATGACTCCTAGCTGCCTTAGGGCTATAAAAGGGACCCCTAGGCGCATGGAGCACGACACCAAGCCTCCATTGAACATTCTAAGACACATAGACTCTACAAGCACGCATTTGGTTCATTGCATTAAGATTTGAGCACTTGTTTGAGTTGTGACTTCGCTGCACTATGTTGTGTGCTCATTTCTTGACTTGTGTGCGTGTCGTTGCTGCGACTCTAGCTCTTGCGTGTGTTTCTATTCCCTCCCTTACTCTTGTGGTTTAATTGTGATCAATCTTGTAAGGGTGAGAGGCTCCAACTTGTGGAGATTCCTCACAAAGGGAATACTTGAGAAAAGGAAGAAAACTGTGGTACTTAAGTTTGATCTTTGGATCACTTGAGAGGGATTGAGTGCGATCCTTGACCGAAGGAGGTCACCACAACGTGGAGTAGGCATTGGTCGAACCACGGGATAAAATCACCATGTCACTTGCGCATCTTTCTATTGTGATTGCTTTCTTCCTTAGAGTTCTCACTTAATCACTTGTGCTATTGTTCCTAAGTTCAACACATATTCTAAACGAACAATCAAGTGACGGGTTCTCTCTCGATTCACAGCAACTTGGTTTTCATTTCACTAACATTTATAAACTAAGTTTGTGTTGTTTAGAGTTGATTTTTACAGGATCACCTATTCACCCCCCTCTAGGTGCTCTCACATAGCTCCTAGGGTTGGGCTAGAGAGGATCGTCAACTATGACAGATAAGATTTAAGACTCTTGAATACTGATGCTTGTTCAAGGCCCTAAGCGAAGTCCTTGGTGCCTCGTAAGTTTTTTAGGAATGGGAGGCTGAGCTCGGCTGACTTTGAAATAAATCCGTTCAAGACTTTAATGCGGCATGTCAGCTTCTAGACTTGTTTTGACTGTTCGTGGTGGGTGCATTTTTTCTATGGCTCTAATTTTATCTGGATTTGCTTCGATGTATTTTCTTGAGATAAGGTAGCCTAAGACCTTGCCCTTGTGGAAGCCAAAGACACATTTGTCTGGGTTTAGGCAGAGTCTGGCTTCTCTCGTGATGGCGAAGATCTCTACGAGGTCTACCAGGTGGTATGCTTTATTCTTACTCGCGACAACGATATCATCGATGTAAGTGAATATGTTTTGACCAACCTGGCCCTTGAGTATTGATTGTGTGAGGTGGGAGAATGTGGATCCGATGTTCTTCAAGCCTTTGGGTATTCTTACAAAGCATAGGTGCTGAAGGGTGTGATGATGCTGGCGTTTGATTTGTCCTCTTCGCTGAGGTATATTTGGTCATACCCGGAAAAGCAGTCTAACATGGACATTACCTCGCAGCCTGCTGCACAATCGATGATTTTGTCTATACGAGGGAGGGGGAACTCATCTTCAGGGTAGACCTTGTTTAGACTGGTAAAGTCTATATACTTGCGCCATCTGTCGTTCTTGTTTTTCACCAGACAACATTTGCCAACCAGGTGGGGTAGTCGATTAGTTCGATAATTTTTGTGTCCAAGAGCCACTGGACCTCGGCCTTGGCCGCCTCTGTTTTCTTGTCCGACATCTTGAGAAGTCTTTGTTTCTTGAGGCGTATCAAGGGATTGATGTGTAAACTATGCTCAATGACACTTCGTCTTACTCCGACCAAGTCTGATGATGATCATGCGAAAACGTCTTTGTTCTTGTGGAAGCATTCGAGCACGCTGGCCTCCTCTTGCATAGTTAGGCCTTCATCGATCAGTACTGCGTGATTAGGGAGATCAATGTCGAGGGGTACTTTCCTAGCCCCCTCATTGCTTTGAATGGGGTTCTACTGATTGTCAACCTTGACTGGTGGCTCTAGAGTACTTTTATGCGTGCTCATGCCTAGGAAGTGATCATTTTGTTGCCCTAGGACGAATCCCTCTCTATATTGTGGGCCACTTGCTGGTCTCTGAAGACTATGATAACTCTGTATGGCCCTGGTATCTTCATGCACAGGTATAGCCCATGGATTGCTGCTTCGAAGGCATTGATTACCCCTCTGCCTAGGATTGTGTTGTATGGGTACACCATTAAGATGATGTGGAAAGTAATATGCTATGTTTGGGCATTTGGACCAGTGCCAAAGGACAGTGCTAATACTATTTTGCCGAGGGGGAGAGTAGTTTTGCCTCCAAATCTAAATAGAGGCTTATCCACTGGATGCAACAGCTTTGGGTTGATGCCCATTCTGTCGAAGGCGTGGAGGAATATAATGTATGCCTTCTTACCATTGTCCACGAGGGCCTTGCAAATCTCGCAACCTACTATGTTGTAGGTTATAACCATTGCATTTGTGTGCGGGGCGTCGTGAAGGTTGACATCGCCTACGTCAAATGTTAGAGGAATATGTGAGCACTTCATCTGAACGACTAGCCAATTGATCGTGACGTGATTGACACTTTGATAATAGTCTCTTCTTTGTCTTTTGGTGTCAAAGTCTATACTCGAGCCTCCGCTGATCACGTTTATTATGCTTTGATTCGGAGGCTGGATGTAACCCTCCTCATCCTTAAGTGGAGGAGGGGGTGGCTGTAACACCCTGAATTTGGGGGTATAAAATTTCTTTTCTATTATCCACCAAATTCAGGTGTTACTCTCTCAGTTCTTCGCTTTCCTTTCTCTTTTTCCTAAAAATGGAGAATTATTTTGTTTTATAATAGCGTAAACCTAGTGGAATGAGCCCTAGAGGCACTTTGGTTGTTGCATTCATGCTGTTGTATGGTGTTTCTAAGTGCAAAATGTGTTTGAAACATGTTAACATATCATATAGAAGCGCTCGGTAAATTTTCATATTTTTCGGAATACTTATCTATTTTCCGGAAACCAAAATCTATTTATTTGAGGAACTTTAATATGTTTTAGAAATTCTAATTAAGTTTTTTGAGTTCATTAAGTGCCAAAACATTTATAGGAATTTTTCTAGAATTTTTGAAAGCATATATAATATTTTGAGCACAAAATATGGATTTCTAAGCTTTTCCGAATTTTAAAAATGATAAAATCCGAATTTTAATCGAATTTTCATCTCGTCCGAACCCTAGGTATATATACATGTCCGGCTTCATCTCGTCGAGCCCGTTCCAAACACAAAACCTTTTCTCCAAATCCTATCCCTAGCTCCCGGTATTGCTCGCCGAAGTTCGGAGCGGTTCCAACTCCGACGATAACTCCGGCGAGCAATTACTCCCAATCCGTGCATCGTCTGCGGAATCCGAGTGTACCGCTGCGTTCATCTCGTCGAGGGCTTCGTCGGGGCGCGTTCGGTTTGTCGATTGGACCCCCTGAATCTTCGTCAATCGATGGATTTCCTCTCGACTCCGGCGAGAGTCTTCTTTCCCGTTGAGAACCTCCATTGTTGTACCTAAGGTTTTTTCGTGTTCTTCGTTTTCTCGTACATGCAGGGCCTCCCTCACTCTCACCTCACCTTCCCCGGCGGCGGCGCCCCTCCCCCCTCCGTTTCCGCTCCTCGGCGGCGCCCCTTTCCCCCTCCCTGGCGGCGGTGGCCGGTGGCGGCACCCCGCGCCCCTCCTTGGCAGCGGTAGCCGCACCCGTCGCGCCCCGTGCGGCCGCGCCCGCCCCCGGCCGGCCCAACCTCGTCCTCCCCCTGCGCAGCCCCCTCCTCTTCCCCTCTTCTCTCTTCCATGGATGGGAGAAAGAAGATGAGGTGAGGAAGAAGATGTTAGTTCTGTAAATTTAGTACGCGCGAATTACAGTATGGTTTAAAACTGTTATAACTTTTGCGTTTTAAACCCGATTCGATTCATTCAAGTTGTGTTAGATTCATATTAAAATTATCTTAATTTATAAATATTTATCCCCACTGTTGCACATTTTATCTAATTTATTTAAATGTTTGTTTAACTAATGGCTATTGTAACGACAATTCAATTTTAAAATCTAATTTAGGAATTCGATTTGCGCATTTATAATTAGTCACCAACATGATTAACCTTAACTAAAATATTTCTTATTAATAATTGTTTAGTTTAATCACGTTGTTTATTTATTAGTTTTGCATGTCGGTCCGCGCGTACCGTGCGCGTACCGCGGTGCTGTTTCGCGCGTGTCGTCGCATGTCGTTCGCGAGTGTTGCGCGTGTTGTTCGCACCCGTTGTCGCGCGCCTTGCCGCACGCCGTTCGCTCGTATCGCGCGTTGTCCGCGCGCGAGATTAAATCGTTCGCTTGAAATTACTCATGTGAGTTAATTAGTTATTTATTTAATCATCAACTATTAAAATAGTAAGTTAGTCAAAACTAGGTAGTAGTATTAATTTACATTTGATTAATATCAATTAATATAATTATGTTGAATTGGATGTTCTAATTAGTACTTGTTTAACGTAAACGCGCTAACCCCTGGACCATAGCTTCGTCTATCGTGGTTCTTTTCCTCGCGTAACCGTAGAGGCGCTCTCTATTTTATATTGCTCGCTTTTATAACATTTTATCTTGTATGATGTAATGTTCTTATGCATATGTATATGTTTGTTTGCTTGTGCCTTCGCGTTGCGATTAGATCGCGATTCGTTTCTAAGCTTCGAGGAATCGGCGGTCAAGCTTTGGCGACCAAATGATCCAGTTCTTCGAGTTCTACGAGATCGAAGACCCTGAGCATCTGTTTAATGAAGGCAAGTGTCCTCTGACCCATTATGTCCCATTTACTGTATAATTCACTGTCCCGCATACTATGAACAACATAAGGATTGACTAGCTTTCTATTTACCTTGTTCTTGATTACCTTTTGGGTTACTATTGTTAGCTTCATGCTAGCGCTTTACTTTAATCAATGAACATGATGAGATACAATGATGATACTATGATTTTATTCTGGATATGATGATATACTTGTGGCATTTAAGGGGACTCGAGCTGTTTCTCGAGTATCTCTCCGTAAGGACTGGTTCGTTGGATGACCGCCCGGGAAAACAGTGCAACCATGAGGGTGGAATGGGACGCCCTTAGCTGAATAATTAGAGGAACTGGGGTGTAGTTCGCTTCGCCGTCGTGCCGTTAATGGGTCTCGATGTATGCGGCTCGCTCTGCCAAGGTTGGTTCGCCCCTTAGGGAGGAGTGCGATGCATTTAGGAAACCTAACGGGCTGCTACAGCCTTAGGGAATCTTTGTAAAGGCTTCGTAGTGAATCCCTGGCCATTCACCTTGGGAGTGAATAAGGGTCTTGCAAGCCTGGGCTAAAGAGGAAATCACGACTTGTTGGTAAAGTGCGCAACCTCTGCAGAGTGTTATAAAACTGATATATCAGCCGTGCTCGCGGTTATGAGCGGCCAAGGGAGCTCCATTGATTAGAGACACATTGATGAGAGATTCTTTGGTTACATATGATGATGAGGATAATGATGGTTTTTATTATTATGATTATGGTTTCTGGTATTCTTTCCGTTTGGAAAGGGTACTTTTGGGTTAACAACTTGGGTTAATGCTAAAACCTGGCTCCATACTAGTAATAATTAACTGACCAACTAAAAGCAACTGCTTGATCCTAACTCCACATAAAGCTAGTCCACTTCAGCCAAACGGGACATTTGCTGAGTACGTTGATGTGTACTCACCCTTGCTTTCACAAAACACCAGGTCGCCTTTGATGCAATCTATGCTCAGGTAAAGAAAGAGAAGAAGGCGTTGAGGTGGATCTCCAGGAGTTCCAGGACGTCGATGAGTTCGAGGATTAGGCTAGTGACCTCCCCCAGTCAGCTGCCTCTAGTGGGTTTATTTACGTTGGCTACGTTTCTATTCTGTGTACTTTGATTCATATTATGTAAATGACTCTATTCTTTAATATTATTACTTACTCTTTATTGTAATTCGAAGCATTGTGCTATGATGAGTCATTTATGTAATCGCTGTGTACGCGAATTTCTGATCCTGCCACGTACATGGTTCGCATTCGATTTACCTTCAAAACCGGGTGTGACATAAGTGGTATCAAAGCCTTGCTGACTGTAGGACCGCTATCCTAGAGTAGCATTGGTCGTTTTAAGGACTTATTGACTATTACTTCACCTCATCCTTGATGCTGCTTCAAAATATTAGCCACATCGGCTAATTCTATGTTATGCTCCTAAATCACCTTGCTGAAAGTATGTTATTCTAGTACTGTCATGCTCTACTTACTTTTTCTATTAGATCTGATCTCACTCTTGTGCTTGTGACATCTTTGTAGATGCCCCCCTAACCATAATCTTCTTGTCTTTTGGGATACTTTCCTCTTTCATCATTAAATTGCTACCATTTGACCATCTCTATTACCTTGGTATTGAATGCTTGTCCCCCTAGATTCTTCAATACTCTTGTTTCAAATACTTACCTCCGAAAACTCGGTTGCCTATTTAAACATTCCAGTTTATATTTTCATGACCTTCATGTCTTTTGAGACCCCTTCCTATTCCATTGTTAAGTCATTACCTTTCAACAATTTCTATTCCCTTGGCCTTAGTATGCTCGTGTCCTTGGAGTCTCGCATACTCTCATATTTTTATGTATGCTTATCTTCATACCTCAATGTCTATTTAAGACATTTCAGTTAACATGCTTTTGACCACCCTTATTTCTTGATGATCCATGAGTGACCATTCTATTTCGCACATCCTTGATGATCTTATCGTTTCCTTATATAACATCCCTCGGTAATAATTTCTGTTACTTCAACCATTTTGTTGGAACCTTACTTATCTTACCCATGATTGTTTTCTCCACTTCGTCAGTCTTGCCTTAACTCTGTCCATGGTTATGCTTTTCATCATTATCACCTTTACCCGTGTCACCTCTATATCTTACCTTGATGTTTATCTTATACCAGCCTTTAAAAATCCTCTTTTCCATCTCAATCTGAGCATTGTACTATACCTACTTTTCCCTTAGTCGTATCCTCTTCTTTGTCACTTGCGAGTTTTAACTTCATCCTTTGTTGTGTTTTTGTTTGTTATTTCCTTTACCCTTCTCATCACTCTATCCTACCTTGTGATTACATTATGTCTGTTATCTAAAATCTCCAACCTTCCATCTCATTTCGAGAGTGGTATTCTACTTATCCCACCTTTTGGTTGTAACCTCATATTTGCCACACGCCAGCCTGGCCTTAGCTTCATTCTTTATTGTACTCGTACCCTTGGTTCCACTGCACTTTCACATCTTCCCTTACACCCTTGTCTGTTATCGCCTTTAACCCTTGTAATATATGTATCTTTACCTAAATGCTTACCTTGAACTTATCCTTTAAAAGCCTCCCCTTTCTTTGTACCCAGTTTGAGAGTTGCGAGTTACCTATCTCCCCCCTGATTTCTTTTCCCTCCTTGTCGCCTTACAAGTTTTGTCCATCCCTTGCTGTGCTTATTTGCTATCACCATCCTCTTGTCATCCATCGATCCCGCCTTGATACTTATCTTTAATTCTTGCTCTTTAAAAATCTCCTCTCCTCCACCTCAACTTGAGAGTGGCAATTTACCTATCTGGCCCTTAGACGTATCCTCTTCTTTTCCACTTGCATGACTTGTCCTAACTCCATCCTTTATGGTACTTATATCTTTGGTTCTTATGCACATTTACCTCCTCTCTTACATTT
Source organism: Zea mays (assembly GCF_902167145.1). NCBI lineage: Eukaryota > Viridiplantae > Streptophyta > Magnoliopsida > Poales > Poaceae > Zea > Zea mays. The sequence goes on along the minus strand of NC_050096.1, from coordinate 155,002,698 downwards.
TTGTCTGTTATCACCTTAACCCTTGTCATCCCTCGATCTTCACCTTAATGCTTATCATGTACTTGCATTTTAATGCCTCCCCTCCCATTTCATTTCAATAATGTTGTGTTACCCTTTCCCGCTCTTGTTCATTCCCTATTCCTCTGTCTCGTTGCAAGTCTTGTCTTAACTCGATCTTTTGGTGCGCTTTTGCTTGTTACCTCCTGTACCTTTGTAATCACTAGATCTTTCCATGATGCTTATCTTATGCCTACCTTTTGAATTATCATCTTTTCCATCTTGATTTGAGAATGGTGTTTACCTACGCTGCCCTTGGTTGCATTTTCTCCCTTGTCGATTACAATCCTTGCTTAAACTCCATCCTTTATTGTGCTCGTGTCCCTATCCTACACGTCTTGTTCTTCTCCTCGTCCTTCGACAACCTTAGAGATTAGTTCTTCCCTTTTTAGAGAAGACCACCATCTAGTTAGCATTAACGTATAGCAACGAGATGTTTGTTGTTGTGTGCTCATGATGTTTGTCCTTCTGCTATGATTGATTTGCTTCTTTGGAATGATTGTTGATGTGTTGTGGCCCTTGGTCCGCAATGACATCAGTTCACTAGGTGAGTGCCATATATTTAAGTAGTTGGGTTCTCCCCTGCTCTCTCTAATCCGTCTATACTTACCTTTTCTCGCTATTCTTTCCTCTTACACTTGTCCATTTGGAAATCTCCAACTCCTCCAAATCAGTCAAGATCAGAGTCGACATCATCTTCACTAAGTGCATATCAACGCTCCTGTTAACGGGGTTAGTCGCTAACCCCAATTAAGACAATGTGATCAACATCAACCAACAAGATCAAAGTGGCGCAGCGGAAGTGTGCGTGGGTCCTAACCCATAGGTCCAAGGGATCCTCAAGAATTGCACCAATTGGTCTCGAGCATCTGATGGTCAAAGCAACCAATCCACAAGTCAAGCCGGCGGAGTCAAAGTTGAGTTAGAAGAAGCTATGAAAGACTAATGAACCAAACTCATTTTCTTGCTAGCCTCTTCTTGAATCTCGAGGACAAGATTCTATTAAGGGGGTTAGATTTGTAACACCCTGAATTTGGGGGTATAAAATTTCTTTTCTAATATCCACCAAATTCAGGTGTTACTCTCTCAGTTCTTCGCTTTCCTTTCTCTTTTTCCTAAAAATGGAGAATTAATTTGTTTTACAATAGCGTAAACCTAGTGGAATGAGCCCTAGAGGCATTTTTGTTGTTGCATTCATGCCGTTGCATGGCGTTTCTAAGTGCAAAATGTGTTTGAAACATGTTAACATATCTTATAGAAGCGCTCGGTAAATTTTCATATTTTTCGGAATACTTTTCTATTTTCCGAAAACCAAAATCTATTTATTTGAGGAACTTAAAAATGTTTTTAGAAATTCTAATTATGTTTTTTGAGTTCATTAGGTGCCAAAACATTTATAGAAAATTTTCTGGAATTTTTGAAAAACATATATAATATTTTGAGCACAAAATATGGATTTCTAGGCTTTTCCGAATTTTAAAATGGTAAAATCTGAATTTTAACCGAATTTTCATCTCGCCCGAACCCTAGATATATATACATGTCTGGCTTCATCTCATCGAGCCCGTTCCAGAACACGAAACCTATTCTCCAAATCCGATCCCTAGCTCCCGGTATTGCTCGCCGAAGTTCGTAGCGGTTCCAACTCCGGCGAGCACTTACTCCCAATCCGTGCATCGTCTGCGGAATCCGAGGGTACCGCTGCATTCGTCTCGTCGAGGGCTTCGTCGGGACGCGTTCGGTTTGTCGATTGGACCCCCGAATCTCCAGCAATCGATGGATTTCCTCTCTGCTCCGACGAGAGTCTTCTTCCCCGGTGAGAACCTCCATTGTTGTATCTAGGGTTTCTTCATGTTCTTCTTTTTCCCGTCCGTACAATGCCTCCCTCACTCTCCCCTCACCTTCCCCGGCGGCGGCGCCCCTCCCCCCTCTGTTTTCCCTTCCCGGCGGCGCCCCTTTCCCCCTCCCCGGCAGCTGTAGCCTCGCTCCTCGCGCCCCGTGCTGCCGCGCCCGCTCCCAGCTGGCCCAACCTCGTCCTCCCCTGCGCAGCCCCCTACTCTTCCCCTCTTCTCTCTTCCATGGATGGGAGGAAGAAGATGAGGTGAGAAAGAAGAGACAATTCTGTAAATTTAGTACACGCGAACTACAATATGGTTTAAAATAGTCATAACTTTTGCGTTTTAAACCCGATTCGATCCATTCAAGTTGTGTTATATTCGTATTAAAATTATCGTAATTTAGAAATATTTATCCCCACTGTTGCACATTTTATCTAATTTATTTAAACGTTTGTTTAACCAATGGCTATTGGAACGATAATTTAATTTTAAAATCTAATTTAGAAATTCGATTTGCGCATTTATAATTAGTCAATAACATGATTAACCTTAACTAAAATATTTCTCATTAATAATTGTTTAGTTTAATCATGTTATTTATTTATTAGTTTCGCATGTCGGTCTGCGCGTACCGCAGTGCTGTTTCGCGCGCGTCGTCACGTGTCGTTCGTGAGTGTCGCGCGTGTTGTTCGCACGCGTTGTCGCGCGCCGTTCGCGTGTGTCGCGTGCCTTGCCACGCGCCGTTCGCGCATATCGCGCGTTGTCCGCGCGCGAGATTAAATCGTTCGCTTATAATTACTCATGTGAGTTAATTAGTTATTTATTTAATCATCAACTATTAAAATAGTAAGTTAGTAAAAACTAGGTAGTAGTATTAATTTACATTTGATTAATATCAATTAATATAATTATGTTGAATTGGATGTTCTAATTAGTACTTGTTTAATGTAAACGCGCTAACCCCTCGACCATAGCTTCATCTATCGTGGTTCTTTTCCTCGAGTAACCGTAGAGGCGCTCTCTATTTTATATTGCTCGCTTTTATAATATTTTATCTTGTATGGTATAATGTTCTTATGCATATGTATATGTTTGTTTGCTTGTGCTTGTTCGTCTTCGCTTCGCATTGCGATTAGATCATGATTCGTTTCTGAGCTTCGAGGAATCGACGGTCAAGCTTTGGCGACCAAATGATCCAGTTCTTCGATTTCTACGAGATCGAAGACCCTGAGCATCTGTTTGGTGAAGGCAAGTGTTCTCTGACCCATTATGTCTTATTTACTGTATAATTCACTGTCCCGCATACTATGAACAACATAAGGATTGACTAGCTTTCTATTTACCTTGTCCTTGATTACCTTTTGGGTTACTATTGTTAGCTTCATGCTAGCGCTTTACTTTAATCAATGAACATGATGAGATACAATGATGATACTATGATTTTATTCTAGATATTATGATATACTTGTGGCATTTAAGGGGACTCGAGATGTTTCTCGAGTACCTCTCCGTAAGGACTGGTTCGTTGGATGACCGCCCGGGAAAATAGTGCAACCATGAGGGTGGAATGGGACGCCCTTAGCTGAATAATTAGAGGAACTGGGGTGTAGTTCGCTTCACCGTCGTGTCGTTAATGGGGCTTGGTGTATGCGACTCGCTCTGCCAAGGTTGGTTCGCCCCTTGGGGAGGAGTGCGATGCATTTAGGAAACCTAACGGGCGGCTACAGCCTCAGGGAATCTTTGTAAAGGCTTCGTAATGAATCCCTGACCATTCACCTTGGAGTGAATAAGGGTCTTGCAAGCCCGGGCTAGAGAGGGAATCACGACTTGTGGGTAAAGTGCGCAACCTCTGCAGAGTGTTATGAAACTGATATATTGTAACACCCTGAATTTGGGGGTATAAAATTTCTTTCTAATTATCACCCAAATTCATGTGTTACTCTCCTCTCTCTCACTCTAGGTTTTATCTCTCTCTAGATTCTCTCTCCCTTTTTCCCTTTTAAGTAGAAATAGCTTAGTTAGGGGATTTAATTATTTATTTTTGCCAAAACATTATGAGTCATGACATGTTGCATCATGCTGAGCTTAAAATATTCTTTGAAGTGTTGCACAAGTTTGAATTCATTTAAATTTGAAACCTAGTTCAAATTTGGATTTGAAAACCTTATAGAAAAGAAATAGAAAAGGAATTAGAAAATCCGGAGAAAAAGAAAAAGGAAATGCAGCCTAGCCAGCCCAACTCGGCCCAGCCAGGCCGTGCGCCCGCGCTGCTTGACAGTCGAACCCCGCCTGTCAGCGGCAACCCTCTCTCCAACGCGCTCTCCCTCTCTCGCTCGGTGCCTAGTGGGGCCGACCTGCCGGCGCCAGTTTCTTCACCCGCGCGCCCCTCCTCTCTCTGCCTCACGGGCCCGGTTCGCCAGTTGCCGAGCCGTTGCCCCGCGCGTCCCCTTTTCTTTCTCTGCGTTGTGGGCCTGCCCTGTCAGCTCCGCCCTCCCCGCACCCGTCGTGGACCGGCGAGTGCGCACTTGCGCACGTCGTCGGGTTTCTCAGCCACGACGCCCGCCCACGTGCCCAACTCCCTTCTTAGAGCCCCGCGCTCGCCTCTCGCCTCATTTCGCATAGCTTCACCCTCTCTCGTGCTCTGCCCACGCCGCCAGCCGCCGCCGGAGACCCGTGCCCGCGTTCCTGACCGTCCAGGCCGCCGGAGACTGCGCCAGGCCTCCCCGAGCTCTGCCCTGAGGTGAGACACCCGTCCCCGTGCCCAATTTTCCCTATTGCGCTCGGTGCTCGGCCAATTTCAACTTCACCGGTGCTCGGCCGCGGCGGACCGCTGTGCTCTCGCGGTGGCCGGCCAATTTAGCCCGGTCTAGTTCCCCGGCGTTAGTCCCTAAGGTGCCTCTACCTCTGCTGAAGTTAGCCAAGGCCTTAGCGCGTCTTAAGCCCCTTCCCCGTGACCGGAATGCCTCGCCGGAGCTCCTCCGATCCGCCCGAGACCTTCCCTCCGCCGTTCTCCCCTCTCTGCCCGTGGATTCATGGCCTCTTACCCGCCATTGAGTTCGCCGTGGCATTCTCTTTCTCTCTGCCTAACTCCAGCGACCTCGGAGCCACCCTAGCTCGCGCCAGTCTCAACTCCGGTGACCCCACCGCCGCGGAGAGGAGCAGCGCCGCCCACAACCGTTCGCCCCTCCCCGGTCTGATCCCCTCTGTCCGATCTTCATCACACGACCCAGATCACGGATAACGCTTCGCGCACGCGCGCCTGACGCCCTGGCCTGCCTGTCAGCGCCCAAGTCCCCTGGCGCTGGGCCCGCTCGATCAGTGCACTCTCTTCCTCTGCCACTGATGTCCCTGGCCCGCCTGTCAGCGCTCGCCCGCCCGCGCCTACGCCCTCGGCTGCAGATCTAATCTCAGCCGTCGGTTTTAGATCTGACGGTTAGATTCACCCGATACCCCTTCGCGTGGCTGTTTTGTTAAAGAGACCCTCGGTTTATTGGAAATCAACCCGTCGTCCCTGGTTTTCGCGCATAGGTCCCTATAATCTTGCAGATTTAGCCCTAGACTTTTAAATATTCACAGAATTAGACCTAATTTCATATTTTGAATTCCCAAACTTGTTTATTTCATAACTTTTGCATATGAACTCCAAATTTAGTGATTCAAATTGCAAAATGTTCATAGAATTATTCTCTGTCTAAATAAAATGGTTTCATTTACTTTCTACACATTCTAATTTTTTATGATTAAATATGAACTAATGTAGATGTAGTTTTATTTATTTAATAAAATAAATAAAAGGAGAACCTTAGAGATTTAAACATGTTTAAGCTTATGAGATTAATAATATGTATTACATGAATTCATCTCTGTTCTAATTTCTAGGTCACAATAAAATAAATTGATCTATGATTATGTACTTGTAAATAGCACTTAGGGAAATAATAATCTATTTCCAAATGAAGTTAATTTATGTATAGTTCATGTTATACTTTGAATTCATTATCCCTTATGTAGTATTGTGTCTTTTTAAGATGTGTTCCAATGTTTGTACATGTTCGGTATGATGTTCATTTATACTTTCCAAATGTATTGAATGCATGCTCGCTTTATTTAGACAATGAGTAGTCTGAGGTTCCTGAGTGTGTTGTTGGAGACCTCCCTGAGCAACAACCTAGTGAAGGCAAGTGTCCTCTGACTTATTATGTCCTACGTACTTTATGATTCACTGTCCCGCATTACTTTATGAAACCTAAGGATTGACTAGTCTATATTTACCTTATCCTTGTTTACCTTTTTGGGTTATCATGGTTAGCACTTTGATATTGCCTTAACTTAATCAATGAACATGATGTGGCTATTTATGATACGATACTGTTATCCTGATATGTGGATGATATTGTGATAATTTAGGGGGCTCAGGCCTTTTTCCTGAGTACCTCTCTGTAAGGACCTATTCATGGAGTGACCACCAGGGATAACAGTGCAACCATGAGGGTGGAATGGGACGCCCTTAGCTGATTAATTAGATGAACTTGGGGGTGTAGTTGGCTTTGCCGGAGGGCCGTCAATGGGGGCCTAGGCGTAGTGCTCGCTGTAACGCCCTGAATTTGGGGGTAGAATTTTTTCTTCTTTTCCCTCACCAAATTCAGGCGTTACCCTTTCCTTTTCCCTTTTCTCCTCGCTAAACCTTGATCTTTTCCAAAGTTATAGTGGGATTCGGCTTGAGATCCCATGTAAAGCAAAACCCTAAAGTATTTTATTTTGCTTGATGCACCATGCCGAACCATGCATTATTTTTAATTGTTTGAAAATGTAAACGCATTCATCTAGGAAATAGATATTGAAAAAGGAAAATCCTTTCCTCTCTCCCCTCCCCCCTCCTCCATTTTTTGGCCCAGTCGCCCCCCCGTGCGCCCCCACTTTGGGCCCAAAGCGGCCCAGCCGCGCCCCCCTCTCCCTCCCCCCAAAATTTCTCTCCCCTCCCCTGCGGGCCCGGCCCGTCATCCTCTCCCCTGCCCTAACCGCGCCTCCCCTCCCCCTGCACGCCGCCACCGCCGCCGCCCTCCCCTGCGCGTCGCCGCTGCCCCCCTGCGCGGTAAGCCCCCCTCCTCCCTCTTCTCTCTCTCCCTCCCTCTCCCCGGCCATGGCGCCCCCGCCCCGGTCCGGCCGCGCCCGCCCCCGCCTCGGCCATGGCGCCGCCGCCCCGGCTCCGGCCGCCCCCGCCCCGGCCGCGCCCGCTCGGCCCCACCTCGGCCGCGTCCGCCTGGCCCCGTCCCGGCCGCACCCCCGTGCGCGTCCGCCCGGCCCCGCCTCGGCCCCGGCCGCCCTCGTCCCGGCCCCGGCCATGGCGCCCGCCCCGGCCGCCCCGACCCCGGCTGCGCCGCCCCGGCCCCGCCCGTGCCCCGTGCTCGCCCGCCCGCCCCGGCGTGCCCTGCTCGCGTCGTGACGGCCCCGGCGTGGCTTCGAGATCGGCCCAGCGTGCTTATGGCGCGCGGCCTTGAGCTCGGCCAGCGCGCGGCCCCGACGTGCGCACGGCTAGTTCGCGGCTCGTGCGTGCGGCCTTGCGCGCGTGCTCGCGTAATGCGTGGTGCCTTGGCACGGCTCGCCGTGCCCTCGTCTACCCCAGACGTGCTCGTCTACCCCCCCTATATTTTATGCGTGCTAATCATGTTGTTCATGTTAATAAAATAGGAAACTCAATTTAGAAATTGGTTACGTTAGTTAATTTATATAGTTAATCGTCTATCTCATTTAATGTTGATCTACTAAAAGTGGTTATGTTTCTATTAGCGCATGTGGCTAATACTTGTTAGTGAAACTCGATAGAACTAAGTCACGTAGCGCTTAGTTATGCATCTACCCGTGATACGTTTCGCGTAAGCTTTAACCCCGCGAGACCTTCCCCCCTGTTTCCTTCTAACCCTGGTAAATGCAATATCGTATGTCATATTTTATGCACGTTTAATCTACTTGTTCTCTTGTATGGTGTGCTGTTTGTTTCCTAATTTGAATGGATGGATGTATGTATGTTTGCACTCGCATAGAGAATGATCCGGTTGAAGAGCCCGAAGAACTAGCAGGAGAAGCCCCTGAGCAGCAGTCGGTTGGTGAAGACAAGTGTCCCTTGACCTATCTCTGTCCTATTCATTCTTTAATTCACCTCCCGCATTACACATTTATGCCTAAGGATTTACTAGCTTTGTTATCCATGTCCTTGTTTACCTATTTGGGTTGGATTATTATTGTTTAGCTTTATGCTATTGCTCAACTCTAATCAATGAACATGATGAGATTATCTATGATACGCTGTTTTCCCTTCTCTTATTATGATGTTATACTTGTGGCCTTTTAAGGGGGCTCAAGCGGTTTCTCGAGTGCCTCTCCGTAAGGACCTGTTCTTTGGATGACCGCCCGGGAAAACAGTGCAACCATGAGGGTGGAATGGGGTGCCCTTAGCTGAATAATTAGAGGATCCGGGGTGTAGTTCGCTTAGCCGTTGTGCCATCAATGGGGCTCGGTGTATGCGGCTCGCTCTGCCAAGCTTGGGTTCGCCCCCTTGGGGAGGAGTGCGGTGCATTTAGGAAACCTAACGGGTGGCTACAGCCCTGGGGAATCTTTGTAAAGGCTACGTAGTGATGCCCTGCTGGGTCACCTTGGTAGTGATCAATGGAGAGTCATGATCTCCGGGCAGAAAGGGAATCACGGCTTGTGGGTAAAGTGCACAACCTCTGCAGAGTGTATGAAAACTGATATATCAGCCGTGCTCGCGGTTATGAGCGGCCAAGGGAGCTCCAGTGATTAGTGGTACTTGATCGGAGACATTTTGGTTTACAGGTGGCAATGAGATTGATGGTTCTGGTTATGACTATGGTGCTGGTAAGTGGTATTCTTTCCGTTTGGAAAGGGTACATCGGGCTAATAACTTGGGTTAATGTTAAAACCTGGCTTTCTACTAGTAAATAATAATCTGACCAACTAAAAGCAACCGCTTGACTTATCCCTACATAAAGCTAGTCCACTACAGCCAAACAGGATACTTGCTGAGTATGTTGATGTGTACTCACCCTTGCTCTACACACCAAACCCCCCATCCCCAGGTTGCTAGCATTGCAACCACTGCTCAGGAGAAGGTGAAGCTGTGGAAGGAGACTTCCAGGAGTTCCAAGACTACGACGAGTTCTAGGCGTGGGTTAGCGGCAACCCCCAGTCGGCTGCCTGTGAAGGTCGTATCTACGTTTCTTTTCCGCACTTTGATTTATTGTAAAGACTATGTGGATGTCTCAGACATATGTGTAATCGACTAATTCCTTTTTAATACTAGTCGAGCACTGTGTGATGATGTCCATGTTATGTAACTGCTGTGTACGTGAATTGCTGATCCTGGCACGTACATGGTTCGCATTCGGTTTGCCTTCTAAAACCGGGTGTGACATAGGTGTTATCAAAGCCGTGCTGACTGTAGGACCGCTAACCTAGAGTAGAATGGTCGTTCTAAGGACTATAGACCTCTGTCCCTGCCTCGACTTTGATATCCCTTCAAAAGTTGGTCATATTGACCAAAACTATGTTCTACTATATATCATACCTTGCTGAAAATTATGTTTTATTCTAATCCTTCATTTATTTATGGTTCATTACTTGCTGGTCATATTAATTCTGTTCTCACTCTTTTGCTTGTGGTGTCTTTTGTAGATGGCTCGTCTTAGACACACTGCATGAAAGTCCGTCATCCCCTTCTTACCCTCCCGCCTTGCTGAGCGTCCGCTTCGCCGTCCTGTGACCGGACAGTCCAGTCACTTAGAGAGGCTGCACCACCGCCTGCATGAGGAGCAGGAGCGTCGACGACAGGAGCAACAGGGTTCTTCTTTCTCGCTCCATCAGGAGATAGAGTCCGTGAGGAGCTACTCCCCTGTGCTTCCCCTGGAGGCGCCCCCTGCACCACCACTGGGCGCCCCAGCCTCTGGAGTAGCTGCTGGAGGAGACCCAGACGACGGAGGTGGCGACGACAGCTCGAGCCACGACACCGACTTCTCTGCTGATCAGGAGCCGAAAGGATGGGTTGCTCGATCCATCACTCGCGACGCTGCTCGCGGGTGTCACTTCCATGATGCGCTCGACACCCTGCTACGTCGGGCACCTAACCGGCGTACTTGGTCCATCGAGTATCGCTGTGTGGTCTACCAGCACAGTCGTGGGGTCTACCCGGACCGCTGGGAGGCGACCTGCTTGGTGCGCCGTCCGGAGAACAGTCTCCAGGGTGCAGAGGCCTGCTCAGAGCACTATTCCATCTCTGAGCGGGACTCAGCTGAGGCGGCCATGCAAGATGCCGCACGACGTGCGCTTTTGCACTACTGCTCGGTTCTCGGTGGGGTAGCTGACGGTCTCGACCTGAAGTATTACCCCCGCCGTCCATCTGGCAGCACAGGAGGCGTGATTGTCTCACCTGTTGGTGAGGACAATCCTAGGTTGAGCAACACAGTCAACCTAGCCGCCGTGTTAAACACGGAGCTGTACCATGCACTAGACGAGCTGAGTAGGGCTCGTGCTGAGATCGCCATGCTGCGGGCTGAGCGCGCGGAACGTCGTCACCTGGATGATGGTTCCCCCGCTCCCGTCGGGACTCAGCACCCGTACCGCTCACCTCGGGTGGACACCAGTCTTATGGCAATCCCGACTGCAAGACCAAGATAAATCTAGAACCATAGATCGTTAGAGTTGGATCTTGTAATTAATACAAAATATATACGTAGAAGCTACAGTCTTAGCGTTAGTCTCGCTCTTAGATATTCTTAGTTACACAGGGTAGTTTGCTATATCTTGTGCATTTATGTTTGTTATGATGAACTATGTTTGGTTTGGATCTTTGTAATGACTGTCACCAGAGTGTGGGTATCCCCTGCATTTTGGTTTACCTATTATATTAATGGAGTTAGTTATCTAGTCGGGAAACCTTTTATTCCACTTTCCTCTTTATCTGAGAAGCTGTGTTGGTCTGTGTTGGAGATCAGTGAAGATGCTCGTCTGTTCAGTGTTGTGGAGAATTCTATACTCTTTTCTTATGCTGCAAGATTTGCAAGATCAGTTCTGATGTGTGGTTGCATTCTGCAGATGTCAGAGAACAGGCGCAGAGGAGGAAGGCGTGCTCAGCAGGAGCAAGCCGCTCAACAGGAAGAGGTGCCCCAGCAACAGCAGCTGCCACCCCCGCCCCCGATGTCCATCGAGCAGATGTTTCTGATGCAGACTCAGGTAGTCCAAGCCATCGGTCAGACTCTGGCCGCCATTCAGCAGCAGCAGCAGCAGGCCCCACCTCAGCCTCAGATGCCTCAGATGCCCAGGGACAAGCGTGCTGAATTCATGAGAGGTCATCCACCAACATTCGCTCACTCTTCTGACCCCATGGATGCTGAAGACTGGCTGCGCACTGTGGAGAGAGAGTTGCATACCGCTCAGTGCGATGACAGGGAGAAAGTCTTGTATGGTCCTCGTCTGTTGAGAGGAGCAGCTCAGTCATGGTGGGAGTCTTATCTCGTCACCCATGCCAACCCCGACACCATCACCTGGGAAGAGTTCAGAGGTAGCTTTCGTCAGTACCATGTTCCTGCAGGTCTGATGATAGTGAAGAAGGAGGAGTTCCTGGCCCTCAAGCAAGGGTCATCGTCTGTCAGTGAGTACCAGGACAGGTTTCTGCAGTTGTCTCGCTATGCTCCTGAAGATGTCAACACCGACGCCAAGCGACAGTACCGTTTCCTGAGAGGCTTGGTTGACCCTCTACATTATCAACTGACGAATCATACCTTCCCGACATTCCAACACTTGATTGACAGAGCAATCATGACAGAGAGGAAGCGTAAGGAAATGGAGGATCGTAAGCGCAAGATCAGTGGACCCCAGCCTGGAAGCAGCAATCGTCCTCGTTTCTCAGGCAATCAACCTCAGCAGTTCAGGCAGAACCAGCGTCCACCTCAGCATCAACAGTTCCAAAGGCAATATCCTCAGCACCAGTATCAGAATCGTCAGAACAATCAGTTAGGAGGAGGTCAGTTTCAGAGGCAGAATCAGCAGGCACCTCGTCTTCCTGCCCCAGCAACCCAGCAGAACAGTCAGGCAGCACCAGCTCAGGTTGGAAACAGGGCATGTTTCCACTGTGGAGAGCAAGGCCACTGGGTGATGCAATGTCCGAAGAAGGCAGCCCAGCAGCAGTCAGGCCCCAATGTCCCAGCAAAGCAGAATGTGTCTCAGCCCGTAGCAGGCAACCGCTCTCAGCCACGCTATAATCATGGGAGACTGAACCACTTGGAGGCTGAAGCAGTTCAGGAGACCCCCGACATGATAGTAGGTATGTTCTCAGTCGACTCCCATATTGCAGAAGTGTTATTTGATACTGGAGCAACACATTCTTTCATTACTGCATCATGGGTAGAAGCACATAATCTTCCAATAACTACCATGTCAACCCCCATTCAAATTGACTCAGCCAGTGGTAGAATTCGAGCCGATAGCATATGTTTGAATGTATGTGTGGAAATAATGGGGATAGCGTTTCCCGCCAACCTCATAGTAATGGGTACCCAGGGAATAGATGTCATCCTAGGGATGAATTGGCTAGATAAGTATCAGGCAGTTATCAGTTGTGATAAGAGGACAATTAAGTTGGTGTCCCCACTAGGAGAGGAAGTGGTGACCGAGTTAGTCCCGCCTGAGCCAAAGAAAGGAAGTTGTTATCAGATGGCTGTCGATAGCAGTGAAGAAGACCCAATTGAGAGTATCAAGATTGTGTCTGAGTTCCCAGATGTGTTTCCCAAGGACTTACCGGGTATGCCACCAGAGCGGAAAGTTGAATTTGCCATAGAGCTTCTTCCTGGAACCGCCCCTATCTTTAAGAGAGCTTACAGAATATCCGGACTAGAGTTGGTTGAACTTAAGAAGCAGATTGATGAGCTGTCAGACAAAGGTTACATCCAGCCAAGCACCTCGCCTTGTGCCGCCCCTGTCCTATTCGTGGAGAAGAAAGATGGCACCAAAAGGATGTGCATCGATTATCGAGCTCTAAATGAGGTCACCATCAAGAACAAGTACCCTTTGCCCAGAATAGAAGATCTGTTCGACTAGTTGAGAGGAGCCAGTGTGTTCTCCAAGATTGATCTGAGGTCAGGTTATCATCAGCTCAGGATCCGACCTTCGGACATTCCGAAGACGGCATTCATTACCAAGTATGGCTTGTATGAGTTCACTGTGATGTCTTTTGGTTTGACCAATGCACCGACCTTCTTCATGAATCTGATGAACAGTGTATTCATAGACTATCTCGATAAGTTTGTGGTGGTATTCATTGATGACATTCTGATTTATTCTTAAAGCGAAGAAGAGCATGCAAGTCATTTGAGGATGGTATTGCAGAGATTGTGAGAGCACCAATTGTATGCCAAGTTGAGCAAGTGTGAGTTTTGGATTAGTGAAGTCCTGTTCTTGGGTCACATAATCAACAAAGAAGGATTGGTTGTGGATCCGAAGAAAGTGGCAGACATTCTGAACTGGAAAGCGCCAACAGATGCTCGAGGAATCAAGAGCTTCATTGGAATGGCCGGATATTATCGGCGATTCATTGAAGGGTTTTCGAAGATTGCGAAACCCATGACAGCGTTGCTAGGCAACAAAGTTGAGTTTAAGTGGACCTAGAATTGTCAAGAGGCCTTTGAAGCGCTGAAAGAAAAGTTGACTACAGCGCATGTTTTAGTCTTGCCTGATGTGCATAAGCCCTTCTCGGTGTATTGTGATGCTTGTTACACTAGTTTGGGATGTGTGTCGATGCACGAGGGAAGAGTTGTGGCTTACTCGTCCCGACAGCTGAAGGTTCATGAGAAGAATTACCCAATCCATGATCTAGAGTTGGCAGAAGTGGTTCACGCACTGAAGACATGGAGGCACTACCTGTATGGACAGAAATGCGATGTTTACACAGATCATAAGAGTCTGAAGTACATATTCACTTAGTCAGAGTTGAATATGAGGCAGCGAAGATGGTTAGAGTTGATCAAAGACTATGAGTTGGAGATCCATTACCATCCAGGAAAAGCGAACGTAGTGGCAGATGCTTTGAGCAGGAAGAGTCAAGTCAATCTGATGGTCGCTCGTCCGATGTCTTATGAGTTAGCCAAGGAGTTTGACAGGTTGAGTCTCGGATTTCTAAACAACATGCGAGGAGTCACAATTGAGTTGGAACCTACCCTGGAGCGGGAAATCAAAGAAGCACAGAAGAATGATGAGAAGATCAGTGAGATCCGGCGACTGATTCTAGATGGTAGAGGCAAAGATTTTCGTGAAGATGCAGAAGGTGTGGTATGGTTCAAAGACCGCTTGTGCGTTCCCAATGTCCAGTCTATTCGGGAGTTGATCCTTAAGGAAGCTCATGAGACAGCTTATTCGATTCACCCCGGAAGTGAGAAAATGTATCAAGATCTGAAGAAGAAATTCTGGTGGTACGGAATGAAGAGGGAAATCGCAGAGCATGTGGCTATGTGCGATAGTTGTCGAAGGATTAAGGCAGAGCACCAGAGACCAGCTGGATTGTTGCAACCGTTGCAAATCCCTCAGTGGAAATGGGATGAAATCGGTATGGATTTCATAGTCGGATTGCCTCGCACTCGAGCCGGCTACGATTCCATTTGGGTAGTAGTGGACCGTTTGACCAAGTCAGCCCACTTCATACCTGTCAAGACCAACTACAGCAGTGCAGTATTGGCAGAGTTGTACATGTCTCGGATCGTTTGTCTTCATGGTGTGCCAAAGAAGATAGTGTCAGATCGAGGAACACAGTTCACCTCTCATTTCTGGCAGCAGTTGCATGAAGCCTTGGGCACACATCTGAATTTCAGTTCAGCTTATCATCCACAGACAGATGGTCAGACCGAAAGGACCAATCAAATTCTTGAAGACATGTTGAGAGCCTGTGCGTTGCAAGATCAGTCCGGATGGGACAAGAGATTGCCTTACTGTCGGCGTTCCGAGACCGAGGGGTCCCTTGGGCCGACGAGTGAGTGTCACCGCGTGCCCCAGCCCAGATGGGTCGAGCGTGAGGGCGAGCGCGAAGGGGGGAAGGAACGAGGCGGCCGGAGACCGGCATGAGAGAGGTGGGAATCCCGCGGCCTTCGTGTTCGTCCCGCGCCCAGGTCGGTTGCGCTTGCAGTAGGGGGTTACAAGCGTCCACGCGGGAGAGGGCAGCGAGCGGCCCCAAGGGAGCGCCTGTCTCGTCCTCGTCCCCGCGCGGCCAACCCTCTCTAAGAGGGCCCTGGTCCTTCCTTTTATAGGCGTAAGGAGAGGATCCAGGTGTACAATGGGGGGTGTAGCAGAGTGCTACATGTCTAGCGGGGGAGTGCTAGCGCCCTAAGTACATGCCGATGTGGCAGCCGGAGAGATTTTGGCACCCAGCTGGTGTGATGTCGTGGCCATCGGAGGAGCGATGGAGCCTGGTGGAGGGACAGCTGTCGGAGCGGTTGGGTCCTTACTGACGTCCTCTTGCTTCCGTAAGGGGGCTGAGAGCCGCCGTCGTCACAGAGCAGGCGGGGCGCCATCATTGCCTATCTGGCGGAGCTAGCCAGATAGGACACCGGTCTTGTTCCCTGCGGCCCGAGTCAGCTCGGGGTAGGGTGATGATGGCGCCTCCTGTTGACGTGGTGAGCCTGTGCCCTAGGTCGAGTCTGTCTTCCATGGCCGAGGCCGAGTCCGAGCCCCCGGGTCGGGCGAGGCGGAGGTCGTCGGCAGAGGCCAGGGCGGAGTCCGAGCCCTGGGGTCGGGCGAAGCGGAGTTCGTCGTCTTCTGGGGCTGAGCCCGAGTCTGAGCCCTGGGTCGGGCGGAGTGGAGTTCGTCGTCTTCCGGGACTTAGCCTGAGTCCGAGCCCTGGGTCGGGCGGAGCGGAGTTCGCCGTCTTCCGGGGCTGAGCCCGAGTCCGAGCCCTGGGCCAGGCGGAGCAGAGTTCGCCGTCTTCCGGGGCTTAGCCCGAGTCCGAGCCCTGGGTCGGGCGGAGCGGAGTTCGCTGTCTTTCGGGGCTTAGCCCGAGTCCGAGCCCTGGGTCGGGCGGAGCGGAGTTTCCTATGGTGCCTTTGGCAAGGCCTGACTGCCTGTCAGTCTCACTCTGTCAGGTGACACTGCAGTCGGAGTGGCGCAGGCGGCGCTATCCTTCTGTCAGGCCGGTCAGTGGAGCGGCAAAGTGACGACGGTCACTTGGGCTCTGCCGGAGGGCGCGCGTCAGGATAAAGGTGTCAGGCTACCTTTGCATTAAATGCTCCTGCGACTTGGTCGGTCAGTGCGGCGATTTAGTCAGGGTTGCTTCTTAGCGAAGGCAGGGCCTCGGGCGAGCCGGAGATATGTTCGCCGTCGGAGGGGGGGGGGGGGCCTCGGGCGAGACGGAAATCCTCCGGGGTCGGCTGCCCTTGTCCGAGGCTAGGCTCGGGCGAGGCGTGATCGAGTCACTCGAATGGACTGATCCCTGACTTAATCACACCCATCAGGCCTTAGCAGCTTTATGCTGATGGGGGTTACTAGCTGAGAATTAGGAGTCTTGAGGGTACCCCTAATTATGGTCCCCGACAGTAGCCCCCGAGCCTCGAAGGGAGTGTTAGCACTCGCTTGGAGGCTTTCGTCGCACTTTTTTGCAAGGGGACCAGCCTTTCTCGGTTGCATTTTGTTCCGGTGGGTGCGCGCGAGCGCACCCGCCGGGTGTAGCCCCCGAGGCCTCGGAGGAGTGGTTTCACTCCTTTGAGGTCTTAATGCCTTGCGTAATGCTTCGGCTGGTCTGGTTGTTCCCTCATGCGAGCTGGCCGTAGCCCGGGTGTACGGTCGGGTCCCAAGTTCTCGGGCTGGTATGTTGACGCTGTCAACGGTTTGGCCGGAGCAGGGTTTGCGAGAGCAGCCCCCGAGCCTCTGCACAGGGCGAGAGGGCGATCAGAGACAGACTCGGCTTTTTTACATACGCCCCTGCGTCGCCTTTCCGCAAGGAGGAGGGGGGGAAAGCGCCATGTTGCCCTCGATGGGCGCCGAACATGGTGTCTCCGGTGAGCTGCAAGCGGGTAATCCGAGTGGACGTCCATGCCCCATTCATTAGGGGTCGGCTAGGGGCCCAGAGGCACGCCCAAAAGTACCTGCGGGTGATCTGCCGGACCCGGTCCCCTGGCGACGGGGTCCGAGGGCTCGATGCCTCCCTCTGATGGGATTCCGTTACAAGATCGCTCCCGCTGGTCTCAGAAATGTCCTAGGGTACCTCGGGAGCGCAGCCCGAGCCTCAGTTATGTATCGAACGTACCCATGGTCATCCCTCGCTCGGCGTCTGAGGCGGCTGTGAACCCTTCGGGGGCCAGCCTTCGAACCCCTGATCAGTAATGGGCGCGGAGCCCGAGTAGCCTGAGGCGGCCGTGGAACCCTTCGGGGGGCCGGCCTTTGAACCTCTGACCAGTAGTGGGTGTAGGGCCCACACGATCTGAGGCGGCTGTCGAACCCTTCGGGGGGCCAGCCTTCGAACCTCTGATCAATAGGGAGGCTCGGAGCCTGGTTCCTTCACGGGGAAGGATCCTTTTCGGGGTATCCTCCTTTCCCGGTCCCTGTTGCAAGAGAGAGAGAAAGAGGAAAAAAGGAAAAGGATACGAAATCGAACGACGCGGCGTACCTTTTTTGGCGCGGTTATTTCGGCGAAGGCGAAGCGTCGCCTGCTTCTCCTGCCAGAGGTGCCGCCTGTCCCACCGCGGAGTTAATGCGACGGGGCGAGTGGTTGGCGGGGCGGCCGTCGCGCGTGCGCGAGCCGTTCGAGGAACGGATCACGGGCGCGTTGTCTTCACGCCGTGAGAGGGGGTTCTCTTGCTGTCCCCGGATGGGACGTGAGCTTGGCTGACGACGTGACCGCTGCTCCCGCCCGCCTGCCACCGTCATTACTGCCGGCCCACTTTTGGCCGCATTGACCGCCGCACCAGGCTGGCGCTGCTGGTTCGTGCGCTGGGTCGCCTCGAGTCACGGTATTGGTTCCGCAATCGAGGAGGCGCGGTGGTGGCGCAAGTGGCGGTGCAGTTGCTTGCATGAAGCATCCGGCGCGCCGGTTGCGTGACGCGTGGGCTTGGGCCTCCATGCTGGGCGTGTTGGGAGTCGGAGAAGCGCGTCCACTTGGCGCGGTTGCATGCCGCCTGCATGGCTGCCCGCCTCTTTCGCCCGTTGGTCTGGGCAAAAGTGGAGGGTCACTTGTAACCGCTGGGCGGTCGTGTGCCCCACGCACGGCGGTTTGGCTTTTTCTGCTCTGAGCCGGCTTGCATGACATGCGGGACCCAGCCCCCGCGCCGCAGGGGAGGGCCTTGGAGCGTGTTGGAGAAGACTCAGTCCGTGACGGTTGGGGGCGCAAGTAGGGAGAGTTGCCTTTAAAAGGAGGGTGACCCCCTTCGGAAGGCGACCATGTCTTCGCGCTCCCTTATGCATCGTGTCTTTCCACCTTCCAAGCCCCCGGATGGGGGATACCCGCCGTCTTTTCACCTCATCGTTGGAGGAACGCAACTCCGTGGGAGTTGGTACCTTTCAGCCATCGTTTGGCTTCAAGGATTTTCATCATGCAGCCCGGCTGCACCCCTCCGCCGGCGGTCACCCAAGATGGTGACCTCCAGCTTGATGGTGGGGGAAAGCGAGCCGGGCTGCGGCCTCTGCCCCTCCCTCAGCCTCAAGGATTTTCATCACCAGGGCTGGGGAGGGGAGTGTGCCGAGTTGGGGTCGGCCCCTGCGTGGGCGGTGGCCCGCTCCTTCACTCAGTGATCGGAGGGAAGGGCAGTCGTCGTCCGTGGCGCCGGCAGCTGCACCGTGCCTGGCTCTCGGACGCGAGTGGCTTCGGAGCCGCTCGCGGCGCCGGCGTCTGCCACGGCAGCTGGAAGATGTTCTTCCGCCGGTGAGATAGCCAGGGCCGGCCACGGACCGACCTCCAACTCTACGGCCTTCTGCCCGTCCTTGCCTCACGAGTTTGGGCATGGGCGGGGGCCTCCTGGCAGCAGCATCCGCCCTGAGGTCAGTGCTGCCGCTGTTCGGCCCCCCGGAGCAGAAGTCGTCGTCGTCGCTGCTGCTGGAGCGGGTGACGGCGCGCCGTTCGTCGGTCTTCTATTGCTCCGCAGGCCCTCCCCTATCGAGTGGGGTTGTTCGTACCTGCGGAGGGGGAACCGGAGTTCCGTTTGTAATGGCACTTTGAATGCCAGTGTTTTTGTTCATTATGGCTGTCGAGGCCTGAACATGTATGTAATTTTGGCACGGAGCCTTGTTTTTTTCCTCATTTTCGAGCACTAAGACTCGCCTGTTGATTATCTGAACCGCTTCACCAAGCATGAGTCGCCCCGTGTCAAGGTGACGAGTGAGGTATCCGTATCCCGGAGGCGTAGGAGTCCCTCGGCTCGGTCGACCTTGTTGTCTGAGGCTCCTCTAGCTTAGTTAAAGGGACCCCTTGGCCGCTCTTCGACGAGCCGAGGCTAGGGGTAGCGATATCAGCATGAACAGAGGCGGAGTTGGCTCGAAAATGAAACCTAGTTGGCCGGAGCCTAGCCGGGTTGTCTGTTAGCGGGACCGACGCCGGAGTTGACCAACCGAGGCCTCGGGTCGGGTTGGCGCCCTTGGAAGATGGTTGGCCGAGGCCCCAGGGGTAACCGGCCGAGCCGCCTGCTCGGACCGGATTCCCGGAGAAGTCCCTAGCGGTGATTGCCTGGGCGTGGCGATGACGTCGTCCTCCAGAGTGGAGATCCTCGGACCGCGTCGCCGTCCGAGGCTAGGTCGAACCTCACTGAAGGTGTCGTCGATGCCGAGGGTGCTACTACCCCCTTCCAGCGTCAAGACCCGAGCCTGCAGGATCAGAGTGTCTTGTAGCGTGTGCCTTCTGCGGCCGCCGAGGCCAGAATACACACCCTCGCTGTGTTGTAAAGCTGCGTCTCCTTTCCTCTTGTTTCGAGTATCTGGACTTTTTTGTCGGTAACAGGGATGTTTGTGCGAGCGAGAGTTGCTTCTCGCGGAAGGTGATGAGTGAGGTATCCGTATCTGGAGGCGTGGGAGTCCCTCGGCTCGGTTGGCCTTGTCGCTTACGTGCACTTTCACCCGTCCATGAGGCCCTGTCACCGACTCAGTCGGGAAGGCTCGAAGGATCGCTTCGGCAGAAGAGCTTCCGAACGTGAAGACTTGTTTGGTCCGCGGAATCACTTTATCCGAACGCGAGTTACTTATCGCAGAAGGTGATGAGTGAGGTATCCGTATCCTAGAGGCGTAGGAGTCCCTCGGCTCGGTCAGCCTTGGCTGCTTACGTGTACTCCGTCGTTTTCAGGATCCACTTTTCGAAGTAGTCAGAAAGCACGAAAGATATTCTGGCAGAAGAGATCTTTTTTCGAGGAAAATTTCAACGCAGAGGGGGTTCCCCCCCTTTTAGCCCCTAAGGGAGGGTCGGGCTTTGCCGAGGCGAGGCCGACCCTTCCTTGATGACTAAACTTTGCATGGGTGCGAGGTATATGAACAACTTGAAAACATCTTAAGGGTAGAAGCGACGTAGCTGTTCCAAGCGTTGCCGTAGACCTCGCCTTGACTGTTGGCCAGCTTGTACGTTCCGGGCTTCAGAACTTTGGCGATGACGAATGGCCCCTCCCAGGGGGGGCGTGAGCTTGTGCCTCCCTCGGGCGTCTTGTCGCAGCCGAAGCACCAGGTCGCCCGCCTGGAGGTCTCGGGGCCGGACCCCTCGGGCGTGGTAGCGTCGTAGGGACTCCTGGTACCGCGCCGAGTGTAGTAAGGCCTTGTCCCGAGCCTCTTCCAGCTGGTCCAACGAGTCTTCTCGGCTAGTTTGGTTGCTTTGATCGTTGTAGGCCCTCGTCCTCGGGGAGCCGTATTCCAGGTCAGTGGGCAAGACGGCCTCGGCCCCGTAGACTAGGAAGAACGGCGTGAAACCCGTGGCTCGGCTCGGCGTTGTCCTCAGGCTCCAGACCACCGAGGGGAGTTCCTTCATCCATCGCTTGCCGAACTTGTTGAGGTCGTTGTAAATCCGAGGCTTGAGCCCTTGTAGAATCATGCCGTTGGCACGCTCTACTTGCCCATTCGACATGGGATGAGCCACGGTGGCCCAGTCCACCCGGATGTGGTGATCCTCGCAGAAGTCCAAGAATTTTCTGCCGGTGAACTAGGTGCCGTTGTCGATGATGATGGAGTTCGGGACCCCGAAGCGATGGATGATGTTGGTGAAGAACGCCACCGCCTGCTCGGACCTGATGCTGTTCAGAGGTCGGACCTCGATCCACTTGGAGATTTTATCGATGGCAACCAGCAGGTGCGTGTAGCCCCCGGGCGCCTTCTGCAAGGGGCCGACGAGGTCCAAACCCCACACAGCAAAGGGCCAGGTGATGGGTATCGTCTGCAGAGCCTGAGCGGGCAGGTGGGTCTGCTTCGCATAGAATTGACACCCTTCGCAGGTGCGGACAATTCTAGTGGCGTCAGCCACCGCCGTTGGCCAGTAGAAGCCTTGCCGGAAAGCATTCCCGACAAGGGCTCGAGGCGCTGCGTGATGGCCGCAAGCCCCCGAGTGTATCTCTCGCAGGAGTTCCTGACCTTCGGCGACGGAGATGCATCGCTGGAGGATGCCTGAGGGGCTGCGGTGGTAGAGCTCCTTCTCATCGCCCAGCAAGATGAACGACTTGGCGCGTCACGCTACCCGCCGAGCCTCGGCTCGGTCGAGGGGTAGCTCTCCTTGGCGGAGATATTGCAGGTACGGGGTCTGCCAATTTCGATCAGGTGTGGCCCCGCTCCGCTCCTCCTCGATGCGCAGTGCCTCACCCTCGGAGGCCGAGGGTACCTCGGGCTGAACCGAGGGCGCCTCGGGCCGAGCTGAGGGTGCCTCGGGCTGTGCCGAGGGTACCTCGGGCTGGACCGAGGGCGCCTCAGGCTCGGGCGTGTCGTCGATCTTGACGGAGGGTTGATGCAGATCCCGGGAGAAGACGTCCGGGGGAACCGTTGTTCGCCCTGAGGCTATTTTTGCCAGCTCGTCCGCGGTCTCGTTGTAGCGCCGAGCGATGTGGTTAAGCTCGAGCCCGTAGAACTTGTCTTCCAGGCGCCGAACCTCATCGCAGTAGGCCTCCATCTTCGGGTCGCGGCAGTGGGAGTTCTTCATGACTTGGTCGATGACGAGCTGCGAGTCACCGCGGGCGTCGAGGCGCCTGACCCCTACCTCGATGGCGATCCGCAACCCGTTGACCAGAGCCTCGTACTCAGCCACATTGTTGGACGCTGGGAAATGGAGGCGTAGCACATAGCGTAGGTGTTTCCCGAGGGGCGAGATGAAGAGTAGGCCCGCGCCGGCTCCCGTCTTCATCAGCGACCCGTCGAAAAACATGGTCCAGAGCTCCGGTTGGATCGGAGCCGTCGGTAGCTGGGTGTCGACCCATTTGGCTACGAAGTCTGCCAAGACCTGGGACTTGATGGCCTTCCGAGGGGCGAACGAGATTGTCTCGCCCATGATTTCCACCGCCCACTTTGCAATCCTGCCCGAGGCCTCTCGGCACTAGATGATCTCCCCCAGGGGAAGGATGACACCACAGTTACCGGATGAGACTCGAAGTAGTGTCGCAACTTCTGCTGCGTCAGGATCACTGCATACAGCAGCTTCTGAACTTGTGGGTAGCGGATCTTGGTTTCGGACAGTACCTCGCCGACGAAGTAGACTGGCCTCTGAACGGGCAATGCATGCCCCTCTTCCTGCCTCTCGACCACAATCGTGGCGCTAACCACCTGAGTGGTCGCGGCGACGTATACCAAGAGGGCTTCTCCAGCAGCTGGGGGCACCAAGATAGGCGCCTTTGTGAGGAGCGCCTTCAGGTTCCCGAGAGCTTCCTCGGCCTCAGGGGTCCAAGTGAAGCACTCGGCCTTCCTTAAGAGGCGGTACAGAGGCAGACCTCTTTCGCCGAGGCGTAAGATGAAGCGGCTCAGAGCCGCGAGACATCCCATGACCCTCTGTACGCCTTTTAAGTCCTTGATGGGCCCCATGCTGGTGATGGCTGCGATCTTCTCCGGGTTGGCTTCGATGCCCCGCTCGGAGACGATGAACCCCAAGAGCATGCCCCGGGGCACCCCGAAGACACACTTCTCGGGATTGAGCTTGACGCCTTTCGCCTTGAGACATCGGAATGTCACTTCAAGGTCGGAAAGGAGGTCGGAAGCTTTCCTCGTCTTGACTACGATGTCATCGACGTAGGCCTCGACCGTGCGACCGATGTGTTCGCCGAACACATGGTTCATGCATCGCTGGTACGTCGCGCCCGCATTCCTCAAACCGAACGGCATGGTGACATAGCAGTACATGCCGAAGGGCGTGATGAAAGAAGTCGCGAGCTGGTCGGACTCTTTCATCCTGATTTGGTGATACCCTGAGTAGGCATCGAGGAAAGACAGGGTTTCGCACCCAGCAGTGGAATCCACGATTTGATCGATGCGAGGCAGAGGGTAGGGAACCTTCGGACATGCTTTGTTGAGACCAGTGTAGTCTACACACATCCGCCATTTCCCCCCTTTCTTTCTCACAAGCACAGGGTTGGCAAGCCATTTGGGATGGAATACCTCTTTGATGAACCCGGCTGCCGTTAGCTTGTGGATCTCCTCGCCTATCACTCTGTGCTTCTCCTCGTCGAATCGGCGCAGAGGCTGCTTGACGGGTCGGGCTCCGGCCCGAATATCCAGCGAGTGCTCGGCGACATCCCTCGGTATGCCGGGCATGTCCGAGGGACTCCACGCGAAGACGTCGGCGTTCGCGCGGAGAAAGTCGACGAGCACTGCTTCCTATTTGGGGTCGAGCCCGGAACCGATCCAGATCTGCTTGGAGGCGTCGCCACTGGGGTCGAGGGGGACGGCTTTAACCGTCTCCATTGGCTCGAAGTTGCCGGCATGACGCTTCACGTCTGGCACCTCTTTGGAGAGGTTTTCTAGGTTGGCGATGAGAGCCTCGGACTCGGCGAGGGCCTCGGCGTACTCCACGCACTCCACGTCGCATTCGAACGCGTGTTTGTACGTGGGGCCGACGGTGATGACCCCGTTGGGGCCCGGCATCTTGAGCTTCAGGTAGGTGTAGTTGGGGACGGCCATAAACTTCGCGTAGCATGGCCTCCCCAGTACCGCGTGGTAGGTTCCTCGGAACCCGACCACCTCGAACGTCAGAGTCTCCCTTCGGAAGTTGGAGGGCGTTCCGAAGCAGACGGGAAGGTCGAGTCGTCCGAGGGGCTGGACGCGCTTCCCAGGAATGATCCCGTGGAAGGGCGCAGCGCCTGCTCGGACGGAGGACAGATCGACGCACAGGAGCCCGAGGGTCTCGGCGTAGATGATGTTGAGGCTGCTGCCCCAGTTCATAAGGACCTTGGTGAGCCTGACGTCGCCGACGACGGGGTCGATGACGAGCGGGTATTTCCCCGGGCTCGGCACGTGGTCGGGGTGGTCAGCTTGGTCGAAGGTGATGGGCTTATCGGACCAGTCTAGGTAGACTGGCGCCGCCACCTTCACCGAGCAGACCTCCCGGCGCTCTTGCTTGCGATGCCGAGCCGAGGCATTCGCCGCATGCCCACCGTAGATCATGAAGCAGTCGCGGACCTCGGGGAACTCTCCTGCTTGGTGATCTTCCTTCTTGTCGTCGTCGCGGGCCCTGCCACCCTCCGCGGGTGGCCTGGCCCTGTGGAAGTGGCGCCGAAGCATGACGCACTCCTCAAGGGTGTGCTTGACGGGCCCCTGGTGATAGGGGCACGGCTCCTTGAGCATCTTGTCGAAGAGGTTGGCACCTCCGGGGGGCTTCCGAGGGTTCTTGTACTCGGCGGCGGCGACAAGGTCCGCATCGGCGGCGTCGCGTTTCGCTTGCGACTTCTTCTTGCCTTTCTTCTTGGCACCGCGCTGAGTAGACGCCTCGGGAGCATCTTCCGATGGGCGGCCCTGGGGCTGCTTGTCCTTTCAGAAGATAGCCTCGACCGCCTCCTAGCCAGAGGCGAACTTGGTGGCGATGTCCATCAGCTCGCTCGCCCTGGTGGGGGTCTTGCGACCCAACTTACTCACCAGGTCGCGGCAGGTGGTGCCGGCAAGGAACGCGCCGATGAAATCCGAATCGGTGATGTTGGGCAGCTCGGTGCGCTGCTTCGAGAATCGCTGGATGTAGTCCCGGAGAGACTCTCCCGGCTGCTGCCGGCAGCTTCGGAGGTCCCAGGAATTCCCGGGGGCACACGTATGTGCCCTGGAAATTTCCGGCGAAGGCTTGGACCAGGTCATCCCAGTTGGAGATCTGCCCCGGAGGCAGGTGCTCCAACCAGGCGCGAGCGGTGTCGGAGAGGAACAGGGGGAGGTTGCGGATGATGAGGTTGTCATCGTCCGTTCCACCCAGCTGGCAGGCCAGGCGGTAGTCCGCGAGCCACAGTTCCAGTCTCGTCTCCCCCGAGTACTTTGTGATAGTAGTCGAGGGTCGGAACCGGGTCGGGAACGGTGCCCGCCGGATGGCCCGGCTGAAGGCCTGCGGACCGGGTGGTTCGGGCGAGGGACTCCGATCCTCCCCGCCGTCGTAGCGTCCCCCATGCCTGGGGTGATAGCCTCGGCGCACCCTCTCGTCGAGGTGGGCCCGACGGTCGCGATGATGGTGCTCGTTGCCGAGGCGGCCCGGGGCCACAGGCGCGGTGTTGCGTGTGCGCCCGGTGTAGACCGAGGCTTCCCGCATGAATCGGGAAGTCGCGGCATGAGGTTCCGAGGGATATCCTTGTCTTCGGGAGGCAGAGCTCTCGGCCCGTCGGACCGCGGCGCCTTCCAGGAGATTCTTGAGCTCCCCCTGGATTCGCCGACCCTCGGTGGTTGATGGCTCCGGCATCGCGCGGAGAAGCATCGCTGCTGCAGCCAGGTTCTGACCGACCCCACTGGATGCGGGTGGCGGCCTGACCCTGACATCATCGGCGACGCGGTGCTGGAAACCCTGGGGCAGGTGACGTATTTCTCCGGCCGGGGGTTGGCCCGCCCATGCCTGCCCGACGTCCCGGCGGATCGGCTCAAGCGCTCCTGCTCCCTCGTCGAGCCTGGCCTGCGCCCCGCGGACTTGCTCGAGCTGTGGGTCGTGACCCCCCGCCGGAACGGGGACCACAGCTAGCTCCCGTGGGATGTCAGCGCGAGGCACCGGCCTAGGGAGATCACCGTCCTCCGGCATGCCGAGATGATTGCCTTCGGAGGGACCCCCTAGATCGACGTGGAAATATTCGCGGCTTGGGCCGCAGTCCTCGTCGTCGAGGCTGCGGCTACCGTCGAAACAGTCGGAGAGGCAGAAGTCACATGCGGTCATGAAGTCCCACATGGCACTAGGGTTGCCAAGTCCAGAGAAATCCCAACAGATGCTGGGGTCGTCGTCTTCCTCGGACCTAGAGGGCCCGTAGGTCGAGACGTTCGTCAACCGGTCCCAAGGCGACCGCATGCGAAACCCCAGAGGGTTTGGACTCGCCTCTACGAGAGCGTCCGCCAAAGCGAGGTCGCTAGGCGGGTTGAAGCTGAATCCAAATGACGTAGGATGGGAATCGGTCGGTACCTTTTGGTCGACGAGCGGCGATGAAGTCACGTCGAGGACTGACTGCACCGTCGTCTCAGGTACGAGGGCGACGTCCTGCAAGCTTTTCGCAAGCGCGCTGGCGTCGTCGACTTGCTCGGGATTGGCGTGTCGCGGGGAGACGGCGCTCGTCTTCGTCTCATGCGCGAAGTCGATACCCGGTGCACCCCTCGTTGGGGTGCCGGCGCTGTCGACTTGCTCGACAGCCGACGAGGCGCTGCCTCCTGCTTGGCCTTGGTTGCCCTGCCTTCCCCTCCGTCGGCGGGGAAGAAGGCGGGACGAGCTCGAATGTTGTTCTTTCGCCACGCGGGGAAGACGTCGTCGATTTCGCCGCCGGCGGGGCGGGCTGTCGGCCGCCATTGTCGTTGTCGCACGGCGGTGGAAGGAGTATCATGTCGTAGCTGCCGTCGAGGGACATGAACTCAAGACTCCCGAAACGGAGCACCGTCCTGGGTTGGAGAGGTTGCTGGAGACTGCCCATCTGGAGCTTGACGGGAAGCCGTTCGTCAACACGCAGCAGGCCCCTACCTGGCACGCCAACTGTCAGCGTTCCGAGACCGGGGGGTCCCTTGGGCTGACGAGTGAGTGTCGCCACGTGCCCTAGCCCAGATGGGTCGAGCGCGAGGGTGAGCGCGAAGGGGGGAAGGAGCGAGGCGGCCGGAGACCGGCGTGAGAGAGGTGGGAATCCCGCGGCCTTCGTGTTCGTCCCGCACCCAGGTCGGGTGCGCTTGCAGTAGGGGGTTACAAGCGTCCACGTGGGAGAGGGAAGCGAGCGGCCCCAAGGGAGCGCCTGTCTCGTCCTCGTCCCCGCACGACCAACCCTCTCTAAGAGGGCCCTGGTCCTTCCTTTTATAGGCGTAAGGAGAGGATCCAGGTGTACAATGGGGGTGTAGCAGAGTGCTACGTGTCTAGCGGGGGAGTGCTAGCGCCCTAAGTACATGCCGATGTGGTAGCCGGAGAGATTTTGGCACCCAGCTGGTGTGATGTCGTGGCCGTCGGAGGAGCGATGGAGCCTGGCGGAGGGACAGCTGTCGGAGCGGTTGGGTCCTTGCTGACGTCCTCTTGCTTCCGTAAGGGGGCTGAGAGCCACCGTCGTCACAGAGCAGGTGGGGCGCCATCATTGCCTATCTGGCGGAGCTAGCCAGATAGGACACCGGTCTTGTTCCCTGCGGCCCGAGTCAGCTCGGGGTAGGGTGATGATGGCGCCTCCTGTTGACGTGGCGAGCCTGTGCCCTAGGTTAGGCGATGTGGAGGCTCCTCCGAAGCCGAGGTCGAGTCTGTCTTCCATGGCCGAGGCCGAGTCCGAGCCCCCGGGTCGGGCGAGGCGGAGGTCGTCGGCAGAGGCCAGGGTGGAGTCCGAGCCCTGGGGTCGGGCGAAGCGGAGTTCGTCATCTTCTGGGGCTGAGCCCGAGTCCGAGCCCTGGGTCGGGCGGAGCGGAGTTCGTCGTCTTCCGGGACTTAGCCCGAGTCTGAGCCCTGGGTCGGGCGGAGCGGAGTTCGCCGTCTTCCGGGGCTGAGCCTGAGTCCGAGCCCTGGGCCGGGCGGAGCGGAGTTCGCCGTCTTCCGGGGCTTAGCCCGAGTCCGAGCCCTGGGTCGGGCGGAGCGGAGTTCGCCGTCTTCCGGGGCTTAGCCCGAGTCCGAGCCCTGGGTCGGGCGGAGCGGAGTTTCCTATGGTGCCTTTGGCAGGGCCTGACTGCCTGTCAGTCTCACTCTGTCAGGTGACACTGCAGTCGGAGTGGCGCAAGCGGCGCTCTCCTTCTGTCAGGCCGGTCAGTGGAGCGGCGAAGTGACGACGGTCACTTCGGCTCTGCCGGAGGGCGCGCGTCAGGATAAAGGTGTCAGGCTACCTTTGCATTAAATGCTCCTGCGACTTGGTCGGTCGGTGCGGCGATTTAGTCAGGGTTGCTTCTTAGCGAAGGCAGGGCCTTGGGCGAGCCGGAGATATGTTCGCCGTCGGAGGGGGGGCCTCGGGCGAGACGAAAATCCTCCGGGGTCGGCTGCCCTTGTCCGAGGCTAGGCTCGGGCGAGGCGTGATCGAGTCGCTCGAATGGACTGATCCCTGACTTAATCGCACCCATCAGGCCTTAGCAGCTTTATGCTGATGGGGGTTACCAGCTGAGAATTAGGAGTCTTGAGGGTACCCCTAATTATGGTCCCCGACACTTACGCAGAGTTTTCCTATAACAACAGTTACCAGGCCAGTTTGAAGATGTCACCTTTTCAGGCGCTTTATGGAAGGAGTTGTAGAACTCTGCTGCAATGGGATCAGCCTGGAGAAAAGCAAGTGTTTGGGCCAGACATTCTGCTTGAAGCCGAAGAGAATATCAAGATGGTCCGAGAAAATCTGAAGATAGCGCAATCAAGGCAGCGAAGCTATGCAGACACAAGAAGAAGAGAGCTGAGTTTCGAAGTTGGAGACTTTGTCTATCTGAAAGTGTCACCGATCAGAGGAGTCAGAAGGTTCGGAGTGAAAGGCAAGCTAGCACCCCGTTACATCGGTCCGTACCAGATTCTCGCAAGGCGTGGAGAAGTGGCCTATCAGCTCAGCCTACCAGAAAATTTGTCTGCCGTGCATGATGTCTTTCATGTGTCTCAGTTGAAGAAGTGCTTGCGTGTGCCGGAAGAGCAGTTGCCAGTGGAAGGTCTTGAAGTCCAGGAGGACTTGACCTACACAGAGAAACCAGCGCAAATCCTTGAGATCACAGACAGAGTCACCCGAAGGAAGACCATCAGAATGTGCAAGGTCAGATGGAATCACCACTCGGAGGAAGAAGCAACCTGGGAGTGTGAAGATGATCTGATGGCCAAATACCCAGAGCTCTTTGCTAGCCAACCCTGAATCTCGAGGGCGAGATTCTTTTAAGGGGGATAGGTTTGTAACGCCCTGAATTTGGGGGTAGAATTTTTTCTTCTTTTCCCTCACCAAATTCAGGCGTTACCCTTTCCTTTTCCCTTTTCTCCTCGCTAAACCTTGATCTTTTCCAAAGTTATAGCGGGATTCGGCTTGAGATCCCATGTAAAGCAAAACCCTAAAGTATTTTATTTTGCTTGATGCACCATGCCGAACCATGCATTCTTTTTAATTGTTTGAAAATGTAAACGCATTCATCTAGGAAATAGATATTGAAAAAAGGAAAATCCTTTCCTGTCTCCCCTCCCCCCTCCTCCCCCATTTTTTTGGCCCAGTCGCCCCCCCGCGCGCCCCCACTTTGGGCCCAAAGCGGCCCAGCCGCGCCCCCCTCCCCCTCCCCCCAAAATTTCTCTCCCCTCCCCTGCGGGCCCCGCCCGTCATCCTCTCCCCTGCCCTAACCGCGCCTCCCCTCCCCCTGCGCGTCGCCGCCGCCGCCGCCCCCCCTACGCGGTAAGCCCCCCTCCTCCCTCTCCTGTCCCTCTCCCTCCCTCTCCCCGGCCATGGCGCCCCTGCCCCGGTCCGGCCGCGCCCGCCCCCGCCCCGGCCATGGCGCCGCCGCCCCGGCCCCGGCCGCCCCGCCCCGGCTCCGGCCGCGCCCGCCCCCGCCCCGGCTCCGGCCGCCCCCGCCCCGGCCATGGCGCCCCCGCCTCGGCCCCGGCCATGGCGCCGCCGCCCCATTCCCGGCCGCCCCGCCCTAGCTCCGGCCACCCCTACCCCGCCCTCGCCCGCTCGGCCCTGCCTCGGCCGCGTCCGCCCGGCCCCGCCTTGGCCCCGGCCGCGCCGCCCCGCGCCCGGCCCCGGCCGCCCTCGTCCCGGTCCCGGCCATGGCGCCCGCCCCGGCCCCGTGCCGTCCCAGCCCCGGCCGCGCCCGCCCCGCCCGTGCCCCGCCCCGCCCGTGCCCCGTGCTCGCCCGCCCGCCCCGGCGTGCCCTGCTCGCGTCGTGATGGCCCCGGCGCGGCCTCGAGCTCGGCCCAGCGTGCTTATGGCGCGCGGCCTTGAGCTCGGCCAGCGCGCGGCCCCGACGTGCGCACGGCTAGTTCGCAGCACGTGTGTGCGGCCTTGCGCGCGTGCTCGCGTAATTCGCGGTGCCTTGGCACGGCTCGCCGTGCCCTCGTCTACCCCCAGACGTGCCCATCTACCCCCCTATATTTTATGCGTGCTAATCACGTTGTTCATGTTAATAAAATAGGAAACTCAATTTAGAAATTGGTTACGTTAGTTAATTTATATAGTTAATCGTCTATCTCATTTAATGTTGATCTACTAAAAGTGGTTATGTTTCTATTAGCGCATGTGGCCAATACTTGTTTGTGAAACTCGATAGAACTAAGTCACGTAGCGCTTAGTTATGCATCTACCCGTGATACGTTTCGCGTAAGCTTTAACCCCACGAGACCTTCCCCCCCCCCCCCCGTTTCCTTCTAACCCTGTAAATGCAATATCGTATGTCATATTTTATGCACGTTTAATCTACTTGTTCTCTTGTATGCTGTACTGTTTGTTTCCTAATTTGAATGGATGGATGTATGTATGTTTGCACTCGCATAGAGAACGATCCGGTTGGAGAGCCCGAAGAACTAGCAGGAGAAGCCCCTGAGCAGCAGTCGGTTGGTGGAGGCAAGTGTCCCTTGACCTATCTCTGTCCTATTCATTCTTTAATTCACCTCCCGCATTACACATTTATGCCTAAGGATTTACTAGCTTTGTTATCCATGTCCTTGTTTACCTATTTGGGTTGGATTATTATTGTTTAGCTTTATGCTATTGCTCAACTCTAATCAATGAACATGATGAGATTATCTATGATACGCTGTTTTCCCTTCTCTTATTATGATGTTATACTTGTGGCCTTTTAAGGGGGCTCGAGCGGTTTCTCGAGTGCCTCTCCGTAAGGACCTGTTCTTTGGATGACCGCCCGGGAAAACAGTGCAACCATGAGGGTGGAATGGGGTGCCCTTAGTTGAATAATTAGAGGATCCGGGGTGTAGTTCGCTTAGCCGTTGTGCCGTCAATGGGGCTCGGTGTATGCGGCTCGCTCTGCCAAGCTTGGGTTCGCCCCCTTGGGGAGGAGTGCGGTGCATTTAGGAAACCTAACGGGTGGCTACAGCCCTGGGGAATCTTTGTAAAGGCTACGTAGTGATGCCCTGCTGGGTCACCTTGGTAGTGATCAATGGAGAGTCATGATCTCCGGGCAGAAAGGGAATCACGGCTTGTGGGTAAAGTGCACAACCTCTGCAGAGTGTATGAAAACTGATATATCAGTCGTGCTCACGGTTATGAGCGGCCAAGGGAGCTCCAGTGATTAGTGGTACTTGATCGGAGACATTTTGGTTTACAGGTGGCAATGAGATTGATGGTTCTGGTTATGACTATGGTGCTTGTAAGTGGTATTCTTTCCGTTTGGAAAGGGTACATCGGGCTAATAACTTGGGTTAATGTTAAAACCTGGCTTTCTACTAGTAAATAATAATCTAACCAACTAAAAGCAACCGCTTGACTTATACCCACATAAAGCTAGTCCACTACAGCCAAACAGGATACTTGCTGAGTATGTTGATGTGTACTCACCCTTGCTCTACACACCAAACCCCCCCCATCCCTAGGTTGTCAGCATTGCAACCACTGCTCAGGAGAAGATGAAGCTGTGGAAGGAGACTTCCAGGAGTTCCAAGACTACGATGAGTTCTAGGCGTGGGTTAGTGGCAACCCCCAGTCGGCTGCCTGTGAAGGCCGCGTTTATCTACGTTTCTTTTCCGCACTTTGATTTATTGTAAAGACTATGTGGGTTTATTGAGACATACAGAATCCAATGGGTTGGTAGAGCGGGCTAATAGAGTTATCATCATAGGAATAATGAAATCAATCTTTAATCTATCAAAGGTAAAGTGGCCAGACGAATTGGTGAAAGTAGTGTGGAATCATAACACAGTTGTCTCGAGGTCAGCAGGGTTCACTCCATTTAAGCTTTTATTCGGAGATGAAGCAATAACACAGGAAGAAGCAAGAATAGGATCGATAAGGACTCTAGCTTCGGTAGAGGACGAAGACACTTCCAAAATATCAAAACCACTATATAAGGGGTCAAACTTCAAGCATTAGACCACATCAATAAATATCAAGTTGAAACAATCAAATGGCGAGACAAGAAAGTGAGACTAAAGAATATTAAGCCAGGATATTTGGTGCTTCGAAGAATAGCTAACACAGACACAGTGGGTAAGCTGCAACTCAAGTGGGAAGGTCCCTTCTTGGTAGTATCTTCGTCAAGACCCGGATCGTACATGTTGAAAGACATGGACGGGAATGACATTCCAAGATCCTGGAACACAGACGAGCTTTGAAGATACTATGTGTAGCAACCATGTAATTTTATTTCTTTTCCTACGACACCATTTTCCTTTGAAGAGGGGAGAATGTTTTTAATGGGGCCATAGGTTGTAATTTTTATTTTCCTTTTGCAGCCCTGACCAATACAAGGGCTAGTTTCCCCCATATGTAAAATGTAAAAATCTGAGATTACACCATCGAGTGTAAAAATATGAAAAAGCTTCAAAGTCGTCCCTACGGGGATGCAAAGCTAAAATGCCACCTAAATCAAAGGTGATGTAGCTCCAAAGTCGTTCCTATGGGGATGCAGAGCTAAAATGCCACCTAAATCAAAGGTGAAGAAGCTCCAAAGTCGTTTATAAGGGGATGCAGAGCTTATCTCCAAAGTCATTCCTAAGGGGATGTAGAGCTAAAATACCACCTAAGTAAGAGGTGAAGAGACTCCAAAGTCGTTTCCAAGGGGATGCAGAGTCTGGGTGTGTATTTGTGTGGGGTTTTTATCTTCGGCATATGCTTGCATACTTCATCACATCACCTTTTGCATTCATATGAACATACATTAGACATATGTAGCTTCATCGCATCATGGCATCTTGCACAAGACACTAACTGAAAAGGAAAGGAGGATTTTTGCCTTCAGCACGAAAATGTTTCTGTTGGGGGCCTTCCTCTTCCGAAGGTCCTCAAAAACATAATTAATCATTTGTTTTTAGCATAAGCTATTATAGGGAGCTTCGTCTTTAGGATGCAAGTCTCTTACTCATGATGAGGGCATACAAAATGAAGACAGATCTAAAGATGATAAGAATAAACACCGAAGCTATCACCATATTGACAGCTTCGGCTCATAAAGGAGATGAAGTATGAAGATGATGATGCTGACCGAAGGGGAAAAAGACTACTTAGTACTTAATGACATTTATTGCGATCATAAGTGAATATTGGGGACATAAATGTACTTTTACCCGGGCTGCATCCCATGCCTATAAATAGATGAACAGTAGCACCGTACTGTTCACGCTGAATTTTAATCACTCTCTCGCGTCTTCACCTTCGAGCAAGCCGAAGGTATCAATGTAATGTGAATTTTGTTAATATTCATACATGTTTTACGAAGTACAAATACGAATGAATTAAAGAGTAATATTTGCCATATTCATCTCTTTACATTCTTATTTGTTTATAACATGATAAAGGCATGTCCTTCATGACATTCGTCCGATGATCATTGAATCCAAGAGGAAACAATGCTTTAGAGGATGAAGGTCTTTAATCCTTAACAAATGTGTTGCCTTGTTCTTAATTCATAACATTTGAGAATGAGTGACCAACATTGGCGCCCACCTCCGGTGAACTCACTTCCACAACCTTCGGCGAATGCTAGCCTTCGTCATGCCGCTGAAGAAGACAACAACGCTAGGGGCTGCTCTGCAGCCACTGGACACCAATCAGGAGACACTCTCACTGAGAGAAGCTAGGAGCCAGAAGAGAAAGGCTACTAGCCCAACACCTCAGGAGGAAGAGTTGGACCAGGAGATCAGGGATTTAGAAGTTATACATCACCAGGTGCAGAGGAAAAGGGAAAAGATGCTTCGGTTAGCCAAACTTCAAAGGAAGATCGACGAAGCAGCTGAAGAAATGCGCCACATCACGCAGGACGATCAAGGACGAGGGTCTCAACACAGAGAGCTTCGTCAAGAAATTTCAGCCAACAATGATGGATGGTATGATGATCTGTACCATGGTAATTTTGCTTTTGATGATGCTTCTCCCATGGCAGCAGAGTTGCAGGCTACCCCATGGCCACCTTCATACAAGCCGCCACAGCTCCCCATGTATGATGGGCACTCCGACCCGAAGCAATTCCTCATGAGGTACGAAGCAACCATATCATCATATGGTTGCAACACTGCTGTCATGGCAAAGTCCTTCGTCATGGTAGTTAGGAGTGTGGCTCAAACTTGGTATTCTTCTCTTTGGCCGGGAACAATTACATCGTGGTAGAAGTTGAAGGATATGCTAGTCACAAGCTTCCAGGGCTTCCAAACGAAGCCAGTGACTGCTCAAGCTCTATTCTAGTGCACGCAAGACCATGAGGAGTACTTGCAGGCATATGTCTCAAGGTTCTTGCGGCTAAGAGCCCAGGGGCCAACGGTCTCTAATGAAATTGTCATCGAAGCCATGATCAAGGGGCTCCGACCAGGACCGATAGTACAATATTTTGCAAGGAAGCCACCACAAACCTTAGAGAAGCTTCTCTAGAAGATGGATGAATACATTCACGCTGACAATGATTTCCGCCAGAGAAGGGAGGAAGCCTACAGGTATTCCGAGATGAATGGGGGCTTTAGAGGAAGACTCCACCCCATGCATGTCAGAATGATCCACAATCCCAACACAAATGATGATAGGTCCAATCATACTCAGAGCAGCTAGCAAAGCTCACAGTCTTCGGGAATGCAGCAAACTTCCTACAGGCCACCAGTCCTGAGAGGCAAAGGGGGGAGAAGCTTCGGAGGAAGGTATGGTAATCAACCCAGGAGACTGTTTTGCCTATTCTGTGGGGAAGATAAGGGACACACGACAAGGACGTGTTAAGTCAAGCTGAAGCCGAAGCATGACAGAACCAGCCGAAGCAGGTCTTGCATACTGCTTCATGTTATTCTCCATATATCCGTGAGTATGTGGGCAATCAACAACCTACGGCGTCCGTTGCTTCAGCGAGTCACTCCCAAGCCTCTTGGGCTCAGTTGCCACCACCGCCACCACTGACGCCTACCTTGGTCCATAACCAACAGCCAGAAGGGCATCGCCAGGCTCAGCAACAACGCGACACTCGGGAGGAGTCCGAAGCTCGTACAGTCAACAGTACTGTGCCTGAGTCAAGGCATATCTACTGAAGGTGGCACAACGCTTTGACCAGAGAGTGTCTTAATCCAATGTATCTTTACCTTTTTTGCCTTTATATTTTCTTCTAAAAAGACAATACAAGGAGGTTTAACCTTCAGCGTGATGTAATAAGTATGTGGCTACACCATCGAGTGTAACAAAAAAGGATCAAGAAGCTCCAAAGTCGTTCCTAAGGGAATGCAGAGCTAAGTTACCACCTAAGTGAAAGGTGAAGAAGCTCCAAAGTCATTCCTAAGGGGGATGCAGAGCTTAAATGCCACCTAAGTCAAAGGTGAAGAAGCTCCAAAGTCGTTCCTAAGGGGATGCAGAGCTTAGCTCCAAAGTCGTTCCTAAGGGAATGCAAAGCTGAAACACCACCTAAGAAAAAGGTGAAGAGACTCCAAAGTCGTTCCTAAGGGGATGTAGAGTCTTATCTTTTATGTTTCGTGCGCCAACATCATTTGCATCAACAAAAGCAGTGAAAAAATGGGGATTCCTCTTTCAGCTTCGGCAAAGATTCATGAAAGAGTATTAAAGATGCACGGTTCATGCTTGAAACTGCTACCATGTGAAGTTTGTGCTTCCGACAATACTATTCCTACACAACGTCTACACCAAGAATCAAATATCAAATAGTAGCTTCGGCAAAGAAGGGGATTTCTTTCTGAAGCGTGAAAAGAAGGGAAGGTGTTTTTTTGCCGTCGGCTCAAAAATGGTATGTATGAAGGTTCCACGCTTCATAAAGAAATATATTGCATCAATACACATACAAATTGTTTACAAGTGTTTCTTACAAAACTAGGGATCATGTTCAAGGACATTAAACTAGCAAAAATACAAAGTTTTAGCCTTCCCTAAGGACATTATCGGCATCTTCGTTCAGAAGTCTGTCGACAGCTTCGTCAATAGCGTCATTAGCAATTTTAATTATATCTAGCGCCTATTTGACGGATGGATCAACTTTACGGTTGTATGGTTCGGGAGGTGGAGAAAGCTTAGCTGCATTGAGACACAAACATCTGTCAGTGTCGAAGCTAAAAAACTTACGAAAGTGAGTTAAAAAATGCATACCTATAAGTCTAACCCGCTCGACAGCTTCTTCAGCTCTTTTTGCTTCTTCTGAAGCACCATGAGGTTCCTTCTCATTTCTTTTGATGGCTTCATCAACGATTTCTCATCCACCCTTCAACCATACTTCGGAATAAAATTTCGCACCTAGGGTAGTAGCTTCGGCTAGAGGATTCCAAGCGCCATTCGGTAGCTCTCATCCTCGGCATCTTTCTGGGTTTTAAAAGCCTTGCTTAAAATCAAGCCCTGGAAAACAAAGAATGAACACGTTACGACGATAGAAATTACCACAAAAATAGTTTATTGTAACACAAATTGCAAAATGACAAATCAAGGTATACACACCTTCAGGCTGTTGTAGGCTAAGCTATCTACAAGTTGATCTTTGGTCATCGCAAACAAGCCGAGTTCATGCTTCGGATACCCCATGTTATCCATCATTTCTCGGCAAACGTTGATCTCCTTACCGTCAGGTAGACAGTAGATGAAATAATCATCGTTATCTCCTCCATATACCAAGGATCCTTGGGGGTACTGAAAGGGAAATAGGGTTAACCTTTTCCTATAATTAATTTTGGTGGTTGATCGTCAACACAAATACATGGACTAACTAGTTTGTCAAGAATTCATGTATTATAGGTGCATAAAGGTTCAACACAAACCAATAAATATTCAAGTTAGGGAGCCAATTCAAAGGAGCAAAAGGAACCAAAGTGTGTTGTGGTCTGGCACACCGGACTGTCTGGTGTGCCACCGGACAGTGTCCGGTGCACCAGGCCTGTACATGGTTGAACTAGCCACTCTTGGGTTTCCGCAGGTGCACTCCGCTATAATTCACCGGACTGTCCAGTGTGCCACCGGACTGTCTGGTGAGCCAGCGGGCAACGGCTATCTGCGCACAACGGTCGACTGCAAAACCTGACACGTGAACAGTGCAGCGGTAGAAGTCAGAGCCGCGAAGTCAGAGGGCACCGGACTATCCGGTGTGGCACCGGACTGTCCGGTGCCGCAAGGAGATAAAGCTCCAACGGTCGACTTCGCTCCGAACCCTAATGGTTGGGTGACATGGCGACGCA
The DNA here is from genome assembly GCF_902167145.1 of Zea mays. Lineage (NCBI taxonomy): Eukaryota > Viridiplantae > Streptophyta > Magnoliopsida > Poales > Poaceae > Zea > Zea mays. The sequence continues at coordinate 154,964,967 of NC_050096.1, read as the reverse complement.
CCAGACACTGAACAGTTAGTGTCCGGTGGTGCACCGGACTGTCCGGTGCGCCCATCGCCAGCAGCCTCCCCAACGACTACTTTGGTGGTTGAGGGCTATAAATACCCCCAACCACCACAACTTCAAGCATCCAAGTTTTCTAAATATCACATTCAATACAAGAGCTCTAGCATTCACTCCAAGACACAATACAAAAGATCAAATCCTCTCCGAGTCCCAAATTCACTCCAAACACTTACTGGCTTGTGAGAGAGAGATTTTTGTGTTCCTTTCAGTTCTTGTCACTTGGATTGCCTTTCTTCCTTTCCTATTCTTATTCTCAAGTGCTTTGTAAGCGAGGCCAGAGACACCAAGTGTGTGGTGGTCCTTGCAGGGTCTTAGTGACCCGTGAGATTAAGAAAGAAGGCTCACTCGGTCTAAGTGACCGTTTGAGAGAGGGAAAGGGTTGAAATAGACCCGGTCTTTGTGACCTCCTCAACGGGGATTAGGTTCTTTGGAACCGAACCTCGGTAAAACAAATCACAGTGTTCATTTGCTTGATTCTCATTTGATTTCCCGGACTTGTTTTTAGTTCTAACGGTAACCCCAGCTTGTAGTGTGTGTTCAAAGTTGTAAATTTCAGATTACGCCTATTCACCCCCTCTAGGCGACTTTCAATTGGTATTAGAGCCGGTGCTTCATTAAGAGTCTAACAACTCGAAGTGATGTCGGGAGATCACACCAAGAGGGAGATCATGACCGGCGACAAGCCCGCAAGCTCGGGGAGAACCCTTTCAAGGGAGTCTGACAACAAACACAAGGAGGAATCCTCTTCCTCCATCAAGTCGCATCGGAGAGGTGACAAGAAGAAGAAGATGAAGAAGGTGGTCTACTACAAGACCAACTCTTCGTCACCCTCCACATCATCAAGCTCCGACTCGTCCGTCGCTTCTAAGCGCCATGTGCGCAAGAAGTATAGTAAGATGCCCCTACGCTATCCTCGCATTTCAAAACGCGCTCCATTACTTTCCGTTCCCCTAGGCAAGCCACCATATTTTGATGAAGATTATTGTATGTGGAGTGATAAAATGAGGCATCATCTAACCTTACTCCACGAAAGCATATGGGACATAGTTGAATTTGGAGCGCAGGTACCACAGGTCGGGGACAAAGACTACAACTCGGACGAGGCCGCCCAAATTAGGCACTTTAACTCTCAAGCCACGTCTATGCTCCTTGCCTCCTTGTGTCGAGAGGAGTATAACAAGGTGCAAGGGTTAAAGAGCGCCAAAGAAATTTGGTACGTGCTAAAGACCACGCATGAAGGGGATGAGGTGACCAAGATCACCAAGCAGGAGATGATCGAGGGGGAGCTCGGTCGATTCGTCCTCAACAAAGAAGAAGAGTCGCAAGCAATGTACAACCGGATAAATACGATGGTCAACCAAGTGCGCAACCTCGGGAGCACCAAGTGGGATGACCATGAGATGGTCAAGGTTATTCTTAGATCACTTGTTTTTCGTAATTCCACTCAAGTGCAATTAATTTGTGGGGATCCTAGATATAAACTAATGTCTCCCGTGGAGGTGATTGACAAGTTTGTGAGCTTTGAGCTAATGATCAAAGACTTCAAACATATTGTCAACTTGGAGCAAGGTGCCACCTCCACACCCGAGGTGCAACCCGTTGCATTCAAAGCGGCGGAAGAGAAGAAGGAGGAGTCTACACCAAGTGGGCTTCCAATCGACACCTCCAAGCAAAACAACGAGGAAATGACGCTCATCATCAAGAGCTTCCACAAAATCCTCAAGCAAAGGAGGGGGAAGGACTACAAACCCCGCTCCAAAAGGGTGTGCTACAAATGTGGTAAGCCCGGTCATTTTATTGCAAAATGTTCATGTCAAGTGAAAGTGATAGGGACGACGACAAGAAGGGGAAGAAGAAGGAGAAGAAGAGGTACTACAAGAAGGGCGACGATGCCCACGTGTGTCAGGAATGGGACTCCGACGAGAGCTCCACCGACTCCTCCGACAAGGACGCCGCTAACATCGTCGTCAACAAGGGCCTCCTCTTCCCAAATGTCGGCCACAAATGTTTCATGGCTAAGGACGGCAAGAAAAAGAAGGTACACTCTAAAGCCACCCCCAAATATACATCTAGTGATGAGGGTAGCTCTAGTGAAAATGAAGATGATTTACTTACTCTTTTTGCCAACCTCAGCATTGAACAAAAGAAAAAATTAAATGAATTATAGAAGCTATTCATGAGAAGGATGAACTCTTGGATAGCCAAGAGGACTTCCTTATTAAAGAAAACAAAAAACATGTTAAATTGAAAAATGCTTATGCTCAGGAAGTAGAAAAATGTGAAAACTTAACTAAGGAGCTTAGCATTTGTCATGATTCAATTTCTAGTCTTAGAAATGAAAATGATAGTTTAGTTTCTAAGATTAAAGAATTGCATGTTTGCAATGATTCTATTTCCTATCTTAGAGATGAGAATGCCATTTTAAATGCTAAGATAGAAGAACTAAACAATTGCAAACCATCTACATCTACTGTTGAGCATGTTTCTATTTGCACTAGATGTAGAGATGTTAATGTTGATGCTATAAATGATCACCTTGCCATGATTAAGAAACAAAATGATCATATAACTAAATTAGATGCTAATTAATGAGCATGAACTTGAAAATGAAAAGTTTAAATTTGCTAGAAGCATGCTCTATAATGGGAGATGCCCTGGCATTAAGGATGGCATTGGTTTCCAACAGGGAAACAATGTCAAGCTTAATGCCCCTAAAAGATTGTCTAATTTTGTTAAGGGCAAGGCTCCCATGGTTCAGGATAATGAAGGCTATATTTTATACCCTGCAAACTATCCCGAACACAAAATTAGGAAGATTCATGCTAGGAAACCTCATAATGTTTCTCACCTTGCATTCATGTATAAAAATGAGGCTTCGAGCTCTAGGCATTCTACACATGTTAAAATGCCTAAAAAGAAAATTCCTGTTGCATCAAATGAACATAACATTTCATTTAAAACTTTTGATGCTTCTTATGTGCTTACTAACAAATCAGGCAAAATAATTTCCAAATATGTTGGGGGCAAACACAAGAGTCCAAAGACTTGTGTTTGGGTACCCAACGTGCTTGTTTCTAATGTCAAAGGACCCAAGACTGTTTGGGTACCTAAGAACAAGGCCTAAAATTGTTTTGTAGGTTTATGCATCCGATGGCTCAAGTTTGATAATCGATAGCGGGTGCACAAACCACATGACAGAGGAGAAAATAATGTTCTCCTCCTATGAGAAAAACGATGATCCCCAACGAGCTATCACATTAAGGGATGCAAATCAAGATTTGGTCAAAGGTTTGGGTAAAATTGCTATATCCCCTGACCATTCTATTTCCAATGTTTTTCTTGTAGATTCTTTAGATTACAACTTGCTTTCAATTTCTCAATTATGCAAAATGGGCTACAACTGTCTTTTTACTGATATAGGTGTTACTGTCTTTAGAAGAAATGATGATTCAATAGCTTTTAAGAGAGTGCTAGAGGGTCAGCTATACTTAGTTGATTTTAATCAAGCTGAACTAGACACTTGGTTAATTGCTAAGACTAACATGGGTTGGCTCTGGCATCGCCGACTAGCTCATGTTGGGATGAAGAATCCTCATAAGCTTCTAAAGGGAGAGCACATTTTAGGACTAACAAATGTTCATTTTGAGAAAGATAGGGTTTGTAGCGCATGCCAAGCAGGAAAGCAAGTTGGCGATTACCATCCACACAAGAACATCATGACGACTGACAGGCCGTTCGAGCTACTCCACATGGATTTGTTCGGCCCGATCGCTTACATAAGCATCGGCGGGAGTAAGTACTGTCTAGTAATTGTGGATGATTATTCTCGCTTCACTTGGGTGTTCTTTTTGCAGGAAAAATCACAGACCAAGAGACCTTAAAAGGATTCTTAAGACGTGCTCAAAACAAGTTCGGATTAAGGATAAAAAAGATAAGAAGCGATAATGGGACAGAGTTCAAGAATTTACAAACTGAAGGCTTTCTTGAGGAAGAGGGCATCAAGCACGAGTTCTCTTCTCCCTACACACCTCAACAAAATGGTGTAATGGAGAGGAAGAATAGAACTCTACTGGACATGACAAGAACTATGCTTGATGAGTACAAGACACCAGACCGGTTTTGGGCCAAGGCGATTAACACCGACCGCTACTCTATCAACTGGTTATATCTTCACCGAATCCTCAAGAAGACATCATATGAACTCCTCACTGGTAAAAATCCCAATGTTTCATATTTTAGAGTCTTTGGGAGCAAATGTTTCATTCTTGTTAAAAGAGGTAGAAAATCTAAATTTGCTCCTAAGGCTGTAGAAGGCTTTTTACTTGGTTATGACTCAAACACAAGGGCATATAGAGTCTTCAACAAATCCACTGGATTAGTTGAGGTTTCTTGTGACATTGTGTTTGATGAGACTAATGGCTCCCAAGTGGAGCAAGTTGATCTTGATGAACTAGATGATGAAGAGGCTCCATGCGTCGTGTTAAGGAACATGTCTATTAGAGATGTGTGCCCTAAGGAATCCGAAGAGCCTCCACAAGCACAAGGTCAACCGTCATCTTCCAACCAAGCATCTCCACCAACCCAAAGTGAGGATCAGGCTTAGGATGATGAAAATGAAGATCAAGAGGATGAGCCACCATAAGAGGAGGACATAAATCAAGGGGGAGATGAAAATGATCAAGACCAGGAAGATGATCGAGAAATACAGGGTTAAAGACCGCCACACCCAAGAGTCCACCAAGCAATTCAACGAGATCACCCCGTCAACTCTATCCTTGGTGACATTCACAAGGGGGTAACCACTAGATCTCGAGTTGCTCTTTTCTATGAACATTACTCTTTTGTTTCCTCTATTGAGCCATATAAGGTGGAGGATGCACTAAGAGACCCGGATTGAGTGCTGGCTATGCAAGTTGAACTCAACAACTTCACAAGGAATGAGGTATGGCATTTAGTTCCACGTCCTAACCAAAATGTTGTATGTACTAAATGGGTATTCCGCAACAAGCAAGACGAGCATGGTGTGGTGACAAGAAACAAAGCCCGACTTGTGGCCAAAGGTTATTCACAAGTCGAAGGTTTGGACTTTTATGAGACTTATGCACCAGTAGCTAGGCTTGAGTCAATTTGTATATTACTTGCATATGCTACTTACCATGGCTTTAAGCTTTATCAAATGGATGTGAAAAGTGTCTTTCTCAATGGACCAATCAAGGAAGAGGTCTATGTTGAGCAACCTTCCGGCTTTGAAGATAGTGAGTACCCTAACCATGTGTATAAACTCTCAAAGGCACTTTATGGGCTCAAGCAAGCCCCAAGAGCATGGTATGAATGCCTGCGAGATTTCCTTATCACTAATGGCTTCAAAGTCAATAAAGCCGATCCTATTGTCTTTACTAAAACTGTTGCAAAAGACTTGTTTGTATGCCAAATTTATGTAGATGATATTATATTTGGGTCTACTAACAAGTCAACTTGTGAAGAGTTTAGTAGGATCATGATTCAAAAATTCGAGATGTCTATGATGGGGGAGTTGAAGTATTTCCTTGGATTTCAAATCAAGCAACTCCAAGAGGGCACCTTCATTAGCCAAACAAAGTACATTCAAGACATACTTAAGAAGTTTGGGATGAAGGATGGCAAACCCATCAAGACACCCATGGGAACTAATGGGCATCTCGACCTCGACACAGGAGGTAAATCCATAGATCAAAAGGTATACCGGTCGATGATAGGATCTTTACTCTACTTATGTGCATCTCGACTGGATATTATGCTTTCTGTATACATGTGTGCAAGATTTCAGGCCGACCCTAAAGAAGTTCACCTTAGATCCGTGAAGAGAATCATGAGATATTTAGTTTACACTCCTAAGTTTGGGCTTTGGTACCCCAAGGGATCCACTTTTGATTTAATAGGTTATTCCGATGCCAATTGGGCGGGGTGTAAAATTGATAGGAAGAGCACATCAGGGACTTGTCAGTTTCTGGGAAGATCCCTCGTGTCTTGGGCTTCAAAGAAACAAAACTCCGCAGCTCTTTCCACCGCCAAAGCCGAGTACATTGGCACAGGCCATTGTTGTGCGCAATTACTTTGGATGAAGCAAACCCTCAGGGACTATGGCTACAAATTGAGCAAAGTCACTCTCCTATGTGACAATGAGAGTGCAATCCACATGGCGGATAATCCCGTTGAACATAGCCACACTAAGCACATAGACATTCTGTATCACTTTCTGAGAGATCACCAACAAAGGGGGATATCGAAATAGCTTATGTAAACACCAAGAATCAATTAGCCGATATCTTTACCAAGCCATTAGATGAGAAAACCTTTAGCAAACTTAGGAATGAGCTAAATATACTTGATTCTCGGAATTTTGAATGAAACATTGCACACATAGCTCATTTATATACCTTTGATCACATCTCTTTCATTTTGGTACAAACGTATATTACTTATTATTCTTGTACCAAAGCTACGACTAATGTGTTTTCAAGTGTATTTCTCCACTAAATCGTAGATTGAAAGGGAAATGGAGTTTTCGGCAAAGAAAAAGGCTTCCACTCCACACCTCTGACGGTATCATCTATCCTTTGCCATTGTCACTCCACTCTCAATTGGTATAATCCTTCACTCTTATTTACTTGTACCAATGGGGAGAAAATTCTACAGGGCTCCAACGTTCTCCATGTTTGGCGATTAATGCCAAAGGGGGAGAAAATATTAAGCCCAAAGCAAAAGGACCGCATCACCAACATTTCAAATTTTTCGAAATAAAATTTTAATTAGTATTTTTCAATATTTCTCGAAAATTAATATCTCGATTGGTATCTATGTTTCAAATTGATATATATCCCAAAACACTCTTGAAAGCTAAGAGGAGAATTTCATTCAGGGAGAGTTTTGTTTAGTCAAAGGAAAAGCATTTGAAACAAGGGGAGAAATTTCAAATCTTGAAAATGCTTCTTGCAAACTTATTCATATACCTTTGACTATTTGCAAAAAGATTTTGAAAAGATTTTCCAAAAGAATTTGCAAAAACAAAACAAGTGGTGCAAAGGTGGTCCAAAATGTTAAATAAAAGAAAAGCAATCCATTCATATCCAGTGAGATTATCAATTGGTTTAATTCCAAGTAACCTATGCACTTACCATATGCAAACTAGTTCAGTTCTGTAGTTTATATATTTGCTTTGGTTTGTGTTGGCATCAATCACCAAAAAGGGGGAGATTGAAAGGGAAATAGGGTTAACCTTTTCCTATAATTAATTTTGGTGGTTGATCGTCAACACAAACACATGGACTAACTAGTTTGTCAAGAATTCATGTATTACAGGTGCATAAAGGTTCAACACAAACCAATAAATATTCAAGTTAGGGACCTAATTCAAAGGAGCAAAAGGAACCAAAGTGTGCTGTGGTCTGGCGCATTGGACTGTCCGGTGCACCAGGCCCGTACAGGGTTGAACCAGCCACTCTCGGGTTTTCGCAGGCACACTCCGCTATAATTCACCGGACTGTCCGGTGTGCCACCGGACTGTCTGGTGAGCCAGCAGGCAACGACTATCTGCGCGCAACGTTCGACTGCAAAAGAACCTGACACGTGAACAGTGCAGCGGCTGAAGTCAGAGCCGCGAAGTCAGAGGGCACCGAACTGTCCGGTGCCGCAAGGAGACAAAGCTCCAACTGTCGACTTAGCTCCGAACCCTAACGGTTGGGTGACGCTGCGGTGCACCAGACACTGAACAGTGAGTGTCTGGTGGCGCACCGGACTGTCCGGTGCGCCCATCGCCAGCAGCCTCCCCAACGGCTACTTAGGTGGTTGAGAGCTATAAATACCCCCAACCACCACAACTTCAAGCATCCAAGTTTTCTGAATATCACATTCAATACAAGAGCTCTAGCATTCACTCCAAGACACAATACAAAAGATCAAATCCTCTCCGAGTCCCAAATTCACTCCAAACACTTAGTGGCTTGTGTGAGAGAGATTTTTGTGTTCATTTCAGTTCTTGTCGCTTGGATTGCCTTTCTTCCTTTCCCATTCTTATTCTCAAGTGCTTTGTAAGCGAGGCAAGAGACACCAAGTGTGTGGTGGTCCTTGCGGGGTCTTAGTGACCCGTGAGATTAAGGAAGAAGGCTCACTCGGTCTAAGTGACCGTTTGAGAGAGGGAAAGGGTTGAAATAGACCCGGTCTTTGTGACCTCCTCAACGGGATTAGGTTCTTTGGAACCGAACCTCGGTAAAACAAATCACCGTGTTCATTCGCTTGATTCTCATTTGATTTGTTTCCCCCTCTCTCCCATACTTGTTTTTAGTTCTAACGCTAACCTCGGCTTGTAGTGTGTGTTCAAAGTTGTAAATTTCAGATTACGCCTATTCACCCCCCTCTAGGCGACTTTCAGGTACTTCAGCTCCTTAGCATAATGTTTCGTTTCGGCGAATTGCTCTGCTGATAGTTGTTTTCCCGAAGCATGTTGAATAATAAAATTAAAATCACTCCTAGAAGGTGCTTCAGGAGCAGGTGTTGAGGGTTTCTCTAGAAGGTTTTCTTTTACAAGATTTTCTGGTACAACTTCTGAAGGTCCCGCCTCGACATGAGCAAAAGTACCGATAGTAATAATCTCTGAGACATCTTCAGTTTTGCTGCCAGAGGCTTCATCAGAAGAAGGAGGCGGTGTTTTCACAGATTCTAGAACAACTTCCAAAACACTAGCCATCCTCCTCTTCCTTGGAGTTCCTGTGGTAGCTAGCAGCTTCGACAGTGTTGTCATCATCATCTTCGGCTACTCTGGTACTTTTTCTGCTACCTTTTCTGGCTCCGGCTCTCTGGCCGGGTCTGCAATGGCTTCAATAGGCACAACAGGAACAATCTCTATGGCTAGGGGGTTGTTTCCACCCTTTCACTTAACTTTGGCACATCGGTCGTCTCGATGCGCCTGGGTCTACGTGTCAAAATCTTGATTTTCTTTGATTTCAATACACTAGTAGATGCCAAGGTAGCGACTTTCCTTTTCCTCCCTTGCTTCGGGGCATGATAGCAGTAGCCTGGGTAAACGAACCCAATAACATCAAATACTCTGTTCAACCTCTTTTTGCCACGAGCGCTGAAGGCAGCCGTCATAGCTTCGTCTTCTGCCCTCAAGTACGCTCCAAGTAGTTCATCACTTGTCGCCTCAATAGCATCTAGCCAATCATCATTTGGCTCATCAAATTGGTTTATGAACCAAAAAGTATACTTCAGATAAACCAGGCCACCCTGGCTGGAGCCAGCGGCGGCTTCCTTCTGTGGTAACCCAGTGTCACCTAGGGTTTCTTCTCAGTCCTAACTCAAGAACCATTATTTCATGTGAACCAAATTGGGCAAAAGACACCAATCAACTTGAGAATAAAAGCTCCACTAAGTATTTTATCTAAAGAATCATTCCTAAATCTTATGGTGCTTTCAAAAAGGTAAAAGTGTTGAAACCCTAGAACAACCCTAATTAAGCCACTAAAGTAGAAAGGAAGAAATGAGTAAAAAGGACCACGAAAAACATGGAATCATGGCTTAGGCCAATTATTAAAGTTGAAATACACTAACTAAACTACAACAATTGTTATAAAAGTTTGGCCAAAATAGTTTATTAAAAACCCCAAAAAGGCCCTCCAAGTGAAAGCTCCCTAGGGGGAATCTAAAATTCAGATTTCTGAATTTCAGCCTTCACCTAGAACTTGAGCGCGTTCACCTTGATCCCTAGCTCAAATCCTTAAGCCCCCATTGACAATTTTGTTCTAAACTATCCCCTCTGCAATGTATGTGAAGATGGCATCGGATGCGTGCCCTAGACACATCAAACCCGGGATTTTCTCTTGGAGTTCAGCAGTGAGACAAACCCAACTTTACCCCTCCATATCTCTTGATCCAGTCAGCGAAACCCATAAGCCTCCACACACAAACGACAAAGGTGAAAGGGAAATAGGATCAAACCTTTTCCTAAATGATTTTGGTGGTTGAATTTCCCAACACAAACAATTGAACTAACTAGTTTGCTCTAGATTACATGTTCTACAGGTGCCAAAGGTTCAACACAAACCAATACAAAGTTAAAATTAGGGTTCAAAAAGAAAGGAGCAAAACCAACCGAAGGCTACCCTGGTCTGGCGTACCGGACTATCCGGTGTGCCACCGGACAATGTCCGGTGCACCAGGGTGGATCAACTCAAACTTGCCACCTTCGGGTTTCTGGAAAAGCCACTCCGCTATAAATCACCAGACTGTCTGGTGTGCCATGCGGAGCAACGGCTACAGCGCCAACGGTCGTCTGCAAAAGGTGAACAGTGAGCTACAGTGCGCGGATAGTTCGCGCAGAGTCAGAGCAGGCGCCAGAAGGCGCACCGGACAGTGAACAGTGACTGTCCGGTGCACCACCGGACTGTCCCGTGGCCGAGTCTGTCAGAGCTCCAACGGTCGAACCCTAACGGTTGGGTGACGTGGCTGGCGCACCGGACTGTCCGGTGCGCCCATCGACAGTAGCCCAACCCCAACGGTTGGTTTGGTGGTTGGGGCTATAAATACCCCCAACCACCACCACTTCAAAGCATCCAAGTTTTCAGCCATTGCATTCAATACAAGAGCTCTAGACTTCACTCCAAGACACAAACAAAAGATCAAATCCTCTTCCAAGTCCAAGGTCACTCTAAACAATTAGTGACTAGTGAGAGAGAGATATTTGTGTTCATTTGAGTTCTTGTTGCTTGGATTGCTTTTCTTCTTCCTCCATTCTTGTTCTCAAGCAACTTGTAATCAAGCAAGAGACACCAAGTTGTGGTGGTCCTTGTGGGGTCTAAGTGACCCAATTGATTGAGGAGAAAAGCTCACTCGGTCTAGGTGACCATTTGAGAGAGGGAAAGGGTTGAAAGAGACCCGGTCTTTGTGACCACCTCAACGGGGAGTAGGTTTGCAAGAACCGAACCTCGGTAAAACAAATCACTGTATCATTCGCTTTCATTTGCTTGTGATTTGTTTCGCCCTCTCTTTCGGACTCGACTTTATCTCTAACGCTAACCCGGCTTGTAGTTGTGCTTAAAGTTTATAAATTTGAGATTTGCCTATTCACCCCCCTCTAGGCGACTTTCAATTGGTATCAGAGGCTGGTTCTTCATTAGAACCTAACCGTTCAAAGTGATGTCGGGAGATCACGCCAAGAGGGAGATCTTGACCGGCGAGAAGCCCGCCACAAGCCACGGGAAGGCTCCATCAAAGGAGTCCGGCTCCAAGAAAAGGGAGGAATCACCTCCCCTCGTCAAGTCGCACTGGAGTGGTGACAAGAAGAAGAAAATGAAGAAAGTGGTCTACTACGAGACCGACTCTTCGTCGCCATCCACCTCCGGCTCTAACACACCGTCCATCACTTCTAAGCGCCAAGAGCGCAAGAAGGTTAGTAAGATCCCCTTATGCTACCCTCGCATTTCTAAACGTACTCCATTACTTTCCGTCCCATTAGGCAAACCACCGGTTTTTGACAGTGAAGATTATTGTATGTGGAGTGATAAAATGAGGCACCATCTAACCTCACTCCATGCTAGCATTTGGGACATTGTTGAGTTTGGAGCGAAGGAACCATCCGTGGGGGATGAAGGCTATGACTCGGACGAGGTAGCCCAAATCCGGCACTTCAACTCCCAAGCCACTACTATACTCCTTGCCTCTCTAAGTCGAGAGGAGTATAACAAAGTGCAATGGTTGAAAAGTGCCAAAGAGATTTGGGACGTACTCAAGACCACGCACGAAGGAGATGAGGTGACCAAGATCACCAAGTGGGAGACGATCGAGGGGGAGCTCGGTCGATTCATTCTCAACCAAGGAGAGGAGCCACAAGCCATGTACAACCGGCTCAAGACCTTGGTGAATCAAGTGCGCAACCTCGGGAGCACAAAATGGGATGACCATGAAATGGTCAAGGTTATTCTAAGATCACTTGTTTTTCTTAATCCTACACAAGTTCAATTAATTCATGGTGATCCTAGATATAAGCTAATGTCTCCCGAGGAGGTCATAGGAAAGTTTGTGAGCTTTGAATTGATGATCAAAGGCTCCAAACAAATCATCGAGCGAGGCGCCACCTCGACACCCGAGGTGCAACCCATTGCCTTCAAAGCAACAGAGGAGAAGAAAGAAGAGTCTGCGTCAAGTAGGCTCCCCATTGACGCCTCCAAACTCGACAACGAGGAAATGGCACTCATAATCAAGAGCTTTCGCCAAATCCTCAAGCAAAGGAGGGGGAAGGATTACAAGCCCCGCTCCAAGAAAGTTTGCTACAAGTGTGGTAAGCCCGGTCATTTTATTGCTAAATGTCCATTATCAAGTGATAGTGACAGGGGCGACAACAAGAAGGGAAGAAGGAAGGAAAAGAAGAAGTACTACAAGAAGAAGGGCGACGATGCCCACGTGTGTCATGAATGGGACTCCGATGAGAGCTCCACCGACTCCTCCTCTGACAAGGACACCACCAACATCATCGTCAACAAGGGCCTTCTCTTCCCCAACGTCGGCCACAAGTGCCTCATGGCAAAGGACGGCAAAAAGAAGAAGGTAAAATCTAGAGCTTCTACTAAATATGCAACATCTAGTGATGAGGCTAGCTCTAGTGATGATGAGGATGATTTGCTCACACTTTTTGCCAACCTAAACATGCAACAAAAGGAAAAATTGAATGAGTTAATTAGTGCTATTCATGAGAAGGATGAACTCTTGGATAGCCAAGAGGACTTCCTTATTAAGGAAAACAAGAAGCATGTTAAGGTTAAAAATGCTTATGCTCAGGAGATAGAAAAATATGAAAAATTGACTAGTGAGCTTAGCATTTGCCATGATACTATCTCCAACCTTAGAAATGAGAATGCTAAATTAATTGCTAAGGTTGAGAAGTTAAATGTTTGTGATGATTCTCTTGTCAACCTCAAAAATGATAATGCTAGTTTGATTGCTAAGATTGACAAGTTGAATGAATCTCTTTCTATCCTTAAGATTGAGAATGATAAATTAATTTCTAAGGCTAAGGATTTAAATGTTTGCAATGCTTCTATTTCCAATCTTAGAAATGAGAATGCCAAGTTACATGCTAAGATTGATGAATTAAATGCTTGCAAACCCTCTACATCTACTGTTAGCCATGTTTCCATTTGTACTAGATGTAGAGACATTAATGTTGATGCTATTCATGATCACCTAGCTTTAATTAAACAACAAAATGATCACATAGCACAACTAACTAGCAAAATTAATGAGCATGAGATAGAAAATGAAAAATTTAAAATTGCTAGAAGTATGCTTTATAGTGGGAGACGCCCTAGCATTGGCTTCCAACAGGGAGACAATGTCAAGCTTAATGCCCCTAATAAATTGTCTAACTTTGTTAAGGGCAAAGCTCCCATGGTTTAGGATAACGAGGGCTATATTTTATATCCTGATGGTTATCCCAAACATAAGATTAGGAGAATTCACTCTAGGAAGTCTCACTCTGGCTCTCATCATGCTTTTATGTATAAGAGTGAGGCATCTAGTTCTAGGCAATGCACTCATGTTAAATTGCCTAAAAAGAAATCTCCTATTGCATCAAATGAAACTAATGTTTCATTTAAGACTTTTGATGCATCCTATGTTTTAACTAACAAATCAGGCAAAGTAGTTGCCAAATATGTTGGGGGCAAACACAAGGGTTCCAAGACTTGTGTTTGGGTACCCAAGGTGGTTGTTTCTAATGTGAAAGGACCCAAGACCATTTGGGTACCTAAGAACAAGGCCTAAACTTGTTTTGTAGGTTTATGCATCCAGGGGCTCAAGTTGGATCATTGATAGCGGGTGCACAAACCATATGACAGGGGAGAAAAGGATGTTCTCCTCCTATGAGAAAAACCAAGATCCCCAAAGAGCTATCACATTCGGGGATGGAAATCAAGGTTTGGTCAAAGGACTTGGTAAAATTGCTATATCTCCTGACCACTCTATTTCCAATGTTTTTCTTGTAGATTCTTTAGATTACAATTTGCTTTCTGTCTCTCAATTATGCAAAATGGGTTACAACTGTCTTTTTACAGATATAGGTGTTACTGTCTTTAGAAGAAGTGATGATTCAGTAGCATTTAAGGGAGTATTAGCGGGTCAGCTATACTTAGTTGATTTTAATAGAGCTAAACTCGATACTTGCTTAATTGCTAAGACTAATATGGGTTGGCTCTAGCACCACCGACTAGCCTATGTTGGGATGAAGAATCTTCACAAGCTTCTAAAGGGAGAACACATTTTGGGACTAACCAATGTTCATTTTGAGAAAGACAGGGTTTGTAGCGCATGTCAAGCAGGGAAGCAAGTTGGTGTTCATCATCCACACAAGAACATCATGACGACCAACAGCCGCTTGAGCTAGTCCACATGGATCTATTAAGCCCGATCGCTTACATAAGCATCGGCGGGAGTAAGTATTGTCTTGTAATTGTGGATGATTATTCTCGCTTCACTTGGGTGTTCTTTTTGCAGGAAAAATCACAAACCCAATAGACCTTAAAGGAATTCTTGAGGCAGGATCAAAATGAGTTCGGATTAAGGATCAAGAAGATAAGAAGCGACAATGGAACGGAGTTCAAGAACTCTCAAATTGAAGGCTTTATTGAGGACGAGGGCATCAAGCATGAGTTCTCTTCTCCCTACACACCACAACAAAATGGTGCAGTGGAGAGGAAGAATAGAACTCTACTTGATATGGCGAGTGTGACAGAACCTCCCAAGTCATTAGGCCCACCTACAGTTGTCCTTGTCCCATGGACTTCAGACAATCCTGCAGGTGCACCTGATCACTTGATAAGTTCAGTATCTGAATTCCTTACCTTCCCAAGAGCGTTTCACCCGTCACACAGACATTACAATACATCGGAGGTACGAAAATAAGGAAGCAGTTACAATAACTTACTTTATTGAAAAGTAAGACAAAGTTATATAGTAACAGACCAGAACAAAATATGAGTGCTGAGTATTATTATTACATAACATGGGAGGCAAAAACCCCTCCCGAATAAGCAGTAAAAGTTTTTCTTAACGGAGGACCTTTCCTCCCGCATCTTTAGTCTTGATTCTCTTCTTTTGGTACCACCTTGGAACAGAAGCAACAAAAGTTTGCTGCTTCTTCACCTAAAACAACATGGGACAAAGCCCCGAGTACGAAGTGTACTTTCACAAGTCTTACCCGTCAAATAAAAGACTTTCAAGGATATGCTGGCTTTAAGGGAGTCAAGGTAAGGCTTTATCAATAATCAATGACTCTGTTTGCAGAAATGCTTACTAATAGTGGATCCTTAAAAATCCAATTTAACTAGTCAGGTTAGGTGAAGTTACCTGCATCTAGAGTTCTTTCTACCCTAGTTCAATCACTTGACCTATACTAGCCAATTTCTTATCAACCCTTCTTATTTACTGGAATGCTACGTGTAGGTCAGTGACCAAGTCTTCATGTCCGCGAAGTTACGACGATCCGAATTGATTATACTCAGCTGAGGATCTCCAATCACACGACATATGTAGCACTTAACCCTTGCATATGTCAACTCGCCACCGGGGTTCTTAAGACCAGATCAAGTTCACGCCAACCGAGAGCACAGATACACCACCGTCCAGCCTCTTGCCACGGAGGGTACACGCTACTCTCGCCATCTCTCCACTCCCATTGCGTGTTATCTTATTCTGGTATTAGTCTGCCCGAGGCAAAGCTTACCCATGATGAGGCATGTGACCAGTTAAAGGGTCCTCGATCATCAAGCCTACATCGAGAAGGTCCTTAATCGACTCAAACGGAGACACTACACCGAGACTCTCTCCTTGTGCATGTCACCTGCCCGGTCTCAGCTTAATCATTTCAACCCAAAGTTTGGTACCTGGCAGAGGTACATTTTTTCTGATGTTGAACCCATCATGGCCATGATGGATCCACCATCAAGTTTTTTCGAAAACATCCCACCCACTTTGAAGCATCATCTTTTGTGAAAACAAAACATTTTGTTTTTCTAAAGCAAAGCTAATTATAAGAAAAACCTTTTGTAAAACAGGGATTTAAGGAGAAGTAATCAAATCCAAGGAAGGAAATGCAGGAATTGGTTTAGCACACAACTTCTATCACCTAATGCATCAAGCAAGTGAGAAAGATTTTAAAAGGAACAAGGAGGTGACAAATGCACCGGGGCTTGCCTTGTGTTACTGGTGAATCAGGCTCTGTTCCGCAGATATCAAAATAAAAGCAGTTGCCTGCCTGATGTTCTTCAGGTGGTGGTGGTGAAGTCCTTGCTTATTCGACTTCTATTTCCTCTTCGTTTTCTAGATATAACCATATATAATCATGAATGCTCATGTAATGCTCATGAAAATGCAATGATAATAAAAGTTTATTATCTAAGGTCTTGAATATAACTTTCCTTCACGGATCTCCGAGAAACTAGGGTTCGCGGAGTCGATAGTGAAGTTCATAGGGCAGGGGCTAGGGTTTTGGGTTCTAAGTATCAAACATGGTCCAAAACATACCAAACTTTACCTAAGGTTTCTAAATAATATTTAAAGTTTACCTAAAAAGTTTGGTAAATTTTGGAATTATTAATTATTCCTTAAAATTCCAGAAACATGGATTTTGGCTATTTTAATTACTCTATAATTTCTTATTTGGACCAAAAATCATGAAACTATTTTCATTAAATACTACAGGAAATTAGAAGCCTAGCAAAATTGGTCTGGTATTTTTAGCATTTTTCTATAATTTTCTAGGAATTCTTAAACCCTGATAGAAAAAGAAAAGAAGAAAGTTGATACAGTTTTGGGCTGAATTAGGCCCGGGTCAGCCCAGCAACAGGCGGAAGCACGCCCGCGCGCGCCCACGTGCAGACTTTGCGAATAGGTCCCCAACGTTATGAATAACTAAAAGCGGGGTCGCAGTACTATTCCTAGAGTCACTGACACTTTACCGAAACCTCCCCGAGTTCTATTTCTTCGCAGGCCAAGGTCCACGACGGCGAACAGCACGGGGCCGAACTCCGGTGAGTCTACGCTAGCCGGTTTACGCAAAGACTGGTGCTCAACTTTGGTTTAAACCTAATTCCCGCCCTAACCAATGTTTCCCCTCAACCAATTTGACTAATGGGGCTTTAACATGCTCTGTCCATGGTGACAGCGAGCAAGACAGATGGTCAAACGCGTTCCCGGTGATCTCGGACTTCCCAGCTTAATCGGATGGGTCAGCGAGTACCACGAGCAAGCAAGGGTGCTGAAACAAGAAAGCAGAGGGCAGGATTGGACCTGAATTGAGCTAGCCACGGCGAGGTAACAAGGCACGGTGTTCTTGGTTGATTTGGGGGAAATCCCAAATTGGAGCTCTCTAGTGGAGGATCTGAGGTACGGGTGGGTGCGCTAGATGCCTGAATACATAGCGAAGCCGATGGCACACTCAATTTATAGGCTCCGGGGGCGGTGGCGTGTGAATTGAAGCTGGCGCGGTGGCGGTCGGAGAAGAAGAGGAGTACTGGTGCAAACGCTTAGTGTCTTTAATGGTGGCAGATGCACCGGCGATCACCGGATATCGATTTCCTGAGTCATAACGACGTGGTTAAAGGCATGAGACGTGGCGCAGTTGCGATGAACAACGCGGACTCCGGCGATGGCCGTAAGGCCACGTCGCCGACGCAAGTTATCAGAAACAAGGAGGCCATAGTAGTCCGAACTCATCCGTGGCGCGATCTTTTCACCGTCGAGCTGAATCCACTCGCCAGCGGCACAAATCGTGACGGCCAGCGTGAATACGAGCGCAAAGATCGCCGGCGGCGAGGTCTCTGAGCTGGCGATCCAATCCGGTCACTGTACTATCGCGAATCCTATTCAGTTGGTCTGACAGAGCTCTTTTCAGGGCAATTTGTGCCAAATTTTGTGTAGTGACCAGACCAACACTCTACATCAAAATTGTAGTTCAACAAACCAGCTTTAAGTTTGCCACAGAGGTTTTAATTAAACAACCACTGAATCAAGCGCTACATGGTTCCAAAGTTGATCCTACACAATGTTAACTAGAGTTTCAGACTTGAGGCTGACTGATAGCCCAACTTTGGGCCCAGTTTTCTCTCAACTTTGCAAAACAACAATGCTTAATCCCTTAAGCAAAGTTGTACTCCTATTGTAGCTCTAAACCTTTTATGTGTTGACCTAGGGCAAAATATTCATAATTTGGAAGATACAAGCTTTTAAAGTTGAGCCTATGCACTGAAATTCAGACTTAGCCATTGGAGCACAATTGTGGCCTTTTTGCAAATAAGCCCAAAACTTAGGGTTTAAGTTGCAAATCCACATACATGTGAATCATATGAGTTAAGATGCCCTAATTTCATGGTTTTTGCACTTTAGTCCAAAAGTGCACTAGTTTTGCACTTAGCCCCCTAGGGTTTTAGTCTAGGGTTTTTCCAGGGTTCTATTTATGGTTTTTGATACTTCTAGGGTTTGGATGCTACTTAAGTTAATCCATGGTAACATTTTATGTCCATCTCTAATGAGTTTTGAAACTTTCCCCTATTAGGCTTTGTTTACTCTTTTAAGCCTAGTCTAGGGTTAAGCACTGTACCCTAGGGTTTCACTTATAACATGTCACATCAATACAACTTGTTTGAATTTTTTGCCTAGTGAATGCATTCTAAGTGTAACAATCACATGATATGCCAATGCTTATGATGTTATGCTCAAGTTTTAGTGGCAGTAACACCAGGGGTGTTACATCCTTCCCCCCATAAAAGAATCTCGTCCTAAGATTAAAAGTCCTATGGCAGGTAATGGAAAAGGAAACGCGACACATCTTTATTTACTTATTTTTGGTACAAGGCAGGGGTGGTTTGGGACTCATTCCTTTATTACAACAATTGTAGATGCTTTACAAATTACATGAGGCTAAAAAGCCTAGGAAATTCTTTTCTAAAAAGTCTTGAGTTTCCCATGTAGCCTCATCTTCTGAATGTTGGTTCCACTGTATCTTGTAAAACTTGAGAGTTTTTCTTCGGGTAATCCTGTCCTTTTGATCCAAGACTTGAATATGATGCTCTAAATATGTCAAATCTGGTTCTAAGGCAACATTCGTTACTTCAATGGTTCGATCGGGAACCCGAAGACACTTCTTAAATTGAGACTCATGGAACACATTATGTATGACAGACAATGTTTTGGGTAACTGGAGTCGGTACGCCACTGGTCCATATCTTTCAAGGATAGGAAAAGGACCAATGTATCGAGGTGCAAGGTTCCCCTTTACCCCGAAACATGATACACCCTTCTTTGGAGAAACTTTCAGGTAGATATAATCTTCAACTTGAAAGTGCAATGGTTGTCGTCGCTTGTCTGCATAACTCTTCTGACGAGCTTGAGCCTCTTTCAAATTATGAATTATTCGTTGAACTTTCTCTTCTGTCTCCTTTACCATATGAGGCCTGAAGAAATTTCTTTCACCTGGTTCAGACCAGTTTGACAGAGTACGACACCGTCATCCATACAAGGCTTCAAAAGGTGCCATTTTGATGCTCTCTTGATAGCTATTATTGTATGAGAACTCCGCTAATGGTAAACAATCATCCCATTTCTATGGGAATTCCAGAACACATGCTCGCAACATATCTTTAAGTATCTGATTTACTCTCTCAGCCTGTCCACTAGTTTGGGGATGATAGACCGAACTGTGGAGCAATTTAGTACCTAAAGATTTGTGAAGTTCTTCCCAGAATTTGGATACAAATTGAGGCCCACGATCCGACACTATTGTCTTTGGAACACTGTGCAAACTAAGGATGCGAGCAATGTACAGTTCCGCATATGTGAGGACCGGGTAATATGTCTTGACTGGCAGAAAATGAGCAATTTTCGTAAGCTGATCAATTATAAACCAAATAGAGTCGAATCCTTTTGCTGTCCTGGGCAATCCCACAATAAAGTCCATGCTTATATCCTCCCATTTCCATGTGGGGATAGGTAAAGATTGTAATGGACTAGCAACTTTCATGTGTATGGCCTTGACACGTCTACAAGTGTCACATCTTGCCACATAGCGTGCAATTTCAATCTTCATCTTTGTCCACCAATAATGCTGTTTTAGATCATGATACATCTTAGTGCTTCCGGGATGAATAGAATAGCGACTAAGATGTGCTTCATCCAAAATTTGCAGGCGGATCTCATCATTCTTAGGCACAACTATGCGGTGGTTAAACAATACAACACCTTGATCATCTCTTCTGAAGTAGTTGGCTTTACCGGCCTCCATTTTCTCATGAATGTGTTTCATTCCCTCATCATTTCTTTGTGCGTCAATTATTCTTTGCAGGATGACTGACTCAAGCCTCAAGTGATTTACAGTTCCGTGTTGTATCATTCCTAGGTTCAACTTCTCCATTTCTTGGCATAACGTAATGTCAGAAGTCTTCATGGTAAGACAATGACAGAAAGCCTTACGACTTAACGCATCTGCCACTACATTGGCTTTTCCTAGGTGATAGTGAATCTCTAATTCATAATCCTTTATGAGCTCGAGCCATCTCCTTTGTCTCATATTAAGCTCTGACTGGGTAAAGATGTACTTCAAACTTTTATGATCTGTATAAATGTGACAGACATTCCCCAGCAGATAATGACGCCATATTTTTAAGGCATGAACCACCGCAGCTAACTCCAGGTCATGAGTTGGATAATGTTCCTCATGCCGGCTCAACAGCCTTGAAGCATAAGCTATTACTCGGCCCTCTTTCATTAAAACACAACCGAGACCACTGCCTGATGCTTCACAATACACATTAAAGGGCTTTTCAATGTCCGTTTGAGCCAATACCGGAGCAGTGGTTAATAATACTTTCAGCTGCTCAAAGGCTTCATTACATTTTGAAGACCAATTCAATTTGGTTTCATTCTTCAATAAACTTGTGATTGGTTTCACAAGCTTGGAAAAATCTAGAATGAATCGGCGGTAGTAACCAGCTAGTCCAAGGAAACTTCATACTTGATGTACAGTGGTTGGGGGTTTCCACTCCAAAATATCCTTGACTTCGCTGGGATCCTTGACTTTGGGGGTTTCCACTCCGAACTCATCCGTGGCGCAATCTTTTCACCATCGAGCTGAATCCACTCGCCAGCGGCACGAATCGTGATGACCAGCGTGAATCCGAGCGCAAAGATCACCGGCGGCGAGGTCTCTGAGCTGGCGATCCAATCCGGTCACTGTACCATCGTGAATCCTATTCAGTTGGTCTGATAGAGCTCTTTTGAGGGCAATTTGTGCCAAATTTTGTGTAGTGACCAGACCAACACTCTACATCAAAATTGTAGTTCAACAAACCAGCTTTAAGTTTGCCACAGAGGTTTTAATTAAACAACCACTGAATCAAGTGCTACATGGTTCCAAAGTTGATCCTACACACTGTTAACCAGAGTTTTAGACTTGAGGCTGATTGACAGCCCAACTTTGGGCCCATTTTCTCTCAACTTTGCACAACAACAATGCTTAATCCCTTAAGCAAAGTTGTACTCCTATTGTAGCTCTAAACCTTTGATGTGTTGACCTAGGGCAAAATATTCATAATTTGGAAGATACAAGCTTTTAAAGTTGAGCCTATGCACTGAAATTCAGACTTAGCCATTGGAGCACAATTGTGGCCTTTTTGCAAATAAGCCCAAACTTAGGGTTTAAGTTGCAAATCCACATACATGTGAATCATATGAGTTAAGATGCCCCAATTTCATGGTTTTTGCACTTTAGTCCAAAAGTGCACTAGTTTTGCATTTAGCCCCTAGGGTTTTAATCTAGGGGTTTTCCAGGATTCTATTTAGGTTTTTTGATACTTCTAGGGTTTGGATGCTACTTAAGTTCATCCATGGTGACATTTTATGTCCATATCTAATGATTTTTGAAATTTTCCCCTATTAGGCTTTGTTTACTCTTTTAAGCCCAGTCTAGGGTTAAGCACTGTACCCTAGGGTTTCACTTATAACATGTCACATCAATACAACTTGTTTGAACTTTTTGCCTAGTGAATGCATTCTAAGTGTAACAATCACATGATATGCCAATGCTTATGATGTTATGCTCAAGTTTTAGTGGCAGTAACACCAGGGGTGTTACATCCTTCCCCCCATAAAAGAATCTCGTCTCGAGATTAAAAGTCCTAGGGCAGGTAATGGAAAATGAAATGCGACACATCTTTATTTACTTATTTTTGGTATAAAGCAGGGGGTGGTTTGGGACTCATTCCTTTATTACAACAATTGTACATGCTTTACAAATTACATGAGGCTAAAAAGCCTGGGAAATTCTTTTCTAAAAGTCTTGAGTTTCCCATGTAGCCTCGTCTTCTGAATGTTGGTTCCGCTGTATCTTGTAAAACTTGAGAGTTTTTCTTCGGGTAATCCTGTCCTTTTGATCCAAGACTTGAATAGGATGCTCTAAATATGTCAAATCTGGTTCTAAGGCAACATCTGTTACTTCAATGGTTCGATCGGGAACCCGAAGACACTTCTTCAATTGAGACACATGGAACACATTATGTACGGCAGACAATGTTTCGGGTAACTGGAGTCGGTATGCCACTGGTCCATATCTTTCAAGGATAGGAAAAGGACCAATGTATCGAGGTGCAAGCTTCCCCTTTACCCCGAAACGTGATACACCATTCATTGGAGAAACTTTTAGGTAGACATAATCTTCAACTTGAAAGTGCAAGGGTTGTCGTCGCTTGTCTGCATAACTCTTCTGACGAGCTTGAGCCTCTTTCAAATTATGAATTATTCGTTGAACTTTCTCTTCTGTCTCCTTTACCATATTAGGCCTGAAGCAATTTCTTTCACCTGGTTCAGACCAGTTTGACAGAGTACGACACCGTCATCCATACAAGGCTTCAAAAGGTGCCATTTTGATGCTCTCTTGATAGCTATTATTGTATGAGAACTCCGCTAATGGTAAACAATCATCCCATTTCTGTGGGAATTCCAGAACACATGCTCGCAACATATCTTTAAGTATCTGATTTACTCTCTCAGTCTGTCCACTAGTTTGGGGATGATAGACCGAACTGTGGAGCAATTTAGTACCTAAGGATTTGTGAAGTTCTTCCCAGAATTTGGATACAAATTGAGGTCCACGATCCGACACTATTGTCTTTGGAACACTGTGCAAACTAAGGATGCGAGCAATGTACAGTTCCGCATATGTGAGGACCGGGTAATATGTCTTGACTGGCAGAAAATGAGCAATTTTCGTAAGCTAATCAATTATAACCCAAATAGAGTCGAATCCTTTTGCTGTCCTGGGCAATCCCACAATAAAGTCCATGCTTATATCCTCCCATTTCCATGTGGGGATAGGTAAAGATTGTAATGGACCAGCAGCTTTCATGTGTATGACCTTGACACGTCTACAAGTGTCACATCTTGCCACATAGCGTGCAATTTCAATCTTCATCTTTGTCCACCAATAATGCTGTTTTAGATCATGATACATCTTAGTGCTTTCGGGATGAATAGAATAGCGACTAAGATGTGCTTCATCCAAAATTTGCTGGCGGATCTCATCATTCTTAGGCACAACTATGCGGTGGTTAAACCATACAACACCTTGATAATCTCTTCTGAAGCAGTTGGCTTTACCGGCCTCCATTTTCTCATGAATGTGTTTCATTCCCTCATCATTTCTTTGTGCTTCAATTATTCTTTGCAGGATGACTGACTCAAGCCTCAAGTGATTTATAGTTTCATGTTATATCATTCCCAGGTTCAACTTCTCCATTTCTTGGCATAACGTAATGTCAGAAGTCTTCATGGTAAGACAATGACAGAATGCCTTACGACTTAACGCATCTGCCACTACATTGGCTTTTCCTGGGTGATAGTGAATCTCTAATTCATAATCCTTTACCAGCTCGAGCCATCTCCTTCGTCTCATATTAAGCTCTGACTGGGTAAAGATGTACTTCAAACTTTTATCATCTGTATAAATGTGACAGACATTCCCCAGCAGATAATGACGCCATATTTTTAGGGCATGAACCACCGCAGCTAACTCCAGGTCATGAGTTGGATAATGTTCCTCATGTCGGCGCAACTGCCTTGAAGCATAAGCTATTACTCGGCCCTCTTTCATTAAAACACAGCCGAGACCACTGCCTGATGCGTCACAATACACATCAAAGGGCTTTTCAATGTCCGTTTGAGCCAATACCGGACCAGTGGTTAATAATACTTTCAGCTGCTCAAAGGCTTCATTACAATTTGAAGACCAATTGAATTTGGTATCATTCTTCAATAAACTTGTGATTGGTTTCACAAGCTTGGAAAACTCTTGAATGAATCGGCGGTAGTAACCAGCTAGTCCAAGGAAACTTCGGACTTGATGTACAGTGGTTGGGGGTTTGCACTCCAAAATATCCTTGACTTTGCTGGGATCCACCGCAATCCCCTTAGCAGATAATACATGTCCCAAAAATTGGATCTCCTCTAGCCAGAACGCGCACTTACTGAACTTAGCATATAATTGGTGCTCCCTTAAGCGCGTTAATACGATCCGCAAATGCTGAGCATGCTCCTCTTCATTCTTGGAGTATATTAAGAAATCGTCAATGAATACCACCACTAATTTGTCCAACTCGGGCATAAATACCGAGTTCATCAGATATGTGAAGTGGACAGGAGCATTTGTTAGTCCGAAAGACATAACCAGATATTCAAATAGTCCATACCGCATGGTGAATGCGGTCTTTGGTATATCTTCGGGTCGGATACAATCTGATGATAACCCGACCTGAGGTCAATCTTGGAGAATACCCGAGCTCCGATAAGTTGATCAAATAGAATGTCAATCCGGGGAAGAGGGTACTTATTCTTGATGGTGACCTCATTAAGGGGTCTATAATCCACGCACATCCGAAGTGTTTGATCCTTCTTCTTGACAAAGATGGCTGGACAACCTCAAGGTGACGAACTTGGTCGGATGAATCCTTTTTCAAGTAGATCTTGTAATTGGGTCTTGAGTTCTGCCAGTTCATTCAGAGGCATTCGGTACGACCTTCTAGAAATAGGAGCCGTACCAGGCTTCAACTCAATCACAAATTCTACATCTCTTTCTGGAGGCAATCCAAGCAGATCTTCCGGGAAGACGTCTGGAAATTCACATACTACCGGAATATCTTGAATCTCCGGTATGATGGCTTCATATACTCTAACACACAGTTTAGCTGGAATAGCTACGGGGATGGACAAAAGAACCTCTTCTTGGCCATAACTCAACCTGATGGTTCTGAGATCAGTGTTGAGGATTGCTTTATGCTGGGCTAACCAATTCATGCCCAAAATTACATCTATATCTTGGCCTTTTAGAACAATCATGTTTGTAGGAAAGTCCTGTTCAGCCAATGTTACAGGCACATGGTAAGCCACCTCTTTAGTAAATACTTGTCCCCCGGGCGAATGAATTATAAACCCTTCCCTTGATTCATTGTATGGAATGCAATGTTGCTCCACAAACTTCTTGCTTATGAATGTATGTGAAGCGCCAGAATCAAAAATAATAACTGCAGGGTGATTGGCCACGAGAAACGTACCCATCATAACCGGTTCGCCTTCCAGTGTTGTGGCCACTTGAGTATAATAAATCCGCCCAGTTTTCCTCATATTTTTGCCCGCAGTATTGTTTGCCGCATTTCCCTTGCCTTGAGGGGAACTCGCAAAACTCTACTGATTATTTGACCTATTCTGCTTCGGGGTATGGACAGTCTTTGATAAAATGTTCGGACTTTCCATAATTAAAGCAGCCTGTTGAAGAGCTTGGGAGAGCGGGGAAACGAGTACCAGGGGCACCCGACTGATTTGTTGAGGTGGGGGCAGTGGTAGGATGGATAAAGACCGGTTGTTTGAAGGGGTAGGAGGGTGGACGTGATGAAGAACGATTCTGATTAAAAGGTCGGATTACCAACCTTTGTCTTTTCTCAGACCCTGATTGGGCCTGTCGCCTCCATTGCCCTTTGATTTTCCTGGGCCTGCATATTTGGCTTCAACTGCCAGCGCCGTGCTGATAGCCCTTCCGTAAGAAAGATTAATGCAGGTGGCCATCTTTTGTTGCATTCGATCATTAAGGCCTCTCATGAAGCAATTTCTCTTCTTTAGATGAATATTGGGACAAGTGGTTGAATTTGTTTAGATATTGAGTGACAGTATCCCCACCTTGTTTGAGCTTCATAAATTCCTCCTGCTTCATATGGACCACCCCTTCAGGAATATAGTGCTCCCGGAAAGCCAATTTGAACTCGTCCCATGTAATTTGATGGCCGGCCGGCTGAACGGCTACATAATTTCCCCACCATGTGCTGGCAGGGCCTCGCAACTGTTGCGCCGCAAATAAGGGCTTTTGAGTCTCCATGCATTGGAGAAGCCCGAACTTTTGTTTGATAACTCAGATCCACTCATCTGCTTCCAGAGGATCTTCTGCCTTGACAAATAATGGGGGATGTGTCTCTGAGAATTCCAGATATGAAGTTTCGCGGGGTCCTTGTGGATACGCTCGCCCGCCTTGCTGCTGCATTTGTTGTACCGCCATTTCCCGCAGAAAGCGGGTGTTGTCGGCCATGGCATTAACTAAGGCAGCGATGGCCTCAGCTAATGTTGGAGGTACTGGGGGTGGATTAGGAGTTGCTTCCCTCCCACGGGAGATTCCTGCACCATCCTGTGCACGAGTCTTGGATGGCATCTGAGGCAAAGAACATTTGAAAAAATATAATATGCCAAAGCAAACCATCCATTTTACATTACTTAAAAGGGTAATGATACAGACTCGAATTTACAATAGGATTACATTACCTATTACACATTATCACTACTTCTATACTACACTACTCTAGCTTCTTATCACTTTTGGTAGCCTCGCTGTCAGGTGTAGGAGACCATTCGTCGACCAAATCATTTAAGGAGGGGGCCTGAAAAGGTCTAGTTCCCCTCCAAGGGCTTCACCCACTGCTCCAGATGGTCTGGCTCCCATCCCGACAGGATCCGCAGGGACGTTAGGGTGCAGTTGTGAATACAATACATGAACTTCCTCATGTAGTGTATTACAATAAACCTGCAAGTTGTCTACGGCTGTGCTAAGCTCCTCCACGCGGGCTCGAGCTTTGGCTTCCTTAGCCCAAGCAAGTGAACGAGAGTTAACAGCCCAATCGAGCTAGATCTCGTTCAGCAAGTTGGTCTTGCAGGTGGCGGATGTCAGTTCTCAATTCATTTATTCTCTCACCATCCGCGACCCTTATATCGTTCCTGTGACGGAGCTCTGATCAAAGCTGTTTTGCTTGAGCTTCCAGATCCTTGATTGGATCATTGCTACCACTACTACTGTCTTCATGCCTTGGAGCTAGTTGATGGCGGGGTACGCCAATGGGTCCGGTAGACTTGTGCGCGGTCATTCTTGTGCGTGGCGGCATATCTCCATGAGGGGGAAAATCTTATTAGCATAGTTTTTAGCATGATGCATGTATAATTACAGAATCAACCTTAGTTGATTCACACCCTTCTATACATTGCACTCTACTATCTGGTCTTTAAAATAAGTACTTCAGAAGGGGATTGGATAAGAAGGAAAGAAATTTTCTAGATAAGTCTTTGAAAATTCTTTTTGAAAATGTCTCATAATATCTGCAGAGATGGGCTTCGCTCCGATACCAGCTGTGACAGAACCTCCCAAGTCATTAGGCCCACCTACAGTTGTCCTTGTCCCACGGACTTCAGACAATCCTGCAGGTGCACCTGATCACTTGATAAGTTCGGTATCTGAATTCCTTACCTTCCCAAGAGCGTTTCACCCGTCACGCAGACATTACAATACATCAGAGGTACGTAAATGCGGAAGCAGTTACAATTACTTACTATATTGAAAAGTAAGACAGAGTTATATAGTTACAGACCAGAACAAAATATATGAGTGCTGAGTATTATTATTAAATAACATGGGAGGCAAAACCCCTCCTGAATAGCAGTAAAAGTTTTTCTTAACGGAGGACCTTTCCTCCCACAGCTTTAGTCTTGATTCTCTTCTTTTGGTACCACCTTGGAACAGAAGCAACAAAAGTTTGCTGCTTCTTCACCTAAAACAACATGGGACAAAGCCCTGAGTACGAAGTGTACTTTCGCAAGTCTTACCCGTCAAATAAAAGACTCTCAAGGATATACTGGCTTTAAGGGAGTCAAGGTAAGGCTTTATCAAAAATCAATAACTCTATTTGCAGAAATGCTTACCAATATTGGATCCTTAAAAATCCAATTTTACTTGTCAGGTTAGGTAAAGTTACCTGCATCTAGAGTTCTTTCTACCCTAGTTCAATCACTTGACCTATACTAGCCAATTTCTTATCAACCCTTCTTATTTACTGGAATGCTACGTGTAGGTCAGTGACCAAGTCTTCATGTCCGCAAAGTTACGGCGATCCGAATCGATTATACTCAGCTGAGGATCTCCAATCACACGACATATGTAGAACTTAACCCTTGCATATGTCAACTCACCACCGGGGTTCTTAAGACCAGATCAGGTTCATGCCAACCGAGAGCACAGATACACCACCGTCCAGCCTCTTGCCACGGATGGTACACGCTACTCTCGCCATCTCTCCACTCCCATTGCGTGTTATCTTATTCTGGTATTAGTCTGCCCGAGGCAAAGCTTACCCATGATGAGGCATGTGACCAGTTAAAGGGTCCTCGATCATCAAGCCTACATCGAGAAGGTCCTTAATCGACTCAGACAGAGACACTACACCGAGACTCTCTCCTCGTGCAAGTCACCCGCCCGGTCTTAGCTTAATCATTTCAACCCAAAGTTTGGTACCTGGCAGAGGTACATCTTTTTCGATGTTGAACCCATCATGGCCATGATGGATCCACCATCAAGTTTTATTTTCGAAAACATCCCACCCACTTTGAAGCATCATCTTTTGTGAAAACAAAACATTTTGTTTTTCTAAAGCAAAGCTAAGCATAAGAAAAACCTTTTGTAAAACAGGGATTTAAGGAGAAGTAATCAAATCCAAGGAAGGAAATGCAGGAATTGGTTTAGCACACAACTCCTATCACCTAATGCATCAAGCAAGTGAGAAAGATTTTAAAAGAAACAAGGAGGTGGCAAATGCATCGGGGCTTGCCTTGTGTTACTGGTGAATAAGGATCTGTTCCGCAGATATCAAAATAAAAGCAGTTGCCTGCCTGATGTTCTTTAGGTGGTGGTGGTGAAGTCCTTGCTTCTTCGACTTCTATTTCCTCTTCATTTTCTAGATATGACCATATATAATCATGAAAGCTCATGTAATGCTCATGAAAATGAAATAATAAAAGTTTATTATCTAAGGTCTTGAATATAACTTTCCTACATGGATCTCCGAGAAACTATGGTTCGCGGCGTCGATAGTGAAGTTAATAGGGCAGGGGGCTAGGGTTTTGGGTTCTAAGTATCAAACATGGTCCAAAACATACCAAACTTTACCCAAGGTTTCTAAATAATATTTAAAGTTTACCTAAAAAGTTTGGTGAATTTTGGAATTATTAATTATTCCTTAAAATTCCAGAAACATGGGTTTTGGCTATTTTAATTACTCTATAATTTCTTATTTGGACCAAAAATCATGAAACCATTTTTATTAAATACTACAGGAATTTACAAGCCTAGCAAAATTGGTCTGGCATTTTTAGCATTTTCTATAATTTTCTAGGAATTCTTAAACCCTGATAGAAAAAGAAAAGAAGAAAGTTGATATAGTTTTGGGCTGAATTAGGCCTGGGTCAGCCCAGCAACAGGCGAAAGCGCGCCCGCGTGGCGCGCGCCCGCGTGGCGCGCGCCCGCGTGTAGACTTTGCGAATATGTCCCCGACGTTATGAATAACTAAAAGCGGGGTTGCAGTACTATTCCTAGAGTCACTGACACTTTACAGAAACCTCCCCCGAGTTCTATTTCTTCGCAGGCCAAGGTCCACGACGGCGAACAGCACGGGGCCGAACTCTGGTGAGCCTACGCCGGCCGGTTTATGCAAAGACTGGTGCTCAACTTTGGTTTAAACCTAATTCCCGCCCTAACCAATGTTTCCCCTCAACCAATTTGACTAATGGGGCTTTAACATGCTCTATCCACGATGACAACGGGCAAGACGGATGGTCAAACGCGTTCCCGGTGATCTCGGACTTCCCAGCTTAATCGGATGGGTCAGCGAGTACCAGGAGCAAGCAAGGGTGCTGAAACAAGAAAGCAGAGGGCAGGATCGGACCTGAATTGAGCTGGCCACGGCTAGGTCACAAGGCACGGTGTTCTTGGTTGATTTGGGGAAATCCCAAATTGGAGCTCTCTGGTGGAGGATCTGAGGTACGAGTGGGTGCGCTAGATGCCTGAATACATAGCGAAGCCGATGGCACACTCAATTTATAGGCTCCAGGGGTGGTGGCGTGTGAATTGAAGCTGGCGTGGTGGCGGTCGAAGAAGAAGAGGAGTACTGGTGCAAACGCTTAGTGTCTTTCACGGTGGCAGATGCACCGACGATCACCGGATATCGATTTCCTGAGTCATAACGACGTGGTTAAAGGCATGAGATGTGGCGCAGTTGCGGTGAACGACGCGGACTTCGGTGATGGATGTAAGGCCACGTCGCCGGCGCAAGTGATCAGAAACAACGAGGCCATAGTAGTCCGAACTCATCCGTGGCATGATCTTTTCATTGTCGAGCTGAATCCACCCGCCAGCGGCACAAATCGTGATGGCTAGTGTGAATCCAGGTGCGAAGATCGCCGGCGGCAAGGTCTCTGAGCTGGCGATCCAATCCGGTCACTGTACCATCACGAATCCTATTCAGTTGGTCTGACAGAGCTCTTTTGAGGGCAATTTGTGCCAAATTTTGTGTAGTGACTAGACCAACACTCTACATCAAAATTGTAGTTCAACAAACCAGCTTTAAGTTTGCCACAGAGGTTTTAATTAAACAACCACTGAATCAAGCGCTACATGGTTCCAAAGTTGATCCTACACACTGTTAACCAGAGTTTCAGACTTGAGGCTGACTGACAGCCCAACTTTGGGCCCATTTTCTCTCAACTTTGCATAACAACAATGCTTAATCCCTTAAGCAAAGTTGTACTCCTATTGTAGCTCTAAATCTTTATGTGTTGACCTAGGGCAAAATATTCATAATTTGGAAGATACAAGCTTTTAAAATTGAGCCTATGCACTGAAATTCAGACTTAGCCATTGGAGCACAATTGTAGCCTTTTTGCAAATAAGCCCAAAACTTATGGTTTAAGTTGCAAATCCACATACATGTGAATCATATGAGTTAAGATGCCCTAATTTCATGGTTTTTGCACTTTAGTCCAAAAGTGCACTAGTTTTGCACTTAGCCCCCTAGAGTTTTAGTCTAGGGTTTTTCCAGGGTTCTATTTAGGGTTTTTGATACTTCTAGGGTTTGGATGCTACTTAAGTTCATCCATGGTGACATTTTATGTCCATCTCTAATGAGTTTTGAAATTTTCCCCTATTAGGCTTTGTTTACTCTTTTAAGCCCAGTCTAGGGTTAAGCACTGCACCCTAGGGTTTCACTTATAACATGTCACATCAATACAACTTGTTTGAACTTTTTGCCTAGTCAATGCATTCTAAGTGTAACAATCACATGATATGCCAATGCTTATGATGTTATGCTCAAGCTTTAGTGGCAGTAACACCAGGGGTGTTACAGCGAGGACCATGCTTGATGAGTACAAGACTTCGGACCGGTTTTGGGCGGAAGCAATCAACACCGCTTGCTACGCCATCAACCGTCTCTACCTTCACTGAATCCTCAAGAAGACATCATATGAACTCCTAATCAGTAACAAGCCCAATGTTTCATATTTTAGAGTCTTTGGTAGCAAATGTTTTATTCTTGTTAAAAGAGGTAGAAAATCTAAATTTGCTCCTAAGGCTGTAGAAGGATTTTTACTTGGTTATGACTCAAACACAAGGGCATATAGAGTCTTCAACAAATCCACTGGACTAGTTGAAGTTTCTTGTGACATTGTGTTTGATGAGACTAACGGCTCCCAAGTGGAGCAAGTTGATCTTGATGAGCTAGATGATGAAGAGGCTCCATGCGTCACGCTAAGGAACATGTCCATTGGGGATGTGTGTCCTAAGGAATCCGAAGAGCCTCCATAAGCACAAGATCAACCGTCATCTTCAAATCAAGCATCTCCACCAACTCAAGATGAGGATCAAGCTCAAGATGATGAAAATGAAGATCAAGAAGAGCCACCTCAAGAGGAGGACAATGATCAAGGGGGAGATGCCAATGACCAAGACAAGGAAGATGATCAGGGTCCAAGACCGCCTCACCTAAGAGTCCACCAAGCGATACAACGAGATCACCCCGTGAACTCCATTCTCGGTGACATTCATAAGGAGGTAACCACTTGATCTCGTGTCGCTCATTTTTGTGAACTTTACTCTTTTGTGTCTTCTATTGAGCCATATAGGGTGGAAGACGCATTAAGAGATTCAGATTGGGTGTTGGCAATGCAAGAGGAACTCAACAACTTCACGAGGAATGAGGTATGGCATTTAGTTCCACGTCCTAACCAAAATGTTGTAGGAACCAAGTGGGTCTTCCGCAACAAGCAAGATGAGCATGGTGTGGTGACAAGGAACAAAGCCCGACTTGTGGCCAAGGGATATTCACAAGTCGAAGGTTTGGATTTCGGTGAAACCTATGCACCCGTAGCTAGGCTTGAGTCAATTCGTATATTACTTGCCCCTTGCCTACGCTACTTACCATGGCTTTAAGCTTTACCAAATGGACGTGAAAAGTGCCTTCCTCAATGGACCAATCAAGGAATAGGTCTATGTTGAACAACCTCCCGGCTTTGAAGATAGCGAGTACCCTAACCATGTGTATAAAATCTCTAAGGCGCTTTATGGGCTCAAGCAAGCCCCTAGAGCATGGTATGAATGCCTAAGAGATTTTCTTATCACTAATGGCTTCAAAGTCGGAAAAGCCAATCCTACTCTCTTTACTAAAACTATTGCAAATGATTTGTTTGTATGCCAAATTTATGTTGATGATATCATATTTGGGTCTACTAACAAATCTACATGTGAAGAGTTTAGTAGGATTATGATTCAAAAATTCGAGATGTCTATGATGGGGGAGTTGAAGTATTTCTTAGGATTTCAAGTGAAGCAACTCCAAGAGGGCACCTTCATCAGCCAAACGAAGTACATTCAAGACATACTCACCAAGTTTGGAATGAAGGATGCCAAGCCCATCAAGACACCCATGGGAACTAATGGGCATCTCGACCTCGACACGAGAGGTAAATCCGTAGATCAAAAGGTATACCGGTCGAAGATAGGGTCATTATTGTTGGGAGTCTGCTTCGTCGCTGAAGGTCTCATAAGAAGAAACACCTTCAAAGGATTGACACGAAGCCGAAGCTATCAATCAAAAGGTTTCGAAGCATATTTCCAAATGCACCGACTTAAAGATGAAATGACCAACTGGCCCATGATAATTTGTATTATGATTGTGAACCTTTGTAAAGGGCATGAATGTAATTCCCCACAGGCTATGTCCTATGCCTATAAATAGATGAACAGTACCCCCGTACTGTTCACGCTATCCTGTAATCGCTCACGCGCAACACTTGGATTTTTGCCTTCTATCAAGCCGAAGGTACAAATGTAATTAAATATCATATTTAAATATTCAAGTTTGTATAGTGATAACATATGAATGATATTATGTGTTCGTTTGTGTTATCTTTCATGTTTCATATGTTTCACCTTTCATTATCTTTTAACCATGATGATGAAGGTATGTCCTTCGTGACCTTCGTCCGAAGATCGTTATATCCTAAGGGAAATAATGCTTCGAAGGACGAAGGAATTTAACATTTAATACTTTGTGTTGCTTGTTCTTGATTCATAGAAGTTGAGAACAAGTCCCCAACATTGGCGCCCACCTCCGGTGAACTCACTTCCACTTTTGAGTTGATGGCTTTGTCCAACATCGAAGCTAAAGCTGCTTCGGCTACGAAGCTGGTGCTCCCAATAATAGGCGGTTCATGCTCAGAACCAGCCAACAAGAAGCAGAAGAAGGAGGCTCAGAGAAGGGTACAACATGTTGGGGTGCAGGGACCCTTCATCAAGTCAAAATGGTCCCACATCCCAATCACCTTCTCCCAGGAGGACCTTCAGCTCAAGGATTATCCTCATAATGATGCTATGGTCATATCTTGTGTCATCAAGGGATTTCTGGTCCACAATGTTTTGGTTGATACAGGCAGTGCAGCCGACATCATATTTGCTAAGGCCTTCAGACAGATGCAAGAGCTAGAGGACAAGATTCATGATGCTACACACCTTTGTGGCTTCGGAGGAAGGCAGATCGTAGCACTTGGCAAGATCACAATGTCAGTGACCTTCAGATTTGTCCACAACACAAGGACTGAACAGGTTGTGTTTGATATTGTTGACATGGAATACCCCTACAATGCAATCATTGGTCGTGGGACACTCAACGCTTTCGAAGCAATACTTCATCCAGCATATCTATGCATGAAGATACCTTTGGAACAAGGACCCATTGCTGTTCATGGCAGTCAGGAAGCTGCTAGAAAAGCTGAAGGAAACTGGATAGATTCAAAAGCAATCCACAACATAGATGGAAATGAAGCTTGTGAACAGTACAAGTACAAAAGAGAGAAGGCTGCCTCGGCTAATCAGCCGAAGCTTATGCTTTTATGTGAAGATATAGCAGAGCAGAAGGTATTGCTGGGTTCTCAGTTATCTGAAGAGCAGGAGAAAACCTTGATAAGGTTTTTATTCAACAACAAAGATGTGTTTGCTTGGTCAGCTAATGATCTTTGTGGTGTTAATAGAGATGTCATTGAGCATTCACTCAATGTGGATCCATCTTTCAGGCCAAGAAAACAAAGGCTTTGGAAAATGTCCGATGACAAAGTTGAAGGTGCTCGAAACGAAGTGAAGAGGCTTCTTAGTGCTGGCGTTATCAGAGAGGTCAAATACCCAGAGTGGCTAGCTAACACTGTTATGGTGAAGAAGGCAAATTGTAAATGGAGAATGTGCATCGATTTTACAGATCTTAACAAGGCTTGTCCAAAGGATGAGTTTCCATTACCAAGAATAGATTCTCTAGTAGATGCAGCAGCTTCATTAGAGCTTATGAGTTTACTAGATTGTTACTCAGGCTACCACCAAATCTAGATGAAGAAGGAAGATGAGCCGAAGACCAGCTTCATAACCCCCAGTGGTACATATTGTTATCTTCGGATGCATGAGGGGCTCAAGAATGCTGGAGGAAGCTTCAGCAGAATGACAACCAAGGTCCTTCATTCTCAGATAGGCAGAAATGTGCTAACATATGTTGATGACATCATAGTAAAAAGCACGAAGCAAGAAAATCATATCACTGATCTGCAAGAAATATTTGCTAATTTTAGGCAAGCTGGCCTGAAATTAAATCCTGAAAAATGTGTCTTTGGAGTAAAGAAGGGTAAGTTCCTTGGTTGCCTAGTCTCAACGAAGGGGATCGAAGCTAATCCAAGCAAGATCGAAGCCATACTTCGAATGGAACCGCCAAGTACGAAGAAGGGGGTCCAACGGTTGGCAGGAAGATTGGCTTCATTGAACAGATTTATATTTAGATCAGCAGAAAGAAACTTGCCATTCTTTGAAATACTAAAGTCAGCCGAAGTCTTTCAGTGGGGCCTAGCTCAACAGAAAGCCTTCGAAGAACTGAAGCAATACCTTATTGATCTAACAACATTAACTCCACCTACGCCAGGGGCTCCATTACTATTATATGTGGCAGCTTCGCACTCTGCAGTGAGTGTGAAGCTTTTGCAGGAGAAATTGGAAGGACAAATCAAAAAGCAAGCCCAGTATACTTTGTCTCCGAAGTTCTAAGCTTATCAAAGAAAAATTATACAGAATTGGAGAAGTTGTTGTATGTTGTCTTAATGGCCTCCAGGAAGCTTCGGCACTACTTTCAAGCATTCCATATAATTGTTCCTTCTTCTCAGCCTTTGAAAGATATTATAAGGAACAGAGAAGCTACTAGAAGGATTGGAAAGTGGGCTACGGAACTCAACGAATTCAGCATTGATTATGTGCATAGATCCTCGATCCAGTCCCAGGCGTTAGCAGACTTCATCGCTGACTGGACGACAGGGGCTTAGGAAGAAGAAGCAAATAAAGATGCCGAAGCTTGGACAATGTTCTGCGACGGTTCCTGGGGAACCTTCGGGGCAGGTGCAGCTGCTGTCTTGGTTGCACCTTTCAAAGTCAGAACATGCTATGCAGTAAAACTTGATTTCAGCTGCACAAATAATATTGCTGAATACGAAGCTTTGCTTTTGGGGCTTCGGAAGTTAAAGGCAATGGGGATAAGAAGGACGGTCCTTAAAACCAATTCCCAAGTTATTTCTGGTCATGTTGACAAGAGTTGTAGAGCAAGAGACCCGAAGCTTGAGAAATACCTAGATACAGTTCGAAGGCTTGAAGCTTCTTTCGAAGGGTTTTCTGTCAAGAATATTCCACAAGGAGAAAATGAGCACGCTGATCTGCTAGCCAAGTCAGCGGCACAGGGGCTGCCCTTACCTTCGGAAGTATTCTTTGAGACAATAAGAGCACCTTCGGTGGAACTTCTTGAAAGAGCAGTGCTCAATATATCTCCTGTTCATAGTGAAGATTGGAGGACTGAGATTATATCTTTTCTCCAAGGCAACTGCCTTTTAGATGACGAAGCTTATAATAAGAGAATGGAGGCAAGAGCACGACCATATGTAATAATAGAGGGGGAGTTATACAAACATGGAGTTTGCTCTCCACTGCTCAAGTGTCTATCTAGAGCTGAAGGTATAGAATTGATGAAGGAAATGCATGCAGGATTGTGTGGATCTCACATTGGATCTAGACCTTTGCTGGGGGAAGTCTTCAGACAAGGATTTTATTGGCCGAAGGCAGCTTAGGATGCAGCGGATCTGGTTCAAAAATATGAAAATTGCCAAAAATGCGCAAGAGACCAGAAACAACCTTCGTCGTTAACCCAACTGATACAACCAACCTGGCCATTGCAAAGATGGGGCCTAGATTTGTTAGGTCCACTTCCACTAGCACAAGGCAATTTAAAATATGTTGTGGTGGCTGTAGAATATTTTTCCAAGTGGATTGAAGCGAAGCCTTTGGCCACAATAACTTCGGTCACAGTCCAGAAATTCTTTTGGCAAAACATTGTTTGCCGCTTCGGTGTACCAAAGGCTATAACTGTGGACAATGGAACACAGTTTGATGCTGAAACCTTCAAGGAATTATGTGATCAAATTGGCACGAAGATCCATTTTGCGTCAGTCAGACATCCAGAATCAAATGGACTTATCGAAAGAGCAAATGGTATTATAATGACAGGAATAATGAAGTTAATTTTTAACCAGCCCAGAGGAAAGTGGCCAGAAGAGTTGATTAAAGTGGTGTGGAGCCACAACACGACTGTATCAAGATCAACAGGTTTTACGCCATTCAAGCTATTATTTGGTGACGAAGCCATAAACCCAGAAGAAGCTAAAACGAGGTCAATAAGAACAACAACTTCGACTGAAGACGAAGCTAATTATCATGTAGCAAAAGACACCATAGAAGAGGTCAGACTTTAGGCTGTGGAAAATATTAATAAATATCAAGCCGAAACAATAAAATGGTGCGACAGAAAAGTCCGGCTGAAAAATATCAAGCCAGGGCATCTGGTACTTCGAGAGTGGCTAATCCGGACACAGTAGGCAAACTACAGTTGAAGTGAGAGGGACCTTTTCTGGTCGTATCTTCGTCAAGGCCCGGTTCTTACAGACTAAAAGATATGGATGGCAATGATATTCCTAGGTCTTGGAATGCGGATGAGCTTCGGCGGTATTATTTATAGATTCATGTAATCTTTTTCTATTTTTCTATGGCACCCTTTTCCTTTCCGAAGGTGGGGAAAGGTTTTTGATGGGGCCATAGTTTGTAATCTTTTCCTTTCTTATTCAGCTCTACGAGAGCAAAATCCCCCAAATATGTAAATGTAAAATCTGAGCATGCACCATCGAGTGCAGAGAAAAAGAAAAGACAGGGAGAAGCTCGAAAGTCGTCCCTAAGGGGATGCAGAGCATGACGAAGCTACAAAAAGCCGTTCCTAAGGGAGCGCAGCGTAAGTTTTATGCTCAAAAGTCGTTCCTTAGGGAATGCAGAGCCAAATACTGCCGAAATATAAGGCGAAGCGCGAAAAGTCAACGAGAATAACACCGAAATAGAAGGCGAAGAAGTTCAAAAGACGTTCCTTAGGGAATGCAGAACTTACACCGAAAAATGAACGGTGCAGCCGAAAAATAAACGACAAAGAGATTCCAGTCATTCCTTAGGGAATGAAGGTTGTGGATGAAGCTTCGGATGTGTGTGTTTGGGCATTCATTTGCACGATACATTACATCATACATTGCATACATAAACATTCATTTAGACATACATAGAATCATCATCATCATCATACCATAGAGATACAAACAGTTGCTTCAGCTCTAAGAATGCAGCTTCGAAAGCAGAATCATGCTTCATTGTGTACGAAAAGAAGGGAAGGTGTTTTTCGCCTTCGGCTCAAAAAGTACAAGTTTCGTCCACATCGAAGCACTTCACACATTGATGGAAAGGTAAAAATATATTACAAGGTATGGAAAAAATTTACAGAGTAGAATCTAATTCTTAAATTACAATATTCTTTACAAAGGTTAATACAAGAGTTCTTAGAGTTTTTTCCACAGCTAGCTATTCAAGCGTCATCATTATCTATTGAGCTTCGGATCGTCTGCTAAGCTTTGGCTTTGTGCTCTTCAGCTTCATCATCCTGTACATATTAAAGTGTTGTAAGGAAAATTCAAGTTTAAAGGAAAAGGTAAGCACAAGGTATGATTTTGCTACCGACTTAAGATGACTTCGAGCTTCGTCACCAGCTAAGCTTCGTCCACCCTTCGTCCATACTAGCTTTATAAATCTGTTTCCTATGCTTCGGGCAAGACTGGGAATATCAATCAGATCTGCTAGTGATAAGCTAAAGTTGGGTCTATTGATAATCTTTCCATGTGTGCAACCAGATTTCAGGAAGGCAACAGCTGTGCCCCGAGAAGCTACCAGAGCACAGAAATCGTCGTGTCCAGCTATAATTTAACCAAGAGCATCAATTTCACCCTCGATATGTTCGAAGGCCCCTGGCAGGTCTTCAATCGAAGGACTAAATTTTTCATAGCCGGCTCCAACCGAATTGAAGATCTGCTTCAGCCGTTGCACACATCGGTTACTGAAGTCCACACATTTGTTTTGAAGCTCTGTCAATGATTTTTGCAAATTTGAACTTTTTTCGACCTCAGCCTCAAATTTTGCATCAAACTTCTGCTTTTCTTGTTCGAAGCTTTCTGACTTTGAGAGAAGCTTCGTATTCAACTTTGCAATTTTAGCTTCAGCTTCTGCCAATAAACCCTCTGCTGTCTGAAGTTCGAAATCCTTCTTTTCAAGAGCAGTTGCTTGATCTTTTATTTTGCTTTCTAAACCTTCAATTATAACTTCATGCTTTTTATCTTCAAGATCTTGTTGCATCCTCAAAGCTTTACTCAATAGCATACTCTGTGTAGGAACAACCTTCGTTAGAAAACACCTTCGTTGTTAAAAACAATAAAAAGTTGAAGAAAAGTTTTTTACCTTGAAATTAGAATAGAATAAACTACCGCGATATGCTATCGTCGGTAGCGGCTAATGTCTGTCTCAAGCTTCAGAAAACCAATACTCTTCGACAGAGTACTGATAACCTTCGCTCCAGTTCGGTCTCGGAGACAGCATAAGCTTTCGTCGTCAACACTGCCAAAGAGTAGCGCCCCTGGTTCATATCCACAGGATATGGCATAGTCTCTCAACTCTTCTTTCTCAGCCTTCGACAATTCTTGTCCAATTAAGTTTTGAAAATTCAAATTTTCTTCTTCCGAAGCATCTTCGGCTATTTCCTTCTCTTTCTCACGCACTGTGGCCATGGCCTCTTCGGCAGCTGTAGTAGCTTCTTCTGTGGCCATGTCAAGAAGTATCTTATCAATATTAGAAAGTGTGCTTTCTAGATTTGCATCTTCGGCTGGTTCAGCTTCGGCAGTTGCAGCTTTAGTAGGTGCAGCTTCGGTAGCTGTAGCGCTCTCAACAGCTGGTGCCTTTGAAGCTGAAGCTGGTCGTGGTGTCTCTTCAATAGCTTCTGTCACAGTAATAATTCTTTGTTTTTTCGGCCCAGCTGCCTTCTGCGCTATCGAATGCTCCTTCTTCTAAAAAAGCTTCGTCAGATGTGGCGCCAGTGGACTTAGCTTGATAGGCAAGGATTCAGTCATTACCTTTAGAATTTCTGCCACGTCGGTAGTAGAAGGTGTTGTAGGAGTTTCTTCTTCTATATCAGTCGCCTTCTGCTTCAGAGCCGTAGCTTTTCTCTTCTTCGGGGCAACTGCTGTCGGCTCAGGGCTCAATTCCCTCTTCTTTAGGTTTTCTTCATCTTCTTTTACCATTCTAGCGGCCTGTCTGCCCACAACACTAACAACTCTTTTTCTTTTTTGCCCTTCGGCAACTTTGTTCAAACGCTCATAATCAGGATATTCAAAATTTAATGCATCCATTACCCGATTCAATCTTCGCTTCGGACGAGCGCCGAAGGCTGCAGTTAGCAACTGATCTTTTTTCATATAGTACCCTAAAATCTCATTACACATAACTTCAATCATGTCCAACCATTCTTGGCAAAGTTTCTTGAACTATTTTTTGAACTTAAAGTGATAAGGCAGCCGAACGAGTTCACTCTCTTTCTTCTCTTCTTCAAGCTTCGGCATACCCCACTTCCTTAGCGTTGGGAATACTGTGTTGGCTAAGTATTCCTGGACTAGATCCCTAGTTCCAATATGTTCAGACACAATTCTAAACTCATACACAACATCTTGGCATGGATCTCCTGGTGTCATGTTGCACTGAGGCCTAGTCAGCCCGAAGATTAGCTTCAACGGGCTCTGAACTAGCTTCTCCTTTTCCTCATCAATTTTAACATAAAACCATTCAGATTTCCAACCGGTCGGCCATTTAGTACGATAGCTGACCACCGGTGTCTTCATATCCTTCCGATAAGCAAAATTATAGCAGCCGAAGTTCTCATGCAATCCGTCTTCTCTAGCCTTCATCTGATAATGAAGTTCATGTACTCGACAGAATGCTTCGGTGAGCGGGTCTACCCCTTGACTTCGGAGAGCCCAGATGTACACGCTGAGCCTAACAATGGCGTTAGGGGTCAGTTGATGAAGGTAAATCCCGATTTTTTCCAAGACTTATGCAATCATTCTGTGCAGAGGAAATCTCAACCCTGCTTTGAAGAAGCTCTTAAAAACTACAACTTCATCATCTTCTGGTTTCGGGATAGTCTCTTCCCCGCCAAAGCGAACCAACCCCTTCTCAGCTTCTCTGAAGTAGCCTAGCTTCGTCATCATAGTCATATCAGCGTCAGACACAGTCGATTTCCCAAAATCCAGATGGCTGGGCTTCGATGGCATAATGATGTTATAATCAATCTCTCCTTCATTAGCATCACCCTCTTCAATATCTGCCTGCTCGGTTTCAGCAGCGGGTGATTCTTCGTCA
This sequence comes from Zea mays, assembly GCF_902167145.1. NCBI lineage: Eukaryota > Viridiplantae > Streptophyta > Magnoliopsida > Poales > Poaceae > Zea > Zea mays. The sequence continues at coordinate 154,923,143 of NC_050096.1, read as the reverse complement.
GCAGCGCCTTTAGTCACAACCAATCTCGACCGCCTCATAACTTCGGAGATCAGAGCAGTTTCAGCAGCTTCGGCTTCCTCTCCGTCGCGAGTAACCCTAGCTGTTGAGCGTACCCTGGCCATTTGATGATTGAATTTCTTGCGTTTTGACGAAGTTGAAAAATTTTATCTTTGCCGAAGCTCCCTCTTGTAGCTAGAGCAAAGTGATCCTTCGGTTCAGAATGCAGTGAGCAAGCTTCGGCTATGGTCAAATTTTTTGGCAGCACAACGATGCAATAGCAGTAAATGTTGTGGTAACTTCACACCTACTCGTCTGTTTATATAGTGCTGCAGGTGGGAAGGTGAATCGTCAAGCCGCTCGCACCCGTTGAAAAGTCACCCGCACTCGCTGAACGGTGGACCATAGTGCCCAAGAAGCTGAATCGCTAGATCGTGCGTACCCGTTGCATGGTGGCACCATCCTTCACTCGGAATATTTTAATCGTTTCTCAGCAACGAGCTCAGGGAAGGTGTTTTTCGGACCTTCGGCATTCCGAAGCCTGAGAGATTTTTTCAGGGTCGAGCTCGTCACGAAAAACGATCTGGCACCGTGAAGGGGCTACTGTTGGGAGTCTACTTCATCGCCGAAGGTCTCATAAGAAGAAACACCTTCGGAGGATTGACACGAAGCCGAAGTTATCAATCAAAAGATTTCGGAGCATATTTCCAAATGCACCGACTTAAAGATGAAATGACCAACTGGCCCATGATAGTTTGTATTATGATTGTGAACCTTTGTAAAGGGCATGAATGTAATTCCCCAAAGGTTGCGTCCTGTGCCTATAAATAGATGAACAGTACCCCTGTACTGTTCACGCTATCCTGTAATCACTCACGCGCAACACTTGGATTTTTGCCTTCTGTCAAGCCGAAGGTACAAATGTAATTAAATATCATATTTAAATATTCAAGTCTGTATAATGATAACATATGAATGATATTATGTGTTCGTTCGTGTTATCTTTCATGTTTCATATGTTTCACCTTTCATTATCTTGATCGTTATATCCTAAGGGAAATAATGCTTCGAAGGACGAAGGACTTTAACATTTAATACTTTGTGTTGCCTTGTTCTTGATTCATAGAAGTTGAGAACAAGTCCCCAACAATTACTCTATTTGCGTGCATCTCGACCAGATATTATGCTTTCCGTATGCATGTGTGCAAGATTCCAAGTCGATCCTAAGGAAGTTCACCTTAGGGCCGTAAAAAGAATCTTGAGATATTTAGTTCATACACCTAAGTTTGGTCTTTGGTGCCCCAAGGGATCCACTTTTGATTTAATAGGATATTCAGATGCTGATTGGGCAGGGTGTAAAATTGATAGAAAGAGCACATCAGGGACTTGTCAGTTCTTGGGAAGATCCCTGGTGTCTTGGGCTTCAAAGAAACAAAATTCAGTAGCTCTTTCTATCACCGAAGCCGAGTATATTGCCGCAGGCCATTGTTGCGCGCAATTACTTTGGATGAGGCAAACCCTAGGGACTATGGTTACAAATTAACCAAAGTCCCTCTCCTATGTGATAACGAGAGTGCAATCCGCATGGCGGATAATCCCGTTGAGCGCAGCCGCACTAAGCACATAGCCATTCGGTATCACTTTTTGAGGGATCACCAACAAAGGGGGGATATCGAGATTGCTTATGTTAGCACCAAAGAACAAATAGCCGATATCTTTACCAAACCACTAGATGAGAAAACCTTTACCAAACTTAGGAATGAGCTAAACATTCTTGATTCTCGGAGTTTTGATTGATACTTTGCACACATAGCTCATTTATGCACCTTTGATCATATCTCTTTCATTTGCTATGACTAATGTGTGTTCAAAGTGCATTTCATGCTAAGTCATAGATTGAAAAGAAATGGAGTCTTCGGCGAAGACAAGGCTTCCACTCCATTCTACTGGTATTATTTACCCTTCGCCGTCACTCCACACCACTCTCCACTTTGGTATAATCTTCACTCATATTTATTTGTACCATTGGGGAGAAAGTAAAAAGAGCTCTAAAGACTCCATTTTTTGGCGATTAATGCCAAAGGGGGAGAGAGTATTAGCCCAAAGCAAAAGGACCGCACCACCACGCCAATTTCAAAATTTTCAAAACAAAGTTGTTTTCAATTGGTATCTTTGAAATTAGTATTCTAAGAAATTCTATCTCATTTGGTATCTATATTTTAAGGAGGAGTTTTTCAAAATTAGTATCTAAAATATTTGATCCTCTTTCAAATGGTAAAAACCCTCTTGAACACTAAGAGGAGAATTTCATTAAGGGGGAGTTTTGTTTAGTCAAAGGAAAAGCATTTGAAATAGGGGGAGAAAATTTCAAATCTTGAAAATGCTTTATTAAGTCTTATTCATATACCTTTGACTATTTGCAAAAGGATTTTGAAAAGAATTTTCCAAAGAATTTGCAAAAACAAAACTAGTGGTGCAAGCGTGGTCCAAAAAGTTAAATAAGAAGAAAGCAATCCATGCATATCTTATGAAAGTTAAATTGGTTTAATTCCAAGCAACCCTTGCACTTACCTTATGCAAACTAGTTCAATTATGCACTTATATATTTGCTTTGGTTTGTGTTGGCATCAATCACCAAAAAGGAGGAGATTGAAAGGGAAATAGGATCAAACCATTTCCTAAATGATTTTGGTGGTTGAATTGCCCAACACAAACAATTGGACTAACTAGTTTGCTCAAGATTTCATGTTCTACAGGTGCCAAAGGTTCAACACAAACCAATACAAAGTTAAAATTAGTGCTCAAAAAGAAAGGAGCAAAACCAACCGAAGGCTGCCCTGGTCTGGCGCACCAGACTGTCCGGTGTGCCACCAGACAGTGTCCGGTGCACCAGAGTGGATCAACTCAAACTTGCCACCTTCGGGTTTCTGGAAAAGCCACTCTGCTATAAATCACCGGACTGTCCGGTGTGCCATGTGGAGCAATGGCTACAGCGCTAACAGTCGTCTGCAAAAGGTGAATAGTGAGCTACAGTGCGCGGACAGTTCGTGCAGAGTCAGAGCAGGCGCCAGAAGGCGCACCGGACAGTGAACAGTGACTGTCCGGTGCACCACCGGACTGTCCGGTGGCCCACTCTGTCAGAGCTCCAACGGTCGAACCCTAACGGTTGGGTGACGTGTCTAGCGCACCGGACAGTATCCAGTGGCGCATCGGACTGTCCGGTGCGCCCATCGACATCAGCCCAACCCCAACGGTTGGTTTGGTGGTTGGGGCTATAAAATACCCCCAACCACCACCACTTCAAAGCATCCAAGTTTTCAGCCATTGCATTCAATACAAGAGCTATAGACTTCACTCCAAGACACAAACAAAAGATCAAATCCTCTCCCAAGTCCAAGATCACTCCAAACAATTAGTGACTAGTGAGAGAGAGATATTTGTGTTCATTTGAGTTCTTGTCGCTTGGATCGCTTTTCTTCTTCCTCCATTCTTGTTCTCAAGCAACTTGTAATCAAGCAAGAGACACCAAGTTGTGGTGGTCCTTGTGGGGTCTAAGTGACCCAATTGATTGAGGAGAAAAGCTCACTCGGTCTAGGTGACCGTTTGAGAGAGGGAAAGGGTTGAAAGAGACCCGGTCTTTGTGACCACCTCAACGGGGAGTAGGTTTACAAGAACCGAACCTCAGTAAAACAAATCATCGTGTCATCCGCTTTCATTTGCTTGTGATTTGTTTTCGCCCTCTCTTTCGGACTCGACTTTATCTCTAAAGCTAACCCGGCTTGTAGTTGTGCTTAAAGTTTATAAATTTCAGATTTGCCTCTGTTGGGGACTTGTTCTCAAATGCTATGAGTCAAGAACAAGGCAACATAGAAAATGTTAATCGGTAAAGTCCTTCGTCCTTCGAAGCATTATTCCTCTTAGGATATAATGGTTTTCGGACGAAGGTTATGAAGGGCATACCTTCATAAATACATTATATAATGACGAGGGATGAATGGTAAAGAATATAATGAACAACATAAACAATTATATATTATTATCATGTATAAACAGAAATAACGTTGAATTACAAGTGTACCTTCAACTTGAAGGAGATGAAAGTACAAGCGTGACGCAAAAGTGAATGCCAAATCCGCGTGAACAGTACGGGGGTACTGTTCACCTATTTATAGGCACAGGACACAGCCTATGCAAAATTACATTCATGCCCTTTACATTTGATAATAATTCTATTGTAATCTATCGAGGTCTGAATAGCCTTTTCATCTTTAAGTCGGTTTCATTTTGTTGCTATCATGCCGAAGCTTTCCTGCTCACACCTTCGGCGCTGTATCAACCTTCGTATTATTCTGGTCTGTTGTGATACCGACTTGAGTCCGAAGATGCCTGTTCACACATTAAACTCCAGAAATATTGTTAAATCCTGTTTTTGAGGACCTTCGTAAGCCGAAGGCCCCCAACAGTAGCCCCTCGCAATATTAATTTGTTTAAAACAATAAATTTAGATTGCGACATGGACGAAGGCTTTACGCCGAAGGTCCGAAAAAACACCTTACCTTTGCTAGAATAGCAACATTCACTGACAAGCGGGGTCTTTCAATTTTTAACGCATTGGGCGTATAAATACGGTCATACCGCAAACTCATTTGGCACGCTCTCTTGCCATCTGCTCTCGCTCACTCGATTTTTAGCTTTTGCGTACTAAGATTTGCTGAGCTTTTAGCTTTGAAGCTTCGGCTTTGAAAACAGTTTTTTAGTGTTTCCGAAGATGTCTGTAGATAAGAAGGCTGCTGCTGAGATGAAGCTGAGTCTTGACGAAGAGAAAAACTTGGGGTTTCTTATAGCGATGTCGAAGACCAACACAGAAAAAATCACCAAGGAGATTCTAGAAGGCTTGTCTGAGGATACTGGTGACAGCGACAGTTATGATGTGGACAGCGGTGGTGAAGACTCCGAAGATCGCCCCTGGCGACCAAGCCATTCAGTTTATGGTAAATCAACTATCAAAGAGAATCATCTTGTCAATATGAGAGGAAGGTATTTCCGGGATTTGTCCATTGTGAGGGCCGACGAGGGGGAGAAGACTTGTCCACACCCTGAAGAGAATGAAGTCGTAGTGTACCGAAGCTTTTTGAAAGCTGGGCTGCGATTTCCCTTGAGCAGCTTCGTCGTGGAGGTGTTGAAAATCTTCGAAGTCTATCTTCACCAACTTACCCCCGAGGCAATTATAAGGCTGAATATCTTCGTGTGGGCCGTGAGAAGCCAAGGTCTGAAGCCTGATGCAAAAAGCTTCTGCAATATACACGAATTATCATACGAAACAAAACCTTGGGGTAAGGAACAGTATCATAATAATTTTGGCTGCTACAGTTTCGTTTCTCGGTCCGGGTCAAGCTGTCCCGTGCCAACCTTTCGGAAGAGATGGCCCGGCGACTGGATGACAGAATGGTTTTATGTGAAGAACGACATGTCAGTACGAGAAGATATCAAAGGTATAATTATGCGCCCTATTTGGCAAAGCTTTGGCCTTCGGAGGCCGAAGGTTGAAATGAATGAAGCTGCCGAAGAATGCCAGAGGGCCTTCGGCGTTATCTGTTCTTTTATTGGAACGAGAGATTTAGTACAAGAGCATATTGCCTTCAGGGTATGGCCGCTCGCGGAGAAATGGGAAATGCCGCAAGAAACCATAAAAAGGCCGACGAAGGTGGACTTGTCAGACTGAAGTACACCTTCAAGTTCGGAGATAAATTCGTTGAGCCAGATGATGACTGGTTAAAAAGCATTGAAAATTTAAGTGATGAGCTGCTTGGGGCTTATTCGAAGGCTGAAGATACTGCACTGTCAGCAGCCTTCGGAGGCCGAAAAAAGAAGAGGCTGAATCGGGTGTTTGATGCGATCGGGTTCGTCTACCCTGACTATCGCTATCCCATTCGAGGGCAGAAGAGAAAAAACATAACCTCTGCAAAAGAAGAAGCTGCAACTGCTCCTAGCGAGCCAGAACCGAAAAGAAAAAGGATAAAAGTTCTCACACATAGGCCGCGCTATATTGAACCAGCTTCGGTGCCCGAGTTCACCGGAGAGACTTCTTCGGCCACCGAGGCTGAAAAGCCAACCAAATCAACCTTGCTGCCAGAAGTTGCAGAAATGGCCGAAGCGCCAACAAGGATAAAATTGAAAGAACCAGAGATTTTGCTACAAGAAACCAAAGGGATGGCCGAAGCGCCATCCACAGAAAAAATGGAAGAAGTGAAAAAACCAACTGAAGAAAAAACATCAGAAGTTTTGAGTCCTGCAGCAAATGTTGAATCAGTAAAAAATCAAAAAGTGCCAGCAGTGACTCCGAAAAGAAAGAGAATGGCAAATGTGTTAGATGTACTGGAAACAATTAAATCTTCAAGCACTCCTCCAAAGAAGACTACTGCCATTCCCGAAGCGAAAACTGAAATTTCTAATATTAAAGCTCCAGAGCAAGAAACTGAAGCCGAAGCTAGGTCCTCAGAGCCCGCGAAGATGAAATCCTTGGAAACTGAGGAAGAAAAAATAACAGAGCCAACTTTTGTTGAAGAAATCAGTGTCATTGCCCCCGAAGCATCCTCCAAAGTCCGTGATTATATTGTTCGTCATGCTTCGGGGAAAAAATTATCAGAAAAAGAAGAGCAAGAGGCCCAGCGCTACGCCCAAAAACTGAAGTATCCAAAGGGGGCGTTAATATTCAATGGCAGTGGAGAAGAAGACTTTTTGTATTGTCTCCCTGACAGCAAAGAGATTTCTGTTTGCCGGGAGATGAGCAAGAGCTTCGGATTCCCAACACTGGAAGACGAGCTCTCAGTGTTATCGAAAAATGATTTGGCCGACAGCCTAGCATATAATAGCTTAAAGGTACAACAAATGGAATCTTTGTAATTTCTTGCTGGGACCAAAATTTTTCCTTTAGTTAAATCTATTGACACACACATATTTCTCTTTGCAGGGCCTGATACTTAGCAATGCCCTCAGGGCACAGAAAGATGCTGAAGACGAAGGGTGTACTATAGCCTTGAGCAACCTTCATTCCGAAGTAATTGAACTGAGGAACGAAGGTCTCGAAAAAGATAAGATATTACATTCATTGATAAATAAAATAAAAAGAAGACGAAGCTGCTTTTAAAAGTCAAGCTGAAGCTCAGAAGCGCGAAATTGAAGATCTTCGGAAACAACTGGCCAGAGCCAAGGAAGAACGCATACTTGAAGAAACAAAGCGAGAACTCAGCGACCAATGGGCAGATCACTTAGAAGGAACTGTTGAAGAGCTTCGGTCGTCCAAGAAGAGATGCTATAACAAATCTATAGAGTGTGTTAAGAAGTTAAAGGCTAGCTTCGCCAGGGTCGGCGCCTTCTCAAGCGAAGAAAACTTTACGAGAGGCAATCCCGAAGGTCCCATCGAATGGATCGACAACGAAGCTGAGGCCTTCGAAGAAATTTTAAATAGCCGTGGAGATATATGTGCTTTCTCTGGTGCCAGAGGAATTGCCACCATTTTAGAGAAGAAGGGCTGCGAACATGTAAAAATTTTAGCACAATCCGAAGCTGCTTTGTCCTTTGAAGATGCAAGAGATCCTTCGGCCGAAGCTAGCATGATCGGTGGAAAATTTTTCACCGATATCTGGGATAATGGTGGCCGAGAAATGGCCGGAGAAATTATTCAAAAAAGTGAAAAGGGCATTCACGATGCTAGAGAAGTGGCTGAGGCTGCTGAAAAGAGCGCAGAGCCCGAAGGTCAATTAGGTATTAACTAATAGTTTTTATTGTGTTGTAATTTTTGGTTTTAAGCTTCGTTTGCCATTTGTAATAGCAATGTAGCCGTATCCTGTCCTTCTTCAGATCCTGCTAAAGCGTCTCCGGGCCCTCAGCCGAAAGGAGACGACGAAATTAAAAAGATGGCTGAAGCCATTATGGACGAAGTCGTCAATCGGCTCCTGAATGAGGCTGCAGAAGTTGTTCTGAGAGAAGATTAAATACTTATTGTAAATTAAACTTCTGAAATGTAATATGTGTGACATCTTGTGGCCCTGAATGTAATATACCTGCTTTTATTATTTAATTCTTTACGATGCATGAAATTTTACATACGTACCGTTTTTGAGTCTTTGACGAAAAAAAACACCTTCCCTTCTTTTCATGCTTCGTGAAGAATAATTTCCATTTGTCACCACAATATTCGTGGTGCTCTGATGAATAATATCCAAGCTTCGTGAAAATGTTGTCCGAAGCTACTTAGCATGATTTTCCCTTTTCAAAACATTCTTCCGAAGATCAATGTCATGTCCCCTTCTTGTGCCGTATGCAACATGATGTATGATGCTTATGCTATGCGAAATGATGCGATGATGTTATGCTGTGTAAGATGGTGTTTATTCCGAAGATACACATTCCTGCGACAAAACACATAATCTTTTGAATCAGCATTGTCTTTTTACTATAAGCCTCCCTTAGGAGCTTCTTCGCCTTTTACCTCAGCGGAATCAGCGTTTATTTTTCGCTGTAAGCCTCCCTTAGGAGCTTCTTCGCCTTTTACTTTCAGCGGTATTCGCGTTGACTTTTCGCGCTTCGCCTTTTACTTAGGCGGTATCAGTGTTGACTTTTCGTTGTATGCTCTGCATTCCCTTTGGAACGACTTTGGAGCAGAAAACTTACACTGTGCTCCCTTTGGAACGACTTTTTTGTGACTTCGGCAAACTTACTCTGCGTTCCTTAGAACGACTTTTTGTTGTTTCGAAGAATTTTCGATAGTTCGAAGGTCCTCTTTGTTATCACAAGTCTTTCAACAATTTAAGCCTGTGAAGAAAATATATTTTCCTTGTGGGAATCAACGAAATTATTTACATGAAACCTGAACGATGTCCTTTATTACAGAAAATAAAACTGAATGAAAAAGATTGCTATTAAGGTAGGATATTTGTCAATAGATGTGCTTTGACTCTGGCACAGTGCTGTTGACTGTGCGAGCTTCGGACTGTTCTCTGAAGTCCCTTTGTTGTGGAGCATATTGGCTCCCTTCTGGCTGCTGACCTTGTTGCAGCGGTGGTGGAGGCGGAGGTTGTTGCCAAGAAGCCTGAGGTTGACTCGCCGAAGCAACAGAAATTGCAGGGTGATTGCCTACATACTCTGGGATGTAAGGCGAATGATACGAAGCAGTGTGCATGACCTGCTTCGGCTGAGCCTGTTGTGCTGCCGCTTCAGCTATTTCTTTTTGCTTCTGGATGGTAACATGACACATCCTGGTGGTATGACCTTTGTTCTCACCACAGAATAAGCAAAAGATTCTTCTCGGTTGATCGCCAAATCTTCCTCCGAAGCCCCTGGCGCCTCTGCCTCTTGGAGCTGGTGGTCGGAAGGAGCCTTGCTGTTGCCCCGAAGCCTGTGAGGAACATTGTGGCCTTTGCTGTTGGCTCCCTCTATCATCATTTTGTGTAGAGTTATGAATTGATCTAACATGCCTCGGGTAGAACCTCCCTCCGAAGCCCCTGGTCATTTCAGAAAACCTGAAAGCCTCCTCCCTTCTTTGGCGAAAATCATTATCGGCCCGAATGTACTCGTCCATCTTCTGGAGAAGCTTCTCCAAAGTTTGAGGAGGCTTCCTAGCGAAGTACTGAGCTGACGGTCCTGGCCGAAGCCCCTTGATCATGGCCTCAATGACAATTTCATTGGGCACCGTTGGTGCCTGTGCCCTCAAGCGCAAGAACCTTCGGACATACGCCTGAAGGTATTCTTCGTGATCCTGGGTGCACTGGAACAGATCTTGAGCAGTAACCGGCTTCGTCTGAAACCCTTGGAAGCTAGTTAACAACAAGTCTTTCAGCTTCTGCCATGAAGTGATCGTTCCTGGTCGAAGGGAGGAATACCAGGTTTGAGCGACACTCCTGACAGCCATAACAAAAGATTTGGCCATGACTGCAGCATTGCCACCATACGAAGATACTGTTGCTTCGTAGCTCATCAAAAACTGCTTCGGGTCTGAGTGGCCATCGAATACGGGAAGCTGAGGCGGCTTGTAGGACGGAGGCCAAGGTGCAGCCTGCAGCTCAGCGGACAGAGGAGAAGCATCGTCAAAAACAAAATTCCCATGATGGAAATTGTCATACCAGTCATCTTCGTTGGGAAAACCCTCCTGATGAAGGTCTTGGTGCTGAGGCCTTCGGTGTTGCTCATCCTGGGCAAGATGACGAACTTCTTCAGAGGCTTCGTCTATCTGCCTCTGCAGTTCAGCTAGCCTGGCCATCTTTTCTTTCTTCCTCTGCACTTGTTGATGAAGCATCTCCATATCTCTGATTTCTTGATCTATCTCGTCCTCTGGTGGTGTCGGGCTGACAGCCTTCCTTTTCTGGCTTCGGGCCTCCCGAAGGGAGACTTTCTCCTGATTGTGGTCCAGCGGTTGCAGAGCTGCAGCCCCAGTTGCTGAAGCTTTCTTCGGCGCCATAACGAAGGTTTATGATCGCCGAAGGTGTTCAAAAAACTCAAAGAGTGGAAGTGAGTTCACCGGAGGTGGGCGCCAATGTTGGGGACTTGTTCTCAAATGCTATGAGTCAAGAACAAGGCAACATAGAAAATGTTAATCGGTAAAGTCCTTCGTCCTTCGAAGCATTATTCCTCTTAGGATATAATGGTTTTCGGACGAACGTTATGAAGGGCATACCTTCATAAATACATTATATAATGACGAGGGATGAATGGTAAAGAATATAATGAACAACATAAACAATTATATATTATTATCATGTATAAACAGAAATAACGTTGAATTACAAGTGTACCTTCAACTTGAAGGAGATGAAAGTACAAGCGTGACGCAAAAGTGAATGCCAAATCCGCGTGAACAGTACGAGGGTACTGTTCACCTATTTATAGGCACAGGACACAGCCTATGCAAAATTACATTCATGCCCTTTACATTTGATAATAATTCTATTGTAATCTATCGAGGTCTGAATAGCCTTTTCATCTTTAAGTCGGTTTCATTTTGTTGCTATCATGCCAAAGCTTTCCTGCTCACACCTTCGGCGCTGTATCAACCTTCGTATTATTCTGGTCTGTTGTGATACCGACTTGAGTCCGAAGATGCCTGTTCACACATTAAACTCCAGAAATATTGTTAAATCCTGTTTTTGAGGACCTTCGTAAGCCGAAGGCCCCCAACAGCCTCTTCACCCCCCTCTAGGCGACTTTCAAAAGGAATGTCAGGGGAAAAGATCTCTCAATGGGATCATGGCCATAATCTCAAAGATTTGGGGCCAATCCGCGCTTGAACTTGACCTGTCTCTGCGTGCCTCGTGCTCGACGCCGTGCCCAGACGCCAGAGCTCGCACTGGCGCTCGCCCGCGCACACTCCGAGCGCATGTCAGAGCCACCCCTCAGTCGTGCTCACTCGCGCCTATAAGACTACCCCCAGACGCGCCTCACCTCACTCCGCACTCACCCTCGCTGGCCAAACACCACCCTTAGCTCCGGCGAGCTCTGCGCCGCCCGCCCGAGCCACCCGAGCGCTGGTCACCATGGCTAGCCATTTCCAGAGACCTTCAGCCTCCATGGAGCCCTTGGATAGCTTCCCCGAGAGCCTGTGAAGCTTCTCCAAGCTCGAGCCGAGGCATTGCCTCACCGGAGAAGCAGAATTGCCCTCGCCGGACTTCGGTCACCCGCCACCGCGCGTGAACCGAGCTATCTGGTGAGCCATTCTCCAATTCCTCGCGCCTATATCTTCCCTGACCTCTGGTGAAGCTCACTGACCAGTTCAATTAAACTATACCACCTTGGTTGGGCCGGAGTCCACGCCGTCACGAGCTCGCCCGCATGCGCGCGTGGACCGACCTACCCCGACCATCGCCATAGACGATCCGCACATCGGCGTGACCGTCAAAACCTCACCTACACCCTCGACCACTTCACCGGAGCAACCTCGCCGCCGGTAAGCCCCTCCGCCCTTTTCCTCCGCCGCGGTTACTGTTTCATTGGGGGAAGGACCACGAGTTCGATTTAGCAGAACTCTAGGGGGTTTTCTGCGTAGACATAAACTCATGTGAATAGTAACCTGAGGACCTATCTGTAATGAACTTAGAAACTTTCGCCAGGGACCCCAATGCAAAACCTTTTTCCTTTAAAACTATTTCTGTTTTTCTTTTTAAATAGGCAGAGAACTTAAGAAATTTATATCTTGATAAATATTTAACCAAATTTAGTCGAACCAACTTTACTAGATTCATAATATTATGGACTATCAAATAAAAATACTGAACCATATGCTTTCTGTAATAAATTTTAGTGTTTGGAATTAAATAAGGAAACTGCCCAAACCTTATTAAAATGAAGAAAAATAGTTATGCTTCTGTGCTGGACTTAAGAAAAATTGTAGAAGTCCAAACCCAACTTAGGCACTGTTAAAAATATTAAGCACCCTAGTATAAAAGATTAACACATGGTTATCTATTAACAACTATATCTGCCCAAAACTTAGGAAAATAAGAAAGACAACAAAAATTAATGAATAGTGGATGAACATATTTTTCCTAGTCCACTTAAGTAATGAAGAACCTAGGAAAAATATAAAGAACCCTAGTCCAGAACAAATCCAAGGTGGAATGTTTTATTAGGCACTAATAAAATCAAAAAGGCCATTATTAAAAATATAAGGACCATTTTAAAATTGGTAAGAAAAATTCAGTGGACTCCTCACTACTAGAACATCCCTACAAAAATAATAAACACCCTAGCCAATCATTTTAAGTGGGGTGAACAATTAAAACTTAATTTTTAGCCATTTTCCAATTAAATCATAAGAAAACCAATAAGTGTGCAACAATGGGCAAATAATTTTTTACCAAATTATTGATGAAGTAAACCACCAGAGAAAAATGCAAAACCTATTCAAAACTACAAAATAACAGCCATTGCCCCTACCTCATGTAAAAGGCCATTTAATTCAAGAAATTCCAACCACCCTTTCCTTAAGCAAAAAGTTACCAAATTCTAGAATGATTGCTCTTTGCAAAGAAGAAGATAGGAAAATTTAGAAATCTGTTGTTTGATATTTTACAAGTATAGTGGTAGTAGAAAGCACCACTTTGGCTAAAAACTTTAGAAATTCATAGTAAAATAAATAATAAGTATTAGTGGCTGAAATTTGGTACAAAGTCATGTTATTATACCTAAATGCCAGCAAAAATAAGCCTTAGAGAATAACCCACTGTTAAAAAGGAGTTGTAGTTCAAAACACCCCCTCTGCCCTAATATTTGATAATTTTGTACAGAGAGAACCCCTCACTTTTTAAGCCCCAAATTTTGATACAGAGAGTTATACACCAGTAAGAAGCCACTGTACTTTTTATAGAATTTTTAGAAATTTATAAAACTATCTTGTAGTTCAAACCCACCTTAAAGGCATAATACAAAAGGAAAAGAAGAGATAGATTAGAAAGATTAATAAAGCCTCACCCCAATAAATGCAGCTAGGAATCTTGTTAAAATAACGCTAAGACCTAAAAAGGAAAACCAATGGAACACTAAAAATGGTCTAACCATTCAGTAATCAAACTTAACCCAAATTTACTAAGTATACCCCGGAAATCTCTAATAGCCAGACTTAGCTCTATTCCCTGTTAATTAATCTTTCACCCTACAATTTTAGTTGCTAAATTGCATATCATGCCATGCATATATCTTACTCATTGCATTCATTAGATTGCAACCTCGCTGACGCAGAGTACGTGCTCATCCCCAAGTAAGGAGTAGGGGTGAAAATGGGACGGATACGGACAGATATTAGGTCATCTCGTATCCTACCCTAATACAATTTTATCGGATACGGATAGTGAAAATCCGGGACGGATACAGGACGTGATCGGGTAATAACCAGGGCGGATAAGAAACGGATATCGGATATTACCCGGATAGATAACGGATATTAGTCGGATAATCCACCCTGATGATATTAGTTGTCCAACCGTGAAACAAACGAATAAAATAAGGAATACATAATTATGTATATGATAGCTCAAATATAGAAAAAATACCAACAAAACTGACACCGTACAATTCAAAGTTACTAATCACAAATTCATTATAGAACCAAAACACGATTTAAAAAACAACAATATATCCCCTTTTACGTATAATCCACAAGTATATAACAAATATTAAATAGTTCACACAATTTCATTATAGAACCAACAACACAATTTAAAAAAATCAGCAACATATCCCTCTTTTAGACATTAATCACAAGTCCCTCTTTTAAGCATAGCCATGTGTGGTGGACTGGCTGCTGCGGCTCTCCTAGGGCTTCACGATCATGGTCTCATGGACAAATGCAGTGATGCACTCACGTATGGGTCAGTGGCCACGAGCCCACGTCCCCACAAGTTGACGAGATCAGTGGATCACAATTAGTAGATACACTTGGTCACTTTGGCCTCTAGGCCTTGCGGCAGCCAGGCACCCACGTCACGCCCAGACATGTTAATGGGCTGACTGGTGTTGGGCCTGTAACTGCGATAGCCCGACACTGTAGTCGGGTACCTGCTAACTGGGTACCCGTATCCGACCCGGACTTCTCGGGTATTTGCCGGGTAGTAGTCATCTCGTATCCTATCCGTATCCGGCTAATGTCTAACCGGGTACTATCCGTATCCGACCCGTATACAAAAATACCCGTATCCGGTACCTGAAAAATCGGGTATTTCTAGTATCCGTATCTGGTACCCGTCGGGTAATCCTGTCCTGTTTTCACCCCTAGTAAGGAGCTGTCCACGAGGAAGATCAGGAGCAAACTCCCGAGTCTGCCATCGAGGATCTCCCGGCAGCCCAGCAATTGAAGGCAAGCCTAGGTTTTATGCATAACCAATTTATATATATGCTACTTTACTACACTTAATGTTTGTAGGCTTGTAATGTGCACCTAAGTGTAGGAGTTGCTTGAAACCCTTAGTTGCATGAATTCAGGATTCCTTTTTAAGATGGATACTAGTATGCTAGGTCGAGTAGCTGCTTTGCTAAATCAGGATCTCGGTAGAAGTCGAGTGATTTTTCTAGCACTCGCGTGAGGTCAGGATATGATTGTATTCATTTTGATAACAGGATCTATGATGGTCTATGGACTTGGATCCAGGGAGGATGCTTGTCCATGAGACGGGAAAAGGAATTAATGATTAATGTGTGGATACCTGAGACAAGCATTTGAATGTACTAAGCACATGTCGGGAAATATTATAACCGGTAAACCTAGTACCTGAGTGAAGACGGGCACGGACTTTACCCCTCACGCGTCCTTAGACTGGGCCTCCCATGCTAGCTATGGTGGGGTACAAGTGCGGTCAATGCACGGCGGCAGCTAGGGTCAGTGGAGCATTGTATGCCAAGGCGGTTAGTCCTGGCCACTCGGGGAATCGATGGGGACGGTTGACATGTGTGGGGACGGAGTGCCCCTACATGTTGTGTGTTTAGGTTTACCTTGCAAGGTTAAAAACACAATTCGAATCGTCTGCATCTCGCAGCTAATGAGACTACTTGACCCCTTGTACTACATTGAGTAAGAAGTGAAATGAGGTTTTACATGAGATAACATGTTGATTGTATTAAATGATTGTTACCATGTATGCTTAGAAGGAGCAAACTTAGCTAAAAATAATGATATTAGAATTGGAAAGGCTAAAATTAATCTTAGACTCAGCTAGTGCTTTGGCAAACCAAACCCGTCAGCCAAACAACTGCATAGTTTAGAGGTAGAGGAGTAGATTCCTCACACCGGGTAAGTCTAGCTGAGTATTAGTATACTCAGCCTTGCTTGTGGCATAATTTTTGCAGGTACACTTCAGAATATGGTTGATGGTGTGACTTGGCCTACCACCCTGCCACCGGGTTGGACGGTCGAGTGGGATGCTGCTCCAGCAGGAGAGGAGCAGGAGGAGTAATGGGCTAGTCCTTGCCCTATTCCTCACCTTTCGACGATATCGATTATCCGCTGCATACTACATTATGAACTTATTTCAGTTTATTTGAAAAACTCCAATTTATGTAATAACTCCAATACTTTAATTTGAGGTTTCCTGTTTTATTGTATTTCTTCTGTGACTCACCTTCGAGTGAGCTAGTGGTATTTGATCCTAGAAAAGTGGCTTTATCTGACTAGATCTGAGGGACTGACGGGTTATTCCGATTTGAGTGTGTTGCGGCCTCTAAGGCGTGACTTGGACACTTAAGCTGGAATAATTCAGGCGGTTCTGCCACAGTTGGTATTGGAGCAAATACCACCACAGAGAAAGCAATAAACCATGAATACCAACTTTCAAAAAAATCTAAAACTTGCTTAGAAATTAGTACTTGAATCGTCAGGACTAGAACACTAGACCTATGACGAAAGGTCTTAGGAATAGTGGGAGAAATAGGTGGCTAATTAAGTAGGCCCTATGGGCCCATCTTAGGATTTTTAAAGGATGCCCTAAAGAGCACCCTTTTTATTCAGAAAGGAGACGTTATTTTTAGCATGCATGCATTATAAAACTAAAAGGATTAGAAATTAAAGGAGTAAAAATTTGATCTAACCCGCTTCCTTTTAACCACCCAGGCTCTTTTATTTTTCTTTCTTCCACCATAATCTTTACATCTCATCATCTTCCACAGATGACTTCACCCACCCCCACCAATGGAGGAGACACTTGTTTCAGTTCCGATTTTCTTTCTCACGATGGTTTTCCTTCCATCTTGTGGGAAGTGCTCAACTTCGCCGGTTACCCTACGCCCCCTTTGTACACAGTGCAGCTGTACGAGGAGCATTGGGTACCATGTTGCTGAGTCTGGCTGACTCTGGAGGCTCATCCCCTTCAGCCGGGTTGGCGTTCCCTAGACTCTGAGACTGTTGGATTCAGGGCGGACGACACCACCAAGGCGGCAGCTATGAAGACCCTGACGACTTTCTGTGGCTACCATCCCCTAGAGATGGTGATGCACCCCTTGGGACTTTTCCCCGCAGAGAAGAGGGACGACCCCATGTGGTGCAACCGTGTGAGCCATGTGAAGGACGTATGGGCGATGTATCCTGACTTGGTTGGGAGGATCATTGTTCAGTGCATGAGCGCACTGTACCGCCTTCAGGCCCTGCAGAGCGGCGCTATGGCACATCTTGCTAACCTCGCTCAGACCACCAAGCTCACCCTCGATAGCCGAGAAGACTTCCTGGTCGACTTGTCCTCAGAGTTAGTGGAGAAGGACCAACAGGTGGAACGGTTGAGCCAGCGCATCACCACCCTGGAGCAGCAGGTGGAGATCCGGGACAACACCATCGACGTCTTGGAAAACTAGCTCCACGATGTGCAGGAAGAGCTTGAGGAAGCTAATGACCACCTGGAGATGCACCACCTAGAGATGGAGGCCAATGAGGTCGGAAGCTAATGACCACCTGAGTACGCAGCCGCCCTTGTTCACCAAGGCAGAGGATCCGTTGGACGCTGACGTGTGGTTACGCGTCATGGAATCCAAGTTTCCCCTCCTCACGAGAGACTACCACGATGACACCAAGGCTCGCTTCGCCGCGCAGCAGCTTCACGGACCTGCTCGGACTTGGTGGGACCATTTCCGCGCCATGCTACCTGCTGGTCATGAAGTTTCTTGGGAAGAATTCAAGACTGCCTTCAGAGGACACCACATCCCAGCTGGAATTCTTGACCGCAAGCTGAATGAATTCCTGGCACTCAATCAAGGAACCCGCACGGTATTGCAGTATGCTTAGGCCTTCAACGACATGTGCCAGTACGTAGGGTATCATGCTGATTCTGATGAGAAGAAGAGAGACTGTTTCCGCAGGGGTCTCAACACCAAGTTGCGTGAGCGTCTCAGCACTGTTCGGGCTGATAGCTTCAATGAGTTGGTCAACCTGGCCATCTCACAGGAGGATTGTATTGTAGCTCACCGGCAGAGAAGAAGAGGAAGGCACCAATGTCAGCACCCTCCGCTCAACCCGAGAGTTTCAGGATTGTTTCCCACAATCAGAGTAGAGGATTTTAGCAGCAGGCAGGCAGATGGGTGATCAGGCCACCTCAGCAGTAGCCAGCACACAACCGTTTTCCAGCTCCCGCTCCAAGGAACAATCAACCTTCATAGCAGCATCAGTTCCGCCAGGGAAATGGGAACAAGTGCTTCACTTGTGGCAATGTGGGTCACTATGCCAAGAATTGCCCAAGGAATCAGCAGAGGCAGATGCCAGCACCGAATCAAGACAGGCGAAGAAAGCAGAAGGTGCAAGTCAGGCAAGGGAAGCTCAACTTCAATACTCTAGAGGAGTTACCTGAGGGAGCCCCCATCATGACTGGTATCTTTTCAGTTTTTAATCAACCTGCGTTAATTCTGTTTGATTCTGGTGCATCTCATAGCTTCATTAGCCAGAAGTTCAGTGCTAAGTGTCAATTGCCTTTCTGTCATACTCGAGGGTCTTTTATGATCGCAACGCTAGGAGGCAAGGTTGCATCAAACCAAGTGAATCAAAGCGTGCCCATTCGGCTGGGAAGCCATGTTGTCAAAACCACCGTCCTTACTCTAGGGATGGAAAATGTGGACATTATCTTGGGAGCTAACTGGATGACCCAACACCAAGTGTTGCTAGATATAGCCAGCCGCATTGTTGAAATTAAATCCCCAATCTATGGGAGTTTCACCTTGTTTTTGCCCCGCCAAAGTTCTACTCGATCATGTGCTTTTGCTATGATAGAGTTACCTTTGCAGAAGATTCCAGTGTCTATGAGTATGCAGATGTTTTTCCTGATGAATTACCAGGACTGCCACCAGATCGGGATATTGAATTCACCATCGAGTTGCAACCGGGAACGACACATATTTCCAAGAGGCCCTACCGGATGCCACCCGCTGAATTGGTAGAATTGAAGAAGCAATTGCAAGAATTATTAGACAAGGGTTTCATCCGCCCAAGTACTTCGCCTTGGGGATGTTCAGCCTTGTTTGTGAAGAAGAAAGATGAAAGCTTGAGGCTGTGCATAGATTACCGCCCACTTAATGCGGTGAATATCAAGAACAATAAGTATCCTTTGCCTTGTATTGATGTTCTTTTCGATCAATTGGTTGGAGCCAAAGTGTTTTCCAAGATAGACCTTTGCTCCGACTATCATCAGATCAAGATACGAGTAAGTGATATTCCGAAGAGTGCCTTCACAACCAGATATGGGCTGTATGAATATTTGGTAATGTCATTTGGGCTGACTAATGCGCCAGCATACTTCATGTATCTGATGAATTCTGTTTTCATGCCTGAATTGGACAAGTTCGTGGTGGTTTTCATCGATGATATCTTGGTATACTCAAAGAACGAAGAAGAGCATGCCGGTCATTTGCATGTAGTGCTTCAACGTCTGCGAGAGCACCGTCTTTATGCCAAATTGTCAAAATGTGAATTTTGGCTAAAGGAAATCAAATTCTCGAGTCACACTATCTCTTGGGCAGGCATAGCTGTTGATCCTGATAAGGTGCAAGAGGTGATGAACTGGAAGCCACCAATGACTGTCCATCAGATTCGAAGTTTTCTGGGATTGGCTGGTTATTGTCGAAGATTCATTCTAGATTTCTCTCGAATTGCAATGCCCATGACTGAATTGTTGAAGAAAGGAGCCAGTTTGTTTGGGGTCAGAAGTGTGAATATGCCTTCCACACATTCAGGCAACAGCTGACCACAGCACCGGTGTTAGCGCAACCCGACAGTGGCAAGCCATTTGATGTGTACTGTGATGCCTCTGGCACTGGACTGGGTTGTGTTTTGATGCAAGACAACTGAGTCATTGCTTACACGTCAAGATCACTCAGGCCTCATGAGCAAAATTATCCCACTCATGACTTGGAGTTAGTAGTCGTGGTTCATGCATTGAAGATGTGGAGACACTATTTGATGGGAACCCACTGCAACATCTTCACAGATCATAAGAGCCTCAAGTATATCTTTACTCAGGCTGATCTCAACATGAGGCAGAGAAGATGGCTAGAGCTGATCAAAGACTATCACCTGGAGGTACCTTATCACCTAGGGAAAGCCAATGTGGTAGCTGATGCCTTGAGTCGAAAATCGCAATGCAACTGTGTTATGATGGATTCTTGCATCAACACCCTATGTGATGAGTTGAACAAAATGAAAATCGAAGTGATTCCTTCTGGTGCTTTGTCTCACATTTCCATTGAGCCAACTTTGTCAGACCAGATAATCATGGCCCAACTCAGTGACAAGGGAGTGCAAATCATTAAAGAGAACCTCCATCAGAAGATAGAGAAGTATAATTGTTTCCGCCGAGATGGGAAGGGTATATTGTGGTTTGAAAGCAGATTGGTGGTTCCTAAAAATAAGGATCTCAAGAAGAAAATCTTGGATGAAGCTCATCTCTCCAAATTCTCCATGCATCCAGGAAGCACCAAAATGTACCATGATCTGAAGCCTTTGTATTGGTGGACCAGAATGAAGAGGGAGATAGCCCAATATGTATGAGAATGTGACACATGTCAGAGGATAAAGGCAAGCCACTTGAAATTAGCTGGTGCCTTGCAACCCCTATCAATACCTTCATGGAAATGGGATGACATCAGCATGGATTTTATTGTGGGTCTGCCCAACACCTCTCGACATCATGATTCAATTTGGGTCATTGTGGACCGATTGACAAAAGTGGCACATTTTCTTCCAGTGCACACCACTGATAAGGCTCAGAAGTATGCAGAGTTGTACATTGACCGAATCGTGTGTTTTCATGGATTGCCCGAACCATTGTCTCTGACAGAGGAGCCCAATTTGTTGCCAGATTTTGGGAACAACTGCAAGAGTCTTTGGGAACTAAGCTAATAAGAAGTTCAGCTTACCACCTGCAGACTGATGGTCAGACCGAAAGGGTAAATCAAATTCTTAAAGATATGTTAAGGGCTTGTGCAATCGATTGTGGCAAGAACTGGGATAAGTACCTCTCCTTGGCAGAGTTTGTTTATAACAATAGTTACCAATCCAGCCTAAAGATGGCACCTTTCGAAGCCCTATATGGAAGGTGTCAAACACCCCTCAATTGGTCTCAGCCTGGAGAAAGAGAAATTTTTGGACCTAACTTAGTGACTGAAGCCGAAAGGAAAGTCAAACTAATCAGGAAGAATCTAGAAGCTGCTCAGGCCAGGCAAAAGAGTTACCATGATAAGAGAAGGAAACCTCTCCAGTTTGAAGTGGGAGATTTCGTATATCTGAAGGTATTACCCACAAAAGGAGTGCAGAGGTTTGGGATCAAAGGCAAGTTAGCCCCTCGCTACATTGGACCTTATGAGATCATAGAAGCATGTGGACCCGTGGCATACAAATTGAAGTTACCTGCAAAAATGTCTGCCATCCACGATGTATTCCATGTATCCCAACTAAAGAAGTGTGTTCGATTGCTGACCGAGATCATAGCTGAACCAGAATTGGAGATAGAGCTAGATCTATCGTACCAAGAGTACCCTTCCAAGGTTCTGGATTGCAAAGAAAGATCAACTCGGGCTAAATCGATCAAGATGTATAAGATCCAATGGAGTAATCACTCAGAGGAAGAGGCTACTTGGGAGACTGAGGAATTTCTACGTTCAAACTTCCCTGATTGTCTACCTAAGGGAATCAGTACGTAACCATGCCCAACCCTTCCCCCTGCCCTTTGAATCTAAATATAAGAAAAATGATCTTAATATAAAAAGGAGTTAATTGTAGAACTAAAGCTAAAAGGACTTCCTTCTGAAGGTGCAAAGAAGATGACATTCGAAGAGCAGTTTGCCAAGAAGAACCTTAATGAATAAACCACCCAATTCAAGTAAGCCATAAATCATTCGCTTCACCCCAAAGGACTCCGACCCAATCTCGAGACGAGATTCCTTTAAGGGGGGAAGGATGTGACAACCCAGTGTCACCTAGGGTTTCTTCTCAGTGCTAACTCAAGAACCATTATTTCATGTGAACCAAATTAGGCAAAAGACACCAATCAACTTGAGAATAAAAGCTCCACTAAGTATTTTATCTAAAGAATCATGCCTAAATCTTATGGTGCTTTCAAAAAGGGAAAAGTGTTGAAACCCTAGAACAACCCTAATTAAGCCACTAAAGTAGAAAGGAAGAAATGAGTAAAAAGGACCATGAAAAACATGGAATCATGGCTTAGGCCAATTGTTAAAGTTGAAATACACTAACTAAACTACAACAATTGTTATAAAAGTTTGGCCAAAATAGTTTATTAAAAACCCCAAAATGGCCCTCCAAGTGAAAGCTCCCTAGGGGGAATCTGAAATTCAGATTTCTGAATTTTAGCCTTCACCTAGAACTTGAGCGTGTTCACCTTGATCCCTAGCTCAAATCCTTAAGCCCCCGTTGACAATTTGGTTCTAAACTAACCCATCTGCAATGTGTGTGAAGAGGGCATCGGAATGTGTGCCCTAGACACGTCAAACCCGGGATTTTCTCTCGGAGTTCAGCAGTGAGACAAACCCAACTTCACCCCTCCATATCTCTTGATCCAGTCAGCGAAACCCATAAGCCTCCACACACAAACGACAAAGGAATGTCAGGCGAAGAGATCTCTCAACGGGATCATGGCCATAATCTCAAAGATTTGGGGCCAATCCACGCTTGAACATGACATCTCTCTGCGCTGCCTCGTTCTCGACGCCATGCCCAGACGCCAGAGCGCGCATTGGCGCTCGCCCGCGCACACCCCGAGCGCATGTTAGAGCCACCCCTCGGCCATGCTTGCCCGCGCCTTTGAGACCACCCCCAGACGCACCTCACCTCACTCCGCACTAACCCTCGCTGGCCAAACACCACCCTTAGCTCCGGCGAGCTCTACGCCGCCCGCCCGAGCCACCCGAGCGCCGGTCACCATGGCCAGCCATTTCCAGAGACCTTCAGCCTCCACCGATCCCTTGGATAGCTTCTCCGAGAGCTTGTGAAGCTTCTCCAAGCTCGAGCCGAGGCATTGCCTCACCGGAGAAGCAGAATCGCCCTCGCCGGACTTCGGTCACCCGCCACCGCGCGTGAACCGAGCTATCTAGTGAGCCATTCTCCAATTCCTCGCACCTATGTCTTCCCTGATCTCTGGTGAAGCTCACTGACCAGTTCAATTGAACTATACCACCCTAGTTAGGCCGGAGTCCTCACCGCCGACGAGCTCACCCGCCTGCGCGCGTGGACCGACCTACCCCGACCATCGCCGGAGACGATCTGCACATCGGTGTGACCGTCAAAACCTCCCCTACACCCTCGACCACTTCACCGGAGCAATCTCGCCACTAGTAAGCCCCTCCACCGCGATTACTGTTTCATTAGGGGAAGGACCGCGGGTTTGATTTAGCAGAACTCTAGGGGGTTTTCTGTGTAGTCATAGACTCATGTGAATAGTAATGTGAGGACCTGTCTGTAATGAACTTAGAAACTTTCGCCAGGGACCCCAATGCAAAACCTTTTTCCTTTAAAACTATTTATGTTATTCTTTTTAAATAGGCAGAGAACTTAAGAAATTTATATCTTGAGAAATATTTTACCAAATTTAGTCAAACCAACTTTACTGGATTTAGAATATTATGGACTATCAAATAAAAATGCTGAACCCTATGCTTTCTGTATTAAATTTTAGAGTTTGGAATTAAATAATGAAACTACCCAAACCTTATTAAAATGAAGAAAAATAGTTATGCTTCTGTGCTAGACGTAAGAAAAATTGTAGAAGTCCAAACCCAACTTAGGCATTGTTTAAAAATATTAAGTACCCTAGTATAAAAGATTAACACAGGGTTATCTATTAAAAAATATATCTGCCCAAAACTTAGGAAAATAAGAAAGACAATAGAAACTAATGAACAGTGGATGAACATATTTTTCCTAGTCCACTTAAGTAATGAAGAACCTATGAAAAATATAAAGAACCCAAGTCCAGAACAAATCCAAGGTGGAATGTTTTATTAGGCACTAATAAAATCAGAAAGGCTATTATTAAAAAATAAGGACCATTTCAAAATTGGTAAGAAAAATTCAGTGGACTCCTAACTACTAGAACATCCCTACAAAAATAATAAACACCCCAACCCATCATCTTAAGTGGGGTGAACAATTAAAACTTGATTTTTAGCCATTTCCTAATTAAATCATAAGAAAACTAAGAAGTGTGCAACAATGGGCAATTAAATTTTTACCAAATTATTGATGAAGTAAACCACTAGAGAAAAATGCAAAACCTATTCAAAACTATAAAATAACACCCATTGACCCTACCTCATGTAAAAGGCCATTTAATTCAGGAAATTCCTACCACCCTTTACTTAAGCAAAATGTTACCAAATTCTAGAATGATTGCTCTTGCGCAAAGAAGAAAATAGAAAAATTTAGAAATCTGTTGTTTGATATTTTACAAGTATAGTGGTAGTAGAGAGCACCTCTTTGGCTAAAAACTTTAGAAAATCATAGTAAAATAACTAATAAGTATTAGTGGCTGAAAATTGGTACAAAGTCATGTTATTACACCTAAATGCTAGCAAAAATAAGCCTTATAGAATAACCCACTGTTAAAAAGGAGTTGTAGTTCAAAACACCCCCTTTGCCCTAATATTTGATAATTTTGTACAAAGAGAACCCCACACTTTTTAAGCCCCAAATTTTGAGATAGAGAGTTTTACACCGGTAAGAAACCACTGTAATTTTTACAGAATGTTTAGAAATTTATAAAACTATCTTGTAGTTCAAACCCACCTTAAAGGCATAATAGAAAAGGAAAAGAAGAGATAGATTAGAAAGATTAATAAAGCCTTACCCCAATAAATGCAGCTAGGAATCTTGTTAAAATGACATTAAGACCTAAAAAGGAAAACCAGTGGAACACTAAAAATGGTCTAACCATTCAGTAATCAAACTTGACCCAAATTTACTAAGTATACCCCGGAAATCTATAATAGCGAGACTTAGCTCTATTCCCTGTTAATTAATCTTTCACCCGATAATTTTAGTTGCTAAATTGCATATCATGCCATGCATGTATATTACTCATTGCATTCATTAGATTGCAACCTCGCTAACGGAGAGTACATGCTCATCCCCGAGCAAGGAACTGTCCACGAGGAAGATCAGGAGCAAACTCCCGAGCCTGCCATCGAGGATCTCCCCGCAGCCCCAACAATTGAAGGCAAGCCCCGGTTTTATGCATAACCAATTTATATATATGCTACTTTACTACACTTAATGTTTGTAGGCTTGTAATGTGCACTTAAGTGTAGGAGTTTCTTGAAACTCTTAGTTGCATGAATTCAGGATTCCTTTTTGAGATGGATACTAGTATGCTAGGTCGAGTAGCTGCTTTGCTAAATCAAGATCTCAGTAGAAGTCGAGTGATTTTTCTACCACTCGCGTGAGGTCAGGAATTAATTGTATTCATCTTGATAACGGGATCTATGATGGTCTATGGACTTGGATCCAGGGAGGATGCCTTGTCCATGAGACGGGAAAAGGAATTAAGGATTAATATGTGGATACCTGAGTCAAGCGTTTGAATGTACTAAGCACATGTCAGGAAATATGGTAACCGGTAAACCTAGTACCTAAGTGAAGCCGAGCGCGGACTTTACCCCTCACGCGTCCTGAGACTGGGTCTCCCATGCTAGCTATGGTGGGTACAAGTGCGGTCACTGTACGACGACAGCCGGGGTCAGTGGAGCATTGTATGCCAAGGCGGTGAGTCCTGGCCGCGAACGGGAAATCGATGAGGACGGTTGACGTGTGTGGGGACGGAGTGCCCCTACATGTCGTGTGTTTAGGTTTACCTTGCAAGGTTAAAAACTCGATTCGAATTGTCTGCTTCTCGCAGCTAATGAGACTGCTTGACCCCTTATACTACATTGAGTAAGAAGTGAAATGAGGTTTTACATGAGATAACATGTTGATTGTATTAAATGATTGTTACCATGTATGCTTAGAAGGAGCAAACTTAGCTAAAAATAATGATATTAGAATTGGAAAGGCTAAAATTAATCTTAGACTCAGCTAGTGCTTTGGCAAGCCAAACCCCTCAACCAAATAGCTGCATAGTCAAGAGGTAGAGGAGTAGATTCCTCACACCGGGTAAGTCTAGTTGAGTATTAGTATACTCAGCCTTGCTTGTAGCATAATTTTTGTAGGTACACTTCAGTACATGGTTGATGGTGTGACTTGGCCTACCACCGTGCCACCGGGTTGGACGGTCGAGTGGGACGTTGCTCCAGCAGAAGAGGAGCAGGAGGAGTAATGGGCAAGGCCTTGTCCTATTCCTCACCTTTCGACGATATCGATTATCCGCTGCAGACTACCTTATGAACTTATTTCAGTTTATTTCAAAAACTCTGATTTATGTAATAACTCTAGTACTTTAATTTGAGGTTTCCTGTTTTATTGTATTTTTTCTGTGACTCACCTTCGAGTAAGCTAGTGGTATTTGATCCTGGATAAGTGGCTTTATCTGACTAGATCTGAGGGACTGGCGGATTATTCCAATTTAAGTGCGTTGCGGCCTCTAAGGCGTGACTTGGGCACTTAAGCTGGAATAATTCAGGCGGTTCTGCCACACCTTCGACATTTCCCATTCGCTTGCAAGAGTCCATACTTTTGTAAGCAATATGCTCTTGAACTAAGTCTCTTGTGCCAATATAGGTGCACACTGTGTTGAAAGCAGCTTGGCACGCTTGCACTTCATTCCCAAGTGCAGTGGATGGCCTTCTAGTGCCAAAGCGAGACCATATATGATGTTGGATAATTCCTTTCACATCTTCCCTCCGACTCAGGTCATTCTTCACGTAAAACCGTTCCTTCATCCAAGAACCTAGCCACTTCTTCTGAAACGTGGGCACAGGGCAATTCGCCTTAGATCGTGACACAAAGATATAACAACCAAAATTGTTATGATACTGCTCCTTTTTGGTTGCCTTCGTCTGATAGGATAGCTCATGAATATTAAAAAAGCATCTTGCATCTGGCTCCAGTCCTTGGCTCCTCATGGCCCAGATAAAAACTCCCACTCTAATAAGAGCTTCGGGGGTAATCTGATGAAGGTATATCTCAAACGTCTTCAAAACCTCGACCAGCATCTTGTGGAGCGGAAAGCGAAGCCCAACTTTCATG
Source organism: Zea mays (assembly GCF_902167145.1). Classification (NCBI taxonomy): domain Eukaryota; kingdom Viridiplantae; phylum Streptophyta; class Magnoliopsida; order Poales; family Poaceae; genus Zea; species Zea mays. Next base: position 154,896,004 of record NC_050096.1, on the reverse strand, counting down.
AAGCTCCTGAAGACTACCACTTCATCACCTTCTGGCAGGGAAACGATGTCTTCTCCTCCAGCTCTCACTATAGATACATCATGATAGGATTTTCCTTTCATCGCTTCAATATGACCTTGTCTGATTGTGGATTTCCCAAAAACAACATGGCTTGGTCTCCACGGTCGATCTTCGCCATTTTCATTCTCACTCTCAATATTGAAGCTTTCACTATCGCTTGAATCACCAGATAGCCTAGCTAATATTTCGTTGGTGATCTTCTCTAAATTGGTCTTTTCCATGGCTTCGTAGAAGCCAGCGAGTATGGGATCAGCGCTTTTCTTGTCTTCAGCCATTTCGGTGATGGTCACGATAGAAAGCCGAAGCTCGCAAACAATTGAACTCAAAGAACCAGAAAACTAAAATAACAATTGGAGCACGAAAGCTAGATGGCATGAAAAATATTTGCGACATAGCCTTCTATATATATACTCAGAGCCCCATAGCTACATGGGTCCCACGGTTCAGAATGATTCGCTATTCTAGCGAAGGGAAGGTGTTTCTTCGGACCTTCGGCTAAAGGCCTTCATTCACGTCGCAGTCTTAATTTGTTACAATAAAACAAATTAATACTGCGAGGGGCTATTGTTGGGGGCCTTCCTCTTCCGAAGGTCCTCAAAAACATAATTAGCCATTTGTTTTCAGCATAAGCTATTACATGGAAGCTTCGTCTTTAGGATGCAAGTCTCTTCCTCATGATGATGGCATACGAGATGAAGACAGTTCTAAAGATGATAAGAATAAATGTCAAAGCTATCGCTAGATTGACAGCTTCGGCTCATAACGGAGATGAAGTATGATGATGATGCTGACCGAAGGGGAAAGAGACTACTTAGTCCTTAATGACTTGTATTACGATCATAAGTGAATATTGGAGACATAAATGTACTTTTACTTGGGCTGCGTCCTATGCCTATAAATAGATGAACAGTAGCACCGTACTATTCACGCTGAATTGTAATCACTCTCTCACATCTTCACCTTCGAGCAAGTCGAAGGTATCAATGTAATGTGAATTATGTTGATATTGTGGCAGAACCGCCCAGATTATTCCAGCTTAAGTGCCCAAGTCTTTCCTTAGAGGCAACGACGCACTTAAATCGGAATAACCGACAATTCCTCGGATCTAGTCCGATAAAGCCACTTACCAAGGATTGAATACCACTAGCTCACTCGAAGGTGAGGCACAGAGGAATACAATAAAGCATAATACCATAAATTAAGGAAGTATCAGTAGTGATTACATTATCGGAGTTTCAGTAACAGTAACCATAATTTTTAATGCAGCAGAAATAACTAACGGAGAAAACCGAGTAACATGGCGAAGCCTGGCCACACTACTCCCCCTGGTCCTCTCCTACGGAAGCAGCAACCCACTCGACCGTCTATCCCGGTGGCAGGGATGGAGGCCAAGTCACACCATCAACCAATCATCCAAGGAAGTACCTGTAAAAATTATGCCACAAGCAAGGCTAAGTATACTAATACTCAACTAGACTTACCCGGTGTGCGGAGTCTACTCCTCTACCTCTAGACCATGAAGCTGTTTGGCTGAGGGGTTTGGTTTGTCAAAAGAACTAGCTAAGTCTAGAACGAGTTTTAGCTTTTCAGGTTCTAGAATAATACTTTTAGACTAGATGAGCACCTAACTATCCATACATGGTATCAAACATTATGTCAATCAACATCTTTTGCTAGTAACCTCATTTCCACTTATTACTCAATGCAGTACAATGGATCAAGCAGTCTCTTTAGCTGTGAGAAGCAGACAATTCGAATCAATTTTTAACCTTGCAAGGTAAACCTAAACACACAACATGTAGGGGCACTCTGTCCCCACACACATCAACTGTCTCCATTGATCCCCCATTCGCGGCCAGGGCTCACCACTTTGGCATACAATGCTCCACTGACCCCGGCCGCCACCGTGCAGTGACCGCACTTGTACCCACCATATCCAGAATGGGAGACCACGCCTCAGTTCGAGTGAGGGATAAAGTCCACGCCCGATTTCACTCAGGTACTAGGCTTACCGATTACCATATTTCTCGGCATGTGTTTAGTACATTCAAACGCTTGACACAGGTATCCGCACGTTAATCCTTATTTCAATTTCGTCTCATAGACATCGCATCCCCATGGATCCATGTCCACAGACCATCATCATTCCGTTATCAAAATGGATACAACCAATTCCTGACCTCGCGCGAGTGCTAGAAAAATCCCTAATTAGCAAAGCAGCTACTCGACCTAGCATACTAGTATCCATCTCAAAAAGGAATCCTAAGTTTATGCAACTAGGGTTTCAGGCAACTCCTACACTTAAGTGCACGGTACAAGCCTACAAACAATAATTGTAGTAAAATAGCATATATAACGATTATGCATAAACCAGGGCTTGCCTGGAATCCAACACTAGATAGTGTTTGCTATATGACACTCGCTTGGCGAGCATCCACTGGTTAGGTCCATCCTTCTTCGGGTCGTCCAACAACTGCATCTTGTGGTTGGCACCACATCACTTGCACGATCATCATCTCTCGGTCCTAAATGAGATGTAGGATGCATATGTATGAATATGATGAAAGTAGCACAAGATACTCTAAGTACACGGTTGCGAACTAATATTAACTAGTAAGACATATAAACATCCATACGTTAACGCTAGCTATCTATACGTCATTGGGCACAACAAGTCAACATTATTGGAAAGACGACGAACATTTCCTATATTTAACCAACACAAACACGACATCACGAGTACAAGCATTTACTATGTTCACTTTAGTCGTTCATTGGCTACTTATTATTAAATTAGTCAAGTACACATAAGTTCTCTATGACTTATATATTTAGACAGACTTAGATAGAAATGGATAGTCATTTAATCGGGGTTTTACAATCATTCACAATATTCTCATACAAGCACACACCCAAGAGAACACACAGGAGGAGATAGTTTAATCACCATTACATTTTATACTACTTTAATGGCATTGGTTACTTAGTAGTATATAGGACTAGCATAAAGCTAAAGAGAGGACATTATTCATTTTATGTCTCCGAACATATAACTGCAATTGCTAAGTGTTGATTAAGCCAAGCTACTTATTAGACCTCAACAAAATTAGTTCACTAACTTAGTGAGACATGTAATACTTACTTATATATAACCCCAATTATATTAGTCACTATCATTATTACTCATGTTCAATTAAAACCCAAAACAAGCAAGCATTAGACTCAAGACAAACACAATGGAGTAGAGCAATCAATCACATTCAACATGATTAGGACAGCAACACATCAGTTACTTGTTTTAGTTATAACTCACAAGACATTGATCCAAAAATAGTGATCAAATACTTTTTGGAAAGCATAAGAAATTATCTACAACTTTGGTACTGCTGTCCCAATCTGATTAGACACTTAACAAGGTTAAATCGTGACAAACAACAGCTCTGTCCAGATTTGGACAGATTCAGACTTGCGACTTCAAAAATTCATAACTAGAGATTCATGTATCCAAACAAAGTGATCCTAGACTTTCTGGAAAGATAATGAAATTGTCTACAAATCATTTATGAACATCTTAGGTTGATTTAACATGTATCAAGAATAAAAGGCACTAGGAAGGCTTTGCTGTCCAGATTTAGACAAATTTAGTCTTCCTACTTAAAACATCTATAACTTGAGCTTTAGACCACCAAAAAAATGATCTAAGACTTTTTAGAAAGCTTAGTAAAAGCACTACATAACTTTTATAATCACTCAGAAGTGGTTCAAATTTTAATCAACCCAAACAATATAGTTCTCTAAATCTGTCTAGAGAGTGGACAGAACACATCAATCATTTTGTAAAATTCATAGCTCTTAAACTATCAGGCTTATGGTTATGAAATTTTAACACCAACAATAAGTTATATACAACTTTCTTATGGCCATAAAGAACTGATTCTAAGATTAATTAGAGCATATATTGCAACCTTCGAAATCAGTATAGAAATTGGACAGATTCAGTTACTGAACTTGTAAAAAGCATAACTTCTAAACCATTAATTCTTAGCTCATGAATTTTTTGGACGAGCTAAGTACACAAGTGAACTACAACTTTTATATAGCACGTATCTATAGAAAACATACTTTATTTTACTAAATTACACACACAACCAAAACTGTACACGCAGGAATTTCAGTTTGCTAGCACATGAGCACTTAACTAAATCACCAAACAAAATCATAGAGAGATACTAGCACCAATTTATCAAGTTTAAATCATTATGACTTAGTTATCAAGTTTCAATTTATATTGAGACACTTAAGCATTTCAAAAAGCATGCCCACTTTTGTTTACTTCCAATTTTTCACTAACTCTTCTTATAAGTATAGAATGGGTGTTATTTTAGCACCATATGAAACTATCTAATTTGGAGCTGGAATTTTTATGAGGCATAGGTAATAACAAATCACGACCAATGTATAAATTTCACATTCTCAGGTTTTATATTTTAATTATTACAAAACTAACAAATTGTTAATGCGATAGAGCATGTGAGAGCAAGTTAAATCTAAAACTAATTATTTTCTATGGATGCATGACCATATTAAGTTTTCTTAGACTACTATAATATCATGCAAGGACAGTGGAACACCATTTTCCATTTTTACATCTATATATTATTTGTAAATCATTTAAAACTACTTAATATGCATCAAGCAAGTTAAATCACTAACTCAGTGATATATCGACCATAAATCATGCAATTGTTACCAGTTACTAAGCATCACACAGAGGGTCTACTATAAAAATTTCATTACATTTGGAGCAATAGAGCTACAGATCCAAAAATAACAAGCAAATCAATCTTCTTTTCCCTATTTAACATGTTTTAATTAACACACCAAGAAAACAGTCAACAACATATAAGTTTTATATTTTTCTTAGCTAGAGTATGACATCTAACTAACAAAATAAGTTTCATCATTTGTGGATTTTTATAATTAAAATTATGAAGAGAAGTAAGTTCATTTATTTTGTAAACCAGTTTTAAATACGAATTTCTACAGAAAAACGTTTCCACTAAAATATGTCAACTTATAGATTCAATATGTAGAGAATTTTATAAGGAAGCTAACAAAACACGTTTCAAGATTTTAGGAGCTCTAAGACTCGAGATATGAATTTTAAAAGAAACAACAAAAGTCTGAAATTTCGAGCACCCTTACCATTAGCCTTGGGCCCACATGACAGCCTCACAAAGACCTTCTTCAACTTTCAGCCAATGAACAGCCAACGAACAACCAACGAAACACAGGAAAAAAGAAAGGGAGGGGAAGATCCTTGCGCGGCCGGAGGGGGACCGACCTGCTATTGAGCCAGGGATGGCTGCAAGCTGCCCCCATCCAGGGAAGGTACCGAGTGGGGGAGAACAGGGAGAAGGAGCGCCAGCCATGGATGGCACCTGTTGTCCGTGCGCCTAGAACAGAGGAGAGGAAGGGGCCTCATGGTGTGGGGAAAGAGAGGATGCTGCTGCGTTTTGGAATAGAGAGGAGGAGAAGTGGCGTGTGGGGGAAGGGAAGGAGAGGGGTGGGCTGCCATTTATAGGGAAGAAGCTCTAGACATGTTAGCTAGCTCCAGAAGGTGGTAGGTGTTACAATGGCGACCTTGGGAAGCAAGTTTTGGTGTTTTCTGTTTATTTTTGGATCTTGGTCACTGTAGGAGATATTTTCCTTGATCTACACTTTACAAATTTTGTACAGAACTTGAGGTGATTCGGGCACTAGTTAGATAGTTATAGACCTACGAAAATTGGTTTGTTAGTGGCTTAGAAAACAATGGAACCTTGTAAAAACTGAGTGTCAAAATATGTTAAACGGAATCGGATGAATACCATCTTTTAACATGTTGTGCCTCTATTAGTTATTAACAACTTTTACATTTGGGGAAACTCGAGTTGTTCAATAAAAATTTGGAAACGCGAAACGTCAATTCGAACGACACTGATTTTAAACTTAGAAGGATTCGAATCCTGAAATCATATTTTTATTCTGTCATGAGGGCACTGTTTGAGATATTTAAAATTTAAATCAAGGGAAGGTGTAATTATAAAATTTGTTGTATAACACAGGTTCTACAACTTTTATTGAAGGTCAAACCTCGTATCTTGAATATAAATTGAAGTTTCACTTTGGTCAAAGTAGTATCATTATAAAGCTTCAAATTATATTTTTAAGACAATTGGGGTATTTTCTCGACATTTTCATGGCATGGACCCTTAATAACTTTTGTTGTAGAGTTTATTTAGAGTTGTTTTAGTAAGATGGCAAGGCTTGGTTGAATTTCAAAATGTGCTTTTGTTCAAACAAGAAGTTTCAAGCAAGTATATGATTTATCTTTTCATGTGAGCATTCGGTTCAACTTCGAGAAATCTTTAGAATACACTTGATAGATAGAGATGAATGATGATATAGAGATAACAAGTCAATTTGCATAATACTTAGTTAGAGGTTGACACAACAGAGATTTTGCTGGAGAATGAGGATTCGGATTAAATATTTGGACATACACCGAATATCAAGAAACCAGATTCAGATACAAATCAGATAACAACTATCGGGAGTTTGAATAAATGAACTTTAGACAAGATTGGCAAGACGAGATTGACGTTCGAATTTACATTCATTTCAAGAAACAAAAGTTTTAACAGGCTCCAAATTTGACATTTCTCGAGATCGAATAACTCCAAATTTGGTGAAACATTCATGAGTAACTTGATAAATGGAGATAGACGTGATCAAGAGATAGAAATTTTCACTGAGCGTCCGAGGTTAGGACAAATCTCCCGACATAGCATGAAATAGACACATGGGGTGTCACAGATATTCATACATGTTTTACGGAGTACAAATACGAATGAATTAAAGAGTAATATTTAACATATTCATCTCTTTACATTCTTATTTGTTTATAACATGATGAAGGCATTTCCTTCATGACCTTCGCCCGATGATAATTGAATCCAAGAGAAAACAATGCTTCAGAGGACGAAGGTCTTTAATCCTTAATGAATGTGTTGCCTTGTTCTTAATTCACAGCATTTGAGAACGAGTGACCAACATTTTTGTTATGAACGAAGGGGCCCTTCTTTGACTTTGGCCCAAAGATGCTTCGATGTGAACGAAAAGAAGGGAAGGTGTTTTTCGCCTTCGGCTCAAAATAAACAAGGTGGTTTCGTCCACAACAAAGCAAACGACGGTAGACGAAGGTCAGATTACAAAGGTAATCGTATTTTACAAGCCAATCTTTAACTCCTTCCATTACATTAACTTATCTACCTAAATACATTTTTTGTACAAAAGTTACAAGAATTTCCCTAAGACTACATCAAAATTTCTCAGCTTCACTTCTTCACTCTTCACCTACATCAGCCTGAAAAAATTAATATATAAAGTGTTTTAGCGGTTTGAAACAGAGAAAAAGAGAGGTCGAAAGCTAAGAACGTTATTTCATACTTCGTCAAGAAGAGCTCGAGCTTCATTTCCGGCCAGTTCTCGGCCGCCCTTCGCCTAGATCTGGGTAATAAATCTGTTCCCCACGCCTCGATCTTGGCTTGGGATATCCTTAATGTCAGCTGGAGAGATAGCGAAGGTGGGCTTGTTAACATCTCTCAAATGCTTACACCCAGCTTTTGCAAATATGTTACTTTTCCCCGGGCGGCCACTAGGGCGCAAAAATCCACGTGCCCCTCCATCACTTCGTCAAATTCATTGATTTCTTTTTCCACAAACTCGAGTGCCTTTGGAATATCATAGACATAATATTTCTCTTCTCCTGACATTGCTCCGACTGAACTAAAAATCTCGCGCAAGCGAAGGGAGCATCGAGCCGGGAAGCCAGAGTAGGTGTCCCGAAGCATTTTAAGGGTTTTAGATAATTTAGAGCTTTTCTCTGCTTCGACTTTGACTTTATATTTTAAACCTTCAATCTCATGCCCATAACGGATTCCAGCTTCCTCTAAATTTGAATGTGCTTTCAAGCTGTTTGTTTTGATCAGAAATTCGAGTAGTTTGGTCCTTAATCCAAAGATGAGCTTCAGTCAGGTCTACTTCGGCAGTCTTAATCTCTGAATCTTTTTCTGCCAGAAGATTTTCAAGTTCTTTCACTCTCTCTTCCAAGTTACTGATAACAATTTCATTTTTCCTATCTTCATTTTCCTGTTGCAGTTTTAAAGCCTTATTCAATAGTAGGCTCTGTTAAAAAAGCCAAAGTTAGCCTGAAACTCTCGAAATTTTAAAATTAATAAGTCGAAGAGGCAAACTTCAAAGTTTATACCTTAAAATTCGAATAGAATAAGCTCCCAGTAATATGTTGTCTCCTATAGCTGCTGAGATCTCATTCGAGCTTCGGGAATCTGATACTTTTTGATAAAGTATTGACAATTTTTGCTCCAGCACGGTCAGGGATGCATCCTAGAATCTCCTCGTCGACACCGCCGAAAAGCGCAGATCCGGGCTTGTAGCCGCCAGCAATAGTGAATTCTTTTAACTCAGAGATATCTTCTTCGGAGAGTTCCTGGCCACCCAAGTGACGTAGGTCCAACTCTATATCCTCCGAAGAAGCTCCTTCCAACTCTTTCATTTTTAAGGGCGAAGCCCTATGAGTAGTCACTTCAGCCATTTCCCTCTCGGGAACCACATCAACTATAATCCTGTAAATCTCTGACATTGTGGTTCCAAGAGGGCCTCCACAATTTTTAGCTTCAGGAGCAGCTTCATCAGCTTCGGCATCAGCGGTAGCTTCGACATTAGCAGGGGCAGCACTTTTTTCCGCCGAGACCGGGGGTGGGGTCTGATGGATAGCCTTCATTATAGCCATCATCTGTCGTTTCTTCTGACCCCCCGCATTTCCCCAGTTGCCGAAGCAGTCTTCTTCTCTTCCGCGCTTTTCTCAACCCCCTTCTCCTTTGACTGCAATAAGCTAGTCAGATCTAACCCTAGGGGACTTAGCATAGCAAACGGGAAGGGTTCAATCATTACCTTCAATATTTCTGTAACATTGGCAGATGAGGACGAAGAGGTGCTGGCAATCTTCTCTGGTACATCTTGTACCTTCGCCTCGGTAGGGGCCAAGCTTGAGGACTTTCGTTTTTTGGGAGCCGCATCCTTCGGCTCCGCTAAAATTTTTTGTTTTTTAGCAGCCCTCTGATCTTTTCAATGGACCGCATGGCTTGCCTTTTCAAAATACTTACAACCCTCTTTTTCTTTGCTCCTTCGGCCCCTTCGTCAAGCCTTTCGTAATCTGGGTATTCGAAGTTAAAAGCGTCCATCACTTAGATCAGTCTTCGTTTTTTCCGAGTGCCAAAGGCAGCTGTCATCTATTGATCTTCCTTCTTCATATAATTCCCAAGGATCTCACTGCACGTTGTTTCTATCATTTCTAACCATTCGGCACAAGGGCCACAGAAAGAATCCTGAAACTTAAAACGGTATGGCAACCGAACGAGTTCAATTTTTTCCCTTCTTCTTTCTTCTTCGGCATCCCCCATCCACCAGATGTTGGAAAGGTTTTGTTGGCCAGGTATTCTTGCACCAAATCTCGGTGCTAATGTGCTCTGCCATGACTTTGAATTCCACTTCGGCTAACTGGCGGGGGAGCCGAGTTGCATGCTGCACAATGGTCGGGTCATGCCGAAGCTCAGCCTTAGGGGACTCATCACCATAGTCATAAGCTTCTCCCTTTTCTTTTCATCAGCTTACACATAAAACCATTCACTTGTCCAGCCAGTCGGTCACTTGGTGTGGTAACCAATCACAGGAGCCTTGGTATATTTTCGGTATGCAAAATTGTAACACCCAAAGTTCTTATGCAGTCCATCAGCACTAGCCTTCGTCTGGTAATGGAGTTCATGTACTCTGCAAAATCCTTCGCCATTAGTATTTTATCCTTGACTTCGTAAAGCCCATATATACACGCTGAGTTAGACTATAGCATTCGGGGTTAGCTGATGAAGGTAGATTTCAAACTTCTTTAAAATTTCACCGATCATCTCATATAGAGGGAACCGAAGTCCTGCGCTGAAGAAGCTCTTAAACACAATGGCTTCATCGTCTCTTGGTTCTGGAACTGCTTCGTCCCTAGCAAACCGAATCAATTCATCATCATTTTTTTCCAAAATATCCCATCTTTTTCATTAAAGCCAAATCCTCCAGTTTAACTGTGGATTTTTCAAACTCAATATGGCTAGGTTAGCTTGGGCTTAAAATGACATCATCTTCTTCATCATTACTGTCAGCTTCGACAACAGGTTGTTTAGCTTCGGCAATAGTAACATCTTCTGCCGGAACAGACTCTTCTTCTCGTACAACTAACCCATAATGTTTCATCATTTCTGAGATAGGGGTCATCTCAGTAGCTCCAACTTCTTGCCCTTCGTGTGCTACTCTGGCAGTAGACCTGACTCTAGCCATTTCAGTTTTATGAGACGAAGCTAGACTCAGCTAATTGGACATTTGTCCAAGGCTTACACAACAAGTGCACGAAAAGCAGAAAGCTTCGGTTTCAGTAAAAAATTTCAACAATACAACAGCGCAATAGCAATGAATGCTGTGGTAACTTCTCACCAACTCGTCTGTTTATATATCCCCTACAGGAGAAGAAGGTGAACCGCCGAAACGCGCGTACTGACTGATCGATGGACCGGTAAGCACCGTAACATTTTTATTCGTTTTTAATAACAAGCTCAGGAAGGTGTTTTTTGGACCTTTGGCATCTAGAAGCCTTCTCGTTTTTCGCGAATCGAGCTCGTTATGGAAAAACGACCTAGCACCACAAAGGGGCTACTGTTGGGGGTCTTCTTCTCCGCTGAAGGTCCTCAAGACGAAGGTACTGTCTTTAAACAACAAGATCGAATGTCGAAGCTACAACAAACATGTGTGAAAACGTCGAAGGATGACAGCTTCGGCTTAAGGTGGCAATGAAGGTTAAGCATAATGCTGAGTCGAAGAGGAAAAGACTAGTTAATCCCCGATGTTTTGTATTAAGATAGATGTACATGTTAATGCCATAAATGTATTTTTACATAGGCTGCGTCACATGCCTATAAATAGGTGAACAGTACCCCATACTGTTCATGCTGGATGGTAATTGCTCTCGCTTCACCACCTTCAAACAAGCCAAAGGTATCAATGTAATACAAATTTTGATAATGCTTATATGTTATTATGGAATGAATATGTGAATGGACATCATATATTTAGTATATAAATCCTCATCTTTATGAATGACAAAGACATGTTCTTCATAACCTTCATCTGAAGACCATTATATCCGAAAGGAGATAATGATTCGAAGGACGAAGGTCCTTAATATTTAACAATTGTGTTGCCTTGTTCTTGATTCATAGCAGTTGAGAACAAGTGACCAACAATATTTATAGGGCCGTCCGGGGGTAGGTAATCCAAAGTACGGTCCTACCCCCATCCACCAACTATATCTGAGGAATATTCCACATAATGGAATAATTACAAAACTGTGCTCTCAACACATAGCGCACACCGAATAATACACCCATGAGTTACACTAACAGGTGGGCCTCCAGAAGTGTCTCCTGGTGGACCAACGACATGGTGATCACTGTGTGGCCTTCGTTGCCACCTCTAGAGCCTTCACGACTTGGTGCCCTTTGCTCTCCTCAGACAGGTGTATGGCATCGAGGGCTCTAGGGCAACGTCGTGTGGAGGCCTTAGTCGATGTCGATCGTTCAGGGACCTCCGCTTGATGTTATCCCTTGTTACGATTAGTCGCCGAGTCGAAGGCCCCTTCTCTCGAGATCATGTGTACTGGTTAGTTGAGAACGAAAGTGGTAGCCTATGCTCCGTGATTGAGGTCATGTTTCGTCTACGGAGGTAAGGAAGAGCTTGTTGTAACTAGTTACACCTATACTAGCTTCCCAACTGATCCAGATGAGTTAAAATCGCAATCAGGCTTGTGTTCACAATAAATGGTGGTGATGTTAGTTGGAAAAGTTCCAAGAAGGAGAACATGATTGATTCTATAATAAAAGTCAAGTACATTGCACCTTCTGAATCTGCGAAGGAAGGTGTTTGGATAAGAAAGTTCCTCATCGAGCTTGGTGTGTTTCCTAATGTGTCTAGCCCATTGAACTTCTACTGTGACAACAATGGGGATATTGTGCAAACTAAAGAGCCAAGGAACCACTAGAAAAGAAAACACATACTGCAAAAGTTTCACCTCATACGAGAGTTCCTTAGGCAGGGTGAGATCAAGATATGTAAGATACATACGAATTTAAATATTGCTAATCCTTTGACAAAACCTCTTCCACAACCTAAGCATGAGGCACACATGAGATCTATGGGTATTAGATATCTTCTAGATTAGCTCTAGTGCAAGTGGGAGACTGTTAGAAATATGTCCTAGAGATAATCATCGATATCAGCATATTTCTTTGTATCTATGGTATGTATATATATGTTTTGCTTAACTAAATATCCATGAAAGGCACCTTGTATTGATTAACAATTGTGTGAATTGTTTGTGAGATTCTTTACTTGCATGGTTATTCTAAAATGTGTCCCTACCTAGAGTCGATGGCTGGCACATGTATTAGTTAATGGCTATGTTTCACAAGTCATGTACATAGAAATGTCAAACTAATAATGTGGGCACATGTATGACATGAGGCTAGACCAACCCAATGTGAGATTTGTAGTGTAGTTCTCTTTTTGCAACATGTACAATGTGTCCTTAGACCTGAGATTGTCACATGCTCTCAAGATGTGAATTGACCTACTTAGGGACTATGAAATGCTACTCCATAACTGGGAAGTTATAAAGGTAGTTTTAGGTTTGTCAGGAAACATGTTGTGAGACCCGGTCAGTCAAGATGTAATTTGTCCCTCTCTTGCTTAGATAGATATCTCTGGGCCCCTCAAGTTATTAGATCAAGAAATGCATGGCCATGCTAGGGTTAAGTGTTAACCTATGAAAGGATTCCAAATCATAGTATCGAGAAAGAGAGGTCAGCTTAGAGAGAGACCAAATATCGTGAGACAAAGGGAACAACATGTACATAATGTTGTGATGGTTCGTCTAATATGATCTTTACGTATGCATAGGAGTTGACATGTCTCGCTAGAGGATGCTATCAATTATTGGGCTAAGTAAGAGTACTCAGGCCTTCTTTATGCATACATGAACCTATAGGGTCACACACTTAAGGGGAAGGAAGCCTAACTCGGATAGGATCTGAATGGGACTAGGTTTAGGGTTGCTAATGGGCCTCAGAGTTAAAAGCCCACCAAGACACTTATATAATAAGGGATGGAGGCACGACGGGATAACCTAATTCGCCCACCAGCACACTAGCAATCGCACTCTTATGGCCCTCGCCACGATGCTGTCGTGAGCCTAGCAGTTCAATACATGACACTTCCTCCCTGTACATGTGGATACCTCGGAGGTGCTACATCTAGAGCACTAGGACGAACCGTGCAAGGACATGAGGGACATTGGCGTTTGTACTGCACTACTCGACGCGTTCTTCTACATCGAGACATTTTTCCACTGCCCTACGTGTCTAGTGGTGATCTCATGACCTATAACAACAGTAGATCTTGGTTTTATAGGGTTGAAAATTTGGTTTTACACTAGTGTAGTGAAGCGTCCTAGATCCACTAGGACTCAAATGTGATACAATTACTAGTCCGAGGAGGCTAATAACACATTTACACATCAGATGATTCCAGATCTGCTTAAACAAGACAAACCTATAAAGGCGGCGATCAACTTTAAGAGTTGGTCCACAACTCGGGACATATCATCAGAGTGGGGCTGAAGTGGCCCGATATACGCAGCGAAGCAAATCAGCGATCCAACAGCCACAGGCAAGGTTGGGAATAGGCGTAACTCTTACCCGATCAGCGATCTCCTTCTCTGAAAAACAACAAATAAGCAAGGGTGAGTACTTACGTACTCAGCAGCCCACCTTCACCCCGTGGAATGGGGAAATCAGATATAATGCATAAAGTATGTGGAGCTCAGGATATTTTGCAGAAATACAATATTTGATGCATGGTTTTTTTGTAAAACATTTTGTATTTTTCAAAGCGCATCCTCTCCCAAAGGAGCAAGAAGTTTTTTCAATATAGAACAAAATCCCCTGGACTAAACCATCCAGGTATCTCAGCAGTTTCCACTGGTTTTCATTTTCAAAAACAGCTACTGGACTTCCCATCCACCATAGCTCATGGCTCAACCGCCGGACCTTTTAAAACCTCTTTTCAAAAGCATTCTTTTTTTTGGAAAACAAAACACTAATTGTCATACCACACCAGACTCGTCCATTCTAGTGGACACGGACTATTCGAATAGGTTTGAACTCTGCGCAGAGGGGTACACTTTACCCACTAGTACGGTTTCTGCAATCTCACCGTTGTGAGATCCGAATGCCGAATCTCCCTCTTTCCTCGCACGTCTTTACCTTAATGGTTATACCAGAAGGAGTCAAGCCACCACCATGTCCAAACCGGACAAAATATTTGTAGGGACACGAAAATTGATTCTATAGGTATTTCTAAGGAGTAAAATATCTGGAGAATTATCGGTGGAATATTTGGGTAGTATTTCTGGAAAGAACTTGAAGGGGATCACTGTGGAAATATCTGGGCAGTATTTCTAGAAAGAATTTGAGGGGGATCACTGGGGAAATATTTGTAGGATATTTTGAGGAGGATTTTGGAGATAATATAGACCACTATATTTTATCTTTTGATATAAACTTGCAAACAAACATTTTGAAATGAAATTTGAAATTCATTTTGAATTTAGAGCAAGTTTGAGAAATTTTCAAGATTTGAATTTTCGGGATGCTACAGATCTACCCCACTTAAAATGAATCTCGTCCTCGAGATTCGGCTTAGAAGGGTTATTGGTATAGCTTTACTTCAGCTACATATCTTCACTTTGCATACTCTTCGAGGAGATGGAGCTTCAACAAAATCTGGCCTTTGAGGAGCGAACGGTTGCTGATTGCAACCGCTGATTTTGGCTACTCAAAGATCATCTTTAGGCTTCTTGCTTTCGCTTGGCAGGTAGCTTATTGGAGAAGCAACGATGCCAACACACAAACCTTCCTATTGCGAACTCCCACATGGATTCCTTCCTTGATTGGTCTTCTGGTGCTTCATCAACAAAACTTGGGTGACCACATCTAGAAACTTATATACTTCGATGATCTCGTCCTCCACAAGCTTGCTACAGGCCTTCTTCTTTTTCTCCATAGCAGGAACCTTGCTGGAACACTACCCCACTTAAAAAGAATGAGGGTAGAACTCTTGAATCTTGGGTATTTGAATTCCTTGAAGTACCTCATAACAAGGGCGTTATGGGGCCTTCTTCTGCTGTTGCTGCTTGAGCAGACTGCGAAGAGATGACTGACACAAGGTTGATCCTGGGATAACCTTCTTATTATCTTCTCTTCACTATTTTCTTTTTCACTTCTCACTTTTCACTGCCTCTTTCTTTCTCTTTGCTCTTCCCACTATAGGATTCTATCAAAGAGTATTACCATCATACAGAGGAGGAAACCAAAGACTATGAACCATGTACAACAGTCTTCAACCCAAGAATCACCAAGCATTGTGATCTTAGGAGCAAGGGAGTGGAAAATGGAGTTGCTTGCGATTTGGCAGAGGGGATTTTATCGGGAGTGCTTTGCTTTGAGCGAGATGGGAGTTGAGGGAGCTAGTGTGGGGGTTTTGTAGGCGAGCGGTATGCGAGGGTGTGGAATGGTGGTGAAGGAGCAGGTGACACGAGGCAGCAGGTGCGACTTGGGGATGGAGGCCTGGTGTTGCCGGCGACAATGGTGGCGGTGGGTGCGATGCAAAGGGGGTGTGGGGTAGTGGTAGTGCGCATGGAGGCGAGCACGCGCGCGAGGGGCACGGGTGAGTGGTGGGGTCGATGACCCTGATGTTTGTGGTCTCTAGTTCCAAGAATCTTTGCCTCTCTGTATGGTAATAACTTCTTCTGTCCTCTTTTTCTGTTAACTTTGACTCAGGGGCAGTGCTTTGATTCTCACGGTCGGTTCTTTTGACTGAGCGGCTGGAGTGGTTTCTTCTGTAGCTTATTCCAGGCTTCAACGGTAAGCTTCCTGGTATCTTCTTGGGTAAGGTGCTTTTCTCTTGAGATGGGTTAAGATGTGAATGGAAGCATAAGGTGAGGTTTAGATCTAATTTGTTATCTATGTTTTTAGAGAAAACCCTTTTTTTAAAAGAACGAAAACACACAAGCTCATCAATGATAAACACAAACAAATAAAATGCTTTGAATATGGGAAGAATAGAGGAAGAATAGAGTTTTTCCAAAGCACGGACTACTCGGATTCGGGGGCTAAGCATAACTACTATTGCTCGGCTCCTGAACTGAGAACTATGATAAACGCGACTTATGAGCACTAACGTTAAAGCATCACATATGCACTGAAAAGGGGAGAAAACATCAAGCGAAATTCATTTTGAAATGCCCTAGGGGCCACACAATTAGAGTTTTGCAAAACACGAGTCTACACGATTACCTCTCATACATACAGGGCTCTAGCCAAAGTGAAGAAAAACTTCACTACCCAATGCATGCAGAGGACTGGGCATAACTAACTTTAGATCTGGCAGCTTCTCTTCTGGTGAGGCTGGCACACAACTTCAATCTGAGACATCTCCTGGATGGGTCAAGAGGGAGCTGATGTTGATGACTTCTTCTGGCGGCGACTGAGATGGCAGGACGGGGTTGAACTCTTCTTCAAGCGGGACTGGCTCTTGTAGCTCCTCAGAGGGCGGTGGTGCTGGCGAGGTGCTTGCAGCTTCTTCTTTGATCTCAAGGGAGGGTGCTGGAATCTTATTCATGGTGAGGGGCTCAAACAACTCTGGCGGGGGATCTTGGGAGGATTCGGGGTGCTCTTGCTTATCCATAGCCTTAGGGGAAACTGGCATTCTTTCCAAGACTATGGCTCCTTCCGGTAGTTCCCAAGCCTTCTTCTCTCCTTTGATAGAGACCGGGTGACCTTCCAGAATCTGGGGATCTTCAGCTCTGATGGGTTGAACTGGGTTGGATGAAGTGGGCTCTTGGATCTGCAGGGCTCTATGTTGGTTGCAGGTTACCAAGTAGGCCTCCATCAACTTTTGGACGTGCTCATCCTTTGCTTGCTTCAGGGCTTCAACAGCAATGACTTCACGACTTTCCAAGGCAGCTATACGGGCTTGAGTTGAGGTGAGATCCACATGGAGCTTACGATTGCGCTTCTCTGCATCTTCTGCTCGGGCAATCATCTGACGGTGGTGTCGAGCCAAGAAATCATACTGTGCATCCAGGGTGAGCAGGTATGCAGTGAGGTACACGACTGTGGGGTCGTCCTCAAGCAGCTGCTGCCCTTCCAATGCACGCATCCTGGCCATCCAAACTAGACGGTCTCTCTGAAAGGGCGGAAAGAATCTGAGCGGGGTGTCGGTCACTTCTTCTTCATAGATTTGACATAGGGCCCTCAGTGCCTTGCGAGCGACGACTTGGCAGGTGTCTTTGAATTTGTGCCCTGTAGCAGTGACACTCCATTTCACATGGTGTGGACTGGATCCAATGTATACAGTCACGACACACTTCTCTGTGCCATGCTCGACGAATTCATGACCATCATACTCTGGCTGGCTCCTGATTTCGAGGTGCACTGTGCATGCTCTCAGCAACTTGGGAAAACCATCTTCATTCTGGCAAAAGCTGGTTTGGCTGTAGGCCTCCATCTGATTTCTGATAGAAGGAAAGCAGAAAACATTTTTGAAATGAAGGGATGAGAGCAAGATTTTTTTATGAAAATAGATTTGACTCAAAAACTTTTGGATCAAGGCTAAGGGTTACGTCCTGCGGCCAACCTAACAGCTCTGATACCACCTGAAGCGCCCCAGATCCTTTGGGACTCAAATGTGATACAATTACTTGTCCTAGGAGGCTAGTAAACACATTTACACATCAGATGATTCTAGATCAGTATAAACGAGACAAACCTATAAAGGCTATGATCAACTTTAAGAGTTGGTCCACAACTCGGGACATATCATCAGAGTGGGGCTGAAGTAGCCCGATATACGCAACGAAGCAAATCAGTGGTCCAACAGCCACAGGCAAGGTTGGGAACAGGCGTAACTCTTACCTGATCAGCGATCTCCTTCTTTGAAAAACAACAATAAGCAAGGGTGAGTACTTACGTACTCAGCAGCGCACCTTCACCCTCGGAATGGGGAAATCAGATATAATGCATGGAGTATGTGGAGCTCAGGAGATTTTGCAGAAATAGCAATATTTGATGCGGGGTTATTTTGCAAAACATTTTATATTTTTCAAAGTGCATCCTCTCCCAAAGTAGCAGGATGTTTTTTCAATATAGAACAAAATCCCCTGGACTAAACCATCCAGGTATCTCAGTAGTTTCCCACTGGTTTTCATTTTCAAAAACAGCTACTGGACTTCCCGTCCACCATAGCTCACGGCTCAACTGCCGGACCTTTTAAAAACCACTTTTCAAAAGCATTCTTTTTTTGGAAAACAAAACATTAATTGTCATACCACACCAGACTCGTCCATTCCAGTGGACACGGACTATTCGAATAGGTTTGAACTCTGCGTAGAGGGGTACACTTTACCCACTAGTCCGGTTTCTGCAATCTCACCGTCGTGAGATCCGAATGTCGAATCTCTCTCTTTCCTCGCATGTCCTTACCTTAACAGTTTTACCAGAAGGAGTCAGGCCACCGCCATGTCCAAACCGGACAAAACATTCCCCCTCCTTATCCTCCCGATGCTCCCAGTCATCATAACCCTGGGGTTTGGATCGTACGAATTCAGATTGAGTGACTGCCCATACAGTCTCGAGTGGTTGTACTTGTCATGAGTACAGGTAGTGAAGGATGACAAACCGGTCCTTATATGAGGGGACAATCCTTCTGCTCACACCTAACCCGGCTAAGCCAACACCTGAGGCCCTCCCCTAAACCAAGGAGTCCCTGATTATCCCGCTTAAAAGGTGATAAGGGTGATAACCCTTCATCATACCCATTTTGGAAAACATTTTCTTTTGAAAACTCACACCTTTTCTCAAATCAATTGTAACAAATATGTCAAGGAGTATAAAGATTGATTGTGGCAGCGGCTGGGTGGCCATAATAACTTGTCTCAAAATCATATCATGCAGAAAATAACAGGCTGAAGGTTGTGGTTGAAAAAGCATAGGTAATTTATGCATCAAAGTGATCCAGTGAGCTTGCCATTGCTTATCCGGCGAAAGGGGGGAGAGCTCACGGAACTGGCTTCTGGCTCCACCGTCTGGCGTAGACTTGCAGATCTGGCCTCCACGAGACGGCACGAACGCTCCGATAACTATGCAACATGAATAAGAAAACATACAAAACAGCAAGTATGCCAACACATATTTAGTATAGTGGTCAGAATGGCGATATATGAACGGGTAGAGTCTTGAGCAGAATCTATGTCATGTGGTGTTGTCATATTACCGGTGGTGGAGTGGAGGTGCTTACCAGGAGGGTGGATTGGAGGCGAAGCGACACTATGCGCGTAGCCGGCAGAGCGGAGTAACTGAGTGGGTGGGGTGTTTGCCTTGGCTGAGGGTGTTGAGTGTGTGTGGAGAGGGAGAGGGTAGCTGGGTGTATGTGGTGTAGCACAGTGAAGTTCACTGTTGGTGAGAATAGTGACGAATGAATCGTCTGACTTAGTATGAATAGGAGAGTTATAGGCAGAATATGGGACAAGAGTATTTTGGGAGTTTTCTAGAATATGAACCATGTTTAAGGGACGACATG
Source organism: Zea mays (assembly GCF_902167145.1). NCBI lineage: Eukaryota > Viridiplantae > Streptophyta > Magnoliopsida > Poales > Poaceae > Zea > Zea mays. Next base: position 154,876,090 of record NC_050096.1, on the reverse strand, counting down.
GTTGGATAGGGAATAGTTTGATAAGAATTTAGAAACAAGAATTATTGGAATCTGAGTTTGGAAGCCTGGTTCGAAGGAATCTCAAAGTTAAGCATGCTCAACTTGGAGAAACCTGGGATGGTGACCAGATGGGAAGTTCCCACTGGAAGAAAAATCACAGTCACCGGAGTTCGTATGACTGGAATATTGGTCTGGCAGGTCTTAGGTGGACTGGACATCATGATGGATGAGTCGTTGAAATTTGGGGTGATCGGATGAATGATGAATAGTGACGATGAAAAAGTAATTATAGATATCATTGATGATAGTAACGATGATGAATAGCGTCGGTGAATAGTAACAACGATGAATAGTAATAATGATGAATAGTAACGGTGAATAGTAACGATGAATAGTAATGGTGACTAGTCGTATGAACGATGAATAGTGACTATGAACGAACGATGAATAGGAACTATGAACGAACGGACGAACGATCGAATGATCGGACGAACGAACGATCGGAATTTCGGCAGCATAACGGCTGGACAAAGATTATCTGGACGAACGATGAATAGGGACTATTTACGAACGATGAACGATAAATAGGAACTATGAACGAACGATGAATGATCGAATGATCGAACGAACGAACGATCGGAATTTCGGCAGCATAACGGCTGAACAAAGATTATTTGGACGAACGATCGAATGATCGGACGAATGGACGAACGAACCATGAACGATCGGACGAACGATCGAACGATCGGACGAACAAACTAAGAACAGCTGGACAAACGATCGAAGAACGACCGAACGATCCTTGTCCTAGTGTGTGCTTGTGTGGAACATGGAGTGGGCGTGTGTGGGGGGGAAGAGTTGCCATGAAATGGCTTGGTGTGGCTTGAGAGGAGGCCCTTGCCCCTCTATTTATAGGCTCGGTGGGTGATTAGGGGGAGGGATGAGAGGATTAGTGGGAGGATGAGAGGATTAGTGGGAGATTAGCATGTATTTGACATGTATAAGTGTAATTAGCTTGTAGAGCTCACCGTATGACACCGGAGGTGTACATATACGTATGAGCATTAGGAAAGTTATGAAGAAAATATTTGTAGGGACATGAAAATTGATTCTGAAGGTATTTCTGAGGAGTAAAATATCTAGAGAATTATCGGTGGAATATTTGGGCAGTATTTCTGGAAAGAACTTGAAGGGGATCACTAGGAAATATCTGGGCAGTATTTCTGAAAAAGAATTTGAGGGGGATCACTGGGGAAATATTTGTAGGATATTTTGAGGAGGATTTTGGAGATAATATAGACCACTATATTTTATTTGTTGATATAAACTTGCAAACAAACATTTTGAAATGAAATTTGAAATTCATTTTGAATTTAGAGCAAGTTTGAGAAATTTTCAAGATTTGAATTTTCGGGATGCTACATGTAGCCTCCCCATAATCCTACAAACTTCACATGAAAGGGAAGGTCTGACACTGGAAAGAGCAAGGCACACCATGTGTTAATTTTATTATGCAACAATAAAATTGATCTATAAAATGATAGTGCAAGGGTCAAATGTGACATTGCCTGATGTTTTGGTGGGGAATGGATATAGGAAGGATGTTTCATTGTCCGTTGATTATGTTGGTGTCTATGAACAACAATGGTGGGTTGATGTGGATGCAACACCAGCCAATATGGTATTAGAGAGTCTGTTGCCATAGGAGCCACTTCATCCTTCTCCAGTCGTAGATAATGAAATGATACAGTTTTCAAAAGGTGTTATCAATAATGTCTTCGATGTGGGTTAGTGTAAGCAAGATGAGTAGGTGGAATACAAGGAAAAAATGAATGTTGATGATAATAGCAGTGATTCAAATGACTATGAAGAACCGAACGATGACTATGAAGAAGGTGCCTTAGAAGATGGACATAACCATTACCCAAGACCAGTGGGGAATAGAATAGTCATAGGTATACCTATTTGTGCTCATGAATAGGTGTACATTGATTATAGTTCTTGGGTGAGGTTAAGAGAAGCATGGTAGTACATTCCATAACGCCTTACATAGCCACTAAGACGAAGCAACCAAGGTCGTTCAACATTGACTTTTGTGGCATTCCAGATTAAAGGGACATTACAAGACCAATAAGGTTGTTTGTAACACCAAGGTGCAATTGTGTAGTAAATCATCATACGACCCTTAAAATGAGATCGTTATTGATAGGATGGTATTCAATATATTGTCCAAGTTGAAGGTATTTCTTTAGGACTATGTGGTGCATCACTAGGCACCATAAGCTATATTGGGGATTTCACCATAAGTAAATGTTGCCCTCGATGCTTTTGGAGCTAATTAACAACCATTTGATGTTTACACCTAGCTTTTAGAATCAACTTCGTGTTAGACAAAGCAATAAATGTGATAATAAATGAAAAATATGAATGTACCAATGAACTCAAATGTGAAGACCTTCACAAAGATCAAAGTTATCTGATCACCTTTCATTATATGCTCAAGGCTTAATCAATGAAGACAAGATACAAAGTCCCAAGATGTGTGAAGCCTTAAGACATGCGAAGACTTGGCATGAAGCCATAGGACCAATGAAGCTACAAATAAAAGAGTCACATCCTCGAGCAATCAATTGAAGATGTCAAAGAATATGCACTAGAAAAAATATGTGTCCACGAATATTGTTCATCAATCAAAGACTCAATGGCTAATAAAGACATATAGTGACCAATCTACCCTTGGGTAGATAAGTAATTGTAATTTTGTAGTTCGAGGGTAATTAAGACTCTTAACATGTATTATGAAGATGGGGACCCCTTTAAATATGTAATACCCAACTTTGGAATATATAAAAAAGGAATAAATCCTCATGTGTAATGCCTTTTCATTCATGAGAGTTATTAGGAAACATAATTAAAGTAAATAATCTCTCAATAAAATGTACATCATGTTGGAGTTTATGTGTCGTTGCATCTATAAACAATAAAGATAATATTAATGAAAATATGTTAGTGCCAAACTTGGAATTTGACCCAACTTACCACTTAGGAAAATAAAAAGAAAACAAATGGCATGAAGGAATAAGGGAGTGCTAAATAAATATAAATAATATATATAAATAAAAATACTATTTCATACTGATGAAGTGTTTATTTTGTGCACTTAACTTTTATGATGAATCCACAACTCAAGTTTGAAGTTCAAATATTAGAATTGGAATATATAGAAAGGAATTTTAAATGGAATAAAAACAGGAAACGAAACTGTGCAAACTGGGCCGACCATCACCCTTCTAGCCTAGCTGGCCATCTCGGCCACGCGCCCTCCGCACGGTGCCGACTTATGGACCTCAGCGCCAGTCGTCATGTGCACGTAAGCCACTGCAACATGGGGCGCAGTCATCAGATCCTCTCTCCATTCCGGTCATGGCTTCCAGGCGAGCCGTTGCAACAGCTCGCCGCTTTCTACGGTGATGTCGCGCCACTGCGAGAATGGCTCTCCTAACCATTGCGCTCCATTCGGAGTATAAAACCGAGGCCATGGTCCATCGCGCTCTAGGTGCATCCTCATCAGGGCTAGGAAAGAAGTAGCGGTCGGGTGCCAGAGTGGGTTTGAGGGAGAAATCAGTGCCGCCACTAGGGACTCTCGTCGACGTGGCCATTTTCGTTGCACCTGACGACCTAGGGTGTTCGCTCGGGTTCACTGATTGTCATTCGTCGCTTGGCAGGGAGGATAGATCGTGCGGCAGGGCGGAATTGCTCGCTGGACTTGGCTTTCGACCGCCGAGCCACTTCACCCTGTCTCGACCGCAAGCCTCGATGCTCCAATCCCCAGTAATAACTCCCCTATAACATTCGCCACCATCCATACTACGAGTATTTCACTTTGAATTAGTCCTGGTGTGCCGGTCACCCCCCCGACTGACGGCCTTTACGCAACTACGACTACTGTGATGTGAGCGGTTCTATTGGTTTGATCTTTCCGGCCTCCACTTGTATGAAGATGCATGCATAAAGGGACCCACCCCTTTATTTATCTTTATTAGGACATGACCCTACCCTATTCTTGAACCCTCTGCCGAGCTCTACCCTGCCCGCATTTATTTGGAAGGGGGCCAAAGAAATGTCTCCACCTGCTGCCAACAGTCTTTCTTCGGAATTCTACTGAACGGGTCGATCCTCCCCTCCGTTTGTTTTTCGACGCTTGTTCCTAGATATAAAAAGTACTTTAGTCTACGAGTATTAGGTGGCACTGCTGCTTTCTTTGCTAGCTCACCCGAAACTCTGTCTTCAGGAGGAAGAGACCAGCGTCCATATGGACGACGACGACGACTGGAACACCCTCTCGCCCATCCAAGAGATCCCATCTCCTCACTTACTAGAGGATGATGAAGGGAGGCAAGATGGGCATGGGCCAACTCCACCCACGGCTTCTTCCAGCCACCTTCCGGTAGAGGTAAGAGAAGGATCGCGAAGAAGGAAAACTGCAGATCAGGCAGAGGAAAGACACATATGCCCCCGCCTTAATGAAACAAAACAACATGAGTACAATTATGGTGAGAAAGAGTTCTCAAATATTGATAAAATAAAAAGAAAAGAAAGAAGAGAACGAAAGGAGAACAGAACTTTGTATTTGGTAACTCTCCTGTAGTTATGCAGCCAATCTTGAAAGCTTGTACAGAGATCCAGAATTGCATCTTCAGAAGAATAATAAGCTAAGTGTCACGTCGAATCTGGACTAGAAAGTCTCTAAAAGGATTTGCACTCCTACACTTCCTTATCAACGGATTCTTGAGAGAAGGGGCCGGGCTATTCATTCCTTCGAGGTGCCGCAGTAAAGGTAGACTAGCTTATTGGGCAAAAAGGTGCCGTACTTCTCAATTGTGAGACTAGAGCTTGATCCTCTCTTACGAGATTTCTAGTTCGAGATTTCGAGTTTCCTGAAAAGAAAGCGAAGAAAGAGTTCTGTATTGAAGATGTCAACTGCCAACTGCGTGCTTCCCCAATTCTTCTCTTACGAAATGGATCGTTGATTCCTACCACTGATGGATTTATGCTGACCTTAAAAGGAGAAGGAACAGGGCTTCTAGAGTCTAAAATGCATCTTCCAATTGACAAAGAATAGAATGATCCAACGAACCCATACTCGTACTCAGGAAGGCCAGCTAGAAATGCAGTAAAGTAAGTAATTCAGTAAGTAATGCACTCAGTGCCAGTGCTGGTTAAGGGTCTATTGCCAGTGCTAGCGGAAAGAACCGGGCTCGCTAACACCATGCACAACCATAAATGGTTAGACCCACAAAGAAGAAAACACCTAGTGTAAACAAAAACAACACCACAAAGAAAACCAAGACTTCTCCCCCAAAAAAATCAAAAACAACATAAAGCAGAAGAACAAAGATCTAGAGAATTGCAAAACAAAGCTAAAATGCAAAACTTGAAGATTGCCAGAGAAGATCAAGGGGAAATCATTAAAACCAATAATATAAGAAGCCAAAGCCACCCTTCAATGCTTAAATAACAAAATTCACAAAATCAACCTAGATAACATACTTGGTGATAACCCAAGGCCCGTAGCAAATGCTTTGAAAGAAAAAACTCCCAACAATCATTCATCTCGATTGATCCAACCTCCTCACTATCAACAAACATGCAAATAATAGAATTGCCTATAGGTTACAAATTCAATATGCTCTCCACGTATGATGACCAATCTAATCTAAGACAATTTCTGATGAGTTTTGAAGCAATAGTAATATTAGGGGAGGTGTCGAAACAACATTAGCAAATTCACTTATTATGTCAGTCAAGGGACCGATTTAGCAATGATATTCTTCATTACTCCCAAAGTCAATCCAATGTTGGGAGCATTTGAAGGCTAATCTCCTCATTAACTTCCAAGGATTTTTAGCCAACGGGGCTCACAATTGTAGATCTTTCAAATTACAAATAACGACCTAAGAAATCTTTAACCTAATATTTCATGGTCGTCATAGTGGCAATTAAGGGGTTTCGAATGGGGCAATGTGCATCACACTTTGCTAGAGAACCACCAAGAATAGTTTCTAAACTCTATGAAGTCATGCAAAATTTTTGCAAATCAGACTCAGTAGAAAAGACTCGAAGAAGAAACAAGGACTTGAGCCCTAATCAAACAAAGTTTAGGAATGTGAAAAAAAACCCTTTATAAATAAGGAAAAAGGGATACACCAACCAGCTATCTCTCTAGCTTTTGTTTTTTAATGTATATTCTCACATTTGGTAGGAGATCCCTAGGTGCTTTGTCTTGTTGCATATATGTACTTATGATTTTGGGAAGTGTGCCCTTAACCACATTAAGACCTTTGTGTTTTATCTTTGTCCAAGTGTGATGGTTTTGGTTCTTATATTGATTCCCCTCTTCTCGAACTCTTTTGATTGATATTTTTGAATGAATTCTTGAAATATGAGTTTGTGAGGGACTTTAGAGTGGATAGAGACTTATGAAATATTCAACGAATTATCGCCACCTTTGATACGGGCTGATTCAACTCGTGCATAAGTTTCTAACAAAATTGTACTTCTTTGAGAAAACCCAAATTCAAGTTCAAGTTTTATGATCTGATTCTTCAGATTTGATATTTTGGTACTAAAACTTCTAGAACACACTCCAATTCTCTCTATCTCACTGCTTGTAAAGTTTCATCCCAATCTAAGCATTTTTTATCAAGTGGTGTTGTTGTTGAAAGGAAAATGGACCCCAACCTATTTGGCTAATTAATTTTGGTGTTTGATGAACAACATATCCAGTGTACTAATGTTTTTCAAGAGTTTGTGTTTTGTAGTTCACAGGTTGTGAAGTGGATTGGACTTAGACCCTTAGGATGCAACACCTCAGAAGATGATCTAAAAGACTCCAAGAAGACCTATAAATACCCAGCACAAGTCCAAGACACAAGACCAAAAGTGCCCAAGAAGATAAGATAGAAGATTCAAGAAGTGAGCTACCAGCTAGCACACTAGTGGCTCATCGGACGGTCCCGTGGCGCACCAGACCGTGTGCACAGAGAGCTCTGCAATTGGCTCTTGGGCAGCATCGCACTGAACCATGGTCCAACGGTTATATGACGTTGCGAGCACCAGATCATGCGGGTGGCACACCAGACCGACGACAGTAACGATAGATGCAATGACTAGCTGACATGGAAGATCAGACCAGACGGTCCAGTGGCACACTAGACCGGTCCGATGCACACGCAGACAGAAAATCTGGAACTTTTCTCCAATGGCTAGAATTGAGTGGGGAACTATAAATACCACCTAACCAGTCATTCGAAGGTGTGGGAGCTCAAGCAACATACCAAGGAAGGTTATACACATTTCCAAGTTGTAACACCCTAAATTTGGGGTATAAAATTTCTTTTCTAATATTCACAAAATTTAGGTGTCACCCTCTGCTTTACCGCTTTTTCTTCTCTTTTTTCTAAATAATGGAGAGTTAATTTATTATATAACATGTATATATATATATAAGTTTTTAGCGTAGTAAAATAAAATCCTAGAAAAGCTTTGATTGTTGCATTCATATTGTTTCATAGTGTTTATGGGTGCAAAAGGTTTCCGAATCATGTTAAATATCCTGAGGATGTTTCTTTTTTTTTGAAAACTTCAAAACATTTTTTATTAAATATGAACTTATGATATTATTTTAATCATTAAAATTTAGTGTTCATGAAAATCAAAACATTCAAAAAGCTCTATTATATAATGTATATATATTCTTCTCGTCGAGCCTATTCCAGATCTCGTGTCCTTTTCGCGAGATCACCAAACCGTCTATCCTCTTCGCGAACGTCATGACACTCGCGTTCTATCTCTGTCTACCCCGTCAACCCCCATCAACCACACCACCCTTCACAAAATGCCTACGTTGCCATGTTTGTATAGATCCACACGTCATCTCCTTTCTCCCGCAACCGCCCTCCCACGATGAAGACGACAATCGCACTCGCTCGAGCCCCTATATAAATGCACACATCCCTACCCCACTCCCCAACATCACCGCTAGACCCCCACTCCTCCTCGCCATGGCTGCTCCATGTGCAGCAACCGCACACTGCTCTAGCGAGCTGTTGACACCGTCGATCCTCGTCTGCATTCGTGGTCGCTATGCCCTCCAATGCTAAGGTAATCCCATGCCCTGTCGTTTCCCTTCTCCTTTATCACGACAGCCGTTGTTGTGCATCGACATTTTCCCTAGTTCCAATCGGCACCCTCTCCCTCCTCCCCAGCTCTCCTTGCTCTATTGCGCACTCAGCTATGCCGAGGCTGCATCTCTCCCCGTGTTGCGTGCTGCTCTCGCCGGCATGGCTAGCCCCGGCCAGCAGTCGCTTCCCCACCGAGACTGGATCCCTATGTGACGTTCTTGTCCCTGGCCGCCGGCAAGCCGTTCATTACAACCGATCCGCCTTTCTTTCAACCTAGTTTGAGAGTTGCGAGTTTCCCATCCCTCCCTTGATTTCTTTTTACTCTTTGTCGCCTTACAAGTTTTGTCTTAATTCCATCCTTTGTTGTGTCTTTATTTGTTGTCACCATCACCTTGTCATCCATCGATCTTGCTTTGACACTCATCTTTATTCCTGCTCTTCAAAGATCTCCTCTCTTTCACCTCAATTTGAGAGTGGCAATTTACCTATCTGGCCCTTGGACGTACCCTCTCCTTTTCCATTTGCAGGTCCTGTCCAAACTCCATCCTTTGTGGTACTTATATCATTGGTTCTTATGCACATTTACCTCCTCTCTTACATTTTTGTCTAGTATCACCTTTAACCCTTGTATTATTCATACCCTTACCTTCATGCTTACTTTGAACCTACCCTTTAAAGCCTTCCCTTTTCCATCCTTGTTCGAGAATAATGCCTCACCTACCTTACCATTGATTGCTCCCTTTCTTTGACACCTTGCAAGTTTTGTCTAAAATACATCCTTGGTTGTGTGTTTGTATGTTATCACCTTAACCCTTGTCATCTCTTGATCTTTACCATGATGCTTATCATGCACCTGCATTTTAATGCCTCATCTCCCATTTCAGTTCAAGAGTGTTATCTTACCTATCTCGCTCTTGGTCGTTCCCTTTTTCTCTGTCGCGTTGCAAGTCTTAGCTTTTGTTTGATATCGCCCTTACCTTTGTAATCTCTAGATCTTGCCTTGATGCTTATCTTAGGTCTGCTTTTTGGAACCTCCCCTTTTCTATCTCAACTAGAGAGTGGTGTTCTACCCATTATGCCCTTGGTAGTATCCCTTTCCTGGTCGCTTACAATGCTTGCTTTAACTCCATCTTTTATGGTGCTCGTACCCCTATCTTGCACGTCTTGTTCTCCTCCTTGTCCTTCAACAATCTTAGAGAGTAGTTATTCACTTTTCAAGAAAGACCGCCATTTAAATTAAAAGGAACGCGTAGCAACAAGATGCTTGTTGTTGTGTGTTTGTGTTGTTTGTCTTTATATGATGACTGATTTGCTTCTTTGTGATGGGTGTTGATGTGTTATGACCCTTGGTCCACAATGACATCAGTTTACTAGCAGAGTGCCATAGAGTTAGGTAGCTGGGTGCTCTCCCTTTTCTCTCTTTAATCCATCTATGTTTACCTTTTCTATCTATACCCTTCCCTCTTGCACCTGTCCGGTTGGCATCCTACAACCTCTCTTAATCAGTCAAGATCAGGGTCAGCAACATCTTCACCAAGTGCATATCAATGCTCCTGCTAAGGGGGTTAGCCGTTAACCCCAATGAAGACAATGCGATCAACATTAACCAACAAGATCAGAGTGGCACAACGAAAGCGTGTGTGGGTCCTAACCCACAGGTCCAAGGGATCCTCAAGAATTATATCAATTGGTTGCGAGCACCTGAAGGCCAAAGCAACCAGTCCACAAGTTAAGCTGGTAGAGTCAAAGTCAACTCAAGAAAGTCGTGAACAACCTATGAACCAACCTTGTCATTCCTGCTAGACTTTTCTTGAATCTCGAGGGCGAGATTCTGTTAAAGGGGTTAGATTTTTAACACCCTGAATTTGGTGGTATAAAATTTCTTTTCTAATATTCACCAAATTTAGGTGTCACCCTCTGCTTTACCGCTTTTTCTTCTCTTTTTTATATAATATGTATATAAATAATGGAGAGTTAATTTATTATATAATATGTATATATATAAGTTTTTAGCGTAGTAAAATAAAATCCTAGAAAAGCTTTGATTGTTGCATTCATATTGTTTGTATAGTGTTTATGTGTGCAAAAGGTTTCCGAATCATGTTAAATTATCCTGAGGATGTTTCTAGAATTTTTTTTGAAAACTTCAAAACATTTTTATTAAATATGAACTTATGATATTTTCTGATATTATTTTAAGCATTAAAATTTAGTGTTTGCGAAAATCAAAACATTCGAAAAGAACTATTATATAATGTATATATATTCTTCTCGTCAAGCATGTTCCAGATCTCGTGTCCTTTTCGCAAGATCACCAAACCGTCTATCCTCTTCGCGAACGTCATGCCACTCGCGTCTTCTATCTCTATCTACCCCGTCAACCCCCATCAACTACACCACCCTTCACAAAATGCCTACGTTGCCATGTTTGTCTCGGTCCACACGTCATCTCCTTTCTCCCGCAACCGCCCTCCCGCGATGAAGATGACAATCGCACTCGCTCGAGCCCCTATATAAATGCACACGTCCCTACCCCACTCCCCAACATCACCGCTAGACCCTCATTCCTCCTCGCCATGGCTGCTCCGTGTGCAACAACCGCACACTGCTCCAGCGAGCCGTCGACACCGTCGATCCTTGTCCGCATTCGTGGTCTCTACGCCCTTCGACGCCAAGGTAATCCCATGCCCTGCCGTTTCCCTTCTCCTTTATCGCGACAGCCGCTGTTGTGCATCGACATTTTGTTAATCTAATTAATGTCAACTTAGATATTTTTGTATTATACTTGTTTAGTATAAATGTGATATCTGTTAGTGTTTCTCACGTGTCGCGAGCTGTCCGTGCATGTCGAGCGCGTCGTTTTCGCATGTCGTGTGCGTCGTTCGCATGCTGTTTGCGTGTTATCGTGTGTCATTCGCGCGCTGTTTACACGTGTTGCTTGCCTTGCCGCGCGCCGTTAGCGCGTATCTCACGTGGGTCGTGCGGCGTCTGCTCGTGATACTAAATTATTTTCGCTTATAATCACTCATGTTAATAACGTAATTTGTCAGGTCACATATCTTAAATAATTTATTTAATGTTTGCTCGACTAATGTTGATTAGATTAGTATTCCAATCAGATTACGTATAGTTTTCAACTTGCGCTTTGGTAATAAACATTAACATGATTAATGTTAACTTAAATACTTTTTTATTTATTTAATATTTGTTTAGTATAAACACGTCACCTATTTAGTTTTTCTCACCTATCGCTCGTGCTGTTCCGCACACGGTGGCATGCTGCTTCGCGTGTCGTCCGCACGCTAAGTCGTGTGTGACCGTGCATCGTTCGCGCATGGTTTTGCACGTCGTGCACCTTGTCGCGTGTTGCCATGCGCCATTCGCGCATGACGCACGCGTCGTTTTTGCGTGTAGTGCATATTGCCGCGCGTTGTTCGTGCATGTCATGCGTGTCCACGCGTCGTTCTGCATGCTGTCGTGTTGTTTCGTGTGTCGTAAATTCGTCTCGCTTAGAATCTCTCGTGTTAATTAAATTATTTATTTAATTGGTAGCTGTTAGTGTAGCAGATTAATCAAAACTAAATGGTAGATATTATTTATATTTGATAATATCGAATTAAATTTTATAGTTAATATTTGTTTAGCATAAACCCGTTAACTTCTCGACCACTCCGACTGTCGCGTTTCTTTTCGTCGTGTGACCGTAGTAGCAGCTCTATTTCGTACTGCATGATTTATAATGTTTTATCTTGTATGGTGTAATGTTCTTATGCATGCGTATGTTTGTTTGTGCCTGTTTGTATTCGATTTGCGACGCAAAAAGATCGTGATTCGTTTCCGAGCTTCGAAGAAGCGATAGTCAAGCGTTGGCGACCAAGTGATCAAGCTCTTCAAGTTCTACGAGATTGAAGACCCTGAGCATCTGTTTGGTAAAGGCAAGTGTCATCTGACCCATTATGTCCTACTTACTTGTATTTATCTTGTCCTTGATTACCTTTTGGGTTATTATGGTTAGCTTCATGCTATTGCTCTACTTTAATCAATGAATATGATGAGAATATTTATGATACGATGATGTTATCTTGATTATGATGATGAACTGTGATGCTTTAAGGGACTCAGGCTGTTTCCTGAGTACCTCTCCGTAAGGGCTTGTTCATTGAGAGACCACCCGGGAAAATAGTGCAACCATGAGGGTGGTATGGGACGCCCTTAGCTGATTAATTAGAGGAACCTGAGGTGTAGTCGGCTTTGCCATCGTGTCGTCAATGGGGTCCGGGCACAGTACTTGCTCTGCCGAGGATGGTTGCCGAGGTTCTTTCGATTTGGTCTTGTTAATCACCCTTCCTGTGGGGAATGGTACCGTGTTTATCAAACTGAAGAAACCTAACGGGCGGCTATGGCCTCTAGGGAATCTTTGTAAATGCTATGTAGTGATACCCTGCCAGGCCACCTAAGTAGTGGTCAATGGAGAGTAGCGCTCTCTGGCTAGAAAGGGAATCACGACTCGTGGGTAAAAGTGTGCAACCTCTGCAGGGGAATGAAACTGATATATCAGTCGTTCTCACGGTTAAGACGACCTTGGGATCCTCTTTGATTAGAGATATAGATGATTCGAGATGTTATGGTTCTATTAATGGTTTTTGGTTCGATGATGATAATGATATTCCTCGATGAGGAAATGATTCACGGGTTGGTTATTGCTAAAACTTGGCCTCTACTAATTATAAATATCTGATGAACTAAAAGCAACTGCTTTGACCATAACCCCACATAAAGCTAGTCCACTTCAGCCAAACGGGACATTTGTTGAGTACGTTGATGTGTACTCACTCTTGCTTTCACAAAACACCAGGTTGCCTTTGGTGCAACCTATGCCTAGGTAAAGAAGAAGAAGGCATTGAGGCAGATCTCCAGGAGTTCTAGGACTTCGATGAGTTCGAGGATTGGGCTAGCGACCTCCCCCAATCAGCTGTCTGTGGTGGGTTTATTTACGTTGGCTACGTTTCTATTACGTGCACTTTGATTTATATTATGTAAATGACTCTAGTCTTTAGTATTATTACTTAGTCTTTGTTGTTATTCGAAGCATTGTGCTATGATGAGTCATTTATGTAATCGTTGTGTACGTGAATTTCTGATCCTGGCACGTACATACTTTGCATTCGGTTAACCTCCAAAACCGGGTGTGACACAAGTGCTCAAATACCCATGTGCTTAATACACTCACTTGATACTTAGCATAGTGCTTTGTGAAGTGCTTAGGTTAGTTAGATTGCTATTGCGCTTGCTCTAGGTGATTCCTAGTTAGTTGAGTGAGTTTAGAAAAACCCACAAAACCCCTCAGCTCTTGCGCGAGGCGTTCTAATTGTACCGAGTGGGAAGAGAGTCTTGCGGGACCGCATCAATCGAGTTTCTGGTGCTATCACCACCGTGTACCGGAGGAAATGAGGCTCACGTTGTTTTGGCTAGAAGCTCGATGAGGAGCCAGAAGCGGAGCACCACTTGTGCGTGGAGAAGGCTCGTGGCTCTCTATGGAGTTACTTGTCTGTGGTGCTTGGCCCTCACGTGGGCTATCCTTTGTGTAGGGGCGGCAACGAGGATTATTCGGGACCCTGTGCGGTTCCGGATACCTCGATAAAAATACTCACGTCGTCTATGGGAATTTGCATCTCTACCTTTGCTCTTTAGCTTCCGCATTTACTTAAAGTACTTAAGTTTTAGTATCTATTCCTAGTTGGAACATTTAGGATGGGAACTTAGGTTACACAACCCTTTTTGCGGTAGAGATAGCAACAGTTAGACAAAACCTAGTTTACACATTCTAGTTTACTTATTTGCATCTAGGGATTTATTTGTGGTCTAGATTCGTGAAGTTTTTAGAAGTCCTAATTCACCTCCTCTTAGGCGTCCATGTTTCTTTCAATTGGTATCAGAGCCCGGTTTGGCTCATTTAGGACGTTTTAGCTTCATCGCTAATAGAGCTGACGATTTTTAGAGGAAGGGATGGATACTCATAGGCCACCACACTTCGATGGCACGAATTTCCCTTATTATAGTGCTGAATGGCTTGCTACCTAGAAGCGGTTGATCTAGGTGTTTGGAGAGTTACTCGCGATGGGATGAAACCACCTAAGAATCTCGAGAAGCTCACCGCAAGTGATGAAAAAGAAATTCATTTAAATTCTAGAGCCGAAAATTGCTTGTATGAATCTCTTACCATGGATATTTTCAATCAAGTCTTTACTTTGAAAATTGCTAATGAGATTTGGCTAAAATTACATGAGCTCCATGACGACACATCAAATGTCCATGAGCAAAAATATTGCCTAGTCTTGAATGAATATAATTCTATTCAAATGAAAGAAAATCAGCTTTTAGAGATATGTACTCTCGCTTGAATCTAATTATCAATGAGCTCAATTCTATTGAAATTAACAAGCTAGGTGATGCAGGCATTGTGATGAAGATCATCTCCCTTCTACCTCAACGAAAATATAGGAGCATCATCCCCATCCTTCGCAACTTGGAGGACTTGAGCTAAATGACCCCGACACTCCTGATCGGAAAATTGTGGCATTTGAGATGTGATGAAAGATGGGTCAAGAGGAGGCCACTTCATAAATGCCATATGCTTTTGCATGTGATGAAAAGAAGAAAGGCAAGAAGAAGGCTCCTAGATTAAGTTACTCAAGCGAAGAAGAAGAGAAATATGAAGAAGAAGAAGATGATGATGAAGATGATCAAGTCTCCATATCATCCCCCGAGGATGAAGAAATGGTCCGACGTGTCGAAAAGGTAATGGGGATAATTCACAAGATTAATTTAGTGGGTGCGCTCCTATAGGTCGATGATCTTCTCTTTAACATTGATAGGAAAAAGCAAAGAAAGAGATGATGCTTCGCATGTGGAGAGAAGGGCCACTTCTAGGATAATTGCCCAAATACGGCTGAACCTAAGAAAAGGAGCAGCAAAGGCAAAGCGCTCAGTGTAAAAACTTGGGATGATTCTTCAAGTGAAGATGAATCTCCAAGGAGGCACGACCATCACTCTTCATCACACTCTTTACGATTATCACACAAATGCCTTATGGCAAAAGGTAAAACACAAGACCCAACTTTGGGTGATGATAATGATGATGATTATGATGGTGAGAGAATGCCCTCCTTAGATGAACTTGCGCAAGTGAAAGGGAAATGTGCCCTTGGGACATTTCTAGTTGTTTTGGTGATTAAATGCCCAACACACCACCTTGAACTAACTCACTTAATATGAGCATGAACACAGGGGTAGCAAAGGCAAATTGAAGGTAGCAAGTCCATATGAGCTGAATTGGAGGGCTAAAAGTGCAACTTTGAGCAAACCATCAAAAACACAAGGTTTAAGTGTTTGGATAAGTTGCATACACCCTACTCTATGTTTCTAGCACTTTGTTTTGGCTATTAACTCAATTTTGCAAACAAAGTGTTTTTTGGACTTAGTTACAGGCATATTGCAAATACTTGTGAAAAGAAGTGAAAAAGGTATGGTTCTACCACTTAATCAATTGTTTTGGGTGCTAACTATGTTTGTCTAAGTGCTACAGAACTTCTTAAGAAGAGCCAAAACAAATCGGAAGAGTTTGGCTCAAAAGAGCTAAGTTAGGCTATGGTCTGGGCACAGTGGACCATCTAGTGCCACCCACCAAACAATCCGGTGCACACAGGACAACCGGATGAAGTGTACAACCAACTTCTCGGTCTCGACCTCCTTGGCTAAAATCCATCGAACCGTCCGAGTCTGATCACCGTATGGTCCAACGGCTAAATGGGCCACATCAGCTGGCATGAACGACTATTTGGGTCACCGAACAATCCGGTGCCCACCCGAGATGGAAAGCCACCAATCAGCGATCTGGTGATCATTGTACTGCACACTGTCTGGTGCACACTAGACAATCCGGTGCACACACAGATAGGGAAGGTGTGAAGCTTCCAAATGAAGCTCCAAGGACTCCTAGGTCCCATGGGGCTATAATAGGGACCCCTAGGTTCCTTCTACCAGCATCCAAGCATCTCAAGAGCACACCAACACTCCGACACTCTGTGACCATGCCCACTGGTGATTTGAGAGAGATTTGAGCGATGTTTTTTAGTTGTTCTTGTGTGATCTTGTACTCACGCTCTTGTCTTTGCTTCTTGTGCGTGTGTTGCTGCGTTGTGCTTTTGTGTGTGTATTTTTTTCTCCCTCCTTACTCTAAGTGTTGATTGAGATCATTGTGTAAGGCTGTGAGAGACTCCAAATTTGTGAAGATTCCTCACAAACGGGATAGTGATATAAGGAAGAATCGTGGTACTCAAGTTTGATCTTTGGATCACTTGAGAGGGGTTAAGTGCAACCCTCATCCATTGAGACGCCACAACATGGAGTAGGCAAGCATATTATGTTTGACCGAACCATGGGATAAAAATCGACGTGTCACTTGTGCCATTTACTTTGTTGCAATTTTTCTATCACCCTAAGTTCTCCATCCTCATTTGTGATATTGCTCTAAGTCTAATTTATATCTTGATAGACCAATCAAGTGAAAGGAACTACTCTCTCTTTCTCTCATCTTAAACTTGGTTTAATTTGCACTAACTCTAAATTTTAGACCAAGTTTGTGTGTTTTAAGTCAAATTTTGCAGGATTACCTATTCAACCCACTAGGTGCTCTTAGCAAGCCGTAAATTGTTTTTGAGGATGTTTGCACTAAACAAATGGCTCAATTAAAAACATTGAAAAATAAATTGCTTAGCACACAAAATAACTATAAATGTTTGCTAGAAAAATTTGAAACATTTGCAAATTTCAATTGTGATCTAACAACTAAAATTGAGCAACTAGAGTCTAAACTCTAAAGCTCGATCCTCAACTACCAATGATAGTAGTGGTAGTAGAAGTAGAGTAGTATGAAAAATTGGTTGTATTTTGTTATTGGGTCGGTTCATATTGAACTGACTCATTTTGGTTGTAAGGAAGCTGAATGAACAATGAAGTGCTCCTGTTTACACCCTGACTTTGGTATGAGATCTTCGCTTCGGAATGTTTGCTGTGTAAATTCATTTGTGGTGTTTGTTTGAAAACTAATTAGCTCGCTTGCACCCTATTTAATTGTCTGCTTCACGCGATCTAATTGAAAACCCTAACCTTCGTCACACTGCGGTTTCTGCCTCCGAATCCACCCGTCAGTAGCGACTTCGCATTCGGTCCCATATTTGAGGGCAGTGCTATGGCACCTAAGAGGAAGAAGCAGGGGCTCTCAGTGGATGCTCGATTTCAGTAGTCATCTTCCGTTCTACGGTAACTATAGTTCTTCTGTTTTTGAATCTGAATTGTTGTGTCTTGTTGGGATGGGTGTTCTTCCTCCCAAAGACACTCATGAGTTGTCTTTACTCCTTTCTTGATCCACGGGTTAGGTCTACCGATATCTCCCTTCTTTCGTGGCCTCTTGGATTACTATTCTATCAACCTGACTTATTTGAACCCTAATTCCATTCTGCAAGTCGCTATTTTTGTTCACCTTAATTAAGCTTTCCTTGGCATTGCTCCTCATTTTGGTCTGTGGCGATATCTCTACCACTGTAAGCCAGGCATGGCTATTGGTCAGCATCAGGTGGTCGGGGGCACCAGTTTGAAACTTTGTCAGGCTAGCAAGACATAATACTTAGACATCCCACTGAAACAGAGTATCAAGTGCTAGAGATATGAATGGTTTACTATGGATAATCACAACAATCCCTTCCCCCTCGTTCCGGAAGGCAGCCTGATGTGCGGGTCCTTAACTGGGTAGAAGGCCCGACAGATTCTAAAGTCCGAGGCAAAAATCCTGTTAGCTGAGATTGCAAACCAGAAGGATAGGGGGCTTGACTATTGAAGTTGTTGTAATTGATTTTGTGTTCAAGAATATTTAGTCGTTGAAATATCGAGTGCATCCTATTTATCTGTTCACCGGTGTCAAGGATCCTTCCTGGGTGACAGAAAGAGCAATTACAGAGGAAGACATTCTAAACCGAGTTGAGATGATGCTGAGAGGTGTCATTGTCAACGAGGGTGCTCCTTAGACCTATTATGCATGGAATCTTCCCCCAACTGTAAGCTTTACTTACTTCATCTTAGACTGTCATATGTCCAATTATCTTGCTACTTGTACTGATGATGTCACTGCTTTGCCACAAAGTCCATTGTCTGAATTTGTGTTGGATCCCCCTTGTTGTGGAGAAGGTGTGCCTTTAGAGAGAAGGGTGCGACCAACTGACGAAGAGGTCAGATTGAGGCTTGTCGTCTATGAGGGCTTGGCCGATGAGTTGAAGGCTACCCACTTGCTCATCAGGAAACCCGTTGGGAGCTCTGAACTTGAGGCCATGTGGGATGATCTAGCTGGAGAATCTGAAACTGAGGGTACTTGTGGCTGTTGGGTGTGTTCTCTACAGCCGGTCAATAGAGACTGGATTGGGCTTAACCCAACTATCGTTCCTTTAATCGGGCCCTTGATCGGGAGGGCCCACGCTAACCTCGGTTGGAGCCCCCAGACACACGACGCTATATATTGGACTAAGGGGTCGCAGGAAAGACTAACGCTAGTACCTCGCCCCAAAACCCTAGTCCCTAGAGGCCCCATCGCCTAAGTGTCGGAGTGTCTGGAAACGCTACAACCTGCAGCAGCTCGGATTCGATGCGTGTTGTTTCTCTGCAGGGCAACATTATGAAGACGGCAACTGCAACTCTCCAACAACAACAAAGGTATGTTTTCCTATTCCTCTTAGTAGATCAGATCTACTCGTCATCAAGATTTTACTTCCAGTTACGGATTGGTTTTCTAAGGACTTAGGAATCGATCCTAGACAGTATAGATTCTAACAATGGTATCAGAGGCATCCTAAGAACCCTAGATCTCCTAATCCGCATCAGTTTTATGAGATCACAGAAAAGTCTCGGATCAACATGATTGAACAGATAGATTAGAATAGAAAGAATATTTTTTATCTCTCGGGTTAAGGTTTACCTAACCCTAAATCTAGGGTTTTGGCCACTGACAGAGACTGTCTCGGCAAAACCCATGAAATCTGAGATAGTAAAAACAGATCGATGTATTAGAGTTAGGGTTTAATAACCTAACCCTAATCTGTGTTAAATCTGGGTCAACAGAGATCACATTGGCTCGGGGTATTTTAAATCTGTGGCCTAGATGACAGAACATATTAGAAATGGTACAGAAAATCATCACAGAAAATAACAGAAATAACGCAAGGTCTCGGATCTACGTTTTATCAGCTCATAACTCGATCCCGAATATTACATTAGATCCATCTCATACATTCATTCACACACAATAAGGAATTCGAGTAAATGGGGACTAGATCCGAGTTTCGAAAGGTTAAAGACGGCGCCCCATAATCGGCCGACCAACTCTGGTGAAGGAAAAGACCTGCCCGCGCAAGGTGAGGGAAATAGCGCCAGATTCAAGAACAAGAAATAAAAAACAGAAATAGAGAGAGTAACTAGCAGCCAGATGCTAGAAAGAAAAAAAACAGAAACAAAGAAGGAGAAGGGGCGAACAGCCAAAAGGAACAAGGAGAAAAGGATAGCTCGGTCGGCCCAAGCTCCTGGCGACCGGTTCTTGGGTGAGCGGTCTGGAACTTAGAAACAGAGATTAGAAAGAGCATGAACAGAGAGGAGAGGTGGCCGGTTTTGGTCGTCGGGCAAGGTTCAAGAGGCAATGGCCGACATATTTTTGTTTTTTTGGCTAGCCGAGCTCTCACCGGCCACCGACCGACGACCGCGCGCCCTCACATGGGGACGCACTGGTCGGCGGTAAGGGCCAGTTGAGCTACTCGCCATCACCAGTGGGAAAGGGCACGACCTGGCAGTGCAAGAACAGAAATAGAGAAAGGATGAGAAGGGCGCCGTCGGCCATGCATCCTGGCGGCTGGATACTATTCTGGCGGCTGGGGAGGAGAACAGAAATGAGCTATGGTTCCTCCTCACCCCCAGATTTCCGCTATTTAAAACCCCTGAACAGTGCGCCATTCAATCCTGTCCGCTGGATCACATCCAACGGTGCAAAGATGAGGAGGGGGAGGGAGGCGCATGCGGTTGGGCTGAATTTCCGGCCTAGGCCCATGTTGGGTCCCGTGCGCGCGCCTCTCCCCACGCAGTGGAAGCGTGCTGAGCCACCACAGCGCTGGGCCGCCAGCCAGCGTGACTGGGCGCGCACCCCTCTCCCGCGGCCAGAGCCGAATTGAGCCGCAAGGCCGACCAGGGCCGAAATGGCTCCATTTTTTCCTGGAATTTATTTTTTTCTATTTCCAGGAATCAGAAATAGTAAAAGAAAATAAGAAAAATTGTAAAGAAAATTCTGAAATATTTCGGAAATATTTTTTCAGTTATAGAAAATTACAGATATATTTATGGACTATTTTATTCTGCTGCGTACTTTGGTACTTTATTCAATATTTTATGCAATTTTTTAGTTGATTATGAAACCAGCGTTGATTAATTTATTGTCTAAATTGCATAGAATTCAGAAAATTTGTGGTAATTGAATATTCTAACCAACGTTAGATATTGTTACCACATTTTGAACAGAAGTATACATATTCTAGATTATCCAACGATGGTTTTAGAATTTAGAACCAGATTATTATTTGTTTTTCTATGCATTATTGTTTATTATGAAGCCTACGTGGATTAATTCTCTTTAAGTGCATAGAAATTCAGATTTTTTTTGTGGTGATTGAATATTTTGACCAACGTCGAATATTGTTGCCACATTTTATACAAGAATTAAGTTTTCTAGATCATCCAACGATGGTTTAGAATGTTAGAACAAGAAATTTTTGTAGATCAGACATGGTTATTATTTGACCAACGTCGAATATTTAATTCATGCAAGTTCTATGTTTCAGTATTTACTTCAGATGTCCTAAATATTTTCTGTTTTACTTTGCAAAAGTGCACATATTGGCCTACTAGTGGTCAGATAAGGTAGATTAAACCGCTATGTGGTATTTATTGTCACTTATGGCGGGAAAAGATTGAAATGATAACTACAGTGGATGAAATAGATTCCTCACTGTGGTTTGAGAAACCCACTAAGCCTACAGTAGGCTCACCTTAGGATGACCTTAAGATGGCGCAGTACAGCATCTATAAGGTCAACTGAAAAAGATTCAAGTGTAATGTACTTGATCACAATGAGAGTCTCATTCAGGATCCTATTGAGGGTGCTATTCCAGAATATGAAACATTTCATGATCAGTAAAACACTTGTCTAAATGGACAAGTTCTATATAGATCAACTCACAACACAGTGTGTCTAGAAGGAGGAATGGTTGATAAGTCAAATAAGTGATTCTATCAATCTTCCCAAACTAAGAATCCTCAAACAGAACAAAACCTCTAAGAAAGGTTCAAGAATAAGATCAAACATGATCACGATGTTTTCTATATGCAACAATCAGACTGTTTCTCAGACCCCCTGAGACCTGCCTCTATTGCAAGAAGACAGGGCATACAATAGAAAGCATCCAGAATTCCTGCAATAGATGCTACAGAATGCAATTCCGTACAAACCTAAGGCTCCTAGAGGGCTGAAAACAGTTACAGTGGTTAACGGAAAGCAAGCAGACACTTAACTTCAGTTTCGTGATTAGACAATCAACACATCCACTATCACTTCGGTGATAGAGACTGTGTGTTATTCAGTTTTGATAATAAAGATGTTGGTCTCGCCATCTGACGAGACATGCTTTATTTATCTTCGCACAGTGGTGCTAGATACACCAGAAAACAAACTAGCCAACATCAGCAGGAGTAAGAAAACAACGTGATGGAGAAACCTCGTCGAAATTATGGCACTATCGTTTGGGCCATATTTCGAGGGGGAGAAAAGAAGTCTCGTTAAGGGACAGATTCTCCATCACCTAGACTTGACAGACTTAGTGCAATGCAAAGATTGCATGCACAGTACGAGAGTGTTAGAAATTATTCATATAGATATATGTGGTCCTTTTCCAGTTAGGACAATAGATGGGTTTTGACTTGTTCATAACCTTCACACATGACTACTCTCGCTACGATTATATTTACCCTTTTTTTAAGGGACAGATCATAAGATTTAGACAAGTTTAAATAGTTCAATGCTGATGTAGAAAAACAACACGATTTGAACACAAAGATTGTCATATCAAATCGTGTGGGGGAGTACTGAGGGCACCATACTGAGTATGGACAGGTCCCAGGATCCTTTCGCGAGGTTCATAAGTGAAAACAGTATTGTAGCACAGTAGTCAACACCTGGTGAACCGCAACAGAATGTGGTTGCCTAAAGGCGTAAGAAGAACACTGATGGACATGGTAATGAGTATGCTTAGTTACTTTAACTTACCATTGGGTCTATGGATGGAGGCTTTAAAAAGCACCATGCATATACTAAATAGAGTTCCTAGTAAATCAGTGGCTAAAACTCCATATGAGTTGTTGACTGGCAGATAGCCCATGCTCAACTACTTCAACATATGGGGTTGTCTAGCAGCAGCTCGAATATTTAATCCTGGACAGGAAAAGCTAGATGAGAGAACCACTAACTGCCATTTTATTGGCTACCCTAAGAGATCGAAGGGTTACAGATTCTACTATCCAGGCAGACAAACCAAGTTTATAGAAAACTAGACATGCCATTTTCCTAGAAGATGACATGATCAAGGGGAGTAAGGTACTCAGAGAGGTTGAGCTTCAGGAAAAGAGGACGTATGTCCCAATTCCGATGGTTGAAGAACCATACTTCTCAATACCCGCTGTGGTTCCACCAACAGTTGTAACGACTCGAGGTGAAACCCCTGCTGCAAATATTGCATCACCAAGTGCAACTACCACAGAGTAAGTCAATTCACCTTTTGCACAGTCTAGCTCTTCTGAGTCGGTTGCACAGGAGAGCTCACATGAGAGTGGTAGTGTTGTGCCAAGTGACGCACCAATGCAGGAGCCCCATAACGAACCAGAACTAGAAACAGGTTTATGAAGGTCTCAAAGATCTAGATGATCTGCGATTCCTGATGATTATGGAGTTTACACAAGTGTAGACATAGAAAGCGATGATATTTATATGTGTGAGGACATTGAAGCAGAAAGTGATCCCATTACATATGAAACAACTACGAGAAGCGCAAATTAGTGGGTCTAGAAGACCAAGCGTGACTCCAACGGAAATATAGAAAGATACAAGGACATGTGGCCAAGGCGTTCACACAGTGAGAAGGCATTGACTACCATAAAACCTTCTCACTTGTCCTAACAAAAGATTCATTTCAGATCATTATGGCATTAGTGGCTCTTTTTGATCCAGAGCTCCATCAGATGGATGTAATGACAACATCACTAAATGGAGAGTTAACAGAAAAACGTGTTCATGACACAACCAAAGGGTTTTGTTGTGAGCAGTAAAAGAAAAACAAGAGATGTCACTTAAGGAGGTCCATTTATGGATTAAAACATTCCTCCAGATAGTGGTACGTCAAGTCTGATCAGACTATCAGAAAGTTTAGTTTCGAGGATAACGAGGAAGACAATTGCATTTATGCGAAATCTAAAGAAAAAGGAAGTATATCTTCCTTGTTCTGTATGTCGATGACATATGTTTAGCTAGTAGTGATAAAGATCTACTGGCGGAAACAGAAAGTTTTTGTTCCTCGAACTTCGATATAAAAAGACATAGGAGAAACCTCTTATGTTTTAAAATATAATTTCACAGAGATAGACATAATGAAGTATTAGAACTCTCACAGAAGTCATACATAGAAAAGTACTAAAGAAGTACAGTATGCATCAGTGTAAGGCCGCGCCTGCGCCAAAAGTCAAGTGTGATAAGTTTGGGAATCATCAGTGTCCCCAGATTCAGTGTCAGAAAGATCAGATAAAGTCAGTACCATATGCTTCTACTATCAGAAGCATTTTGTATGCTCAAATATATATTCAACCTGACTTAGAATTTACTACCGGGATGCTTGGGAGATATCAGATCAACCCAAGCATACACACTGTTAAGCAGTTAAGAAGGCTCTAATGTACCTCCACGGTACGAAAATGGCCTCATGCTAACAAACAGAAGATCTAGTTCCCTATTTCGAGGTATAAATTTACTATATCCGGGGGAGTTATTTCTTATAAAAGTTGCAAACAGACAGCGAGAGCATCGTCGACAATGCACACTGAGTTTGTAACCATGCATGAGGCAAATGGGCAGGCAATAAAGATAAAGAAATTTGTACCCGGATTAAGAGTGGTTGATAGCATAGAGCGACCACTAAGAATTTACTGCGATAATGAGCCAGCGGTACCGTACTCCTATAACAGCAAGTCATGTGGCGCTGCCAAGTTCATTGACTTTTAGTATTACGTTGTTAAGGAGTAGATTCAGGATCAAACCATAAAAGATGAGCATAACAGAAGATCGCAGATGCTAGCGGATCCGCTCACAAAAGGTCTTCCACCCAGCGTGTTTAGTGAGCACGCAGCCGGCATGGGTTTAAGGGAGTACCTATGATCTTGAATCAAAGGGGCTACAGATTGAAACCAAATAAAGTCTCTTTTTGTTCTGAAGCAGGCGAGCATGTTGTAGTCAATGAGTGCGATGATACTTAATCGGTTATTGTCACGCATTGGTCTCTATGTGTAAACTTGTCGAGGGATGGAATCCAGAAAAGTTGAGTACAAGGAATGTAGAGAACAAAGGGGAGATTGTCGGGTGTGTCCTCTACAGTCGGTCAATAGAGACTGGATTGGGCTTAACCCAACTATCGTTCCTTTAATCGGGCCCTTGATCGGGAGGTCCCACGCTAACCTCGGTTGGAGCCCCCAGACACACGACGCTATATATTGGACTAAGGGGTCGCAGGAAAGACTAACGCTAGTACCTCGCCCCAAAACCCTAGTCCCCAGAGGCCCCATCGCCTAAGTGTCGGAGTGTCTGGAAACGCTACAACCTGCAGCAGCTCAGATTCGATGCGTGTTGTTTCTCTGCAGGGCAACATTATGAAGACGACAACTGCAACTCTCCAACAACAACAAAGGTATGTTTTCCTATTCCTCTTAGTAGATCAGATCTACTCGTCATCAAGATTTTACTTCCAGTTACGGATTGGTTTTCTAATGACTTAGGAATCGATCCTAGACAGTATAGATTCTAACAGTGGCGTGAACGAAGCCCCCAAGCAATGAAGTGTTGCTGGGGATGAGCTAGGAGGTCAAGTGATGCCGAAACATCAACGTATTGGTAAGATGTCCGAAATCACAAAGGAAGGGCCAAAGAAGCTAAGGCTTCAGAAAGTTTTGGTTGTGGGGCTGGTATCCTCTTGTAGTGAGCAAACTGACAGCGGGAAAGCTATTATGGAAGACGTGTCTATACCGGTCGACTGCATGGATGATGTAGTGGAGGGCAAAAAGCATGAAGGAGTAGGGACTGCTCACGTACGTCGTCTTAGGAGTTCTAAGATTCAAGAGGACTTGATTGATCTCACTCCGCCTGATGGTGTAGTGATGTTGCAGGGTCTTGATGTGTCTCCCTTCAATTTCTTTCTCAAGGAGGCTACTCCAGAGCATGAACTAAATGAACTTACCAAAATACATATCGTTGATGTTGAAGTGTCTCGGACGAGCGAGCACCCAGTGAGCCCCCGTGCATTGTCTGCACCTTCTTGCGATCCATGTGCAGAGGGTGAGGGAAACATCAGATCTAAAAATGCTGCTATTTCTATGGTGGCCTTGCCTGGTGGCCCGGTGGTTTAACTGTTATCCAGTGACCAGTTGAGGGAGGGTGAGGGTGACCAAACTATGGCCGAGTCTGTTCGTTCCTGTACCTCGGAACATCAGTCCAAGCATTTTAGAAATCAATGCATCGGGAGTTATTGATGAGTTTTTTGTTCACGTTACCCCTCATCATGACATTGAAATCCCAATGGGTGTTGCACTGCAATAGACTCCTTTGGTTTCATCCACACCGGAGATACATTCCCTGGCTGATTTGCCGGTAATTTTCTTTCTAGTCAGTTACCTCGTCTTTTTGTACACTGGCTACTAATTGGTTGTCTTCTCCTGTAGGATATCCTGGGACAGGTTGTTGTGTCTTTGTTGGAGGCTAAAGGTGAAATAAGGAGGTGTTTGGATCAACTCTGTGACAAGCACTCCTCTGAGGTGGTGATGCTTAGGAAGAAACTCTTAGAGCTTGAAGCTGCTCAAGCTGCCCAACATCTCGGTATAGTGGCAATATCCTTGCATTTGGTTTTGTGGGTTGCTTTCTGTTACTGACTTGGGTAACATCTTGCAGCTGCTTCACAGAGGAACATTGAGCTAGAGGACAAGCTAGCTTGCTCCCAGGCTGAGCTTCGTCAGGTGACAACATTTCTTGATGGTGCTCATGAAGCCAATAGGTCAATACAATGGAGATTCGATGTGGAGAAAAAGAATCATGACGTATATCTTCACAAACTTTAGCTAGCTTATTCCATGTTGTCCATTCGCTATCGGAGTGCTTCGATACGCAGGGCAAAGTGCAAAGGCTGGAGGCAAAGGTTGGTCAACGGAGAGACAAAAACCGAGCTTTGTCCATCTTCCGGGACAACTTGGATGGATTCTACAAGGACATAGTTACTGAACTGACCACCCTCAGAAATAGCCACAACTTGACAATGTCGGAACTTGACAAGAAGAGAAGTGAACTGGCTCTTTTACAGGCGTCGGTTGATGAACTACACGAGTCGCTGTCCTCCAACGATTCTGCACTTAAGAGCCTGCGAGCCTTGTCGAAATCACAGGCAAAGAAACTAGAGGTTCTAGATCATAACGTTGGGGTCTTTGAGAATGACTGCAAATTACTGAAGGCTTCTCGGGACAAGTCCATGGACAAAGTGATACATGCTAGCCGATTGCTCACGAAGAAACCTGACGTCGTCATTCCCCAGGATATTGTTACTGATGTGTTATCCGTGTCTACGCCTCTAAGGTGGTTGTGAAGGTTCCTCCGAGTGATTCTGGATCCACATCTGCGGCCAAGGGCGGAGCTGCTTGAGTTTGTAGTTGAGTACGTGATGAAACCATGGTCACACTACTCTGTGGTGGTAGCCTAAGGCCTATATCATGTTTATGTGTATTTGATGATGATTGAATTCAGCATCCGCACTAGCCTGGGATAGCATAAATTTGTGTGTGATTTATGCTAGCTTTTCTGTTAGTAGAGTTTAGAAGTAACCCTCAGTAGTAATGCATGAGCATGTCGTATCAGTTTAAGTCGATTTCTGACTTAAATCAGTCACCCTTCATTTTGAATTGCGTGGGCATGTTACATCGACTTGAGTCGGTTCCCCCGTTTGTAGGATTTAGAAGGCACCCCTCTATTAGTATGCGCAAGGATGTCACGACAGGTTGAGTTAGTCTTCTGACTCAAACCGACTGTTCTGTGATCGTGGCTCAGACAACACCTGTAGTAGTGAGAATATATGGACAAAAATATACGTAGAAAAGAAGTTATTTTTATTGTTCACATGTCTCAGAGTAGAAGCAATGGTTTGTCATTTTGAAGTCATGACATCACTAAGGACAGAACTTGCACAAGTGTTTGATGTTCCATGAGTTCTCGACTGGAATTTCGTCAGTTTGAGCCAACCGATAAGAACCTGGCTATGTGACCTTCGTGACGATGTATGGTCCCTCCTAGGGGGAGATAGCTTGTGTCTCCCTTCTGATGATTGTATTCTACTAAGGAATAGGTCCCTGACTGTAAACACGTGAAAGTGGAGTGCTCTGTCATGGTAGCGCCTCAGGGATTGCTAGTACCTAGCTGACTGAATAATCGTATTCAGTCATTCCTCTTCGAGCATGTCAATCTCTTCGAGTCAAGTGGCTTCGGCCTCTGCCACATCTTTAAAAGCCAACCTTGGTGCCCTAAATGCCAAATCTGCAGGTAATACTGGCTCCTATCCATACACACCATGAAAATGGGGTATTACCTTGCAGCGCCTGGCTAGGTTGAGTTCTGAGCCTCTAGACAACATAGGGCAGCTCTCTGATCCATTTCCTAGCAAGCTTCTCATTCTTGTTGAAGACTTTCTTTCTTAGTGCCTCCAGGATCATTCCATTCACTCACTTCACTTGCCCATTAGCTCTTGGATGTTCCACCGAGGCATACTTGATAAGGATGCATTTTTTTCTCATAGAACTCAGAAAACTCCGCCCCCATGAAATTGGATCCTAGGTCAGTGATGATGTCGTTAGGTACTTCGAACTAGAAGATGATCTCCTCAATAAATTCTGCTGATTTGGATGCTGTCAGCAAAGCTATTGGCTTGTACTCGATCCACTAGATGAACTTGTCAATGGAAACCAATACATGTGTGTATCCTCCTTGCGCCCTCCTGAAAGGCCCGATCATGTATAGCCCTCAGCACGCAAGGGGCCAAGAGATTGGGATGGTCTGCAGCTGTTGTGGTGGTAGATGTTATTTCTTGGCCAAGAATTGACATGCCTCACACCTCTAAACGAAGTTTGCTGCACGCTTCTTCGCTATTAGCCAGTAGAATCCTTATCTAAAAGCCTTCCCCACTAGTGTCATGGATGATGCATGAAATCCACATACTTCGGCGTATATCTCTTCCAACAAACTCTTGCCCATCAATGTGTCAATGCACCTTATAAAACGCCCATGATCCCACGTCAATACAGAACATTCCTAATAAGGGTGTAATGGGCGGACTATCGGGCAAGGCGCTCGGCGGCCGCTTTGTCATCTAGTTCCTCCTCACTCTTGATGTACCTGATAAGAGGGATCCTTCAGTCAATCAGGTCTTGTTCCATTGCTTTGCACTCTTCTATCGAGTTTGGGGATATGTTGGGGTGATGCACCTACTGCATAAATACATCTGGAGGAGGTTGAGCTCTACTGGAACCAAGTTTTGACAGCGCATCTGCTTCCATGTTTCGGTCCCTTTCCACGTGGTGGAACTCTAGGCCCTCAAAATTGTCTTCCACTTGTCGTACAACTATGCAATACTTGCCCATAGACTCGATTGAGCAGTCCCAATCCTTGTTGATCTGACTTATCACCACCAAAGAGTCACCATAGACCATCAATCGCTTGATGTTGAGTGAAATGGTGATGTGTAGTTTGTGCACTAATGCCTCGTACTCTATGGCTTTATTTGACACTGGGAAGAGGAGTTGTAGCACATACTTGAGTTGTTCTCCTTTAGGGGCGATGAAGAGAATTATGGCTCTAGCCCCTTGCAGCTTCAGTGACCGATCAAAGTACATTCTCTAGACTTCCATTCGTTCAAGGTTTTCTAGGACTTGGTTCTTTGTCCACTCTGAGACAAAATCCACCAAAGCTTGTGTCTTGATGGTGGTACGAGGCCGCAACTCAATATCATGCGCTCCTAGCTCGCACGCCCACTTGGTTGTCCTTCCCACCGCTTCCCGATTGCGAAGTATGTCACCAAACGGGAAGTCAGTAACCACTATGACTTTGTGATCATCGAAGTAGTGGTACAGCTTACGTGCGGTGAGGAGGACTGCATATAAGAGTTTTTGAACTTGTGGGTACCTGATCTTGGATGGCCCTAGGACCTCACTGATAAAGTAGAGCGGGTACTAGACGGCTTGCACATGCTCTTATTTCTTTCGCTCGACTACCAACGCGGTGCTTACCATGAGAGTCGTGCATGAGATATATAGGAGCAACTCTTCAACAGGTTGATCTATAGTAGCTTGGTTAGGCGAGTTGAGCACTGGAGGAGTTGTTAGGAACTTCTTGAGGGCTTCTAATGCTTCTTGCGCCTCGATGGTCCATTAGAACATGTCTACCTTCTCAAGTAGTTTGTAGAATAGCATGCCCTTCTCGCCGAGTCGTGAGATAAAATGGCTCAGAGCCGCTGTGCAACCAGTCAACTTCTGCACCTTCTTCTGCGACCTTGGTGGCTCCATCCGAAGAATAGCTTCAATCTTATCCAAATTCGCTTCAATTCCCCTGTGGCTAACGATGAAACCGAGCCGTTTCTCGACCAGGACCCCGAACACGCACTTGTCTGGGTTGATCTTCCAACGGTAGCGTCGCATGATGTTGAGGACCTTCTATAAGTTGTTGATGAAGTTTGCTAAGTCCTTCGTCTTGATCACCACGTCGTCGACGTAGGCCTCCATGCGCTTGCCCTAGTGATTGGCTAAGCATGTCAGGATGGCCCGTTGGTAGGTCGCCCTAGCATTCTTCAAGCCAAAAGTCATGGAGATGTAGTAGAATGCCCCAAAGGGCATGATGAATGTCGTCTTTTCTTGATCTTCTGCTAGTCTAATCTGGTGGTATCTTGAGTAACAGTCTAGGAAGGGTAGTAGGGAGAAACCTGCGGTTGAGTCGACCACCTAGTCTATTCTAGGTAGCCCAAAAGAATCCTTATGGCCAAATTTCTACTAAATCAAGCTTGAATTCGTGCCCAAAGTCTCTGTAATTACACTGTCAGTCTGAAATTCAAACTTCAACAGCCTGACAGCCCATCTTTGGGTTTGATTATCTCTAAATTCTTCATAACAACTATGCTTACACTCTTAAGCAAAGTTGTTCTCCTTTGATAGATCTACAAAGTTGATGTGGTGACCTAGAGCAAAAACCTCCTTGTTTGAAAGTTATAGAGCTCCAAAGTTGAGCCAATATCACTGAATTTTTCAGACTTAGCCCTAGAACACCCATGGGGTCTTTTTGCAAATAGGTCCAAAATTCATGGTTTAGCTTGCAAATCTTCATGATTGTGAACCAAATGACTTTATATGCCTTATCATCATAGTTTTTACACTTTAGTCCAAAAGTGCACTAATTTTGCACTTAACCCCCTAGGGTTTAGGTTTAGGGTTTTTCAGGGTCCTTATTAGGGTTTTTGGTATTTTAGGGGTGTGAATGTAATTTAGGTCCATTCTTAGTAACATTTCATGACTATTTCACTTAAGCTTTAGGGTTTTCTCTATTTGGATTTTGTTTTACCCTTCTGACCCCTTTTAAGGTTAAGTACCCTACTCTAGGGTTTTATTTGCAAAATATCATCTCAATACAACTTGTTTGAAATGCGACAAACTTTTGTTGCTTCTTTTCAAAGGTGGTACCCAAAGAGGAGAACCAAGACTAGAGCTGTGGGAGGGAAGGCCCTCCGTTAAAACTTTTTACTGTCTATTTGGGGAGAAGTTTTTGCCCCCCATGGTATGTAATAATAATACTCAGCACTCATATAGTATGTTCTAGTCTGTAAATATTAAACACTATCTTACTTTTCAATAAAAGTAAATTATTGTAACTGCTTCCGCATTTCTGTATCTCCGATGAATTGTAATGTTCGCGTGACGGGTGAAACGCTCTTGGGAAAGGAAAAGAAATTCAGATACCGAACTTGTCAAGTGGTCAGGTGCACCTGCAGGGTTGTCTGAGGTCCGTTGGACAAGGACAACTGTAGGTGGGCCTAATTACTTGGGAGGATCCGTCACAGCTGGTATCAGAGCGAAGCCCATCTCTGCAGATATTATGAGACATCTTCAAAAAGAATTTTCCAAGACTTATCTAGAAAATTTCTTGCCTTCTTACCTAAGTATCTCTGAAGAGTTTATTTTAAAGACCAGGTAGTAAGAGTGCAATGCATAGAAGGTGTGAATCAACTAAGGTTGATTCTGTAATTACACATGCATCATGCTAAAAACTATACTAATAAGATTTCCCCTTGGAGAAATGCTGCCGCGCACCAGAAAGACCGCGCGCAAATCTACTGGACCCATTGGCGTACTCCGCCATCAACTTGCTCCAAGACATGAAGAAAGTTATGCCTGATCATCTTCTTTATTTGATGCCTTTGAATTCCCCATATGTAAGTGCAATCAACCCCAAGTGAGGGTTTTGGTGATTTAATGACAAAACAAATAAGGGTACTAACAGTTTTTGTTCTCAGTGTTTGATTAGAAGGAAACAGGAACTTAAGAAAGCACCAAGGACTTCATGCAACGGACGTATAAAATTTATGTAAAATCTTGTGTTGCATGATGTAATTCTTCCTTGTTCTTTTCCGCATAGGTACAGGTGTTTGCTATAGTTCAAGTCCTCTAATTCAAAAGCTATTTTTGAAAACCAAAAATCACTTTAACATTATTTGGCTGACCATGGTTTGGGTTGAGAAACCTAGAGTGTTCTTGCTGAAAAGTAGCTGAACTTCTTCAACTGCAGCTGAGCTTTCCAGCTGAACTTAACTTCAGCTGTGATGAGCTTCTTCAGCTGCAGCTGAGCTTTTCAGCTGAGCTGCACTTCAGCTGAGTTGAACTTTCAACTCCAGCTGAACTTCAACTTCAGCTATGGACCTCTCTGACCATACCCAGCTGAACTTGCCCCAGGGCAGCTGAGCTGGGGTTTTCTCTCCAAAACTCTCTGGTCTAGACCAGCTGAACTGGTCCTGGGGGGCAGCTCAACTAGTCTCTGACCCTCTGACTTCTAATCTGCAGTCTGCCAGTCAGACTGGCAGTCAGGTCGCCAGGGGTGTCAGGGGGCGGTTCAACCGCCCTAGGGGGCGGTTCAACCGGTCTTGGCCTGTCTGACCCGCCTGCAGGTCAGTCTGCCGGTCAGTCTAGCAGTCAGACTGGCAGACAGACTGCTGACCTGTCAGGGGGCGGTTCAACCGCCCTAGGGGGCGGTTCAACCGGTTTTCAGCGGGGTTTTTGGTCAAACGGCTAGTTTTTGAGCCGTGACTATAAATAGACGTCCTCTCTCTCTCTCTTCTTCAATACGGCTGAACACTCACTCATTTATTGCTCACCTAACTTGAGACAAAGCACTCATCTCTCCATCTCTCTCACACTTAAATCTTCCTCAAGATTCAACCTTGTTGGAGGAGCTCTTGGGTGTGAGGTTTGTTCTTGTGCTCACGATTTGGTTTTCCTCTCCCATCTCTTTTTCAAAGACTTGAGCTTATGCAAACCCTCTTGTGCGTTCTTGGTGTTCTTGAAACCCTAGGTTTCAAGATCTTTTGAGGTTGCTTGGGAGTTTCCAAATTTGTGGACGGCCCTAAGAAGTTTGTATCACCCGCTCTTTGAGCTAAGATAAGAAGAGATTGCCTTGACCTTTGTGGTCGGCTTTTGGAGGATTAGGGTTGAAAAAGACCTGGCCCTTTGTGGGCTCCTCAACAGGGAGTAGGACACCTTTGTGGTGTGGCCGAACCTCGGATTAAATCTTGTGTCTTGTGTTCTTGCTTGTTTTAACTTGAGATATTTTTACTTGCAAGATTGACATAAAGATTTCTCCGTAGAGTTTATCTAGAAGTAAAATAGCGCTTACATATTCATCTTTTCATCCTCACTTAGCTATATCTTACTTCTCTCAAGAACTTGCGAAATACTTTTTCGAGTAGATTTTAGTCTAAAGTTTATAAAACAGTTGGATTGGTTCAGAGTGGTTCAACTTGCGCACGTAGCTGTTGAACCGGCCTGCACCAGTCGAACTGTGTATCTAACAATCTTTCGAAGTTTGTTGTGAAAATTTTCAGATTAGCCTATTCACCCCCCCCTCTAGGCTACTTTCAATTGGTATCGGAGCTTCGTACCTCGTTTTACGCTTAACCGCGTGAGGAAACGATCATGTCTACTCAACGGGACCATGTGGATCCTCTCCTCGAGGAAATCCCCATCACATCTTCTGGTGAGGAAGTGGACCCCAAGGTCCTCGACCTCGCCATGAAGATTGCCGAGAGAATGTTCCTCAAAATGAAAGAGGAAGATGCTAAGAAAAAGGCCGAAGAAGAAGAATCAAGAAGAAAGAGGCCGAAGAAGATAAAGGTAAGGGAACATTTGATTACAATGACGATCTAGTGGATCTTTTGGTGTCTAAGGTATTGAGCAAGGTAAGTCTCAACACCGAAGGATCATCTACCAAAAGCAAAGGTAACGAATTTAGCAAAGTTCAATTCGATTACTCTAGAAATTATATTCCCAACTTCTCTTCCGCCCCACTTGGAAAGTTACCAACTCTTAGTGAGTTGAACTATGACGAGTGGGCCGACAAGATGAAGTCGCATTTAATCGGTGTGCATCCTAGTCTTTGGGAGATTGTTAATGTAGGTATGTATAAGCCCGCCCAAGGAGAAGAGATGACTCCGGAAATGATGCAAGAGGTTCATCGAAATGCTCAAGCAGTGAGCATAATTAAAGGAAGTCTTTGTCCGGAAGAATACCAGAAAGTTCAAGGAAGAGAAGATGCCCGTGACATTTGGAATATTCTTAAAATGTCACATGAAGGAGATCCCAAAGCTAAGAGACATAGAGTTGAAGCTTTGGAAAGTGAGCTTGCAAGATATGATTGGACAAAGGGTGAGTCGCTTCAATCACTCTTTGATCGGTTGATGGTGTTGGTCAACAAAATAAGAGTACTTGGGAGTGAAGATTGGAGTGACTCCAAGGTCACAAGATTATTCATGAGAGCATATAAAGAAAAGGATAAGAGTCTTGCAAGGATGATTAGGGATCGTGATGACTATGAAGATATGACGTCTCATCAATTATTTGCAAAGATTCAACAACACGAGTCCGAAGAAGCCCCTATCAAATCAAGGGACTCTCATGCCTTGATCACTAATGAACAAGACAACCCCAAGAAGAACAAAGACCACAAAGCAAAGAAAGTGGTCGAGACCTCAAGTGATGAAGATAGCTCAAGTGATGAAGACACAGCTATGTTCATCAAAACATTCAAGAAATTTGTAAGGAAAAATGACAAGTTCCAAAGGAAAGGAAAGAAGAGGGCATGCTATGAATGTGGCCAAACCGGTCATTTCATAGCGGATTGTCCTAACAAGAAGGAACAAGAAGTTAAGAAGGAATACAAGAAGGACAAGTTCAAAAAGGGGGGCAAAACCAAGGGATACTTCAAGAAGAAGAAATATGGTCAAGCCCATATTGGTGAAGAATGGAACTCCGATGAAGAGAGTTCTAGCTCCAAGGAAGAGGAAGTGGTGGCAAACGTGGCCATCCAATCTACACCAAGCTCGCAACTCTTCACCAACCTACAAGACGACTCCTACACTCCAACTTGCCTCATGGCAAAAGGAGATAAGGTAATCTTATTTAGTAATGATTTTCCAAATAATGATGATGATGAACAAATTGCCATGAAAAATAAAATGATTAAAGAATTTGGCTTGAATGGGTACAATGTTATCACCAAATTAATGGAGAAGCTAGATAAAAGAAAAGCAACTCTTGATGCTCAAGAAGACTTGCTTATCCTTGAAAAGGAAAGAAACCTAGAGCTTCAAGAATTGCTTCACAATAAAGATGAAATGCTAGATGTCTTGACTAAGGAAGTATCCTTAGTCAAGATAACTATAGAGAATAAAGATAAAGAAGTACGTAATATGAAAACCTCTATAGCTAATCTTGCAAATGAAAAGAATGCACTTGAAACAAGCATGTTAAGCTTGAATGTTCAAAATCAAGAACTTCAAGTGCAACTTGAAAATTGCAAGAACATCAATGCCCCATCTTTAGTGATTGAATCTAAGTCTAGCTCCTTAAATGATAATTTTTGCAAACATTGTGCCAAATATCATGCTTCTTGTTGTCTAACTAACCATGCAAGGAAGAATAGCCCACAGGTGAAGGTCAAAGGAATTTTGAAAAGATGCTCTAGCAATGATGGGTTAAAGAAAGTTGAACCCAAGTTCAAGTCCCTAAGGCCCAACAATGGAAGAAGGGGGCTTGGGTTCAACTCATCCAAGGAAAACCCTAGCACAGTGCATAAGGGGTGGAGATCCCCCAAGTTCATAGAGGGAACCACCCTATATGATGCCTTGGGGAGGATTCATTCCTCAAATGACAAGTCACCTCAAGTAAAGGTAAACTTGAGTTCCACAAAGAGTAAGATGAAGGAAGTGGGATCCTCAAGTGGACAAAAATCTAATGCTCCCATTTCCCACTCATATCTTTGTGATTATATGTTGACTTGGGATTTAGGGAAATTGGTTGTGAAATATGTGGGTGCCTACACTAAACGAAAAGTCATGAAAAGGAGTGTGTGGGTACCCAAGGCTATAACTAACACTGTAGGACCCAATTCAATTTGGGTACCTAAAAGCATAGCCTAAACTTGTTTTGCAGGTCTACTCCTCTGGTGGGTCAAGTTGGGTGCTTGACAGTGGATGTACAAATCACATGACCGGGGAGAAAGACATGTTTCATACATTGCAACTAACTCAAGAAGCACAAGAAATTGTGTTTGGAGATAGTGGCAAGAGTAAGGTGATTGGTATTGGTAAAATTCCTATCTCTGACCAACAATCACTTTCAAATGTTTTATTGGTAGATTCTTTGAGCTATAATTTGTTGTCTGTTTCACAACTTTGTGGAATGGGTTATAATTGTCTATTTTCGGATGTGGATGTGAATATCCTTAGAAGGGAGGACTCCTCAGTTGCCTTTACCGGTCGCTTGAAGGGCAAGCTTTATCTTGTTGATTTCACAACAAGTAAAGTGACGCCTGAGACTTGTTTAGTGGCAAAGTCCGACAAGGGTTGGCTATGGCATCGCCGGCTAGCCCATGTCGGTATGAGGAATTTGGCCAAACTTCAAAAGGATAATCACATCATTGGACTAACAAATGTTGTATTTGAGAAAGATAGGGTTTGTGGCGCATGCCAAGCAGGAAAGCAACATGGAGTCCCACATTAATCAAAGAATATGGTCACAACAAAGAGGCCATTGGAGCTTCTTCACATGGACCTCTTCGGACCTGTGGCCTACATTAGCATTGGTGGTAGTAAGTATGGTTTAGTCATTGTTGATGATTTTTCTCGATTCACCTGGGTTTTCTTTTTGAGTGATAAAGGTGAAACTCAAGAAATATTGAAGAAATTCATGAGAAGAGCTCAAAATGAATTTGAGCTCAAAATCAAGAAAGTGAGAAGTGATAATGGGACGGAATTCAAGAACACAGGTGTCGAAGAATTCTTAGGCGAAGAAGGAATCAAACATGAGTTCTCGGTTCCTTACACTCCACAACAAAATGGTGTTGTGGAAAGAAAGAACCGAACTCTAATTGAAGCTGCAAGAACCATGTTGGATGAGTACAAGACACCTGACAATTTTTGGGCAGAGGCGATCAACACCGCCTGTCATGCAATCAACCGTCTCTATCTTCATAAGATCTACAAAAAGACTGCTTATGAGCTTCTCACCGGTAACAAACCTAAAGTTGATTATTTTAGAGTATTTGGTTGTAAGTGTTTTATTCTTAACAAGAAAGTCAAGAGCTCAAAGTTTGCTCCTAGAGTGGACGAGGGCTTCTTGCTTGGTTATGCATCAAATGCGCATGGATATCGTGTTTTCAACAATACCACCGGTCTTGTTGAAATAGCGATAGACGTGACATTTATTGAGTCTAATGGCTCACAAGGGCATGTTTCTAATGTCACTGCAGGAAATGAAGAACTACCTTGTGAAGCCATAAAGAAACTTGCAATAGGTGAAGTGAGACCTCAAGAAAAGGATGATGAGGAAGGAAATTTCTGGATGACCAATGAGGTTGTGGATGTGGGTGCAAAGGTGGTGAGTGACAAAGTCTCCACCCAAGCAAACCCATCAAACTCAAGTCATCCAAGCCATGAAGAAAATCATCAAAGGATGCCAACAGTGGTAGAAGATGAACAAGAAAGTATTGATGGTGAAGTGCCTCTTGATCAAGTGAATGATGAGGAGGAGCAAATACAAAGACAACCATCAGTGCCTCATCCTAGAGTCCATCATACAATTCAAAGGGATCATCCGGTGGACAACATCCTGGGTAGCATCAGGAGAGGGGTAACGACTCGATCTCGTTTAGCTAATTTTTGTGAATTTTACTCGTTTGTTTCCTCTCTTGAGCCACTTAAGGTTGAAGAAGCATTGGGTGATCCGGATTGGATAATTGCCATGCAAGAGGAGTTGAACAACTTCACCCGGAATGAAGTCTGGTCCTTAGTCCAAAGACCCAAACAAAATGTGATTGGGACTAAATGGGTCTTTAGGAACAAACAAGATGAACATGGCGTGGTTACAAGAAACAAAGCACGGTTGGTTGCCCAAGGCTACACTCAAGTGGAAGGACTTGATTTTGGCGAAACATATGCGCCGGTAGCAAGGTTAGAATCAATTAGAATATTAATTGCATATGCTACTAACCATGATTTCAAGCTATATCAAATGGATGTCAAGAGCGCATTTCTAAATGAACCACTACAAGAGAGAGTATATGTGGAGCAACCACCGGGTTTTGAAGATCCAAAGAAGCCAAATCATGTTTATCTACTTCACAAGGCACTCTACGGGCTTAAACAAGCCCCTAGAGCTTGGTATGACTGTCTTAAAGAGTTTTTAATTAAGAATGGGTTTACAATAGGAAAAGCTGACTCTACCTTATTTACTAGAAAAGTTGACAATGAATTATTTGTGTGCCAAGTATATGTTGATGACATTATATTTGGTAGTACTAATGAAAAATTTTGTGGAGAGTTTAGCAAAGTAATGACGAACAGGTTTGAGATGTCTATGATGGGCGAGCTTAAATACTTCCTGGGATTTCAAGTCAAACAGCTCAAGGAAGGTACTTTTCTATGCCAAACCAAATATACACAAGATATGCTCAAGAAGTTTGGCATGGAAAAGGCAAAACACGCCAAGACTCCAATGTCATCAAATGGACATCTCGACCTAAATGAGGAAGGTAAACCTGTAGATCAAAAATTATATAGATCAATGATAGGATCACTGCTTTACTTATGTGCATCTAGACCTGATATAATGTTGAGTGTTTGCATGTGTGCACGTTTTCAAGCAAATCCTAAAGATTGCCATCTTGTAGCAGTTAAGAGAATTCTAAGATACTTAGTTCACACCCAAAACCTAGGATTATGGTATCCCAAAGGCTCCCTTTTCGATTTACTTGGCTATTCTGACTCAGATTATGCCGGTTGCAAAGTAGATCGAAAAAGCACTACTGGGACTTGCCAATTCCTTGGGCGATCCTTAGTATCATGGAGTTCCAAGAAACAAAATTGTGTTGCACTTTCCACTGCAGAAGCTGAGTACATAGCAGCTGGGGGCATGTTGTGCACAGTTGTTATAGATGAAGCAAATCCTTAGAGATTTTGGTTGAGTTTAACCAAATTCCACTTTTGTGTGACAATGAGAGTGCCATAAAACTTGCAAACAACCCTGTGCAACACTCTAGAACTAAACATATTGACATCAGACACCATTTCTTGAGAGACCACGAAGCCAAAGGAGATATCGAATTGTTTCATGTGAGCACCAAAAATCAACTAGCCGATATCTTCACAAAACCCCTCGATGAGACTAGGTTTTGCTTTCTTAGGAGTGAATTAAATATCTTGGATTCTCGTAACTTAACTTGAAAACGGTCACAAAAATTGTTTGATTCACTATTTTTGATTGATAGTTTTAAAGCTATGTGATGATCTTTCAAAAACTTGGTGAAAATGTTAAAATTCGAATGCATTTTAGTGCTAAGATTTTTTTTGGGGCTCAACTAGCTTGACCAGCTGAACTTTCTAGTTCAGCTGGAGGAGGCTAGCTGAACTTCGGAGCTGAACTTCAGCTCAGCTGTTTTTAACCAGTTTTTACCAGGACCATCCTGGTTAAAACCGGTTGAACCGGCATAGTGGACCGGTTGAACCGGTCTCTGACCGGTCTGTCCGCGCAGGCCCGTCCGCGCAGGTCTGTCAGCTGCACCTTTTTTTTGGTCGCGCAACATCTTTTTCTTTATTGACCGGTCGCTTCCTCTCTGTTGGCGGCCTGGCGTGCAGATTTTTTTTCTTTTCTCTTTCTCTGTCCGGTCACTTCTCCTCTGCTGGGCGCACGCAGAATTTTTTTTGGACGCTTCTGCACAGCATTGTCAGCCCGCGCGCCAGAATCTTTTATTTGGTCGCTGTCCGGTCGCATCCTGCTGCGCGCACAGAACCTTTTTTCTGTGATGTCCGGTCAGCAGCTGCTGTGCATGCAGAATTTTTTTTTCTCTCTGTTCGGTCACTTCTGCACAGTCCGTCTGGGCGCCATGCTGCAGATTTTTTTTTCTCCTCCTCACAGCCATGCATGCGTGTCAGGGGCGCCAGCGATTTTTTTTCTGTCCAGTCGCTTCCGGTCAACAGCAGCTGCGCGCACAGTTTTTTTTGTCACAGCCACACTCTACTGCCGTGTGCGCAGCCTTTTGTTCTTGTGACCGGTCGCTGTGTCACCCGCGCAGCAAGGAAACTATTTTTTTGTCACTTCCGTGCAGCAGTGTGAGGGATACAGGGCGCGCAGAACTTTTCTTTTGCGCATTTCTTTTTCTTTTGCCGTCCGGTCTCATCTGCGCAGACACTTGGTTTTGATTTTTGTTGGCGCATGGAATCTCTGCAGTACACTTTTTCAGAATCCTGCGTCAGAAATTTGAATTTTTGGCGTATTCCCTCTGCTGTTTCTGGCTCTCTGACCACACTGGTCAGAACCAGTTGAACTGGCCCATGGGGGCGGTTGAACCGGTCCTGAGGACCAGCTCAACTGCCTATATATATTTGACACTCCCCTTCTCTTCTCCCACTTCATCCACTCTCGCCTTAGTCGCTTCACAACATTTAGAGCCTCTCTTTCACACACCTCAACCAGTTCACCGTTTCACCACTTTTTCAATCATGGTGCGTCGTCGCAATCCTTTAGTGATTGAGTTTAGCAGCGACTCCGACGAGATTCAGGAGGAATCTCCCGTCCCCTCTCCTCCGCCTCGTCGCTCCCTCTCTAAGAGAGGACGTGGCTCTGGTCGGATGGATGGTGAGGGCTCTTCCATGCCCTCGCAGCCGACTCGCGGGAGACGCCACAAGGTTGGCGCCTCTCGTCCTCGTCGTAGCACGTCTTCCTCTGGGTATGCTCC
Organism: Zea mays; assembly: GCF_902167145.1. Lineage (NCBI taxonomy): Eukaryota > Viridiplantae > Streptophyta > Magnoliopsida > Poales > Poaceae > Zea > Zea mays. The sequence goes on along the minus strand of NC_050096.1, from coordinate 154,834,939 downwards.
CTGCCAGGAGGAGGATGGGGCTTTCGACGACTTCGTCAACCTTCCGGCGCCTGATGCTCTCTACGTCACCGGACTGCACATGCATCCGGCGAACGTCAGCCGCGGTCCGCATGAACCTCCCGTCGACTTCACTCTGAAGGGAATAGACACCCTTCAGTGCCTGAGGTTCACCAACCCTACTCTCACTCCTCGTCATCCTGGTGTCCAGGACCCTCGGTTCTGGAATCTTTTCCAGGCTGACTTCTACAATTTTGTCATTCTTTCCAAGAAACACCCAGTCGTCAGACATAGGTTTATTGACTGGGAGGGTTGTGAGAATATGGGAGATGCTGACATGACGTTAGCTCTCATAAACTTAGAGAGAAAGGGGTTACGAAACATTATGACCATGGAATACCCCTGGAACGACGAGGTGGTAGCTCAGTTCTATGCCACCCTCTGGATAAAGAAAGTAGATGAGGAAGCTGATGGGTATGATTACCTAGTCATGTATTTCTTCATCCAGGGTAACTGGCACAAAGTCAGTTATCGTCGTTTTGCCTATATTCTGGGCTTCTCTGATGCAGATATTCAGGGCAGCAACATGCGAGTGCATAACATTCGGCTGCCCATGCGGGAAGAGACGAAATTTATTCATGTCTCTACTGAGCGGGAGTTCTGGACGACCGCTAACATGCATAGGTACTATAGGTACCTTAATTCTTTGTCCCGGATGACCGTTCTCCCGAAGGGCGGAAATCAAATGAACGTCCTTGGGGAGAGTCGAGTCTTCCTCCTCCTCCTTGCTCCAAACAGTCTCGCCCGCATCAATGTGTTTGACATGATCTGGGAAGAGATCGTCTGTGCTTCCTGGTCTCCTCTCAGAGGGTGTCTTCATGCACCCTTTATCATGAAGATGATCGAAGTGGTCACCCAGACCCACTTCAAAAAACCCGTCAAACACTCCCGCTACGTACCCTACTGGGTTGATTCCTCCAACCCAGCTGCTCGTACGAAGCGGGCTCCCTCACGGTCTGGAGGCCCTGCCTCCTCCACTGAGCCACCTCGCCAACCTCCCCATCATCCATCTTCCTCTCCCCCCGCTGCTGCCTCGCGTCCCTCTCCTGGCCGTGGATCTCCCATGCCACGTGCTCGTGGTCATGGTCGAGGTCGTGGCCGAGGGATGGGTGCTCGCTTGGTCCATGGGTTTGCGGCATTTTTCTCCATGTGCCGCAACATTTCTGCTGATGTCCATGAGGTGGCACGGCGTCAGCGGGAGACTGATGACAATCTTCGTCGTCAAGCTTCCACCATGGGCATGCCTTTTGTCCCTCGTTCGCCTGATGTGCCTCTCCATCCTCCTCCCCCGGAGATCAATGAGTGGCACCAGCAGGCCTACGGGGTGCCTTTTATGTCTGCAGACGCTGAAGATGAAGAAGCCTATGTTGATGATCGCGAGGAGTTTGCCCCGCCTCCCTACCATGGGGATCCGGGTCAATCATCCTCCCACCCTTCGCCTCCTTACCCGGGTCCGGGACCCATTCCTGGTGACCCTAGGCCATCCGGCTCTGGTTACCACCGCCACCCTCCACCTCCTCCTGATCATCGTACATCTTCGGCATCTGTTTTTTCTGCGGCTGATGAGCCACCTCGGGACTCCACTTTTGAGGAGGACGTGATGAGGACTTTTTTCCCTGACTACACTTCATATCCTCTATCATATCCTCCGTCATATCCTCCTCCTGGAGGATATTGATTCTTGTATCCTTGTCTCTCTCTCCGTTTTTGGTACTTGTTGCCAAAAAGGGGGGAGAAAATCCAACTTCTAGTTTGTGGTTCTTTCGGTTTTCTTTTGGATCATTTTTGTTTTTGGCCACTGTTGTGGCTTGTACCCTTTTTACCATTGTATGAAATAAAACTGTTGGATTGTTATTCAAAGTAATATGATGGTCTTCTGGCCATCATCTTTTGTCCTATCAGTTTGTAATGACTACTCTGCTATGAAGTAAAAATAATGTGTTTTTAGAGATAGTCATGTGCATCACAACTCCTGTTATGACACTCTTGCACCCCTCGGATGATTGTATTTAGTATGGTTTTTGTCACTATCTCTAAATGTGTTGCTCACATGACATATTATGTCAAGACGTTGGATTCACAATCGTGCACACATTTAGGGGGAGCCATCTACATACAATCATTCAAAAGAAATTTTCCATTGCAAAAATATATCTTTTTGACCTTAATTGTTTTGGCATCAATCACCAAAAAGGGGGAGATTGTAAGTGCAATCAACCCCAAGTGAGGGTTTTGGTGATTTAATGACAAAACAAATAAGGGTACTAATAGTTTTTGTTCTCAGTGTTTGATTAGAAGGAAACAGGAACTTAAGGAAGCACCAATGACTTCATGCAACGGACGTATAAAATTTATGTAAAATCTTGTGTTGCATGATGTAATTCTTCCTTGTTCTTTTCCGCACAGGTACAGGTGTTTGCTATAGTTCAAGTCCTCTAATTCAAAAGCTATTTTTGAAAACCAAAAATCACTTTAACATTATTTGGCTGACCATGGTTTGGGTTGAGAAACCTAGAGTGTTCTTGTTGAAAAGCAGCTGAACTTCTTCAACTGCAGCTGAGCTTTCTAGCTGAACTTAACTTCAGCTGTGATGAGCTTCTTCAGCTGCAGTTGAGCTTTTCAGCTGAGCTGGACTTCAGCTGAGTTGAACTTTCAACTCCAGCTGAACTTCAACTTCAGCTATGGACCTCTCTGACCATACCCAGCTGAACTTGCCCCAGGGCAGCTGAGCTGGGGTTTTCTCTCCAAAACTCTCTGGTCTAGACCAGCTGAACTGGTCCTGGGGGCAGCTCAACTGGTCTCTGACCCTCTGACTTCTGATCTACAGTCTGCCAGTCAGACTGGCAGTCAGGTCGCCAGGGGTGTCAGGGGGCGGTTCAACCGCCCTAGGGGGGCGGTTCAACCGGTCCTGGCCTGTCTGACCCGCCTGCAGGTCAGTCTGCTGGTCAGTCTGGCAGTCAGACTGGCAGACAGACTGCTGACCTGTCAGGGGGCGGTTCAACCGCCCTAGGGGTGGTTCAACCGGTTTTCAGCGGGGTTTTTGGTCAAACGGCTAGTTTTTGAGCCGTGACTATAAATAGACCCCCTCTCTCTCTCTTCTTCAATACGGCTGAACACTCACTCATTTATTGCTCACCTAACTTGTGACAAAGCACTCATCTCTCCATCTCTCTCACACTTAAATCTTCCTCAAGATTCAACCTTGTTGGAGGAGCTCTTGGGTGTGAGGTTTGTGCTTGTGCTCACGATTTGGTTTTCCTCTCCCATCTCTTTTTCAAAGACTTGAGCTTGTGCAAACCCCTCTTGTGCGTTCTTGGTGTTCTTGAAACCCTAGGTTTCAAGATCTTTTGAGGTTGCTTGGGAGTTTCCAAATTTGTGGACGACCCTAAGAAGTTTGTATCACCCGCTCTTTGAGCTAAGATAAGAAGAGATTGCCTTGACCTTTGTGGTCGGCTTTTGGAGGATTAGGGTTGAAAAAGACCCGGCCCTTTGTGGGCTCCTCAACGGGGAGTAGGACACCTTTGTGGTGTGGCCGAACCTCGGATTAAATCTTGTGTCTTGTGTTCTTGCTTGTTTTAACTTGAGATATTTTTACTTGCAAGATTGACATAAAGATTTCTCCGTAGAGTTTATCTAGAAGTAAAATAGCCCTTACATATTCATCTTTTCATCCTCACTTAGCTATATCTTACTTCTCTCAAGAACTTGCGAAATACTTTTTCGAGTAGATTTTAGTCTAAAGTTTATAAAACAGTTGGATTGGTTCAGAGTGGTTCAACTTGCGCACGTAGTTGTTGAACCGGCCTGCACCAGTCGAACTGTGTATCTAACAATCTTTCGAAGTTTGTTGTGAAAATTTTCAGATTAGCCTATTCACCCCCCCCCTCTAGGCTACTTTCACCATACCTATCTAAGGCATACCAACTTAACCTTGTGATTGTTTTCCCTACGTATCTAATCAGATACTAATCCTTGACCTTGTGATCTCTATGATGGGCATAGAAATATGCTTGGGGCTGAATTAACAGTCTCCCATCGTACTTCTTTCATCAAGTTTAGGTTATGGCCATGCCTTGTTCATTTCATCGGGCCATGATCTATTTGGCTCTCTACTTGTAACCATCTTTACTGGTGGAGTATCTCTTTGTATATTGTCACCCTTGCCCAATCCATTAGTGTCACGCGAGATTTCTTATTGGTTACGTCTGGCAATGGTGTTATGACTAAAACCGATGGCACCGCGATGAAACCAAGGGCCTCCTGTGGATGCACACACATGGTTGCGCTACTTGGCACCCTCTGGTATCACCGTTAATAGTCATAATCCATTATTAGACTATATCAATATGTTATCTTTGCGCAAATTGTTCTTACCACGTGAGATTCATTATTGGTGCCAATTTTGTAATGGTGTCATGGTTAAGAACTTATGGTACCGCGGTGAAACTGAGAGCCTCCTGTGAATGTGCACACGGGATTTTGCTGCTTGGCGCATGCCGGTATCGAGGTCTCTAGTCATGATCCATTATGGAATTACACTGATATGTTATCTTCCATTGACCTTTCCTTGAAACAATTTCTATGTTGTTTGTGAAGAGATCAAGCAACATCTATCATTTCCGTTGGATCAAAAGGGCATACCACTTTCATGTGTGGTCTTATTTATTTTGATCTTAGTAGTGACTACTCATACAAGTTCCCTTAACATCCTTTGTGTAAAGGTGAAGCCTTGGAGCTTTTTAGTGTTGGAAAACAACTGGTTAGATCTCAAAATAGAGATATGCTTCCCCTGCTGCTGAAATGCAGGAGTTTGTACATTTGCTCTCTTATTTAACCCATGTATTCCCTAACCAAGTGGATAATTCATCTCGCATGAGGAAACGGATGAACAACTTGACCAAATAGATTTTTACCCACATACATAATCTCTTATTAACAAAGAGTGAACTCTCAACCCTTGGCTTACCAATGGTACTGAGAGGATTTGCTTAATGTCAAAAGTAGTTCAACAAGTTGGTTTTGACTAACTTGTAACTGCACAATGAACGAAGGCTGAGTTTAGAGATCGTTTTATCGAGTTGTCTAAACTCACTTTGGTTCAACCCACCCTAAAGAAAGTACTTACCAAAATCAAATTAAGTCGACCAGTAACCACCTAATTATCGCTCTAGTCGTGCCTCGACCGCCTCACGCGTGCTTTTCCTGCGTGTGTGATCATGTCGATCCATGACTAGTGCTGGATAAAATGGACTGTTTGCAAAGTCCGCATCTACAGATCCATCCGCTGCTAATTTTCTTGAATCTATATCACCTTTCGTGGACTTGGATTCCCTGGCTAACACGAGTTGACTGTGATGTTATTCGACATTCACACCCATCTCATGTGCTATGAACTTACTGTAACCACTTGTTGGTAAACCTCTTTCTAAGTGTTTTACCCAAGATGGTGCATCTGCTTCTGTTTGGGTAAAATTGCGTAATTGCCGCTCGCCCAACAGACTCAGATAGTACAGTGCCATCAGAAGAAGCAAATTGCACACATGGAACCTTATGTGTTTTTCTGGCTGACATCGTCTCTATTGGTGGACAAAGATGAAGATTGAAATCGCACGCTATGTGGCGAGATGTGACACTTGTAGACATGTCAAGGCCATACACATGAAAGCTGCTGGGCCATTGCAATTTGCAATCGTTACCTATTCCAACATGGAAATGGGAGGATATTAGTATGGACTTTATTATGGGATTTCCTAGGACCACTAAAGGGTATGATTCTATCTGGTTTATCGTTGATCGACTTACAAAGATCGCCCACTTCCTTTCGGTCAGGGTAAAGTATACAGTGGCCACGTATGCAGAATTATACATTGCCCGTATTCTCAGTTTGCACGATATTCCGAAGACTATAGTGTTGGATCATGGACCTCAATTTGTAGCCATGTTTTGGGAAGCACTTCACCAATCCTTGGGTACTAAGTTGCTCCATAGTTTGGCCTATCATCCGCAAACCAGTGGGCAAACTGAGAGGGTAAATCAAATACTTGAAGATATGTTACGGGCTTGTGCTTTGGACTTCCCACGGAAATGGGATGATTGTTTACCATTAGCGGAGTTCTCATATAATAATAGCTATCAAGAAAGCATTAAGATGGCACCCTTTGAAGCTTTATATGGACGACGATGTCGTACTCCGTTAAACTGGTCTGAACCAGGTGAAAGAAATTTCTTCAGGCCTGATATGGTAAAAGAGACAGAAGAGAAGGTTCAACGAATAATTCATAATTTGAAGAAAGCTCAAGCTCGTCAGAAGAGTTACGCGGACACACACCGGATACCCTTGTACTTTCCAGTTGGAGACTATGTCTACCTGAAAGTTTCACCAATGAAGGGTATACCACGTTTCGGGATTAAAGGGAAGCTTGCACCCCAGTATATTGGTCCTTTTCCTGTTCTTGAACAATATGGACCAGTGGCATACCGACTTCAGTTAGCCGAAACCTTGTCTGCAGTACATAATGTGTTCCACGTGTCACAATTGAAGAAGTGTCTTCGGGTTCCCGATCGAACCATTGACGTAACGGATGTTGCCCTAGAACCAGACTTGACATATTCTGAGCACCCTATTCGAGTCTTGGATCAAAAGGACAGAATTACCCGAAGAAAAACTCTCAAGTTTTACAAGATACAGTGGAACCAGCATTCAGAAGATGAGGCTACATGGGAAACTCAAGACTTTTTAGAAAAGAATTTCCCAGGCTTTTTAGCCCCATGTAATTTGTAAAGTGTATACAATTGTTGTAATAAAGGAGTGAGCCCCAAACCACCCCTGCCTTTTACCATGAATAAGGAAATAAAGACATGTCGTGTTTCCTTTTCCATTACTTGCCCTAGGACTTTTAATCTCGGGACGAGATTCTTTTATGGGGGGAAGGATGTAACACCCCTGGTGTTACTGTCATTAAAACTTGAGCATAACATCATAAGCATTGGCATTGCATATGTTTGACACACCTAGAGTGCATTCACTAGGCAAAAATTTCAAACAAGTTGTATTTAGATGATATTTTGCAAATAAAACCCTAGAGTAGGGTACTTAACCTTAAAAGGGGTCAGAAGGGTAAAACAAAATCCAAATAGAGAAAACCCTAAAGCTTAAGTGAAATAGTCATGAAATGTTACTAAGAATGGACCTAAATTACATTCACACCCCTGAAATACCAAAAACCCTAATAAGGACCCTGGAAAACCCTAAACCTAAACCCTAGGGGGTTAAGTGCAAAATTAGTGCACTTTTGGACTAAAGTGTAAAAACTATGATGATAAGGCATATAAAGTCATTTGGTTCACAATCATGAAGATTTGCAAGCTAAACCATGAATTTTGGACCTATTTGCAAAAAGACCCCATGGGTGTTCTAGGGCTAAGTCTGAAAAATTCAGTGATATTGGCTCAACTTTGGAGCTCTATAACTTTCAAACAAGGAGGTTTTTGCTCTAGGTCACCACATCAACTTTGTAGATCTATCAAAGGAGAACAACTTTGCTTAAGAGTGTAAGCATAGTTGTTATGAAGAATTTAGAGATAATCAAACCCAAAGATGGGCTGTCAGGCTCTTGAAGTTTGAATTTCAGACTGACAGTGTAATTACAGAGACTTTGGGCACGAATTCAAGCTTGATTTATTAGAAATTTGGCCATAGCTGCTATGACAAAATTATAGCTGAATCTTTGATCTACAACTTTGCTGCAGAACTCTAGGTTTGTTGCCACAGAAAATTAAGAGAAATTTAACCCTAAACTTGGGCTGTCTGGCACACTGAATCGGGTTTGTAATGGTACAGTACCAGAGGATAAGGATCAGGACCTCGCCGGCGATAAGAATGCCACGGCGGTCGGGATGGGTCGGCGGCCGCGGTAAAAGATCCTCGGCGACGTGGCGGAGAATCACTGAGGTGGCAAGACCCGGTTAATCGGCGGCCACCGTGCCATCACTGGATTCTGCCGCACGGTGAGCTCGCCAGCGCGATCAGTAATCCGCGCTCCTCCTCCGATTCCGGTCGACGGCCTATAAATTGAGCCTGGACTCCGCTTCTTCACCACATCCCGCACCTCAGCGACTAAGCACTCGATTCAATTTCACCGGAGAACTCACACAGTCCGCAAATCCCCTTTCTACCTGTTCTTAACTCCGCTGTGAAGAACTCCACCGTGGTCATTGCTCTTCGGGTTAGTAACTTCCCAATTGCTCCCTGTTCTAGCTCATTTGTAGCCTCCTATTGCTCTCAGTACCGACCAATTGAAGTTCAGCCGAAGCCTTTCACCGGAACACGCACCTGCGCTGTAGAACGCCGTCGTGACACCCTCTTCGTCGACCCACGTTTATGTTCGTGCCCAGTCCAAATTCTGGTGTGTGCATCACCTCTAGTAAACCCGTGATGCTTCCCCAAGCTTCAATTTGGTCATCCACGCCATCGGTTGGTCGGAACTTTTTCATCCCTCCGATCATCCGCCCTGTCACCGTGGACTGGTTGATTCAAAGTCCCAATGATGAAATTGATTGAGGGGAAGTGTGCGGTAGGGGTCTAATTTGGTCTCTGTCGCACGGGAGCTCCAGCCGTGGCAGCATCCGGCCGGAATAGGCTCGCCGAAGTTCGGCGAGTGTTGTTCCTCGTCGTGGACCTCGGTCTGCGAAGAGTTAGACCATGGGGGGTTCCTTGGAAATCGTCACTGACTCATTAGAATATTACAGAGCACCCAGATCAGGTTATTCAAAACAGTGGGGCTTATTCGCAAAACTCTCAGGCGCGGGTGCGGGCGCTCGTTTTCCTGTGCAGGCTGGGCCGCTTGGGTTGCTTTCGGCCCAGTACTGTTCATAGATTTTCTTTTTCTTTTTCTGCCAGGATTAAAACAATTTTAGAAAATTATAGAAAGATGGTAAAAATGTCAAACCAATTTTGCTAGATTCATAATTTTTCATAGAATTTAGTAAAAATAGTTTCATGATTTTTAGGTCAAATATGGAATTTTTTAACAATTAAAATAGCCTAAAACCTTGTTTCTGGATTTTTAGAAAATAAATGATAATTCCAAAAATCCCCAAACTTTTTAGATGACCCTTATATAATATTTAGAAGCCTTGGGTAGAGTTTGGTATGATTTGAACCTTGTCTGATACTTAGAACCCGAAACCCTACCCCCTGCCCTATGAACTTCAATATTGACTCTAGAAACCCTAGTTCCCTGAAGGACCGTGAAGGAAAATTGTATTCAAGACTTTAGATAACCAATTTCTATTGTTTTTGCATCTTCATAAGCAATACATGAGCATTCATTATTATACTTGGCTTTATATAGCAAACGAAGAAGTTGAAGTTGAAGAAGAAAGGACACCACCACCACCACCTGAGGAACATTAGGCAAGCAGCTGTTTTTATTTTGACATCTGCGGGTCCGAGCCTGATTCACCAGTAAAACAAGGCAAGCCCCAGTGCATGCAACCCCTTCCTTGTGTTTTTAAATAATTTTTGCACACTTTAAGTCTAGTGAAATGTGCACTAGGTTTATAGGAGTTGCTTGGAAACCCTTTGATGCATTGCCTTCCTTGATATCCATACCTTTATAGATACTTCTGGTGAAGTATCAAAATATGATTTACAAAAATGCTTAGCCCTGCTCAGATCTTGTGGATAGAGGTTGTCTTTTGCATTAAGGCCTAGCTCAGGGGTTATCCTGAGGAAAGATGGCTTCTACCTACAAGAATATTTTCATTGAGAGCGTGGTGGGACCTTACTGCAAAGTTCCCTTTGATGCTCTTTTCATCCTAAGGAATACAAACAATCCTAAGGGTGGAAGTACTTAAATCAAGACTTGGACTAGGAACAGGTGATGTTCTACCCAGGTTGATTAAGGATTGGATGCGTATGTAGGCTTGCTGATCAAGGACTATCTTAACTGGCCACATGCCCTAGAAATGGGACAGGGTAAGCTTTGTCTCGGGCAAACTAATACCAGAATAAGATAACACGCAATGGGTGTGGAGAGATGGCGAGAGTAGCGTGTACCCTCCGTGGCAAGAGGCTGGACGGTGGTGTATTTGTGCTCTCGGTTGGCGTGAACCTGATCCGGTCTTAAGAACCCCGGTGGCGAGTTGACATATGCAAGGGTTAAGTGCTACATATGTCATGTGGTTAGAGATCCTCAGCTTAGTAAATCGATTCGGATCACCGTTATATCCTCGGACAGTGGAGACTTGATCACTGCCCTACAACCTAAGTCAGGATGTGAACCTCATGAATAAAAATGATGTTGTATTGATGAGATGGTGAAATTAGACTAGATGCAAACAAGGTCTATTAATACTTAATCTAGCATTAAAATGTTGAAAGTAAGGACTTACTTTAGTAAGCTATTTCTGCAAAAGTATCTAAGTTTATTCTTGCTAAAGCCTCTCCTTGATTCCCAAATCCAGCATATCCTTGAGAGTCTTTTACTTTGTCGGGTAAGTCTTGCGAAAGTACACTTCGTACTCAGGGCTTTGTCCCATGTTGTTTTAGGTGAAGAAGCGACAAACTTTTGTTGCTTCTGTTCAAAGGTGGTACCCAAAGAGGAGAACCAAGACTAGAGCTGCGGGAGGGAAGGCCCTCCGTTAAAACTTTTTAATGTCTATTTGGGGAGAAGTTTTTGCCCCCCATGGTATGTAATAATAATACCCAGCACTCATATAGTATGTTCTGGTCTGTAAATATTAAACATTATCTTACTTTTCAATAAAAGTAAATTATTGTAACTGCTTCCGCATTTCCGTATCTCCGATGAATTGTAATGTCTGCGTGACGGGTGAAACGCTCTTTGGAAAGGAAAAGAAATCAGATACCGAACTTGTCAAGTGGTCAGGTGCACCTGCAGGGTTGTTTGAGGTCCATTGGACAAGGACAACTATAGGTGGGCCTAATTACTTGGGAGGTTCCATCACAATCCTTCGGGCAATGTTTGTTCAAGTCGGTATAATCAACGCACATTCGCCAATCTATCTTATTCTTTTTTAGTACAAGAACAAGATTTGCGAGCCACTCAGGATGCAGAACTTCCCTAATGAAGCCTATGACTACAAGTCAGGTTAACTCGGCATGTATTGCTTCCCTCTTGTCCGGAGTGAAATGACGCAGCTTCTGTCGGACTGGCTTGGCTTGATGGTAGACCTTCAATTTGTGCTCGGTCAGCTCCCAGGGAACACCGAGCATGTCCGTAGGCTACCAGGCAAACACGTCCTAGTTATCCTATAGGAACCGGATGAACGTGCTTTCCTATTCGGCGTTGAGGCTAGAGCTGATGGACGCTGTCTTGTGGGCATTGGGGAGGCCGAGGTTGGCGTTCTTGGTTTCTTCAGTCGATCGTGTTGCGGTATCCGGGATTGCCTCCGAGGCTGGGATCGCGAGGTTGTGCTTCCGGAGTGTCCTCACTTCCGTCACTAGCTGCTTCTGTGCCACCGAGGTGTTGGAGGCGAGGGCCATCTGAATTGGGGAGGTCGAGGATGGCCTTCTTGGTTTCTTTGCGGGCCTGGCATCTTGAGAATCATGTAGGTGTAGTGCGGGATGGCCATGAACTTAGCTAGCCGGGTCATCCGATGACGGTGTTGTAGGCGCAGTCGAAACGAGCCACTTCAAAGCATAGGGACTCGGTGCGGTAGTTGTCCAGAGTGCCAAAAGTCATGGGCAAAGAGATGTGGCTAGGAGGGTATTCCCCTTGGTCAGCATGATGCCAAAGAAAGGAGTGTCTGATTCCTATAACTTGGCGACAGAGATCTCGAGTGCCTCGAGAGTCCAAGGGAAGGTGACGTTGATGCTACTTCCCTATCCATCAACACCTTCTTGACCTGGCTATCTTTGATCACCGGGTTAACAAGCAGAGGGTAGTTTCCGTGGTGATCCAAGCTAAGCCACTGATCAGCTCGACTAAAGGTGATCGGTGTCTCCGACCACCTATAGGGTGTCATGGGGGACTGGTCGCGGCTAGCAGCACTTGTCGATCCGTTAGCTTTTGTTTCCTCTTATTCTCCTGGGACCCATGGCCTCCAAAGATGAAGTTGACCTCCCTGTCAACCCAAGGGAACGCCCCTTCATCCGTCCCCGGCTGTCGGGGCTATTGGCCCTGTCGCGGCAGCGGCAGAGGGAGTGGCTGGAATGGTCGGTCGTGGCCGACTGAACTCATGAAGTCCATGCAATTACACAGGGTATCTATCATCTCCTTGTGGTAGGTACACGAGTTGTCAATTATTTCATCTAGCATCTATGGGTTACCATGGGGGCCACTGTGCGTCCGAGCCGGTGATGGCCCCGTGGCATGAACTCCATCTCTTGGCCTCTTGTCCAACCGGTGGGGCCTCATCCTCAGAACTGCCTTCCTGGTCGTGACTATCTTCTAGTAGAAATCCCCACCGATCATGTGATACTCGAGGTGCTAGCTGGATCCATTAGGCATTGTTCGGTTGGGCCTAGAATGACCTAGATCACGACTGATCCATGGGTGTCATCCCAGCACGGATTCAATACAGGCCCACAACGAAATAGTCGTTCGTTTAGCCCACGCGTATTCAGAAACCAGACCCAATCCACACGAAAACACTGAATCCCGGCCTGGAATTGATCCACTAACTAACAGGTGTGGAAGTCCTCCCAGCGCGTGGGTGTGGAAGCGACGACACGACGGAACCGCAAGCCCCCTTCCACCATCGGCCGCCGACATCTTCACCAGCAACCTTTTCTCTTGTGAGATCATCATTCCATTCCTTCCCTTCCCTCTCGTGTCTGTGGTAGTGTCCCAGCCTCTCTCTCCCTTGCCTCCACCTCCACCGTGTCGCCTGCTATGCCCCTGTCCGCGGTCGGCGACATGGACGTCACCATCCTCCACCTGCGTGCGGCGTATCCTGCCCTTGCCACCATTATCAGCGCACGAGTCCCTCCATGTTCAAGTGCCCGTACCACCGGATGCACTAGCTCGTTCGATTTATCCTATACAAGCAGCACACCTTCAAGGCTGATGCCTCTATATACTCCTGCAGTCCCGCTTTCTAGCACTTCTTAGCGGAGAGGCTAGCATGATCCTCAACATCGTTTTCTTAGCGTGACTTCTCCAGATATGCTATGGTCCCTAGAAACATGTTTGTCGTTATGTAAATCTAGATTGAGGTCTTCTTGAAACGTGCTAACGGGAGCAAACCAGCTAGCAGCTATAGGCGTTCGAAACTAATTTTAATCGTCATATCTAGACACCGTGATTTTAGCAGCTAGCAGATTTTAGCAACGTGATTTTAGCAGATTATGATACTACACTTTTTAGCATCTAGGAGCTAGACCAGCTACATGATTTTAGCAGCTGCATACAAATCTAGACATCGTTATTAGTATGATACTACTGTTTGAAATAAAAACTATTTTGATGGAATATGTAGCAATGCCATATGAACATTCAGTATAATACTATTGATTGAAATAAATATTCAATCTTATTTTTTTATGAAACACAGAGCAACCCCTATACACTCCATACGTTGATCAATTTGACTAAGCACCATGGAGTTGAGTCAAGACAAAGAGTTCAGTATAATATTAGCTGATGATGAGTGCTCTATCAACATTGAATATTACTAATTTGAATATTCAACTTTTTGTTTGTAGATTGTACCCGCACCGGTTAGATTTGGAAAAGACCAACCCCCACCGTCTTGGGACCCGGTACCATCCCCGAGAGGTACTTTTGGGACCCGGTGGCCCCTATCTTTTTGCAATGAGTACGAGGTTAACGGATCGCATTAGAAGGAGGAGACAAGAGGATGATGATGATATGGCGATGTTCTTCCTTCCCGCATTACACTTGCTGCGTTCTAGCTCTCCCAGAGGAAGGAGGGTTAAGAAGCGGCGACACACATCCAAGCTAAGTGGCGAGGAGCATGTTTCGGAGTTGCTTGAAGGGCATGTCAAGAACTGCCGAGTAGCATTTAGAAAGGAACCTGGAATTTTTAGAGCCCTAGCCAACTATCTTAGGAAGGAAAGGTTGGTACATG